>NC_138117.1:4851666-5492222 GCF_964146895.1 Miniopterus schreibersii | reverse complement strand
GTGGAGCTGGCTCTGTCTCGGACATAATTAGATTACGTAACAAGACAGTAAGTATTTTTTAATTGTTTTGTTAATCTCTTTTCTAAAGATTCATATTTAGAATCTGATTAGGTAATATTTTGTTAAAAAGAAAATATTCATGTGAAAATAAGAAAAGATTTTAAAGTGTAAAGGGATCTAGTTTAGGTCTGAGAACCAGCCACATATCTTTGTATGGCAAATTTAGGAGTCATATGACTGTTTATTTATGGCGATTAATTTTTGTTAAGTCACCAAAAAACTACTATGGTACTCTTTTTCATTTTGTATCATTGTGAATATTCTTTATTAATCTGAGTTCAATAAATTATGGCTAGAATTTTATTTAAAGTTCATAGTATTCATGGCATTTCTTTAACTTAGTTTCCTGTATTATAATCTATGGTTGGTAAACAGTTGAAGTTTTATATTTCTGAATTTTTTAAAATAATTGAAAAATAATTTTTGTCTTTATTTTTCCAAATATTGTGAGGATGTTTGAAAGTGAGAGAAGTAGACTATATCTTTGTAAAAATTTTTGTGAATTCAGCTTAGTGAAAGGTGTTATTAATAATAGCTTTTTATGGTTATATTTTAACCCTAAGTAAAAGAGCTATCTATTTACAAAATTGTTTACTTTCGGCCATGCATCTAGTTTTCTTGGATAATTTATAAGGACAAGAGTACCCTTTTTATCTGTGAATGACTAAGAAGAATAGTCAGTGAAATAATTTTTAATTCTGTAAAACAGTAACCCAATTACTATATGACATTATTATATGTTGTCAGACATGTTTCAGTAGAATACATTCAGAAAAATACTTAACTACTTGAGTCAATTTGTGGTTAACCAGAATCATTTTAAAGTTTGATTGGGGATGTAAGTTGTAAGTTTATCCTGCTAATTTTTTTTTCTGTTAGAGAAAATAAGGTAAATAGGATTTCTTTTGAAGGACATGAAACAAGTTTAAATAATCTCTGTTTTGACAGAATGGATTAAGTGACTTGTGACATTCTAGTTATCTATTGGAGGATTTCTATGGTGCTTAACTAGCATTTATGTAAATCAGATGACTCTTGAATGGCAGAACAATGCTTTAAATGAAAACAATTATACTTCAGTTAGAGATGTGTTTTAAAACCATTTTAGGAATAAACTCAGTGCATTTGGTGCTTAAAATTATGAGGTAGAAATATGAAGTAAAAGTGTGTGAAATGGAAAATCTATTGTTTTGATTGTAAATGTTAATGCTATCATTTTGAGTAGCTAAAAAGTATTTGATTCAAGCACTTTATTTCTTGTTGTCAATAATTACAAGCTGTGAAGGTATGCTATAGTTTGATGAGATGAGTATGGATGGGACCTTATCCTTGGAAATCTCCTTCATCAGCTAGGAAAGGAAAGATTTTAGTCTATATGCGTTGTTTTTTAGAAGACTGAAGCTACTGAACATGTTGGGAGTCACACATTGGGAATAGTCTAACTGCTATTCTCATAGAACAGTGACCCTTGGGCCTGGGGTGGTGTGGAAGAACCTGACTCCAGATGTGAAAAAGAACCCAGAGCTGCATGATTATGGATCAGGAGCTGGAGGTGTATTGTCTCTGGGTGTTGCTTTGCTAACAGCTCCTGTTAAATCTCATTATTTGTATCCTAGGTTTCCTTCATTTATGTATTATCTAAAAGGAGTACCATTGTTATGAAGGTTAACAATATATGGATATGTATCATCCCATTTTTTTAAAGAAATGCCTTGACATTTGTAAATATTTGATCATTTTATAGGAATGTTCACTGGAGTGATAATCTTGACTGTATGATTTCAGAGTCATGGCTGTTACTGATTGGCTGGCTTTCAAAAATGTGACCAGTGAAATAGTTGTCCTTGATCTATTAAAACTTGCTCTAGTGGTTATTGTTTTCATGGTCACAGAACAATCAATCATTTCCTAAGAGTATGCGAAGCTTTTTTTTTTTTTAAGGTTTCTATGCTCTTTTGTTTTTATTACATGTTTTGTTGTTTCTGTTAATTCTGTATACATTTAAAACAGCACAAGGCATTCTTACTGTCTTACACTGCCAGCGTTTTTATTTACTTATATATATATGTAGCATTTATGCTTTCTATTCCTCTTTATTCTTTCCTGCATTTCTCAGTTGCCTGAAGAACAATGTCCCTTAGTGTTTCCTTAGGTGTGGATATTATGGTGATAAGGTTTCAGATTTTTTTAATATAAAAATGTTATTTCACTTCATTTTTGAACAATGTATTTGCTGGGTCAAGAATTCTAGGTTGGCACTTTGTTTTAGATTTTTGATTTAAGAGGATCGACTTTAGGAAAACCACCTAAGTAACCTACTTTTTGCAGAATTATGCTTCTCTTTGAGAGAAATCTCATTAGGGATGAAGTATTTTTTGTTAATTATTAATTGCTATCTATTTTTGATCACATGTTTCCTTGAAAATTAAAGGCACAGGAAAAAACGCATCAGAATGTAAGCTTCTGGGTGGCAGGATTTTGTCGTCTTTGCTCACTGTTTTATCTCTGCTCCTAGGACAGCGCCAGGCATGTAGGATTCTCAGTACGTCCTTGTTGCGTGAATGAGCGAGTCAGAGAGGGCCAAGGACATCTTGAAAGAGGTCTCAGTGATTCCTAAATCCCATCCCTGAAAGCCGGATGTCAAACACACGCTTAGGCCACCTGAAGGAGGGTGTCCCACATCTGGCTTAAATGGATTTACTTCTCTCACACTTAATCAGTTGCTCGGAATTCTTGCCACATTTTAGTTTGCTAGATCTGTCTTGGGATTATGATATTGTTACATAATTTGTCCTCTTTCCTGGAGTTTTTCTCATTTTTTTCATGTTGAGAGAAGCAGCATAGGCCATCGTTTCTGCTTTGCTAATAATAATGTCTTCTAGCTCCCGACTCATTTTGTCCCTTTCCTGGACTTTGTGCGTTTCTTCTTTGGGGGGACCGCCTTGGAGCGCCCTGATTTCTGCTCTGAGTGGCCTCATTGCTTTTTGGTCTGCTGTGCAGTGCGGCCTTGGGATTTCTTTTCGCTGGGCCCCTGGTTGGGGCCGCTGTTTCCGGCACATTTCCTACTGCCTTGCTTTCACCCGTGTTTCGTGTGCTTCGCAAACTCTTCTTCCTGGCACGGGAACCAGGGTCGGCCGTGAGCCCCGCGGGTCTGAAGATGTGCCGGGTTCGTGCTCGCGCGGCGCTTTGCTCCTGCGGGCTTCGTGGGCTCTTCCTCTTCGCCGTGCGGGCCCCGGTACCTTCTCCCACCCGGTGGCGCCCAGGTTGCGGCTGGCGCGTGTCACAGGCCTGCTTCCGTCCGTGGACCACGCACACCTTCCCTCCTTCCCGGTCCTGCTGCTGCTGCTGCTGCTGCTGCGGGAGGGGGAGCTGTGCGGGAGGGGGAGCTGTGGGGGGGAGCGGTGCGGGAGGGGGAGCTGTGGGGGGGAGCGGTGCGGGAGGGGGAGCTGTGGGGGGGGCGGTGCGGGAGGGGGAGCGGTGCGGGAGGGGGAGCGGTGCGGGGGGGGGAGCGGTGCGGGAGGGGGAGCTGTGGGGGGGAGCTGTGCGGGAGGGGGAGCTGTGGGGGGGAGCGGTGCGGGAGGGGGAGCTGTGCGGGGGGGGGGGGGAGCGGTGCGGGAGGGGGAGCGGTGCGGGAGGGGGAGCTGTGGGGGGGGAGCGGTGCGGGAGGGGGAGCTGTGGGGGGGAGCGGTGCGGGAGGGGGAGCTGTGGGGGGGGAGCGGTGCGGGAGGGGGAGCTGTGCGGGAGGGAGAGCTGTGGGGGGGGAGCGGTGCGGGAGGGGGAGCTGTGGGGGGGAGCGGTGCGGGAGGGGGAGCTGTGGGGGGGGAGCGGTGCGGGAGGGGGAGCTGTACTGCCCTCTGACCGTCCTGGGAACTGCCCTCTGGCTTCTTCATTGGTGGGGGAATGGTCTCAATTTTATTCTTTTTATTTCTCCTAGAGTTTTTTTTTTTTTACCTTTTTGAGGGGTATGGGGAAGGTGGTTTCTTTTTTTTTTCTGACTCGTAACTGAACTTTTAACTTCCACAGTTACATTTTAGTTTACAAGGACTGTTGTTTTTGACGGTTCCTTTCTGTTAACGTCTTGATGCAGAGACATGGGTGCATGTCTAAGCGCTGTAAGGATAGTGAAGTTACCTCCTGCCCCTGGACCACCTCGGGGCTGTTCCACTTGTCCCGTCTGCCCGGGTCTTGCCCGTGGCGGGACCCCGCGGCGCTGCCCGGCTGGCGCTGGAGGCCCTGGGACCGGGTGCGCTTTGGCCGCAGGTGCGCCCTGAGCATGAGTGGCAGGGAGCTTGCTGCCAGGGACAGGGCCGCAGGTGCAGGTGGCTCAGTGTCCTGAGGGGCCGCTGGCCACTCCCCTCCTCCTGCCTTCTTTTGGCCTCTGGATAAAGGCCAGAATGCGTGGAAACTGCGGGGCAGGGCAGGGATGAGCCAGTTCCTGCTCCATTCTCTCTTCTCAGCCCCCTGGAGAAAGCCCACCACTGGCTCCCCCCGCCCTCCCCGCCCAGTAGTCCCCACCTGGAGCCCCTGGGGCTCCCTTGGTAACCACTCCTTTTGTCCCAGACCCCTCTTTGTCTGCTCTTGGCAGTGACTCTTTCCATAAAAATGCTTCCAAATGTATTATATTCTCTTGTCTTGATTCCTATGTTACTAGTGGATTTTGTTTAAAAAATTCTCTATTGGTTTAATGGGGTCTCGGGGAGGAAAGACAAATAACTAAGCAAATTAATTACAAATTCAGGCTGGTTTTTGAACCCAAATCAGTGATATTTGCTCTACCCCCCCCCCCCTTGCCTTACGTTTACTGTATGTACTTTCAAACTCTTAGGGGTATACAGTAGTACAACTGCTTTCAGGAGTAAGTTGATAATCGCTTACAGTTGAAGGTATGTGCACCCTAGGACCCATCCAGCAGTTCTCCCCTGTCGGTACCTAAGAGAAATCCGAGCACAGTTGTAAGGTGACACATACACAAGGATGTCAACAGGAAATTGGAAGCAGATTTAAATGTTAGTCAGCATGGGCCCTGGACTAGTGGATTGCTACTGTTCTTTCAGCCTCCGGGATTCTGTAAAAGCTCTTTGGTGAAGACAGACCCTGAGAGTAGTATTGCGGATGAAACCTTTTAGGGTACCCGGTACCCCAGCTGTACAGAGGAGACTAACATGAAAATACCAAATAAGTTTTGTGTCTTAAAATGTACATAAACTTGCAGTCTGGTACTGAGGACAAATTTTTAGTATCTCCTTCTATCAGGATGGAATGTATTTCTGTGCTGTTGGCTGGGAGTGGGGTGAGGGAACACAGTACAATGGAGAGGAAATTCCAGACTGAAGAGAGTGATTCCTACATTATGTGCAGAGGGGGACAGAAGAAGGTTTGCAGTTCTTTGTGTGGGAAATAATATAGGAGTTAATGAATAATAATACAGGAATGAACTCTGCTTCATGTACTCACAGCCGTAAACCTACTTTTCCTCCACCTTGTGTATGTATTTTCCTGAAGCCTGGTGGTGGACTTGCTATTTCATAATGGAAATAGCTGGGGAAGTCAAGTTCAAAAAAATTTTTTTTAATCCTCACCTGAGGACGTGTTTTTCGTTGATTTTTTTAGAGGGAGGAAGGGGTGGGGGGAGAGAGAGAAAGAGAGAAATAAACATTGATGTGAGAGAGAAACATCGATCGTCTGCCTCCCTCGCGCACCCCATCCGGGACTGAACAGCCACACCAGCCAGGGCAAGTCAAGTTTTATTTAGTCATCACTTCTTTAGAATTGTGATGACACATTTAGGCCATCCTGCTTGGTAAATTCTCGCTGATATTGATTCTCAACTCCAGTGACAGACTTGTTAGATATTGTAAGAATGGTTACTCATACAGTATTGGTATGTGCCAGGTACTGTTCTGAACACATTACATGTATTACTGCATTTAATCCTCAAATGAGGATTGAACAAGAACTGTTATTGGCCTATTTTCCAGATAAGAAACTGAATCATAGGCTGGTAAAGTAGATCAGAGGGAAAGAAAGGGTTGAAATTATAGCTAATTGCTAAAATTGAACTCAGAGCACAGATTCTGGAGCCATACTGTCTGGGTTTGAATCCTGGTTCTGACATATGAGCTGCGTGAACTTGGGCAAATTTCTTATCCTCTCTGTGACTCATTTCTTCATCTGCTAAATGGGATAAGACAACTACCCTACTTCAGTGAGTTCTGAAGATTACATATATGTAAAGTGCTAGAACAACAGCAAATACACATGAAAAGCCCTATGTGTATTTGCTGTTGGTATTGTCATCATCAGCCTGTCACCCTACTTACGTAGATGGGAGTATCTCTGCATCGTGAACATTATGTATCAGGTGTGTTTGAGAATAATACCAAGGATGGTGGAACCAAAGACAGAACCCTAGCGTTCACCATTGGTACTTTGAATTATCTTTGTTAATGAAAGGTGACACTGCATAAGCTAAGCTTACATTTATAGGCACAGTGAGAGTTTCTTTAATAGAACCAGGCAGTGGTTATTCAAAATATACTAGGATATTTTATCTTCGTGCCCTTAGAATTAATGCCTTGTACATAACAGCCTTTTTAGTAAATGCTTGATTTGTTGTGTTTTAAAAATATGTGTTCTGTCTTCATCTTAATTATGTACTACTTCAAGCAGATTTTTTTTTTTTTTTTTGTGAAGGCATACCGATTTTTTGATTTAAGATTTATTTGGAACTTCATAGTTCGATATTATTTCATTCTGAATAATAGACATATTTTGATATATGTGTATTTCTATTCCATGAAATACGGGGTTTACGTTTGCATCTGTGATATTGGGCTAATTCATGTTTGACTTTCCTAATCACTTCGTTGCATGATCCCCCTTTGTGTAATAGATACTAGCTCATACAGGATTTACAACTCCATATATATTGAGTGCTTTTTTGTTGTCTTCTGATCTCTTTTTCAGGAATCTTTTCATGTGGGAAAGGATTTTAAAATGTCTGCCCACTGACCATTTTCACAGTAGAGTATCAGTTCTCTTTCTCTTCAGATCAAGGGATTATAAGCAGTGTGTATATATGTATATTTACATATGGTGTAAGTAGTGAAAGCTTTCATTTTGAATCAGTAGTTCTGGGACTTTGTGATAGATTATTAATCTTTTTTTTTTTTTTTTTGGCCAGACATCTGCAATCCAGATTTCATGAAAGACAACCTCTCTCTGCTCTTTTGTATATAATATGGTTAAAATATTCCAGTTATGTTTCCTAATGTATGTACTTTGTGTTGAGCAGATTCGTGTTTTTCTGGAAGAATCCCATAACATTTTTATTGTTTAAAACCGTGGCTCTTTTATATTCTCAAGCCTCCTTTTGTGGGTGGGAGTCCCTGCATTGCTCTGCTGCTTTCTGGGGTTTTTCTCACATTGGGCACCCGAGAGCCCCATTAAATTCCTTTTCCCAAGAAGGAGGAACAAGAAGGGGAGAAATCTGGGCCGTAAAGAAGTTGGGATCTAAGGCTCGCTGGATGTTCGGATAAAGCCTGACATATCGGCTTACGTGTTACTTTTGAGATTTAGCTATTTGAGAGATTGCTACTTAACTCCTCAAGTTTCTCTAAACTGTTGATTTTTAGCAAGGGGCTTCGATTACTGTTGTGTGTGATTATATCATGTATGTCATCAAAACTAATGGAAACTGAAGTATTGGACGAGCTTTATAAAATGAGAAACCTAAATGCAGTATTAATACAATTTGGAGTAAATATTTATTAGCTGGGGAGGCAGTACTAGGAAAAGGAAGGAAAAGGAGACTTTTAAGGAAAATCTCCCTGCTTCCTTTAAAAAGACTTCCCTTGCCCCCAATTATTGTACCTCTTTTGTGTGGGGGCAGAAAATAGAAATAAGTTTCAGTGATCTCATGCTGTTAAATACCTGGAATAACTACTAGCATTTCTGGAGTTGGTTAGTGGTTTGTGCTTTATCCAAACCTCTTTTCCAGGAACTTTCCCACCTTTTGGTATCAGCAAGTTTATTGCATCAGTTTCTGCTCTTGGTTATGTTACAGATAAGCCAGCATAAACTGGCTTAAGCCAAAGAGGGAATTGATTTGCTCATATAACGAAAGTCTTTGCAGAGCTAGTTTCCTGTATCCAGGGTGAAATGAATTACTTGAACTCGTCTTGTCCTTCTGATACCTCTGTACTGATTTCACTCACATACAGACTCTTGCTTCGTGGGCACAGGATGGCTGCCAGCAGCTACCTGGGTTATAGCTTTCAACTTGAAATCCATCAGCCTTGTACTTCACTCCTGAATGGGTCATGTGCCTTTCTCTGAGCAATTGGTGTGGCCATTGGAATGTGATGTGGTAATTGGCTTCGACCTCCAGGTTAGACAACACTGACTGGTTGCCTCCAGAACACATCCTGACCAGGGCCAGGGACTGAATCAGCAACCCAGGTACGTGCCCTTGACTGGCAATCAAACCTGTGATCCTTCGGTGTATGGGCTGACACTCTAACCACTGAGAACACCAGCCAGGGCGAGCATACCAGCCAGTCCTCGGGTGAGGATTAGAATCTGTAAAATAGCTCCTGAAACGAATGTTCAGTGTTGGAAGAGGCATCAAGTGGCACCGGGAGTCAGATCTGTTGGGTCCTCAATCCCTTTTCCGGTTGCAGTGAGGGACGGTGAGGCTGTTCCTCAGGGAGCTTGTTTGTGCTTTGTACGCTGTGACCGTTTGCTGAGATTTCCTCTGCAGAGCCTACCATCAGGATAAGACCCACGGCTCCCTTTAGAGCAGGGCGGCCTGATCCTGCTCTTAGTTCTGGTGTCGGTGGCCCCTTCTCTTACCGAGATGTCCTCAGCCTTACTCTTCAGTGCCACCCTAGGGTCTTAGAACCATGAGTCCTTTTGTGTGGAAAGTAGCTCTTGCTCCTTCCTTGTGTCTCCCATAGAATGAGATCAGTTGTAAGTATTTCACACATGCCTCTTAAAGTTCCAAGCCACTGCATTAACATGGCCACCACCGCAGGGCTAGACCCTTAGGGCACTCAGGGGCCCGTCTTAATCTCTGATTAAATACATTGTACACATCACGCTCCACCACATCTCTTCTAAACCTTTTGATTGGATTATAAACACTTCTCTTTATGATTTTTTTCACATTACAACACAGCCCTTCCAATAGCCTTTCTCTTCTTCTACCTTAACTAAGTAAATTAAGCTTACAAAGGTATTTCTTTGGCTTCCCTTATTGGTAAGCTGCCCAGTCTTCACCTCAGCTGCTGTTCTTCTTGGCATGTCTCCCAGTTCTGGTTCTCTTTCGTCAGTCAGGCCCACTTTCATGCACTTTGTTTTTATATTGTACATTCTTCTGGCTGACTGCCTGTCGTTGCCTGACCCTTAGCACACCGTGACAGTGGTGTTTGGAGTGATGTGGTTTAGTGGAAAGACTTCTGGATGTGGAACCAGGAGAGCAAGCGGCAGTTCCTGGGTTGTTACTTATTAGCTCTGTGACCCGGGGTACATTGTGTAACTCCTCTAAATTCAGGTACCTAATCCTAAAATGGACCCGATATCATTTTACTTTCTTTACCTACCTCAGTGTTTTCTTGTGAGGAACAAAGATGCATGTCAGAGCATTTTGTAACCTGTAAAGTTCTGTACAAATGTAAATTGCTAGTTTATTATTGTTACAGCAAAAACTTTAAAAACGGTATTTAGTTTTTTAATTGCTAGTGATCTAAGAATTTTATGATATTTGTTGAAATAGTGGATTTTCTCTAGTATTACAAAAACAAAAAAATAATTGTGTTTTATCTAATAAAGACCTGTTTAATCTTAGGAAATCAAGAAATATGTATAAGTTAATTTTCTAGATAATGGACATTTAGCTCCTTAGGTTTGGCAACTCTGTAATTTTAACAATTTTAGATGGAAGTCTTTGAAAATTGTTTCACACAATTCTCTATACATTTAACCAGAATGTATAAACCCCTCACCCCTTTAATTATATAGAGCAAGGAAAAAATAAAAGTAATAAGAGTACATTGTAAAAATTCCAAATAGTGTAGAAAAGGAACTTAGCATCTCTACTCATTTCTAACTTTTACTTCCTTGGGGTAATGTCAGTTAACAGTTTCCTGAGGCCTCTGTCAGCACATATGTTTGCACACCTTGTTTTATACAAGGGATTCATATTATATGTGGTGTTATATATTGCCTTTTAAAAAACTTCTGATATACCTGAGCTGTCTTCCCATCCAGTACATATAGGTCTCTCTGTGTGTAACAGAATGGTTTGTTTTTTTTCAGTACTTTGGATACAGTGAGTTCCAGCTTTTCAGTTTCTGTTTTTATAATCAATGCAGAAAACTTTTGTACATATGTATTGGCATAGTTGTGTTGTTATGGCCACTGGATACATTGTAAGAAATGGAATTACTGGATTAGAGGGCATATTCATTTTTAACAACAATTTAGCTTTTGGCTGATAGGGCTCTACCTAAGCCATATGTGATTTTTTTTTTAATTTTTTTTTTAGTGCTGAGGCAATTTCAGTTTGAATTATGGAAGAAGAGTGGATTTCACCCTTGGTGTCGTTCTTCTTCTCTAATTTTGTCTTATTTTGCTTAAGATGTTAATTATTAATTCCCCCACAGGAATCTCCGTTGGGATTTTGGGCAGTTACATGCCTGTCAGCTGCTGCCACAACTGGCTGCTGTGGCTGCTCCTCTAAATGGCTTCGTTATTAACTGTCCTTCCTAGCCTTTCTAATTCTCATCTCTGGCTCAGAGTCTGCTGTCAGAATTTTTCCTCTGAAAGTTCAGATAGGAGCATATTATCTTTCCACCCAGCATTTGTAGGTGTAGACAGCAGAGTTTGGCCCTAATCTAACTTCACATTTTGCAGTATTTTCCAGTTCACTAGTACTGGCCTTCATAGAGTGTATGCCCATTGCCCTTACACATTCCTAGTGTTTTCTTTCCTCTTTGATCACCTGACAAACTTTGTTCATTCTTCAAGAGTCAGCTCAAAAGTCACCTCCTCTGTGAAGGCTTCTTAGAGTAGGGAGAATTGTGTGGTGAGATCACCAAGGCCCGCAGGAACTGCATCATTCAAGCCTTAAGGGTTACATTAGATGGTCCGAATCTTATTTTAAGAACTCTAGTTCTGGTGGGTAATCAACTTTAGGAACTGCTATCCTGGAGTGCTCCTAGAGCTAATCCTGTTGGTGCGGGTATCACTTAGTATTGTGATGTTTTGTTCCTGTGCCTTTCCCTTCCCACTAAATTCTGAGCCCCGTGAAGGCAAGGGCAGTGTACAGGCTCTCAGTAAGTTCCTGTCAGTGCCTGCTTCCTGTGGTTGTGTTCGGGTATTAAATGAAATGATACCTGTAATGTGGCTGGTGTAGTAAATACTCAATAGATGTAAGCTGTTGTTGATGTTACCGTTATCATCGCTGATAGGCAAATCCTGATGGGGGGAATATATAGGGTGAGTTCTTGAAAGAGGCAGGATCTAATCCAGGCCTTAAAAGACTGTAAGGATTACATCAGTGAATTTTGATTAAATGGTTTTCAAAACTTTATGAAAAGTCACTGTAAAAGTTGAAACTTAAAATTTTATAATGAAATATCTATAGTTATCTATCTGTGTGGCACTTGGAAGGGGGAACTATGTCTCAGTTTTTTGTTTCCTTGATATATAATAGGTACTAAACATAGAATTAATGCATTACTTTATATGCAGAAATAATTATGTCAAAAGCTAAGTTTAGCTAAGATTGTCAAAGATTCACTTTTGGAAAGTAAAAATTTTAAATTTTGTATGAACTTACAGAACCTCGATTTGTTTTTACTGACATAACATCAGGGCAGTATGTGTATTTTAAGACAGCTTGTGCATGTGCCCTTGAGACTAGTTGGTGGATGCATTTTTATCAAAACCATATACACAGAGACATATTAAATGTATCATATTATTATACTAATCATATGACTCTAGAAACAAAAGTAACCAGAGGACTAAAGCCTATCAAAACCATCTTTTTGTTTTTGTACAATGAGATTCTTTTAAAATTTGCCAGTGAATTCATACCAGTATTGAAACCAGATGTAGACTTCCGTCTTTTAATGTATTAGCTCAGCTATAAAAGTCTCATTTCATCCCTGATTACTGAGTGTTTCATTCATGGTTTATTATCTCTTTCCCACCCTCTTTTATTTATTTATTTATTTTGTTAAAACTAAAAAATGTGATTTAAATGATCTTAAAATGACATTACCCTCTTTGCATAGTGACAGAAATAAAATGAAACCTCTAGTGTATTGAAGGTAACCTAATTAAGTCAGCAAATGAAGTACTTTGTTGGTAAAATTTTTCATTGGAAATTATTCTTGACAGATATCATTAAAAGATGTGTTAGCTGTAGTTTAGAATGGATCTAGAAGTTTTTCATCTTAGAACTGAAATCTTACATTACCTTCTTCTGTATAAAGCAGACCCTCTTTCCTGTGTGTGTTTTTTAAATGTTTTCATTATAAACCTGACCATTTTGAAATGGTTGGATATGGGTCTATCTGAAGTGATGAAAAGTTTTAGAGAAGTGAAAAAAGATACTCCTTTAAATTTTATATACTATTGGGTATAAGTAGTTCTATTTTGAAATAGAAATCAAGCCACTTTTGGTAACTAGCTGTGTTTATATGTAAATGAATTTTTAAAAACATTTAAAGGCTGGAATCAAACCCAGGACCCTTCAGTCCACGGGCTAAAGCTGTAACCACTGAGCCAAACCAGCTAGGGCCCTCCTTTCCTCTCTTTAAAACAAGAAAGTCAGTCTGTATCTAAGATACAAAATAAACTTCCAGATCAAGGCCTACTGTGTTCCGTCCAACACCAGCACCTGTCTCCTTCCTTTCTCACTCTTCTTTGGTGACACAAAATACTTGTAGGGCAGCTTAAATGTTAACATAGATATTGCTCTTATCCCAGGTTCATTTGCTACCATAGATATTTCAAAGAGACGAGGTAAACATTTATTTCTCCAAATTTGTTAAGATTTACCTGCATTTTGGCACTTAGAAGGCTGAAAGTTGGCCCATCATTTTACCATTTTTCTTGTTTTAAAGAAAATGGGCCTTACTTGACTTCTAAGTTGCATTTCATAGCCATTATATTTGAATTGCTCTATTGACAGTCTTTCCTTTTTCTGGACAGTGAACTACTTTTCTTGCTCAGGGCCTAATTTTAATGCCAGTTCCCTTTTCCTTCCCGAATTAATTGCTCTCAGCTGTGGTTCATAATAGTTTACTAGAAATTTTTTAATTGAATGTAGAACAGGTGCTCAATAGATGTTTCTTTCAGTGAGTGAATGTTATCTAGAGCTTTTTGGAAAACAATTCTGCACCCTTAGATCATCTTTACCCATGGTTTACACTCCTGTCTGCCACATGTGCTGTTAATACTCAGCAACATTGTGAACCATGTGGGATAATTTTATAATCGATACCTCATTGTTTAATTTGCTTTTCTTTGATAATTAGTGCAGTTTAATGTTTTCCATGTATGTTACTCAACTCTATTTTTAGTTTGGTGAATTGTGTGTTCATTTTTTGCCTATTTATTTATTGGGATTTGATTGTTTTTTTCTGAGGATTTATGTGAACTCTTTATAGTCTAAATAATTCTATACATTAAATATCTTACTCTGTTTGCTCTGAATATTTTTCTAAGCTTACAGTTTTCATGTAGACAAAGCTAATAAATCCTCGTAGTTCTTTGTTTGCGTTTTTCATTGTAAACTGCTGTTCCTGCCTGCTGATGTGATACTTTGATTTTCTTCTCTTTTTATTTAAATATTTTAAAAGTGTTGATCTGTATGTTTGTTTTAGTGGGATTAAATATCTGTTTTCAATAAAATACTCAGAAAGCCACCTATAACTTCCTCGGTTGAGGTTACTTCCCGGGCCAGGTGAGCTCATTGACAGGTGTCCACGTATCAGTGTGAATGACTGGATAGTGCGGCATTTTTTGATTAGGGCAGAATGTGAAGTGACCCCCTGAAGTAAGGAGAGGGTTTATTATAAAGAGAGAAGAGCATAAGGCAGAGGGACTTTATAAACGTCACATACTTGCTTCAGATGCGCCCTCTCCACTTGAACAGTCCAGGGCCGAGTGCAGCTCTGCCCTCAGGGGCTCCTGTGTAAGCTCCATGCGGCCTGGGACTGGCGTTTCCTCACCACCTTGAGCAGAGCTGTAGGAGAGGGCTGGTGAGGTGCAGGTATTTGTTGAAAGAATAAAACAATAGGTGTCCACATTAATGTGAATTTACTTAGTTGTTGAGTAAAGACTGTGAGGATCTTTTTTTAATGTATCATAGAATCATGGAGTTTGAGTGAATCTTTGAAACCATCTAGCAAAGCCAGAGAGAGTCCATCAGTCAGTGTATCTCCCGCAATCTTCCTCTGGTCTTGCTGTGGGTTTGCCCAGTGGCACGTGCTTTACAGCATCACAATCAGATAGAGATCCCGAGACTCTGAAATCTATGGGTCTATTTAATTCTGAAGTTTCTCTAGCACAGCTCTGAAACAGGGCACAGGAACGGAGATGACACATCGAAGGGTCAGTGGCACATCGGTCAGACACAGTGGAGAGTTAAGAGGGTAAAATTTGAAGTTTAGGCAACTGAGAAGGTCCGCTGTGAGGCGATTAAACGGCACGGTTTTATGGGCTGGTGCTGCTGTTGTAATGCCCCCAAGCTCTTTAATCTTCACACCAGGAGTTGGGGGTGGGAGAGGAGAGAAAACCAAGGCAGATTGACAGTATCGCCACCTTGCACACCTTCTACAGTGGTGCAGTGTGGCGGCCCTGAACAATACCTCTTCCTCCCCTCTCCTTGGTTGCAAATCATTAATTTAGAAAGACTGGGAACATCAGATGTGGTATCTTATTTCTTTTCATAACTACAAGTCTGCATTCATTCATTCATTCATTCATTCATTCATTCATTCATTATCACATGCTAACTGTATGCCAGGCATGGTCCCAAGTACTGCAGATACATTAGTGAACAGAACAAAGATCCCTGCTTGTGTGGACCCTTTTCTTAGTGCAGTGGTGTCTAACAGAAACATAGAATGAGCAGAAACATAAAATGTACTGCTATAAACATTTATGTTTGAGTACCAGCTTTCAGTTCTTTTGAGTGTGTAACTGGGAATAGAATTGCTGGGTCATGTGGTAATTCTATGTTTAACTTTTCTTTTTGACGTTTTGAGGAACTAAATATTGGTTTCCACAGTGCTGTACAATATTGCGTTCCCACCAGCAATGTATGAAAGTTATAATTTCTTCACATCCTTGCTAACACAGTTTTCTATTTTTTTGATTATAGCTATCCTAGTGGGCATGAAGTGGTACCTTGTTGTAGTTTTGATTTGCATTTCTTCATGGCAAATGATGATGATGTTTAACATCTATCTTTTTATGTGTGGCCATTGGTATATTTTTGGAGAAATGTCTATTCAAGTCCTTTGCCTATGTTTAAATTGGATTGTCTTTTTGTGTTGGGTTATAAGAGTTCTTTATATAGTCTAGATTCTAGACCCTTATCAGATATAAGATTTGCAAATATTTTCTCCCATTCTGTGGGTTGTCATTTCACTTTATTTTTATTTTTATGCTGATTCAGACGAATTTACTGAGAATTTGACTGACACATCCACAACTTTATCATGATGAATCTGGGGGTGGGGAAAAATCCAAAAGTAATACATACTTGGTGGTCAAGTTTCTGAAAATGTCCCAACACGCGTCATCCAGGGCAGACTGCTGAAGGTGGCTTGTGGCTTTCATTTTCTTCCCCCAGGTTTCTGGGGCAAGGGCTGAAGCACAGTGATTGGGAGGTTGGTGAGCACATGAGGACTGAAGCAGTGGGGAGGTGCGCCTCTCAGCCCTGGGATGCCAGCCAGGCAGCAGAGAGCGTAAGGCCGGTGTCTCCTGTAGCTGAGCCGGAGCCCCAGCCCCAGCCCTTGGGGGAGTAGGTGTTGCTGTAGCCACAGCCCATGCTGTACCACGGGGTAGCCGTAGCTGCCCCAGTAGCAGCCTGGGAAGATGGCCTGGAGAAGGTGCCTCAGTACAGGGTGTTGGACTGGAGGGTTTGGGAGCAGGAGAAAGCCTTTCCTCCGAGTGATGATCTCATTTCACTTTCTTAATAGTGATCTTTAACGCACAAAATTTTTAAATTTTGAGAAGTCCAGTTTATCAATTTTCACACTTGTTTCTTGTACCTTTGATGTCATAGTTAATGATCCATTGCTAAACCCAAGGTCATGAATATTTACCCGTATGTTTTATCCTAAGAATTTTATGGTTTTAAATCATATTTAAGTTGTTGATTCATTTTGAGTAAATTTTTATATGTGGTGTAAGATGAGGTCCAACTTCATTTTTTTGCAAGTCAAATTCCAGTTTTAAGACATGAACTGCTGTGGAGCTGGTGGCTGATTCCAGTAGTTTTCACATTCTACATAGTCTTTATATTTTTACCTTTTTAATAAGAGTGACAGAGAATATGTATGGGGGAAAAGAAGCTTCAGTGTTTTACCTTCTAGCCTTTTCCTAGAGGTTTGATGGTCTTCAGAAAGCAGTGCTTATCACCCTGCTCTTTTGTACGAGTCCATCCACATGGCATTTCAATCAAGTTTTTAAAATATTTCTTACAGTTAACAGAAGACGAAATTGCAACTATTCTTAAATCTACTTTGAAAGGACTAGAATATTTACACTTCATGAGAAAAATACACAGAGATATAAAAGCTGGAAATATTCTTCTCAATACAGAAGGACATGCAAAATTGGCTGATTTTGGTGTGGCTGGTCAGTTAACAGTAAGTGTAATAATTTTGGAAATACTTTTGGCTTATATATGCAGGTTTGATTGTGACTAAACTTTAATAACTTTTGGGGAGTATGGAAAGAAACGTATAACTTCATTGTTCTTGGGTAGAAGGAGCTATCATTTGAGAATTATCTGTTAGTTTTATATACAACTTAAGAGACATTGAGTAAATACCAAAATATATGTAGTCATTGAAATGCTTAAATGTTAGAAAAGGCAAGCTACATGGGCCCATTTGTGTAGCTTTCGTTGTACAGTACTGTTTTTAATGACAATAGTGGAGATAAGTTACTTGTGGACTCGTGGTTATTTTAGAATTCAAAATTCCTAGATATGTCATGTCATCACTAGTTGAAATTTTAGGAAAATAGTCAATTCATCTGTAATCTGTAGTATTTGAGGGTTTCACATACATGGTTTTAAGAATATGCTGGCAAACAGATTCCTCAGTAATTCTGTACTAGTATTTATGTCCGTGTAACATTTTTGCAGGACACAATGGCAAAACGCAATACTGTGATAGGAACTCCGTTTTGGATGGCTCCTGAAGTGATTCAAGAAATAGGCTATAACTGTGTGGCTGACATCTGGTCCCTCGGCATTACGTCTATAGAGATGGCGGAAGGAAAACCTCCTTATGCTGATATCCATCCAATGAGGGTAAGAAAATGATGGTTTTCTAAAAACGTCAGTGTCATAAGTGTGGCAGTGTTGTGATGTCAGTGGAAGTAAATATAAAGTAAATTAAATATGTTCATTTGATTTAGGTTCTGTGCAAAAGTGGTAAAATTATCTGTCAAAGATTAGTGACTGTTAACTCTCTCCCCCACTCCAAATTCTTAATTGTGAGGAAAGAAGTGAAGGCTATCTCTTTCTCTCTACAATCACTGTTTCCCGCCCCAAAAGATATGCCTGTAAAAACTTCCCTCACTTTTTAGTAGAAGAAAGGATTGGTCAGTTCACGACACTGTCCAGTTCATGGTTTTCCCGACGTGGCAGTGGAGGCATTGGAAGAAATCAGTTCTTTCTTTTCTACTCACCCTGCAGATTCTGCCTTTCTGTGTTTTTGTTTGTTTGCTTTTAAAAAAATCCTCACCAGAGGATATGTTTATTGACTTTAGAGAGAGAGAGAGGAAGGGAGAGAGAGAAACATTGTCTCCCATATGTGCCCCAGCCCAGAATCGAACCCTCAACCTTCTGGTGTACAGGATGGCGCTCCAACCCACTGAGCCACCTGGTCAGGGCTGCCTGTCTGTTCTTGTTTCTCCCCCTTTTCTTCACATCTAATATTTTTAAAATCCTGATTTCTAATATTGCAATGTACTTGTAAGCAAGTTACTTTTATTTCTTTAGTTAGTGCTCAGTGAGAAAATGTCCTGTCTTTTTATTGAACACTATTATACGTTCTGGGAACTCCTTTTCTGGGATAATTTTTGAATTTGAAGTTCATACCTTGCATATTCAAGTCTAATTCCTATGCTCTAGGGTTTGTGATCATACAGTCTTTACATTTATTGGTATGTGACTCAACTCATTATAGATAGTATATTTATCTTTGTAAACTTATTGCCCTCTAGTGGCTGTAGTCATCTCGGGAAGAAGGGATATAGGAATAAAGGGCAAAGAGAAAGGGGGAGAGAGGAGTGTGTGTGTGTGTGTGTGCGCGTGCGCCCACGCGTGTGTAAGGCGGAGAAGACCGTGTCCGGGTGCCTGGAGAAATGCCTGAAGGCAATAGTTGGGAGGAAAAATAGTGCAGTATTTTAGAGTATCTGGAGAAGGGTAAATTGTAATTATTTCTGATGTTACAGTGTTGTTACAGATTCAATTTCAATACTAAAGGCAACTGAACTATGCCTAAAATATTTAAAAATTTCGGGTAACCCAGTGGTGTAGAATGTGTATCATCCGCCTTCTGCATATGAATCCTTTGCTAAGTGAAAAATAAAAACCACATCAATTATTTGTTTGATAAGAGCTTGAAAACTATGTACAAGGTCAGCATAAAATCAGTGACAGATTCTCATTTCTCATCTGATTACCTTATCATTAGTTATCTTTGATACTTTTAGTTGGAATGTTTTTGGGGTGACCCTTGAACTGGGTGTGTTTGAGTTTGACTTAGTGAGTGAGGTAAACTAAATTGTCCAAGGCAACCTGCTAAGTGCCGGAGCTGGGACTTATCCCAGGACTTAGATTATTACTGTCTGCTTCCTCCTTGTGTAAACCTTATTTTTTCCATTCAAATAGTGTATTTAGGAGTTAGCAAAGAATTGTAATACATGGCCCCTGCCTTCCAGCATCTTAAAATATCACTTGACAGTTTGAATGAACACATACGAAGTAGTAAGAATATACTTGAAGATATTATATCTCTTTAAGTTCTGTCTAGCTAATCTGTCTGTCAGTCAGACTTCCTAGGATGCATTCACTTTTTTCTACCAATCAAAATTCTACCCATTTTTCAAGTCCCATCTGAGTTTTTATTTCTAGGTAGAGCCTTCCTTGATAGTTGCTACCTAAGTGGATTTCTCTTTTCCCTCATAATTTATGTATAGGCAACTCTTGACTCTTTAGTCCTTTGGATAGTTTATCAGGTGTCACCTTCTGCGTTTCCACAATAGACTGAAGATGCGATTGATGGAAAGACCACTACAAAAGATGAGGCAAAGAAAGCTGTTTCTTTATATATATGTTTTTATTGATTTCAGAGAGAGGAAGGGAGAGGGGGAGAGAGAGAAACATCAATGATGAGAGTTATTGATCGGCTGCCTCCTGCACGCCCCCGACTGGGGATGGAGTCCACAACCTGGGCATGTGCCCAGACTGGGAATCGAACCATGACCTCCTGGTTCATAGGTCAATACTCAGCCCGGGTCGCTAGTTCTTTTAATGTAAGTAAAGGCTGTTATACAATTACTGCATATAGATGGCTTTCTAGAACAGGAGGCTAAGTTAGGATGTGGTGGGCCAGGTTCCTGAGCATCCACATCCGGGGGCTGCCCAGCCACTGTTGATATTGCCTGCTGGAGTGGGGATTCTAACCAGTCTATCGGCAATTACCTTTAGCCTGTCTCACAAGAGTGTACCTCTTTCTACTATGCCTGCCCTCTAGATGCATATAAATAGGAACAACTCCAGAATAGTGATGCTGAGTCCAAGGCTGAGTGAACTAGGGATTGGCTTCCCAGTCCTTGTCTCAGGCCTACCACCCTTTCAGGATGCCTGTTCTCCAGGCCTGCTGGAAACCCGCGCTTGCATAGGCCGGCAAGAATTAGGGACAAGAAGAGGTGCATCAGCTTGGATACTTTAGAACAGAATTGCTCCTGCTGAATAGTCACTGGTTTACATTGTGCTTTTTACTGATGAAGCTTTTGAAAAACATATTTTGAGTGTCATAGCCTGAGGGATCTGAAGAACTTAAAGATGGTACTAAATTAGAAAATGAGAGTAATTGTATTAAGTTGGAACTTGGCAGTGAACTGAGAGTGGGTCTTCTGAAGGTGTTAAGGCTGAGGTCATTTGTTGTACATGCTTTTCATTGATTTATCGGGTATCGGTACTTGGATCATTCCCGAGAGAGAAGGAGAGGTAGGTAGAGTGTAGATACTTGGGGAATTTCCTAATAAAAAGAGCTATGGAAAAGACTGGGTTTGTTGCATGGCAAGGAATGAACTAAATTTTTTCATTTGGATACAGCTCTCTCTCTTTCTTTAAAAGAGAAATTTGTAGGGTGTGCAAGCCAAACCTTCAGTGTAGTAGATAGTAACAGTTATCTGTGTGGTAAAGGGCACCGCGGGGATACACACTGAAACCTGTAGAACTTTCTAAGCAGAGGACTGGAAATGTGCTTATACATTTATAGCCAGCTGTTAGATTAAAATTAATGAGTGATGGCTAATGGAAGTAAATCTATCTGCTCAAAATGTTAACTGAAACAAATTTTATTAAAACCCAGTTTATTTTTAAAAGTTAAATGTGAGGTCACCAAATTAATTTTGGTAAGTTAAATAAATAAAAAATTTAAAAAAATTAATTTTGAATTCAGTTAACCACAGAACTCTGTGGAGAGCAATCTTCTCAGCCCTTGAGCAAATAGAATTACAAAAAAATCAGGAAATGAGTGAACAGTATCATTTTTCTAAATATCTATCACCGTATCCCCCCACCAAACCTAAGCACTTCTCCATAGACATCACTAAGACCCTCCTGATTATTAGCACAGCTTTGCTTTGCTTTGCTTTGCTTTACAAGCTTGTGTGTTTGGTTACCAGTTAGTCAGCGTGGCGACAGGGCTGGGACAGAGCTGCTCGAGTCAGACCAAGGACAGCAGGCAAGGGACCCCCAGATCTGACGTCACCCGAGGAAAAGAAAGTAAAAATAAAACTAAGAGTTTTACTTCTGTACAATATAATACGGAATGTGGTTTACCTTTTAAAAATGAGATGTACAAATATGTGGTGTATCTTAGGAAGCTTTATGTCATGTGTGACTTAAGGAGAGGCTGGAGGCATTTTACTCACTTGTTATTTGCTTGTGTAGCTCGCGCTCCTCTGACCTGAGCTGCGAGGCGGGAGGCTCACCTGCGCCCCAGGCTCGCCCTCGGGGAGCCCCAGGGGGAGCCCCAGCCCTGCCCGTGCCCGCTCGGAGCCGGGGGAGAAGCGCGCGCTGCCCAGCGGCCGCTTGAGGACGCGGCTGGCTTGGGCCTGTCTTTCTTGTCATCACACTTCATCGGAGTTTTCTTTGATTTTTGTTGTTGTCCTTTAAAGCCTCCTGTTCCTCAGGAGCCAGCTCGGCTCCCCGCAGCCCTGGGGGGGCAGGTGGGCTGGGACTCTGGGCTGGGCGCTGCCTGGCTCTGGGTGCGGCGGCTCGGTGCTGGGCGCTGTGTCTGCAGCCCTCTGGGCGCTGTGCAGGCGTGGTGCCCGCAGCCCTCTGCGCCCAGGAGGAGCCGCCCGCTCCCACCGCTGGCATGGCCCCCACTGTGCAACGGGGCCTGGAGGCATTTGGAAGACAAGTGCCCTGGGACTCCCTCGCTGTCCCCTTCACTCCCATTCCCCTTCCTTGGTTTCTCCCCGCAAGTGCTTAGTGCGCGGTTGTCTTGCACGGCTGTCTGTCTTGCACGGCTGGCCATGGAGGACGGGTGCTGAGCGGCAGGGCGCGGCTCCTGCTCTGGGGCTTGGGGTCCAGTGAAAACTGGAGCTGAGGTTGGAGACGCAGCTGTCCTGGGGGAGCGCGGGGTCGGCAGTGCTGCAGTACTTGGGGTGTAGGGCCGCCCCGAGAACCCTCATTCAGTGACATGCGCGCGCTGCAGACTATATCAGCTCCCCGGGCTGTGGGTGGGGTTTTATCGCTGTCATTTCACGTGTCACTGGTTTTCTCCTCTGAACTTTCCCTCTTCCTTTTTCTCACCTTGTCCTTCCCACCTTGACGTCCTCTGTCCCCTGTCTCCCGGCAGCACGGGGACACAAAGGCCCCCCGCTCCCCGTCCCACCTGCTTGCTTGCTTTGTACAGTGCCCCTTCTCTATTCCCTGCACTTTCTGCCTGCTTGTTTTAGGCGACACCCCGATTCTGTTAACCCTACTTTCAGATCAGAAACAGCCCCGATGTGGAGGAGCAGGGCCCGTTGGATCAGGGGAGACTCAGTGCCGCTTCCAGGACATATGGTTTTTCGCTCTGAGAGTTAGTTTTTCTGCCCTGAGGTCCTAATACATATGGGAGTACCAAGCGTTCCAGCCCCTAAATTGGGGATTAAGGTTTATTACAGCGACAGTTTCAACGTATTTCTGTCCAGTTGGAGTTGTTATTTTTGAAGAGATGAACAAGTGAGGAGAATGGAGTGAACAGATCTCAGCTCCTCTTGGTTGAGCTTGCTGAGGTCACCCCACTGGGTTTCACAGGGAAGACAGATTCCCACTGTATTCAAACCTTATTATTGATGTTGCCAAGTGCTTTGTAAACGTGATTAGTTTGGTAACTATTGAGGAAACAATCATTTCCCTACTGACACACGAATTACATGAATCTGAATTATAGTTTTGGAGACATATTTTTATTAAGTACTGTATTGCTTACAGTAAGAATCATTGAGAAAGAAATGCACTAGAATACATCTTTTAAAGATTTTAATGTGAGGTATTGACAGAGACAATATTTATCTGTATTTGTGTGGGAGCATCAAAAGGAGACAGTTTAAACTGATTTATTAACGATTGAAAGATGGCATTTCATTTCAGACTCTCTCAGCTGTGCTGCACAGCATGAAATATATTTCACTGTGACCCGTTTTTGTGTGACAGAGAAATGGGACTTACACATAAAACAGTGTTTATCGTCACTGTGTGATCCACCCTCATTTCTATCACAGTCATGTGTTATTGTCTCTCCTTTTATTGTGTTGCATCCTTTCATTAAAAAAATATAGGTGGTTCAAATCTGTTCAGTTGATTACATGACCAGTATTAGTTTTAACTTGCATAATAGAGAAAAAAAATCACTGAACCAGGCTTTGGAAGTCTGAATGTGAGTCCTGAAACAATTTTGTTATCTAGGAATTTGTTTTAAAGCACTCTCATATGTCCATTTCAGAGAGTTGTGTAAATGAGCGATACATGTAAAATGCTGAGTACTGTAGGTATGCCAGGTAGCCGTATTAAGTTACTTTTCAAGTCTCACATTGAGACAGTACATTAGTTCAAGTTCTTGCAGAGGATTCCTACTTAATAATATTTACCATCATCACTTAGGGAGCTTTTGGCTATGGAAAGGATCAGGCAGTTACTTCAACATCACCTGACATTGTTTTAGGGTGTCCAGTAGAGTTGGAGATATTGGGACTTTACACAGTACCCAGAGGAGTTTATTGCCAGCCAAGGGAAAGTTGCTGAAAGCTTTAAGCCCTTCTTATGGCTGCTGAGATGACTTTTGAAGCCTTTACTGAAACAATATGGAAGTAATGAGTCTGTGAGGACAGAGATACATGTGGATTCTCTCTTTTCTAACTTTAAGTCAGACTGGTATACAGAGACTTTCTACTTTTTCACTGTGTACCAGCCCAGTGATGGAGACCGTGATTCATGGGGAATAGAATGAGCTTTCTCTGGGGCAAGAATTCAGAGTTAGTGGACGCCCAGAAATTGTGTTTAAATAGTGGTGTTTGTGCAGCTGTGCATTTTTCTGGTGATAGAGTTCATAATTTTTATCAAATGAAAATGGGGACTCCTTGACACAAGGGTTTTTTGACCCCAGAACATTGAAAATGTGATTCTCAAAAATCAGTGACCCTCAGGAGAGTTTATTATGTTGTATATTTAGGTTATGGTTTTGTTTACTGTTTACTTGATCACAGCATATCACTGTTCTGTGTCTTAATCCGGAAACAGATTAAATATGTATGTGTATGGCATCTATGATCTGCCTCCCCATTAATATTCTTTTATTTCTGGAAAGGATAGTTTTAGGTCTGTCAAGTTACTGTCCAAAGTTCCTCGTTCCACTGATTAAAAATAAAATCTTTTCTTTCTCTGAATTCTCACATCACCTTTTCTTTGACTTACTTATGGCACTTTTTAACTTACTATGTATCATCATAGTTATTATGTTATCTTATTTCCCCTGCTAGAGCTAAGTTTTAAATGCAGGTGTGTTGCATTTCATCTTTGTGCTTCTAATGGAACCTGCAGAGTGACTTACACATCAGAGCACCCAGGAAATACTTTTGTTCACTCTGTGCCCGACCGCCTTTCCTGTCTCAGGGTCCTCTCTGATGTTAGTATTGAAGTCTGGCAAGGTCACCTTCTTTCTGACGATAATAAATGTTGTGCTTTTAACAGACTAAGAGTTAGTGAAATAAACTGAGAAATGAAAGTAAGCAAATGCTAATCAGATACAACTTGAAAGGCCCATCATCACTTGTAGCTTGATTTTAAATCTTTTACCAAGTGCAGTTTATTTATCTAAAATTTAAATTTTAAATTGATATAATTCATATAATTTTTTTGTACTTTAGATCCTGTTCCCTTGTTGAAGGAGATCAGAAAGACCAGTGTGAACACCCTTATAGTTTTGGCTTCTGGACAGTAGCTTTGGTTTGTTAATGGGGATGTAATTGTTAAGTCTTGTTGAAGACTTACTTATATTTTCAAAGCAATTGTATAGACTTACTATATTGATCTTAGTTAAGTTTTGTTTTGTTTTTAAACCAGCCATGGAACCTCTTTAGGCTGGAGACCTGAGCTGGCATTTATTTTAGAAGACAGATATCTGGAGTGTGTGTGTTGGGAGGTTGAGAGATATCTGAGGGCAGGTATTGACTCGGTAACTTCAAGTGTATAATATTAAAAAATTTAAAATGGTTTTGGAGGAAATGCTGTTTACAGCAAATCTGACTTTGGAATTGTGACTGAACAGACATTTTTTTTAAAAAAAGAAGATAAGACATACCTGACTTTGAAAAAAAATTGAATTTTAGTTAAATTCCTGCAGAGTAGAATTTTCTAACTGTCTTAGAGGACCGTCTTAATCACAGATTAATGATTTGATTATGTTAACTTAGTTTCAGTTAACTTTTACATAAATAGAATCATCTTTATTACATCTGGGATCATTTAAACGGCAGAATTACATGTAGTTGTGCTATGTAATGAAAGGTGAGGGATAACTGGTCAGAAGTGACTATAAGCATGGCAGTAAGTGACTTATATACTGAAGGTCACCATTTTAATTGGAAGGTTTGTGAATCTCTGAAATTCTGTAATCAAATGAATGATATCAAAGGAAGAAGTAATTTAACATAACAATTGTGGCTTACACTGAACATATGTTCCTGTTAATAAGTTGCATTATGGTCTTTAAGGAATTGTACATAGTTAGTACATTTTGGTTCATATGATACCCACAGTTTTTCTTAATTTTTATTAGTGAGTTGTTACAGTGGTTAACAAGAAATACACAGATTTAAGTTGCAATAGTTTTCCCAGGGTTATATGATCTAACTTCACAAGCTTCTTGGACATATGTAGATGCTTTTCTATTTTGCTTTAGTTATGACATACAATTGATATAGGCAAGCATGAAAGCTTGGGCAAATTTTCCCATTGCTTTTTCTGGATCGTGCTCAGGTCCTGTGGTATTTGTGTAGAGCACAATTTTGTTACTTGGGAATGCATGTTGAAATTATCATGTGCACTATTTTGCTGGAGGCCTGTTGGCACTGCCACAAAGGTAATACCCTGCCAGTAGGCCATTTCCTTGTCGGCTGCATTTGCAATTTAATAGAAATATTACATGACTTTTTAAACAAGTGTTTTGGCAGGGAGGAAATGGCAGATTCCATACAAACAAGCGTAGCTTCCTCTCCTTAACCACACTCCCGCTACTCAAGAAATTGCACTCAGTTTCAAGTTTGGGAGTTTGGGGTTAGAATGGGAAGTCAGGTTGAAACAGGAATGACATTGATATTTACTGTAAAATAGTTATGTATTTTTAACGGCTGGGTTTTATTACCATACAGTTTCAGTGAGTGACAACCAATATATTTCTGAATTAGAGCTGAAGTTATTTTAGGCAGTTCACCTGACTGGAAATATCTGGTTTTGATTGGTTGGCAAGGTCAGGACCACCAGATAAGCTCTAAGATTATCGTATTGGTTCCTGTAGGTTTTTATAGTTTTGGCTTTGCTGTGTAAATTGGTCCTTCATGGCCTTTGCCTCATATCAACTATGAAATCATTTTGGGAATTAGAGAATATGGAAAGAAAATCTGTAGACTTAGCCTTGACATAAAATGTGATGGATTCCCAGCCTTCCCAAAAGGTGGTCAGTCTGTTTTGTTCTCTATTATATATTTCAAACTTGAAAGGTCACGTTTGCAATTTTTAAAGCTTGGATGCTAGTCTCTTCTATTCCAGTCTTCTTACGGAATTTAATTCTTTGGATCTTAAATCATTCGTAGTTTTGGATAAAATGCTGACCTCTTTAATTCTAAAGTACTTTATAGTTTGGGAAACTGTCAAAAAAACCCCCAACAAAACCAGTGCTTTGCTTTACAGCCTTTATTGTGGCCACATTCTGCTTTCTAGTGTAGATCCCAGCTTTTTTCATGTAGAGAATGAGAACCGTTTATAGTCAGGCCTCTCCCCTTTTCTTTCCTTATTGCTTCTGACTTCTTAGCCAGCTCACCTGGCAGCTGCAGTAAGCTATGCTGCTGCGCTGTGGTAGAAACTGGCATTGGGTGTGCTCTTAGAGCCATCACAGCATTGGCTTTTGTTATTTCCCATGTTTTGGTTTGTTGGTAATGGACATATGGACATCATATGTTCCGCAGAGTACTGTATGAAGCCAATTTGAACTGTTTCCATTTGCCTCAAGTCCAATCATGATATTTATTTTTCCATGGCACTTACCCAGAGTATCCATACCTCCTGCTTAGCTGTGTCACTGCCACCACGGACTGTATTTCTTCTGATTGCCTTCATTTTTTCACAGTATCTAATTGCCTCGTCCCTCTTAGCTTTCTTTGCACAGCATTGATTGATGTTTATAAAATATCCCAAGATCTCTTAGATAACAGATACTCAGGTGCATAAGAGTACGATATTCAGCTTGTTTTTTGTTTATACATAAGGAACGTTTTATATCCAGCTTCACAGACTGGAATTGAATATTCTAGTGGAAACCTTAGAAGAGTAGCAGTATGGTTTTAGACAATATTGCTTACTTTTTAGTATCAGCAATAACAGCAATGTGATCAATCTTCTAGAGTCCCTTTGATATATCAAATCAGGTCAGGTCATAAATTTATTCCTAAATTTTGGAGGCAGTATCTTAGATGCTCCCTTTTAGGCTTGAAAAAATAGGACTACGTTATTGTTTGCCACAGCTCTTCTAGCCCTCTGTAAAGTCATTTTAGGTATTGATTCAGAATAGGAATAAATGAGTTGCTTTCATTTTGTGACATCCAGTGAGCCAATTATTACTGTGACCAGGAAGCTCTGGCTTCACACCGCAGTGCATTTATTCATTCATCAGTAGATATCACTGAGCACCTACTTTGTGTTAGGGACTATTCCAGGTGCTGAGGATGTAGTGGTAAAAAATTCTTTTTATTGAGCTTATAGTCTAATAAGGGAGAGAGATAATACCATGCTAGATAGTAATAAGTCTTACAGAAGAAAAAATAAAGTAGGGAAGCAAGATAGGAAATCTCAAGGGTGGGATGGAGCGGTTGATGTATTGTGCATTGGATCACAGTGAAGGCCTCACTGAGAAGATGACACTTCATTTGTATTGTTTATTGTAGAAAGGAATGAATGTGTAAAGAAAGCAAAGTATAAAGAAGAAAATAAAAATCACTCGCACTTGTTCTGCCTAGAGATTTACAGTTAACATTTCATGTATGATACTCCTGTTTGCTTTATATATATAATGACGACAAGGACATACATTTTTTAACCAAAATTGGAAAATCATGAGATCATATTGTTTTTTATTTCATTTAATGCTTTATCTTGATAACTTCCCCATATCCTTAAATTTTGTAAGCCATAGAATATTTTTAAAAATTTCTTAAATGAAATGATTTTATATGCATTATGCTTTTATGTTAAAGCTTTAAAATGAGTAGTTTTTTATATGTTTGTTTTTCAAGGTAAAAGGAGACAACTTAGGTAAAGTGCTAGTCAACAATCTCGAAATGTGTAAAAATGTCCTTGGTCTTAATTTTTCATACCAATAAATTACTGTTCATTAATTATCACAACTTATACTTTTAAAGACTATAAGTATTCTGACAACTTTTAAATTAAGGTATAATATCAGTTCTCTGTGGATTTTATTTTTGTTTCTTTTCTACAAATATTTTTATATAAAATTTTTAAAATGCCCTTCTAGAGGAAATTGGTTTTGAGCCTTAAGAAGCTGATATTTACATTGCAATTTATACATCCTATCTTTTGCTTTGTATCAGTAAGCAGTCTTAACCAGCTGAATGATTGCATCAAGTCTAAATAATTAACCATATCAGAAGACATGCAATTAATAATGAACAGATTGTTAGATGCTTCCTTCTAGCAGCACAAGCATTTTAAAAAGAAAACATTCTAAATGTTTTTTTCATTTAAAATGTATTTCACCTGCCAAAAAATACAAATGTGGTTTTCTTAACCTTGAGCACCGATACATACATGGATAGTAGGAAAACATTCCTCCAGTCGCCAGCTAACTAGTTATTGGGGTGAGTGGAATTGCTCTCCAACTACCTGACTCCTCCTGGTATCTTTTGTGCTGTTAGTATTCTGCATTTATGAAATATTTTACAAAGTTTCAAGAAGAAAAGTTCTCAAAGGTTCCTGGGAGAGAGGGGAAAAAGATGAAGGACAGAATTACAAGTATCCGTATTTGGGGCTTGGAGGAGGGGGGAAAGGAGGGGGCAGAGGGTAAGAGAAAAATTAGGAGAACGTGGTTTTACAGGCAAGAAAGAAAAGAGGTTTAAGACGAACGTTCGTTTGCCTTTAGGTTGGGAGTAAGAGGGGTTATGAGATCGGAGGTCGTGGTTAACTTAGGGGTGCAACTCACTCAAGTGGTGGAACAGGGCGTCGGAACGAGCGGGAAGTGGAGACGTGGAGGCAGCGCCAGCGCCGTGTTTGAGCCATTTGACAGCCAAGGAGAAGTTGGGGGAGATGTTTGAAGGTATCAGGGTTGAGGAAAGGTTAAATCACCTTGAATAACCTTTGCTCTTGAATTATATGATTTGGAAATAGAGCATCCTTTTGATTTACTGAAGCAATTGCTCTGAAATCTTTGGGGAAATAAAGATGTCTTTTATAGGCTTTTCCTCTTAACCAAACCTTAAGTGCAAGAAGACAAAATAAAACATAAACCTCTTTCTTTTCTAAGTCCGCTAGAGCCAGCGGAGGAGATGGTGATGTCCAGGTAATTAGCCTGATGACATGTAGATGAGAGATTTTATGTAAAACAGATTTTTGAGCCATAATTTTATTATAATGTCAGATATATGATATAGAAAATGTTTCCAACTCAGGCAGTAAAAAATTTACATCCCCAAATCTCAACACTTACCTCACAGAAGTTTATCAATGAGTCCTTAAGCATTTTGCTTTTAATAATATAAAGGCAGATTTTATTTGCTATCTCTGTATGTATACAGACAACCACATTGCTAATTTCTTTTTTATGTGGACTATTTATTGAATTTGTGGGATTTTAATTTGTTTGTAGTTATAATTAACTGTGTCTATGCTTTGCTTCCCCTGGAGGGAAGTGGGTTTTATTTCTCAGATGGATTTAGACAAGTTCTAGATGCGAAGTCTCCATGTGGGGAGTCAGCCCTTCTAGTCATACAGGCTGCCCTCTGTTTCCATAGGTATGTTTCAGAAAGTCAGACAGTTGACAGAAGTAAGAAAAGTTCTCAGCCCGGAGAACTTTATTATGTGTTCTCTAGTTTTATTTCCCTTGTCAATAATATGTTTCTAGCACCTTATACATGTTCCTTAATGTTGACTCTTTTACATTTAAACAGTGTTGACTGGCTGGGATTTAGTGAGCTCCAGTTGAGCCTAAGGATTTGATGTTAAATCTAATGACTTCTATTTATGTCTAGATTGTTACTTTCTTATCACAAGTCAGTATTTTTCCCTTTTCTATTCATTTTTTATACATTGGCATAAGTACTAATTTTCAAATATTTGTCAAGATGAAAGAAACCCTTGGAAAGGGTTGAAAAGTTACCTGTAAGTACAGTTACCTACTAGAGTTCCCGATGGGAGGGCTTACGGTTGAAGATGCTGGGAGCTAGACCCTTCTCTGAGCATCGCTCCACCTCCTGGGGGAGCTGGGCCTTCTCTCCCATGAAAGGCATCGGAGTCCTTCCTGCCTCCAGGTGCCATGAAGGGCTGGGCCGTCAGCAGGCCAGCACCCCAGAAAGGAGGAGTGAGGGAGAGCGAGGAGCAGGGGTTTGTGGGCTCGTGCGTCGCAGGAGATGATGCCGGGTTACCTTCCGCTGTTTAACGTGCCACTTGGTTTTGTTGTGGGCTCTATACTCCTTTACGTATTCATTGATTTGGGGCGTATTTCCTTGCCTATCTGTGTGAAGCACCTTAAAAACACATGATAGAAAAAGTCTTTTGTTCTAAAATTTACACTTGCAGTTTTTGGAAGACTGTTGCTTATTAGTAAAACAGAAATATTTTAGATGAATCTATTTCCCCTGCCTTTTCATTCCTTGAAAGGCTGTTCGAAGAGTGTTAGGGTGTACAGAGTACAAGTCTTCTGCGTTTGGGCCAGTTACGTGTGCACATCCGAAACTTGGCCAAGGGTATTTTGTGGGGTCGACATCATGGTCAGTTGGTGTTAAAGGAGGGAGGAGTCTTTCCTGGATCTCAGGACTTTAATGATTGTGTTGCTATAACATATCCCGGTTCTAACAGTAAGAGTTACTTCTTCTGGGAAAGCAATTCAGAATTAGAAATGTAGGCCAGTAAATTTGTTGTGCTTTTATGAGCTAGTGGAGAATGTAAGACAAATAGAATTTCTAAAATTTGAATGAAATTTAAGTATTTATTCTTAGGTACTACATTGCTTAAGAGAGAAAGAAGCCATTAGTGAATTGAGGCTAATTTGTTTATAGTTAGCTTGATTGTTAATGAGCTCTTTGATTTAAAATAAAATGTAAAATACTGGATACCGACTAGATAATCAAATATTCAAGTCCTTTGATTTTGAGTTTGTTTATATGAATCATTAGAAAAAGATTAATTTGGCACGTGTAATCGAGTAGCAGAAGCAGTTTGAAAGCTGGACACAATTGAAATATAATTGGAATTAAATAGAAAACATTTATTTCATATTTGTAAATGAGGTTTTAATTAAAGTAAAATTGGCTCATCTTTTTTGACATTTCTCTGAGAAGGAAATTCAAAACACACTTCAGTTGATGGTTGGCTTTCTCTGACTTTGATTAATCACTTTCAAAGTAAGCAGTAGACCAGTACAGTAATTTTATAATTATACATAAGTGAGATTATTTGAAACTTTAACTAATATAACCTTAAAGGAAGTTTTACATTGGTCAACGTTATATAATACTGTGTATTTTTCTTTTATGATTCAAATACAAGCGCTAATCTGAAAAAATTCTATTATTTTTGAAAATATAATTTAATGGGGAAAACTTTTAAACTAGAAATATTAGTTTCAAAGACATTTATCTATTAATACTGAAAACTTTCAGGTTTTTGGGAAGCTAGCTGATGAACTCTTCAGTGTGGTTAAGAATTGGAAAGAATCCAACTAATGGAGCTGACTTAGGTTCCACACTAATGAACCAACTTGTGTTTCCCCAGAGCACTGCTAAAAATAAAACTTGAACTGTCCGAAAGGTTTGAAATGACAATGGGATTTGATTATTTATGATCAGTATAAAAGAACTTTCATCCATACAAAATGAAATGCCCTTACAAGTTTAAAAATTTTTCAAGTTTAAAAACTGATGCAGAGAAAATATATTCTAATTAAATTAATAATACTGCAGAATGTGCACCTCATTTTACTTATATGTCTAGAATTTTATGGTAACAAGGTACTGAACTCTTTCTAAAAGACTTTTAATAGTCTTATCAAGAACATCAACCTACCTACAATATCACCGATCTAAACATTTCTTGTAAGTTCATTTCTTAGAATAAACCTTTTAACAAAACAAAGTGTGTTTTATACCATATAAAACAAGTAAGAAAATGTTTAATATTGAATTGTATTTCTTAAGAGGCACTTGCTTCATCTCTTTTAGGAGTAAAAAAAGTGCTGTTTAATGGTAGAAGCCAAGTACTTAAATTCTTTTCAATACTAAATACTAATACTAATAGAAAAGTTATTGGATATTTTATAAGGGAAACTTTATTCAGTTCTTAACAATAAAGTTTATACTGCAATTAGGTTTATGAGGAATGGTTAAACTTTTTGTAATGTTACTAATTATATAATGTTTTCCTTAAATGTTGTGAATTTAAGTTATTTTGTGCTTGATTTTTTAATTTTAAAACTGCATAGATTCAAAACAAAGTAAAACCTTTCAGAAAAGACTGTCAAAGTTTATACTTGCTCTCTTTCCTTATTTTGACCTGCCTTTTATTATATATTCATTCCATTTTTTAAATGATGCTGCATATTTAATGAAAGAAAGTTTTTTTTTAAAAGGAAGTGTTGCCAATCAGTCTAAATTTGTTACAGTTAAAATTTGATGGTCTACAGACAATTTATAATCCTTTTCTTGTTATAAAATATTGTCAAATTTATAGTAGTATCAGTTAGAAAGTTTATGGAAACATTGTTTAAGGTGGTTTAAAATAGAACTAAATCTTTAATTTGAATTTGATGGCACCTGTTTTCATTTTGTTCCCCAGGCAACACCACTGGTACCAAAATTGCCCATAGACCACCCTGGTTTTGAGAAGAATGAAATCATTCTGAGTTTTTTTAAAAAAAATCTCATCCTTTTACTGACTAAATATTTAAACAGAGTTATAAAACATCTGTCAGAATTTGTGAACTCATTTTGGAGTAAAAGAGTTTAAGACACACAATTGGAAGTTTTGCATAAAAATCCCCAAGTAATTTTAGTTTGTCTTTCTTAGTTATGCTAAACTTTTTATTAAAATTAGAAATTAGAAAAGTAACTGACAGCAACAAGAAAAAATATCTGGACTTAGAAAGTCATCTTGGAAAGCTGTGTTTCCTTTCATTCATTTACTGACAATTGAGATTAAAAAAAATGAAAGGCAGCATGGTCTTTTTTTCTGGAAGGGTCTGAGGAGTCAAGGTTTGTGAATTAAGTTACATTCTTGAGACTCCTGTGGGAGAGAGAGAAAGCTGACACAGATGTCATCTTTTCTCATAGGGTCTGCATTTTTTCCCTGCTCTATCATCGATTCATATGTTTGGGACATCATGACATTGCATTATTCTGTCTTTTTAGTTGTGGATAATTTAGACTTACATGCAGTAAAACAAGTGGCCGAAAATAATTAATTTTCCATGTCCAGAGACCAGAATTGAGTGTCTTGTAATAGGCTAACTAAGCCAGCCATGTTAGATTAACATGTATTCTTTTGACAATTTCCTTGATCAAGTTAGATTTATTTCTCTGTTTTCCAAAGGAAAATTCATATGGGAAAATTTTGGCTTACTTTGAAAGAATTGGGTGTATAAACCAGATAACCTTTGTTTTATTTATGTGTGACAGTCCTTTTTCATATAGGTTCTATCTCCTGCTACGAAGATACTTATTTATAGGAGGCCAACTCCCTAAACCTGATTTGGTTAAGTAGAGCGTTATATAGAACCAGCAAAGATGCTAAATAGTTGACATGTATTAAAGTTATATTCTGTTCTTTTTTACTGTACAATTACTTTTCCTCATAGCATATAAGTAATTTTTCTATTTTTCTTAATGAGGAGCATGCGCCTGAGTAATTAGCCCTCTCCCCCAAGTTCTCTTTTATATTCCTTTTTCTCTGTGTATTACTAGGCTAATATGGAAAATGCCCTTGGATGAATCAGAATTTCTCAGTATGATTTTTGACATTTACCAAAACCATTGCGTCAGGGTTAGATTATTCTGGTGTAACAGAATGTTATTGGAATGAGGGGATACATTTTCATCATGTTTAAACCAGTTATTGGGAGAAATTTAGTTCTTTACTCTGTTCATTCATTTTGAAGGGACTGGAAACACTTGTGTTGACCTTCCCTCTGCATCTTGATGCCTCATCTAACCAGCAGCTTCATTGGGCTCTGAGTCCTGGCGGCGTTTGAAAACCTCTTGGAGCCTCAGTTCTATCGTCTGTAAACAAGCCGGTGATAATACTGTCAGGGGTGTTGAGAGAAATGAGCAGCCAGGGGGAGGCGCCCTCGGTGTCTGGTGCCGCAGCAGGGTGCCGTCAGTGCCTCTCATTCCCAGGCTCGGCCCTCTCCCCGGAGCTGCCCTCCGTGCCAGTGCCAGTGCCCCCGCAGGAGGGCCGTGGAATGTAAAGTGTCCTGGGAGGGCTTGGGGGAGCACTTGGGGCCCATGTTTTGAATACTGTTTTTAGTTACACTATTTACATTACCTGAACACTTTCAGGAGAAATCCCCGAGCCTGGGATGATTCTCTCACCTCTTGATCGTTTATGCTTTTGGTGAATTTGGTAGTTCTTTTCGTCTCTTCTTAATCAACACGGGAAGCATTTCTTACGCATCGTAATACAAAGTATCCTTGAAGGAAATACCTATGAGGCGTCCATGTGTGCACCCAAAGCAAATAAAGTTGGGCTTAAAGAAGTCAAGACTTGGTTCCGAAAAAGGCAGGGACGATCTGTGCTTAAAATGTGGAATAAAGATCTGAGCTTTTTACAGTAATACTATATTAACCTATATTTATGAAAAGTCTTTATAAGTAATAAAATTTATGTATCTTTAGCAGACAATTCTACATAAATTATTTTCTTTAAGCCTCACAATTAACCCATGAGGTTGGGTAGGTGTTATGCTGTCCATTGGACAGATGAAGAAATGGAGGTCAGATTGTGGTAGCATCGAATCAGTTCCTTTGAAGCCTGGGATTGTGGTTAAGTGCTGAACCTTTTTCTGGGCCGGGGGAGGGGGGCGGTGTTGTTATATTTTCATATTACTTTATTTGTGAAGTTATTTCCGAGTGAATCTCTAGCAGAATACTAGTAAAGTCTTCAGTTAAATGGAAATCAGCAGAAAGAAGTGGATCAGCGTGGTGGTTATATTACAAGATTGATCTGAGTTGTGCACTACCTTTTTCTTCAAAGAACAGCCTATGGGTAACTTTCAGGGACTTGGGCATTTCATAATTATAGTGATAATAGTACCTAGGCATTTACTGAGTTGTTACTAGGTACTAGGCACTATTCTAAGTGTGATACATGAATTCTAGTCCTTTCAGCAATCTTATCAGGGGAGGTGCTATTGTTAATTCTATTTTCTATGCCAGGAGAAGCCAAATCTAAAGGAGAGAGTACTACGGACAAGCGAGCTTTTCTCCTACATATAGCACATTATATGTTTTTAGGTCTGCTGGAAATGTTGTAGTTTCAAAGTCTTTTTTAACGCGTTTGCAGTAAATTATAATTGTGTTACCTAAGCTTTGTGTTTCCAGTTAAAAAAATTCAGGTGTTTACTTTTTAATCCATAGCATGAAAAAAATCCCTCTAATGTTAGTTTGTACCATGAGATAAAGCAAGTTTAATATATCTCTCTTCCACTTGTAAAGATCTACATATGTATGCACCCAAACCAAATAAAATTGGGCTTTAAAGAAGTCAAGACTTGGTTCCGAAAAAGGCAAGGATGATCTGTGCTTAAAATGTGGAATGTACATTTTCTGACCTTTTTATAGCAATGATATATTAACCTATACTTATGAAATGTTTTCATAAATAATAAAGTTTATGGATCTTTAGCAGATAATTCTACATAAGTTGGAAATTTAACTTAACTGCGCCCAAGGTTTCTTAGGGAATCCAGATCAGAATTTGAAATCAACTCATTTTTTTATTGTAAAACTTGAAATACCAGTATTAATCTCCTATTTTCACTGAGTTCCACTTTCTTCTAATAGAAGAAATGTTTTGAAGAATGAGCTACAAAAATGCAGAATTATTATACAAATATTGAATTATTGTGCACCTGAAATGAAAATGTCAACTTATATTTCAGTAAAGAATAAAACAAATATTGTAAACCTTTCATAAATCTTTAAAAAATATGCCCTGGCCAGGTAGCTCAGCTGATTATATAGCATCGACCCAGTAACGCCAAGGTTGTGTGTTTGATTCCCTGGTCAGGGCACATATAAGAGCCAACCAATGAATGCATAAATAAGTGGAACAGCAAGCCCATGTTTCTCTCTCTCTCTAAAATGAAAAAATAAATTTAAAAAAAATCTTTAAAAAATAAGACAATAGTGATTATAAAAAATTAACTACATTATATTATTTATTTACTTATTTTTACTGATTATAGAATTGGTGAAGATTAATATTGATATTTCAGTTTTATTAGACTACTGGCTTGGTTATAGAAAGTAAAAATTGAAAGGCTTTTCCATAGGTCTATTAACGTATAACCTGTTTCACCCTTTAATTCATTTTTAAAACATTTATTAACCACCTGCTCTATGCCAGGCACTATGTGCATATGTAGGGATAAAATATAGCAATACAAACAATCCTTACACTTAAATAGTTTACAGTCTCTGGGATAGATATACTGGCAAGTAAGCGTTCATACTATATTTTGGTAAGTGCTGTAGTAATTGTGTCTAGATAATGATAAAACTCAGCATTATTGGGAGCGGGGGGCTGTAGGTATCGAGTCCTAAAGAAAAGGAAGTCTTTGCTGGAGTAGAGATGTGGTTGCAGAACAAGATAAAGTTCTAGTTAGAGAAAGTAGTGTGTGTAAAGGGAGACACAGGACGTTCCGTGACCCCGAATAGCTCCCAAGGGTGGTGGCGCGGAGAGTGGGTAGAAATCACTTATATACGTGGTGGTGCTAATGCTGAAGAAAAGTAGTGGTCATGTCATGAAACATTGCTTTTGATCCTGGGTGTGTTAATTTATTTCCCGCGGAGACTGTACGGAGCCACCAGAGAAATGACAGCAGAGTGATGGGATCTGGTTTTTGCTTTTTTTGGTTTTGTTCTGTTACTTCGCTAATGGCAGTGGTACAGGAAATGGATTAGGGCGGGACAGGCGCCCAGAATTAGGAAGGCCCGTTAGGAAGCTCCCAATAACCCAGATGAGAGATGATGACGACCCGATGAAGATGTTAGCCGAGGTGACAGAGAGAAAGGAATTCAAGCGATACAGAGGAGGTAAAATGACAAGGTAGGGTTATTGTCCTAAAACCACGCTGAGCCAAGTTGTCAGGCTATACCTGTGTGTGATGCGACAGAGTGCACCGCTCTCCCATCGCAGGCTGGTTTGCCACACTTCCTTTGTTTTCAGAGATGCCTCTGTTACACTTTTAAATTCATGATAGGATTGCTATATAGAGCTACAAACAAACTGATTTTGTCTCTTAGATTTGCCTTGTAGTTACCTTTGGCTCTTTATTCTTTGTGGGTTCGAGTTCTCATGTACTGTCCTCTCATTTCATCCTGAAGGGCTCCCTGTAGTATGACTTACAGGGCAGGTCTGCAGTGAACTCTCTTCATTTTAATGTATCTGAGCGAGTCTTAATTCAGTCTTCATTTTAGAGGAGGGAGGGGAAGTCCCAAGCAACAGTGGCTTCTTAGTGATAACAGGAAAGAGAGGAGGGAAGAAAACAACCTAAGGTCGTGCCTTGGCAAGTTGTTTATTGGGGACTGATTATACTATTGGTGAAGGGCTTTAAAGAAAAGGTCCTCATATGGAACCCTAGAACTTTGGTGAGAGAAGGGGTCGGTGAGTCTGACTGAGAGCCTAGTTCTAAGAAGTAAATTTGTACTTGTCAGAATTGATACGGGGAAAACCACTACATCACACACACTGAACGCCAGATATTAGAAGTTGTAACACAACAAATGTGTTTTACATGCAAGATTTCTTTGCCTGTAAGAGAAATTTTTCTACAAATATTTTATTTTTCACTTTCCATTATTTAAAAAATTTTAAATTGTGGTAAATAAAAAACACATAATAAATTTACTGTCTTAACCATTTTTAGTGTTAAGTATATTCAGTTTGTTGTGCAATGGATCTTCAGAACTTTTTTTATCTTACAAAACCAGGACTCTATACCTATTAAACCACATTCTGCTTTCTGTCTGTAAGAATTTGACTACTTTAGATATCTCATATAAGTGGAATCATACAGTATTTGTCCTTTTGTGACTGGCTGTTTTCACTTAGCACAATATCCTCAAGGTTCATCCATGTTGTAACATATAACAGGATTTTTGTCTTTTCCAGGTTGAATAATATCCCATAGTATGTATATACCCCATTTTGTTTATTCAGTCATCCTCTTCATTTATTTAAGTCTAGGTTATCTTTCCTCTTCACCCTCTAAGTTTCTTTATCTCTAGGTTTTTGCTTATTTAGGGACATAGACCATTTATTTGCTTGACTTGTTCTTTGGAAGTCATATTAATGGTTATACTGCTATACTTCTAATTTATATGTTGCTATTTTAATTATTCATTTAGAGATCTTTGAGTATTTTATTAGCTTCTTTAGATATTTAACTGATTGGATTTTTTTTTTAGATATATCTTTGTTGATTTCAGAGAGAGGAAGGGAGAGGGAGAGAGTTGAAACATCAATGATAAGAGTCATTGATCGGCTGCCTCCTGCACGCCCCCGACTGGGGATGGAGCCCGCAACCCGGGCATGTGCCCTGACCGGGAATCAAACCCCGATCTCCTGCATCTTAGGTGGATGCTCAACCGCTGAGCCACGCCCGGCCAGGCCTGATTGGAAGTTTTAAAAGAACCTGGGACTTTATCAGTTAAATAATGATCAATAATGAGGCTAATAAATCCTTTCCCAACAGCATGCATGCTCTATACTGTACCGGTTTAAATTATAGCACCTAACCCTGCCTCAAGGCCTGTGACATTATAACTTTTCAACTGAGCAGTGCTTAATTTGTTATGAAAGTAAAAGAAAAGTTAACTAATTCCATTAAAATTGTGCTGCTGACATCTGTTTCTGATAAAATTTTAGTAATATGATAAGAATTAAAAGCATTGTGTGATCACTGGTTTCTGATTCCCACGATAGTAAACTGCCGATGACTTGTATTTCCTTCATGAATCATTTATCATATGTGAGGTGTTATTAAGTCCAAATGGAGAAGCAGTGTAGTGCTGAGGGACGCTAAAGCAATAACTGAGTCTCTTTTCTCACACGAATATTCTTAGATTACCAGTTAAATTTGTTAAATCACATTTTATTCCTTGAATTTTGAAAAACAATTTTTAAATGTATGAAGGAATTTTTAATATATTTAGGGCATAATTTTTTCTAAAGTCACATAGTATTTTAACATAAACAGGTCTGTGTTTTCAGTCTGTCTTTCACTCTATAACATAGGCTGGGTTGTCTAAAGTTTTCTTAAATTACCAGTATTGGAAAAAGACATATGGGCTTTGAGATCAAAATGTATTTGGAAGTAATGAAGGTATAATGCATGCTCTTGAAACCAAACTGGTGGTGGGAGAGAAGAGGCAATTCAAAAGGGGGTGCCTGCCTAAGGTAGTGGGGAAAAGGAGAGATAGCAGGGAGGAAGGAGCAAGGTAGTTAACAGAGGGTGAAGGGAGTTTACTAGAAGAGGAGAGAATGGGAGCTTAGAGGGAATTAGCGTTGACTTCTTACATAGCTGAGATGGTTGCCCTTGATCTCTCCAAGCCAGGAATAGAGTGTTTGAACAGGTATTTAGGGATTGCTTTAGATTGCTATTGTTGCTGAGCAACTTTGTCACTGGTGCATCCCCAAGGGTTATCACAAAAGTAACCCTGCAGATGCTAATCTGAGCAACATGCACTTTTAAGTTAACTCCGAGGTTAGCTGCTTGACTGGACTCAAACATATTTGGCTCCAAAGCCCACTTTCTTTCCACTGCACAGTCCAACTTCAATAGGGAAGCACTTTTCTGGATTTACCCTATATCGTACAGCTTTTCCGAACTCACTTATTACCTGCAGTAAGTTGATGTCCTTGAAGAGAGTAGTCTGTGATCATGCTATCTGTACAAATTCCTATTTTTATTTCTTCCCCCATTTTTCTTATAATGTAACTTTAGGTAAGATATTACTTCTCTTAAACTTCACTTTCCTCACATATAAAATGGACATAATAGACTTACTGGACTCACAGGTTTATTGGAAAAATTAAATGAGAGCTTACGTACAAAGGATTCACTAAGGCGTTGGTACAGAGGGGTGGTACACACATCCTACTCTTATTTACATTTTTATTGAGAATGGTCTCTTTCTTCATTTTGTATAATTCTAGAATTTAGTTTTAGAAAGAAGTTTTCCTTTTAGTCACATTAACATACTCTCAGTACCTACTTTTTTTAGCATTTTAATTCTGAATTCTATGATTTATTCTTGACTGATAGGATGGTATAATAACATTTTAATTAAGACATTTTTCTATAAATGTGAGGAGTTGTTTTAGCCACATATTCTAAGGTTGAATCTAAATAAGTAATACAGTCTGTATTTTAATACTAAGTCCCTCATAGGGATGTTTAGGATTAGATGAGTTAACGTACATTCAGTACTTAGCACAGGACCTGGCACTTAGGAAACACTGTATGTGGGGTTAGCTGCTATCGTCATCATCATCACAGAGAGCTACTTCCTGACTACACATATATTTTATATATATTTGTGTGTATAAAAAACAGCACTTCCATGCTGCCATCATTTTCTTTTCTTGCCTTATTGTTTTTTCTTAGTTTTTAGTAACTACTTTATTTATTTATTTACTTATTGTGTGTTTCCCTCAACTGGAGTGTACATTCTTTAAAGGCAAGGACTCTCCTTCACGATGGGTGAGTGTCCATCGCCTGAAACAGGGCATGTTACATAGTGTAAATTTCTTATAAGTTACTGAATGAATGACTCAACCAATATATTCCATTCACCTCTCAGAGTAAAAGATATTTTTTCTGTATTCAGGGCCTCACAGAATATAACTCTAAGTTACCCCATTTGAGGAAAATACTTGAACAGATCCTACCTAAACAGCAAATAAATCATAACCAAGGCCTCAAGAGAGACAGCGATAAGTAAGGAACTTTTCATTGTATGTTGCTACATTCAAATGAGGGACAGTTCACTAGAAGGGGGAGGGAAAGGCAGGTGGCCGTGGCTCGTCACAGCGCAGCGTGTCGCGGCGCCCCGAGCACACTTATTGTGCCTTTTACCTTCCCATTGGTTCCTGGGAGCTCAGGGTAGATTTCAACTTTGTTGACACTGAAAAGTAGTGAGACTTCCCCCCCAGAAACTCATTACATTGCTGTTTTTCTTTACGTTATGTTTGTTCACATACTCAGTCAGTCTTTGCTGGCTCCCGGCCCTATGTTCAGGAACTGGCAGTTCAGAGGTGAACGAGCCGGACACACTCTGTCTTAAAGTAGCTCCCAGTGTGTGACATTAGGGGGGCACTTGCAAATATCCATTTAAGTTTTTCCAGTAGATTCATTTGACCTTTACTACAGTTTATATATAATTTAGTGTTTAGCAAGAAGCTGCTTCTAATGTACTATATATGTGTAATTTGGCCTATAGCAGCTTGATCCTCTTAAAAGTACACTTTTTTACTCCATAATATCTGGAATATGCAATTATTTCTCAGATATTACATATTGCTTTAAGCTAAAAGTCTAGGTTAGGCAAAATGTTTTTTGTTTTGACATAGTTTATTCTAAAAATGTTTTGGACCTAATACCACCATGCTTCCAGAGTCCTCACCTCTAAAGGACTGAAATGAGCAAGAGAACGGCCACCCTGCTAAGAAATTAGTGGTGATTTTTCATTAGAAGTTGATATTTAAATCTCTGCATCTGGTTCTGTTGTTTAAATGAGACTGTCTGGTTCAACAGAGCAAAACAAAAATTAAAATGTTTGAAATAATCTCAGTACCTGTAATTGTCCATAAACATTCAATTCTAATTTTATGAACTCCCAAATCTCGTACACCAAGGTTGTAGTAACTATTGTAATTGGTCTTTGTGGCTGTGTGTTTAAATTTTTGAAATGAGACTTTAATATGAACATGCAGTAAATCTTAACCACAGAGGCACACACAGGTTTCAGTGTAATATAGAGCAGGAAAGAGACACATGTAAACAGGCATATTTCTCATCTTAGTATGTGGAGCCATACTTCCATAGAATTGCACTCAGTGTTTATACAGAGAGAGCTGGCAATGAAAAACTGCTGTGCCTATGGGTTTACTATGTATTTTGATCTCTAGGTTATTTACCTTTTCTCAGTGTGTAGGGATGATATTAAAAGATGCTGGTATCAGTTAATTATTTTATTGATATAATAAAAAGTTACTTAATAGCTGGGGGGGAGGGTGTCCCATGCCTTCATGTACCTTAGGAGAGAAAGGTTATGGTTGAGAAAACAGATTTTTAAATAAGAGTTTTGGATAAGAGATTCTTTGTTAAATATAAACAAAATGGATAGTTTAACACTTAAGTCTGATGTGGCATTGTAATTTCCATTGCATTTAGAATGCTTTATTCATGTGACTGTCTTTTTTTTTTTTTTAATATATCTTTATTGATTTCAGAGAGAGGAGAGTTAGAGAGAGATAGAAACATCAACGATGAGAGAGTCATTGATCGAGCCCGCAACCCGGGCATGTGCCCCGACCGGGAATCGAACCCCGATCGCCTGGGTCCCAGGTCGACGCTCAACCGCTGAGCCACGCCCGGCCGGGCTCATGTGACTGTCTTCTAATGAAATACTTGGTCACAGAAGGTCTCTATAACACAAGGCGCTGCGTTTCCTCAGAAGCTTTTCTAATACTTAGTAATATTAAACAAACACATTAGTACAACTTGTGTTGGTGTCCATTTAATATAAAGCATACCATCAAAGAAATCTTCACTTTAGTTCTTTTTTTTTTTTTTAAATATATCTTTATTGATTTCAGAGAGAGGAAAGGAGAGGGAGAGAGAGAGAGAGAGAGAAACATCAATGATGAGAGAGTCATTGATCGGCTGCAGTCCACAACCCGGGCATGTGCCCTGACCGGGAATCGAACCCTGATCGCCTGGATCCTAGGTCGACGCTCAGCCGCTGAGCCACGCCTGGCCGGGCCACTTTAGTTCTTAAATTACAAGTGTCCCCTTTGAAAGATTATGTGTTTATTAATAAGTTTTTGGAAATGAGAGCTAATAGAGCTATGTGAACAAATTGAGTTTCATTCAAACTTTGACTTTTACCTTCAGAGTTTTAGATTTTGCTTTGTGTTAAACTTATAAAAAGCAATGAAAAATAAATGTAGAACTATACTTTTAAAGAAGCCATGATTAAATCTACAGCAGTGATAAAATCTAACTCAGTTTCTTCTCCGGTTCTAAATGCTAAAGCTCATTTATTCAGTCAGTAAACACTTACTGAGTGCCATGCACTGTCCTGTGGGCATGGGACCTAGCACTGCATAAAACAAGATTTCCTGCCTTTGTGGTATTTACATTCCAGTTGGATTAGACACATAATAAAAGAAACAAATAAGTACAATATATAGTATTAGACAATGATTAACACTTTGAGAAATGCTAATAGGGAATATGAAGATTTGGTTACACTTTTAAGTACCACAGGGGAAGCCTTGTAAGGAGACATTTAAGCAAAAGCCGGAAGGACACAAAGCAGCGAGCCATGTGCATACCTGGGGTGAGGGAACAGAGTCTAGGAAATGGGGTGCCTGGCGCATTATAATTGAGATTTTGTTTTTCTTCTCTCTCTCTCGCTCATTAATCTTATGTAATTCTGATTTCAGTGGGAACATAAATTGTTTTAGATTCATTCACATATGTATCTATAGGGTGTTCCAAAAAATGTATACTCACTTTTTAAAAAAATTAATCCTCACTTGAGGATATTTTTCTATTGATTTTTTGGGGGGTGGGGGGAGAAAGTGGAAGGGGACAGGGGGAGAGACAGACAGACAGACAGAAAGACTGACATTGATGTGAGAGAGAGACATCAATTGATTGCCTCTCCCTGACCGGGGCTGGGGATCAAACCTGCAACCCAGGTACCTGGGTGCATGGGCTGGTGCTCTACCACTGAGCCACACTGGCCAGGACAAGAGTTTAAAAAAAGATAGGACCTTTAAAAACATATCCGCAGGTGACTGAAAGATAAAGTCCTTTCCATGTAGTTCATTTTAGGGTATTTCTTGTCTCGTGCCTCTAGGTGGCTAGGATGGACTTCCTGGCCCCTTTTAATTGTGCTGGTCGGCTGCCACTTCATTAACCGCACATGGGGCCACACCTCCTCCTGCACCAGCACAGCGCCCCTTTGCCCGAGCCCGTCCTTCCCGGGCGGGCTTGGTCCCTTGCCTGCCTCTCGTGGTTCTGTGCTGGAGGTAGCACTGCTGTTTCTTCTTCAGCCATCGCCTAACCTCTGCCGAGAACAGCAGCTTTGTGTCTTATTCTACATGCTGACTGTAATGCAGACAGTGTCCAAAGTTGGCCCCACGGTACTGAATACCATAGAGAGTAGCCCTGGCCGGTTTGGCTCAGTGGTTAGAGTGTTAGCCTGTGGACTGAAGGGTCCTGGGTTCGATTCTGGCCAAGGGCATGTACCTTGATTGCAGGCTCGGCCCCAGTTGGGGTCAGGGCTGGGGTGCATTCAGGAGGCAACCAATCGATGTGTCTCTCTCACATTGATGTTTCTCTCTCTCTCTTTCCCTCCTTCCACTCTCTGAAAAGCAATAGAAAAAAAATATCCTCGGGTGAGGGTTAAAAAACAGCATAGAGAATAAAAAATACTCTTTAATCTATAGCTGTTGGCTGCTTTTTAATACGAGATGGTGATAGTCTGTTTTTTCATTTTGTCTGAAGCAGTCACCTTTATACACCCAGTGCCTTCCATGCCCATTCTGTTTCAGTAGTGACGTGATTGACTGTGTCACCTGTGCAGTAGTTGAAAAGGGATATGAGTGCACAATTGCAGGACCTCCCTGCCTCCTTATAGATCATTTGGCCGTATGTAAGTGATTTAACAGTCACGCAGTCGGGATTCTCAGAGTAAATAATCGCCAGCTCCATTACTGTATCTCTGTGTTCATGCACAGTCGCGGGAGCACAGTATTCCTCAGTTAAATTTACACAAGTTTAAAAAATCAGCTAAAAATAAATAAAATGTTAAAAAGCAGGCTAATTTAAACATTTGGAGACTTGTAGTTTTATAATGAGTGAAGTTTTTCATTTAAAATACCAGCTACTGACAGAGTGTGAATGCAGTGAGGGATTAATGTGGTTTTTGTAGGAGTGCCGTCCGATTTGAAATTTGGATTCTATGTAAATTTTAACTTGAGTTATGTTACGACTTTTTAAAGTTCCTTATTTTTTAGCCAATATTTCTTTACATAATAGATTATAAGAAAATGTTGAGTTCCAACTCCTGATAAAAGGTGTTAAAAAAGTATTGCTTCTTGCCCTGGCCTGGTGGCCTGGTTGAAAGCATCGTCCAGTGCACAAAAGGTTGTGAGTTCAGTTCCCAGTCAGGGCAGATACCTAGGTTGCAGGTTTGATCCCTGATCGAGGTGTATACAGGAGGTAACTAAATGGTGTTTCTCTCACATCAATGTTTCTCTCTCTCTCTCTCTTCCTCTCTCTCTAAAAAATCAATAAAAATATATCCTCAGCTGAGGATTATAAAAAAATATTTCTTCTTTAGTTATAAATATTTCTTCCTATTACCCAGTTTGTCATGTGTCTAATTACATGGTTGTTTAGGTTGACTTAAGATTACAAATACTGAAGTTGAAAGTTCATAGCCTTAGAGCATCTTTTTTGCGTGCATCTGCTAAGTCATGTTTCACTCACTCATTCATAACTGTGATAAATAAAAAAACAACTGACTTTGAAAGTCATGCATCTTTAGATTAGACGGTATGCAGATTCCATGTTAGTAGCTCTATGATAAAACATTTGAGTTGCAGGGGAAAACAGGTATTGTGCGGGAATGCTGTCCTCACTTTCACCAGAAAATATACTTAAATTAGGATTTCCAAATGTGAGAAGTCTGAAAGGAATGAAAAGTGCTAGCCCTAATGTTAGCATGTGGTTGGTGTTAGCCAGGGTGAACCTCAGGCCGTGGTGCTCTCTAGCCACCGTATGACCCACCCAAAGGCATCCAGAGCCCGCTTCTGTTTTTCTCTCTCTCTTTCTCTCTCTCTCCTCCTCCCTCTCTGTCTCCCTCTCTCTCTTTCTAACTAATTGGCCAATGTTGAGTTTACTGAATGTCATCTGGACTCAGTAAAAAGCAAGTGACCTGCATTGAATTAGTGTAATTGTAATACAAACAGAATATCGCATAGTTTTGGTCTTATACAGGAAAGGAGAAAGTTGGAAAGATTTTTCTGTTTGATAAATAGAAACTGAAGATACGGGGATCCAGACGTGGTTCATACTTAATTTTACCTTTCATGTCTTTTCGTAAGATCAGTGTTTGGACTTTTAGGCATTTTTCCTCTATAAAAAATATTGGTTTCCCTTTGAAACTTACTATGAAAGAAGTTTTGTGTGTTTTTTAAATGTTACAAATGAAGAATATTAAGTCATGGATCTAATTCCTCTTTAATCTTAGAAAGTTAGCGTTGTCCAAACTGAAAGTACTTTCTTGCACTACTTCCATTGTCAGGAACTTGGCATATTATTTTACCTTTATCATGACTAATATTTCAAGGCCCCTTCAAATGCCATTTTATTAATTTTTTCTAGTTTATATTTATTGCATTTTGTTTCAGAAAGACAATAGCTACATTTATCAAGGGAACAAAGAACTGAAGAATTTTAATGTCATTTTAAATAATATGTTTAAAATTTTAACTATGTGACTTTGATCTTATAATTTAATCACTTAATTTGATTTTGAAAGTGTCATTGTAAAATGGAGTTATTTGTCATTCTGAAAGTCATATTCTGCATAACTTAGACCATTGTATTAGGAGACTGAAGGTAAAGAAAAGTAGCTATAGACAGGTTAGGTCTTCCTCTTATAATTTCAGAGAACCTTGTACTTTTTGTCTTAAATGTTTATTTATTGAAATATTTGTAATTTTTTGTTTGTTTAATGTCAGTCTTCCCCCCCTAGATTGACTGTGTCAAGGGAGTAGGCACTGGGCCTTCCCATTTTTATCTGATATTGCTCAGTGCCTAACACAAGGCCTGGCATACAGTAGGCAATCATATTAGTTAAATAATGTAAAAATGAATACGGCAATTATTTATGTTAGCATTTAATTAAAATATGTATTATCTAAACAACACTCAAGTACTAAAGGTCAGGAAGTGTTAGCATAATATAATTGCCTGGCTCTTGGTAGAGTCCTGGCTCTTGTATTTACTGGTTTTATCACTTATGGCAAATTTGACCCCCCCATATCTCATTTTTTCCACATGTAAAATGAGAATAATTATAATCTTTATCCTGAGTTGTAATGAGGATTAAATGAAATAATTAATGTAAAATCCTTGGGAAATGCCCCACAAATGTTGATTGATATTTTATCGTTGTTTCCTCTCTTATTATTTTAGAGGTACTTTGGACTCATGGAAGGAATGTGCGGCTTTATTAGAGTTGTTTTAGGGAAACCTTTAGAGATATTGAAAGATGAGTAATTGGACTATGGCTCATGGGCAAAGGGATCACCTGTGAGCAATGCCGAGGAGTTTGTCCGTTATTCTGTAAGTGACGGGAAAGGTTGGTTTGAAGTAGGGGCTGTGCAGATGAACATTTCAGAAAGGCTGTTTGCAAGCAGTGTGGGGGAAAAACAGCAGTTTAGCAAGTTTCTGATCAGTAAACTCCAGTTTTCTACTACTTTTATTCTAAAGTTAGAAATATTTTCTGATAGAAAGTATGTTGTCTTCAGATTAACTTAGTGAACCAAAAGTATTCTATATCTGTGGAGGAGGTTAAGAACATCAGCTTTGGAGCTACACTGTCTGGGTTCATTTTCCAACTGTGTCCTTTGTTTGCCGAGTATTCAAGGGCAAGTTACTTAACCTCACTATGCCTCTGTTTCCTGATCTATAAATTGGGATAATAATCCTTCACTGTGTTTTTGTTAGGATTAAAAGAAATAATTTTTGTAAAGCTACTTAGTACTTGGCGTATACATTGTCTATATAGAGTAGCTGTAATAAATACAATACTATTACTATATATATGTAAGTGCCTAAAAAATTACATAGCAAAATTTTAAAAAATACTGCTAAGATAGCCTAAGCACAGGATGTTTATCATTAAAAAAATATTGGTTCAGTGGCTACTGTGTGGCTAAACTTTAGGGGCTTGTTTCTCTCTGTTCTGGTTTTAGTAGAAAGCCACGCTCCTCCCCTTCCATCCTCTGCCCATCGCTTGTTCCCTCTGTTTCGGAACTTTACTGCTCAGGTTCTTCTCATTTTAAGAAATAAACAAACAGAGTTCCTTTGGCTCACGCTCCTCTTGCTGCCCTGCCTCACACCTCCTTTCAAGCTGCGTGAGAGCCGACTAACAGCTCTTGCTGCTGAGTTTCCTCTCTCGCTGAGCAGACTGGCTGTTTCTTCCCTGCCACGCTTCTGCAATTGTTCAGTTTGCTTCTATTGGGCATTGGTAACCACTTTCTTCTCCTTAAATCTCTTTCCTCATTTGATTTCCAGCATATTCTATCCCCTAGCTTTCCTTGTATCTGTCTTGAGCTCTAGACTCATTCCTACTTATCTACTTAGATAATTCTATCTTTTCTGTACTGTCATTAGACACCTCAAATCCAGTATCTTCAAATTTGTTTTCACTGTTTTTTCATCAGATTTGTTTTACTTTTGTATTTTCTGTCTTGGTTAATGGCATGACTGTACAACTAGTTGCCACATTGAAAATCTGGAGAGCATCCTCCCTCGGTCCAGTCTTTCACCATTAATCAATTATCCAGTCCTGTTGACTCTGCCTCCTAAATTTCTTGTAATTACTTTCCTTCGTGTCCAGCTCCTTTGCCTCTGAGCTAACTCAGGTTCTCAGTCACCAGTTCTCATCCGTGTTGCTTCCTTAGTGTCTTTCACATGTATCCCCTTCTTCCCATCACAGCTTTATCTCCATATTTGAGACCTCATAATTTGTGCGGATTTTTAGTCTCCTAACTGTTCTAATAGTGTTCTGTTTCGTCCCATCCCTCTCCAAAGTATCCTTCGTAGTGTTGCTAGAGTGGTCAGCCTAAAATGAAACACATCGTATTACTTCCTTACCTAAAGTCATCCAGTTAAAAAATTTTTTTCACCTGCCTCTAGGTTAAGACCCCCCCTGACTTTTAAGGGTGTTAAAAGCCTTGGCCTCTGACCCCCTCTGTAGTTGTGTACTGTCCGCTTTCCTTTAGCCGCACTAGCGCTGGTGGATGGTTTAGGCTCTTCCTGCTGCCCTCTGCTCAGTGTTACTCCTTTCTCCCTGCATTTTCTCCCATCTCTCTTCTACACAGTCTAACCTGGGAACTTTCCTCTGGGCTCCCTTAGCACCCTGTGCACCCCAAGATCATAAAATTGGTTATACTCTATTATACTTTGCCTGACTTTTTTTTTTTTACTAGATTATGAATTTATTGAGACCAGCATGCATAACTTCCGTCTTGTGTCTTCAGGGTCTAGTACAATGCTTTGTGACATAGTATGTATAAAATAAATAGTTAATGCATATATAAACATTTTGAGTACATAAATTTTATTTGCATTTTTTATAACTAGGAAGGTTGTGGTGGACATGTCTCTATTGTATACCACTAAATCTGGAAAAACGTGAAAGGAAAGAAGAGCATCAGCTCTCTTTTACCGGTTAACAGCTTGAGTGCTGCCATGTGGGCAGCCTGGGCGAGACACTGCCTGAGTGAGACAGAAAGAAATAAGAGGGAAGGACTGGGGTTAGAACTTTTTTCTTTGACAAAATGTTTCTTTAAAAAATCCATTTTATACTCATGATTTATCATGTTTTATTTTTAGCCCACTTTTGTTTTAGGGAAGCAAAATAGAAGTCCTTTAGGTTAGCATCTAAAATGCTAATTCTGAACCTCACTGAGTGTGGTGTGGCGCTCGGCCAGCGCAGTCTGTTAAAGACTTTCCTCTGGGTCAGCTCTGAGCTGGGAAGGGTGAGGTCACTGTCACGTGGACCCAGATTGTACCCAGCCTTGCTCTCCTGTGAGTTGCCAGATTCGCAGTTCCATTCGTATCTGGACTTGGGGAAGCTGAGTTTAATATGGACTTTTGCCAATGATAGCAAATCTTGGCAAGATAGTATTGTTCTCTGTGCTTAATTATACAGTTTTATTATAAAGTTTTTTACATATTTATTGGGAGGCACCCCTCATATAGACTTTATCTTCTGGTAGTTAATCACTTACTGTCAGGTCTTCCTCGCTTTTGGAGAAGACCAGTTTGTTTTTTTATACCTTGCTGTTAGCCAGTTAGGTCTGCCTCTTTGCTAGATTTATAACTTTTAAAGCTGTACAGGTATCTTGGGGGTCATTACATGTAAGTCTCTCCTTTTGTTAATTGAAAATCTTAGTGAGGCGGAGAGAGACTGAGTTTATTAATTCATCCCATATTTATTGAGTGACTTCTCTGATACCCCTTTAGGCACTGGGATGCAGAAGTGAATGAATTAAAGTTTCAGTCTTTTAGGTGCTCATATTATAGTGAGGGAGAGAATAAATTACACAGAAAAAGCTATAACATATCAGGTGTTGATAACTGGTATGCAAGAAAAAAAAGCAAGATTTTAACCCATTATCAGAGGTGTTGTTTGTAAATGTCTTCTCCATTTGGTTGGTTGCCTTTTTGTTTTGTTGATGGTTTCTTTTGTTGCGCAGAAGCTTTTTAGTTTGATATAGTGCCATTCATTTATTTCTGCTTTTGCTTTCCTTGCCTTTGAGGTCAAATTGATAAAATCCTCTTTTAAACCAAGGTCCATATGTTTATTTACTACCTATGTTTTCTTCTATTTAATTTATTGTTTCAGGTCTTATATTTAGGTCTTTGATCCATTTTGAGTTAATTTTTTGTGTATGTCAAAGATTTTTTGCCCATATACATGTGGGTTTATTTTTGGGCTCTCAGTTCTGTTCCATTGGTCTGTGTGTCTGTTTTTCAACAAGAAAAATAATCCAATTAAAAAATGGGCGGAGGACCCGAACAGACACTTCTCCCAAGAAGACATACAAATGGCCAACAGATATGTGAAGAGATGCTTAACTTCATTAGCTATTAGGGAAATGCAAATCAAAACTACACTGATTTGCTATATCTTAGATTCTTTTAGAGAGTTAAAAAGATACACCTAAGCTCCTTCTGGATCAGATTCTTTGGGCTGGGTCCAGGGGATTAGTAATTTTTCAAGTTCCCTATATGGCTCTGATCTAATATGTAGCCAGTGTTGAGAACCATTGGCTGTGTATTTGGAATTGGTGGTTGCTTGTGAATCTGAAGGTTTTCTTAAAGAATATGAAGCCAGAAACTATATAAATATTTTTATCATTTTCACTAGTTGGTGATAGACTGATGAGTTATTTGGCTCTCATGTTTGACCCAGGCAGTAGATGAATGCATTCTTTCGTCCAGGCAAGGCTGAGGGACCATGTTGACAGATTTTTTTTTCTAAAACTTACCATTTAGTTCCTAAATTGTCAAACAATTCCTGAGATCTATCGTTTCTTTCTGATTATAGATTTTCTACATTTACAGTTGTTTCTTTCTTGTTCTTTATAGGTCCTTTATTGATGATTTTAGTTTTTTAACTATAATTTATATTGATTTGATTATGTAATACCTTCTTTTTGTTAAGTTCATTTGTACTGGGCATTTGTACTGTTCTTAGGCCAGATTCTCATTTATTGTATGACACTCTTGTTACCTGAGGAGCTTACTGTTTTATCTTAATTCAACCTCATGAGCTCTGTGTTGACCTTTGCCTGCTTCGCTTTAACCTAGTTCTTATTATCAAATTGGGTTCATAGGCACTAGGAGTGCTTTTACATGAAGCCTTTGTTCAGTTACAAATATGATTTTTAAAAGTTGAATACATATTGGCTTTTGTAATAAAATTTTAAAATGAATCTTACACAGTCTTGTAGATAGTTGCTGTTGTGAATAGACATTTAAAATTTTTGAGACCCTGTACTGTCTTCCTGTTTTTATTGCCGCATACCTGTCATTTTTATGGGAAGTAACCATTCTGTACTGTTACTTTATTTTCTCCTTTTCACTAAGTATTTCACATGTATTAACCCATTTACAGTTCAGAACAGCCTTGTGAGGTAGGTACTCTTACTACTCCCCTTTTCCAAATATGTAAACGGCACAGAGAATTAAAATAGGTTAGGTAGCTACCCTTAATGGTGGCACCGTTACATGGTACCCAGTGCCATCCGGGCTGGCTCGGGCTCAAGCCAGCTCTCCTATTCACTGTGTGCCTCCCGGGCACCAGTGCACCCCTTCCCTTAATTTGGTTGATACGCAAGCACACTGGCCTTTGTTGGCCAGATTAATGATTACTGACGTCCCTGTACCTGGAGCTGGAGTGAATGGTGAGGTCGTGCTTGCGATACTTCAGCCGGTGCTTATGTGGGAACTGCACTCAGAGCAGCGTTCACTCAGATTTTAGTCTTCTCTTCCAAAACTCCGTCTGTTTCAGATTTGCTTTGGAGGGAGTGGTGATACATGTTTAGATCTGTATTTTTATGTTAACATCTAGTAGGCCTTTTACACTTGATCTTAGCCAAAGCGATTGCAAGGCCCTTGAACACCCTTCCCTCTCCTCCAGGTCCATCTCCTTTCTAACTAACAATGTAGTACTTGTCTAGCTAGCACTTACCTCCTAGATTGCTGGGAAGTTAGAGTGCCAGTCTTTGAGACCCAGAAAGGAGCCTGAAAGATATCTAGTCCAACTTTTCTCACTTATGTGAAAAAACTGAGGCTGCACAGTCAGTTGGGGGGTGATTTGGAACTTCGGCCGATCATTCTGACCCGGGTCCAGTGTTGCTTCATTTGGTTGTGCTGTTTGCTGTCATCTGTAGTAGTCTTTTAAAAATAGTATTATATGTATCCTTTGCAGAAATTATATATTTTTGACTTAGTAGCTTGCTCCCGATTATGTTGCTGTCAGGAAGCAGCGATGTTTGTTTAGTTCTTTGCAGTTTTTGAAAATGCTTTCTCATCATTTATCTCATTTAGTTGTTAGGAAGATAACCTTTTGCCCGAGGTCCGTGAGTAGTGGCACAGATTTCTCTGTTATTCTGGCATGTTCATTGCCTCTGCGCCTTCACAGACCCAGCTCCCTTAGCTTCAGACAGTGTGGACGCAGGCCGCTGAGGTTATAATGTCGTTCAGGCTTTGCAGTTTCCCAGCTCCAGCTCTCTCCACAACTTCTGGGGGCTCCTGCATTGGAAGGCCTGAAATTCCAGGCACGAAGATGTTGCTTGTTTTGAGGCACTTAATTTCTTGGCTTCTTAAGACTACTTGTGATCAGGGAAGTTCTTTTTAAAACTTAATCAGAGGTTCAATATGTAGTTAAGCAACAAATTGCGTAGAAACAAACACAAGGATAATCGTATCATTTATTGTACGAACATTCTTCATTCAGAATGGTGTTAGAGATAAGATAAATTATATGGCTGTAATGTGTGCCCATGTGATTTGGCTGGTGGCAAGGAAGGGAGTGAATTGTTAGTCTAAGGCTCTAGCCACTGATTGCCAAAACTTTCTACAGCGGAGGCCTATTACCTAATCAGCTCGGAGGCTCTTGAGAGGATCCTCTATGATTCATGATTAAGTTAAATTAGTTGAGCAGAGTAGAGTCTGTGATAAAATGTGTCAGTTTGTTATTGATTATCTAACATAAAAAATGGAAATAAAAGGTAGAGTGGTTTTCCTAGAGACTTTAAAGTCTCTACATTTTTGTAGATCACATATTAAGACTATTTGTTTGAACTGTATGCAGTTCATTGTTTGAGAATGGGATGTGAACATTTTAGGATCACTTTATGATAGTCCTGGGCAAATAAGAGTTAGAGTTAAGCTTTTTATCCTTGGGTTTCTAATAGCTACTGCTGAGGTGAGCCTTATACGTTAAGATTATCTGAAGATAAGGCTGCAACTCATTGTCTCAGAGTTCAAAGGAGAGCCTTAGCTTCAGGGACATAAATCACTGGGCTGTTATCCATCGTTTGTGGCAGAAGTGCATATGAACAGCATTCATCTGACAATCTAGTATCACTTACCTGCGGTTTGAGGTCATCTGTCCAGGGGCTTATGTTGGTGCTTTGAACTGTTTTGTAGAGATGAGAGTTCAAATTTATTTCTGTTCTTTAATTTGAAGTAGTGGGTGGTTTTTGTGTGCCTTCTCCAGCAGCCAGTATTTACCCCATTGTGCCCATCCTTAAAACCAGATTAGGTTCTGCTTCAGCGATGGAACTGTCTGAGATCAATTAGGTTATCTGTAGAAAAATTTTATTTTCTAGCACTCCATTGTTTGCTGTTTGTTCCACGAGTGTTAGTCCCCCCCCCCCCCCCACACACAAGTTGACTGTGAGCTCTGTGGGTCCAAGGTATGTATCTTATTCTAAAATTTGTATTAGCAGGGTTTACCTGGATACTTAAGGGGGCATCAGGTAAAGTAGATAATTGAGCCAGGCCAGGTGGGGCCCACAGGTATCCCCCCAAATATTTTATCTTTGTCTACAATTTTGATGTTTTCTCCATATATGAACAGAAGTGTTAAACATAGGTATGGTTAGTTTCTTTCAGTGATAAAAACTTTGTTTCTAAGTCTTATTGTAGTTTGCAGCATTACCGTTTTAATTTTTTTTATGCATTAAGGAGAAGGGACATAAGTTCATGTACATGAAATTTGTTTGCACATGAAGAGAGAAGGCCGCTAAAAGCCAGGTGAAAAACTGAGTATAGAACAGAGACAACAGCTGTCTTCTGGAACGTCAGAGAATTCTGTAGTCTGGAAAGGGAGTTTTTTATGCCTCACCCCTGAATACATCTTTGTGAGGCCCATGTCTGGAGGCTGCATGTGCCTTTGTTGATTAAGATTGCCAAAAAGCCATTTTCCCTCACCTCACGTTTTCATTGATGTAATTATATAAACTTATCTATTAAACTACAGTTATAACATGGCTAAATTCATTTTGCTTTGTAAAATTTTTGTCATTGCCATGTTTGCCTCTTGTCTTTTTTATATTATGTGGAAATGAAAGTAATAACAACTAGTATTTATTGAGTGCTTAATACATTTGGTTTAAATTTATTATTGTTTTCATACCTTTCCTAACTTTTCACAGGAAATGATGTTTTAGTGATGGTATTTTATCAGGAACTATTCTAGATGCCCAGGAGAAAAGTTAACTTGTTACATACAGTGATTTGCTAAGAACATTAGGGATTAATTCTCTTGGTTGAAAAGGGTGACTGGATAGCTAAGCTAAGAGGATAGGGATGACACGGAGACTTTTTGAACTGTGAACTTTATGGATGTATTATCATTAGTACTGAATTATTAATACTAAATCAAATCATTAGTAACAAATCAAAGTGGTATATCAGCGTTAAAACTTTTCATTTGGAATCCTGACATACATATTTAGGAAGAGAAAAGTCTTGGCTCTGTCAAGTATTATTTCACATAACATCAGTAAATATTCTGCGTTGCAGAAGCAAATTGGGCTGCTGCTAGCCATTTTGAGCAGCAGTACTTGTATAAAACTGAAATGGAGCTAAATCTGGCATGTAGTAGCAAAATTGGGGGGTATAGCTATTTAACTAGAGAATGTCCTTAGTTTGGTAAAAGGGTTAGAAATGCAATCTTCTTTGGAGACTGATGAAAAATAATAGATAAAATAAAGAATCATGTGCTCAATGAGCTACAATTCAAATAGAGGAAATTTAATGGGAAGTGATCACATTAGTAGCAGATGGATTTGCTTCCTGAATTGCACTCTTACTGGAAACCCTAGAACCACTTAAATTTGTTTCCCAGATTTAGAGTCCGATAGGAAGATAGATGAAGAGATTTGTTTATTTGGTGTGCTCTTGTGATTCTTACTGTGTCTTTTGACTGTTTCATTTTTACTAGGCTATTTTCATGATTCCCACAAATCCACCACCAACATTCAGGAAGCCAGAACTCTGGTCTGATGATTTCACTGATTTTGTTAAAAAGTGCCTAGTGAAGAATCCTGAGCAGAGAGCTACTGCAACGCAACTTTTACAGGTCAGTGTTTGTGCCACTAAGGGAAGGATATTTTCATTATGTCTTTCAGCTTTCTGACATTAACTTCCAGGATGGCTGTGAGTTCCCTTAGCTGATTTCTAGATGCCAGCCTCCCAGGAAATGTGGCCTGATAGATGCACATCCGTCCTCACACCTGCAGCCACCACCTCCATTCTTCTGTGTGTTCTCCGTGTATTACTCTTTTCTTTCCTTTTTCCAAGTTCAGTGTCTCTTCCCTTTTTCTGTTTTGTTGTTGTTATTGTGGTTGTCAACTCTTTCCCCCTAAAGTTGTTTTAAAACAAAACCTCCAAGGGTTCTCATTTCAGAAATGAGCTCTCACCTCTGTCGTTACTGTTTCACGTGTTTGTCCTGATGTATTGTTCCTTGACCCCGCACTTCTTTGACTTTCTGCTCTACTTTCAGATATGTAAATACAAGATCCCTGAACTCTGAAAAGATCACGTTGTACATGTTGGTTACAAGGTACCTAAATGAAGACTTTCTGTATTCCTGCTACAAATAGACTTGTATCTAGAGTGTCAGGAAGTTTTTTTTATCTGCCTTGAAATTTAGGGCAAATAGATGCCTGGCTGGGCGTGGCTCAGCAGTTGAGGGTCAACCTAGGATCCAGGCAATCGGGGTTCGATTCCTGGTCACAGGGCACATGCCCGGGTTGTGGGCTCGATCCCCAGTCAGGGGCGTGCAGGAGGCAGCCGATCAATGACTCATCATTGATGTTTCTATCTCTCTCTCTCCCTCTCCTTTCCTCTCTCTGAAATCAATAAAGATATATTAAAAAAAAAATTTTTAGAGCAAACAGAAATAATGTAATACTTTCAGTAAGTATTTGTGAGTCTTCATTTTCCGAACAGAATTGGCTCAGACCTCTAAACTATTAATAAATGTGCCTAACATTAACAAAACTTGATATTTGGAAAATAATTCATTTATTAAACAACCAAAGGATTCAAAGCATGGTTCTTATAAAAAGTGATGTTTTCCAAAGTACTGTTTAAACAAAAGTATTTGTTAAGGGGTGCAAGAAACAGGCTCTAAAGTATAATGCTTATTGCTGTGAAAATATAACTTAGTGCTCATTCTCCAAGGAAGGCAGTTTAGCAATGTCTGTCTAAAATAAAATGTCAAATATTCTTTGACCCACTAATTATACTTGTAGAAACTTACTCTACAGAAAAATTTAACTACGCATGAAATAAAATGTGTAAAAAGATTCATAGAGCATTGTAATGGCAGAGGCCTGGAAACAACATAAAAAACTGTCAACAAATTGGAAACAGTTTAAGCTCCATCGAGAGGAGTGACTGGCAAAATACACCCCCCCCCCCCCCCCCGTACATATCATATGTCCATATGCATATGCCAGTGCTTACAGTGGAGCGGCTCTGAAAAAAGCAAGAACCTGGCCTCCAGCGAAGGGAACTGTGTGGCTGAGAAGCAGGAGTGGAATTGAAACCTAACTTTTTGCTGACTGCTATTTTTGAACATTTTAGGTTTTTTGTTTGTGCAAATACTACCTTTCAAAAATTTATCAATTGAAACATTTATTTTGAAATATTGTCAGATTTTCAAGGAATTTGGAGCACATAAATCAAAGGCCTATTGGTATTGCTATTATGTTGAGTATCTAAATTATTCAACCCCAAAGAAGGCAAGAAAGGAGAAAAACACAAAGAAACAGAAAAAGTGAGTCAAATAGCATAAAATCTGATGGTAAAAGTAAATCTAAATATATCTGATAGCTAACTTTTGGATAATTTAATCAGTATTTCTTTCTAGTCTTTCTTCCATAACCTTTTCTAATCTTTCTAAGAAAAGAAATTGTCTTGTTTTTAACTTAGAGTTTTTAGGACTGAAAAGCATTTAAGAAATGTTCTTGTATAATTCCCTAATTTTGTGGGAGGATACTGAAGCCCAGGTTAAATGACACTGAAGATCACAGTGATTAAATTATTATTCCATTTGTCCCCTAGTCCCAGTCTTCATCCTTTCTTGACTCTGCTTTCTGCCCACAAGCTGACCACATTAACAAGTTCTGTTATTCTCTAGCTTCTAGGGTTTGGGCCAAGCATCTTTACAATAAGGGCAAACAATGCAACTGGTTTTATGTGGTACTTATGAGCCAATATTTACTTTCTTGCTTTTTAAAAAAAATTGTACTATTCCCTGGTTGGATGGCTCAGTTGGTTTGGAGCATTGTCCCACACATCAAAAAGGTTCGGGTTCAATTTCCAGTCAGGGCACATACCTAGGTGACAGATTTGATCCCTGGTTGGGGTGCATATGGGCGGCAACCACTTGATGTTTCTCTCTCATATCCGTGTTTCTCTCTCTCTCGATCTCTCTCTCTCTTTCTTTCTCCCTCCCTTCCCCCCCTCCCTAAAATAAGCTTGTGCTTCAGGCTGGCCTCCTACAAGAATGTTAAGTTGATTGAGATCGGCCATTATATGAATTGACACTGGGCATGGCTAGAACAGGTGATGTCGTGGTTTATTCTATGAACCCCATAGTGTGTGACTTACTCTACATTTTACCAGTTCAAATGAGGAGTCAAAACTTTATCTAATTTGCCATCCCTCTTGTTTTAGTATAATTATCTTAAATACTTTTTTTCATACACTGATATCCATATCAAACAGTGTTATAATATTTGCTTTAATGTTTAAGCAATTGAGAAACTAAAGGAAATAAGGGAAATCTGTTTCTATTACACTTACCCTATTTTACTCTGTTTTTTTTCCTAACCTTCCTAAGTTCTTTCTTTAATTTCTTTCTATTTAGAGTAATTCCTTATATTCTTTTAGGATAGGTCTATATAATAAATTCTCTTAGTGTTCCTTAATCTGAGAATGCTTGTTTTTTCTTTATTCCTGAAGGATATTTTCACTGGCTATAGAATTCTTGGTTGACAGTTCTTTTCTTTCAGCATTTAAAAAATGTTGTTGCACTTCCTCCTGGCATCCATGGTTTCTTAAGAGAAATCTACTGTCATCTGAATTTTTTTACCCCTTGTTCTTTTTAAGATTTTTTTCTTTGTCTTAATTTTCAGAAGTTTAATTATGATGTGTCTCGTATGGATTTGTTCTATTTGGGATTTTTTCAGCTTCTTGAATCTATAGATTTATATCTCTTACCAATTTGGGGAAGTCTTCAGCCATCATTTTTTCAAACACTTTTTCAGCCCTACTCTTTTTCTCTTCTCTTTCTATGACTTTATTGATGCAAATGTTAGATCTTTGGTTTTAGTTGTTCAGGTCCCTGAGGTTCTGTTCATTTTATTCCAGTCTGATTTCCCTCTGTTGTTTATAGTGTGTACTTTCTAGTGTTCTGTATGCCAGCCACTTCACTGAATCTTTCCTCTGTCCTCATTCTGCTATTAAGCTTATCCATCAAAATTTTAAGTTTGGTAATTTTGTAGTTCTAAAATTTTCATTTATTTTTTATATTTTCTCTTTCTTTGCTAAGATGTTCTAATTTTTTTTTACTTGCATTACAAGCATGTTTGTAATTGCTCATTGAAATATTTTTACGATGATTGCTTTAAAATCCTTGTCAGATGATCCTGACTTCTGTGTCATCTTGATGTTGGTGTCTGTTTATTGTCTTTTTCCATTTGAAATTTTCCAGTTTCTCTGTATGGTAAGTGATTTTCATTTGAAACCTAGACATTTTCAGCATTATATTATGAGATTCTGGATCTTATTTAAATGTTCTGCTATAATAGGCATCCTCTGACAATGCTTCAGTGGGGGAAAGTGGCACCACCTAATTTCTGATAGGATGTGAGCTCAGGCTCTTCTCCCAAGTGCCTCTACTGGCACTGCAGGGCCTCATTCATTATAGCTGGGTGGTGAGGGAAGTGCTGACTCTACCAGGCCTCCTCTGATTCCATTCTGGCTGGGAGGGTGTGGGGTTTCTTTATTACTGTCTGGTGGGCATATGAGTCCAGGCAAATGAAAACAAGTTGGCAAAAATAAAACATGTTGATTGTGATTAAAATGTTATTTGAATATACCAATGTAAATAAATGAGTTGAATTTCCATTTATTAAATAGCATTTTAGTTACTAAAAGACACTTAGTTCATAAGATAATTCAACTGCATGCTTTCTACATGAGATACATAGTTAAAGGAATCCAGCTCATGTTTCCCCAAGAGGCCCCAAGGTGACCACCTGTTCATCTACTTTCACATCTCTTCATCGTATAGGCTGTGCTAGACCGTCATGTATGAAACCTGTATGCCACACTTTAATTTTTTTGTATGTGTTTGTGTTTTATTTCTTATTCTAGATAAGTTTCTTAAGGACTAAGAACGTATCTTCAGTTGTTATTTGTGTGTGTATGTGACCGTCAGTGTTTCTCAGACATTTCCAGGGCAGGGCTGGAGTTTCCTCCTCGTTGTTCGCATTCCCTAGGGCACTGTCTTGGCAGCAAGAGTGGACGTCCTGGGAGAGGGCACACACGGGGCGGTAAGGCCCAGGTCAGGGAGCGGAACGCAGCACAGACTCCCATTCTGCTTTGTTCCATTTTGTTCCATTCCATTCCGTTGACAGAACTTAGTCTCCTCGTCACCGCCAGCCAGTGGGAGACTAAGAAAGGTAGGATCTGGCTGGGCTGCCACACACCTAGCCGCAGCTCTGTCTTGGTGGAACTAGGAGTCTCCACCAAAGCTGTGTTGATGGAACTTAAGTTATCTGGTGATTAGCCTGTAACTGTTATAAAAGAATTTATTGGTTCTTTGCTATTGATCCTCTTATTTCTGTAATCTGGGTCAAATTCTTACTCATACTTTTCCCAAATGATGTATGTTCACCATTTTAAAACCTCTCCCAAATGCCTGTAATTTCTTCTTTAGCATTAAAATTGTTTTGTCTTTGAGAATATTTTTGTGCTCTATATTAAAGTAGCTCAGTTTTTACCTGGGTCTGTATACTGACATTTAATTATGAAAATTACATCTTGAAGCTGTATTGCTGCCTCCAAATAAGGTTATCTATCCCAAGTTACTTTTAATCTTACCCTGCACTTCTCTCTCTCTCTCTCTTCCGTCATTAAAAAGTCGTCAAAAACCTAGGTCTGTCCTGGTGGTTTCCATTCTGTGTGTCAGGTTTATAACAAACTCAGATATTTTAGTTACATCAGGGTGGTATAAAAAAAGAAATGAAAAGTTGTTATATGTATTACAGATATGAAGCAATATTCATTTTCTGAAAAAATTTTATTTCCGTTTTTTATTTCTCCACTGGAAATGATCACATTTTCAAGACTTAGTAAAACAGAAAATACGTAAAAGAAGTAACAAAATAGTTGCCCTTCTTTTGACCACTGATTCTGGCTGTCAGCTTGTTAAGGTCAATTAAAATCTGAAACTAATACCAAATAATTTTATTTTTATATGTAATGTAATCACCAGTCCTTTATTTTTCTTTTTTTATCTTTTTTCCTACCTATTCTAAACTTCTTTGGACAGTTATATCTTTAAGGTAGTTTTCATTAATGTAATTTTATTAACAGGATTGCATTTTTGTGTTTGTGCTTTAGTGGTTTTTAAAAACAAGTAAACCTAAAAGCAAAATCTTTATTTCTAAAGCAGCTGAAATATTCTCTATTCTTTTTTTTATTATTATTTTTTGTTAATCCTCACCTGAGAATATTTTTTCCATTCATTTTTAGAGAGAGTAGAAGGGAAGGATGGAGGGAGAGAGAGAGACATTGATGTGAGAGAGACACATCGATTGGTTGCCTCCTGCATGCACCCCAACTGGGGCTAGGGATTGAACCGCAACCCAGGTATGTGCCCTTGACCTGCAATCGAACCAGAGACCTTCGGGTCCTAAGGCCAATGCTCTAACCACTGAGCCATGCCAGCTGGGGCAATATTCTCTATTCTTAACCTATACATTTAATTCTGGATGAAAGAACAATCATTGAAGCCCAAGATCCTGGTTTGCATTTATTTACATGTTGTTTTAACGTTTTTTAGATATAATTCAGAGAAATCTTTTAGAATTATACTATTGAATTTTACTTTTCTAGCATCCTTTTATCAAGAATGCAAAACCTGTATCAATTTTAAGAGACCTGATCGCAGAAGCCATGGAGATCAAAGCTAAGAGGCATGAAGAACAGCAGCGAGAGCTGGATGAAGGCGAAGAAAACTCGGTTCGTAATCACTCTCAAAAGATGGGTTTTTCTTCTTCTGAGTCTTTTTCTGTAACTTTGTTTTTTCCTTTAAATATATCAATAGCACTTACTGTTTTATTATACAATGAGGTATGTTTGTTCATTAAATCTCGGGATATATTTTGTTTGCATTAAATCTTTGCTGTTTTTTTCTGATGTCTTAAGAATGAGTGATTGTGGAATGTAAGGTTTACAGAGTATCTGGAGCACCACAGTAGAAGGTGGGTTAGTAGCGAAAGCAGGGGGGCATTTAAGGATCTAGTTTATTCCAGTTACTTTATACTGATGCGTCAGTGCGTTTTAATAACAAAATAAAATAATTTTATCTATCACATTTTATGATGTGTGACACTTCTGTTTCCCACTAACCTTTTTTCTTGTTTCACATTATAATTTTTTTCTGGTTAAAGATACAGAAATGAATGCCTCTTGGTATTCAGATAGTCACAAAATCTGAAAACATATTATTATTTTTATTTTTACTGATTGAAAATGTCTTTGATAACATCATCTATATTTTTCCATAGAAGTTTACAAATTGAAATTCTTTAAAGAATTGATCGCTTGTTTTCTCTTTTCCCCCAAAATTCTAAAAATCCCTACTTATGACTATGTAAACATGTTAACATGTTGTGATTACATATTCTTTTTGTGGTTTCCGGAACTCATAATTTTCTCAGCTTTCTTACTGTTGTTTTTTGTTGTTACTTTTTCTTTGTACCTATTACTGATTTGTTCTCAAATGCTGCATTCCCACATTCTTTGCAGGATCTGCAACCCTGACCAAACAAACCTACTGGTGTCGTGCTTTGTCCTTAATTGTTCTCAGCCCCTCCCCTCTGACCTGAACCGAGGCTCCCTGGTTTTACTTACGTGTTTTTATGGATTGTATCTCCCAGGAGCTTCCTGACATGAGCAGTTTTTTTTCAGACCTTCCATTTCTGACTATGTCTCAATTCTACCTTTACTGTTGACTGAGTATAAAATTCTCGTTGTCAGAGGAGAGGGGGGTTAGGGGACTAGGTGAAAAAGCTGAATGAAGAGGCTAAGAAGTACTAATTGGTAGTCACAAAATAGTCATGGGGATGTAAAGTACAGCATAGGGGATATAGTCAACAATATTGCAATAACTATGGTGCCAGGTGGGTACTGGAACTATCAGGGGGAGCACTGTGTACAGTAAGTGATTGTCTAACCATGATGCTGTACGCCTGACACCAGTACATAACAATATTAGAAGTAGACTAGTGGAAAAATAAAAAATAAAAAATAAAATAATATTAAGAAAAAAATTTTTGATATAAAGTTCTGCATTGGAAATAATGTTCCCTTAACATTTTGGTCTATTTCCTAACTTAGCAGTGATGGTGATGACAAGACATGATATTCTCATGCCCAGTCCTTTTAATCCTCTATGGAAGTTTTTTAGATCTTCACTTTCTCCCTGTTGTTTAAAAACTTTCTCCATGTTATTTCATGATAATGTGCCTTGGTGTAGATCTTTTTCCAATTTCAGCTTGGAAATAACCTTTAGTTTTGTGCAATTTTATTTTTGCTATTGATTAATAATTTTCTCTCTCTGGGGCTCCTTTTATTTGATTGTTGGACCTCTTAGATTTATCTTTCAATGACTTCTTTTTTTCTTTCTCTTTTTGTTTTTTTCTTGGAGGTCTTCTCAAGTTTATCTTCTAACCTTACTATTTTTTTCATATGAAATATTTAATTTCCAGACCCCCTGCTCTCCCACATTGTCGTTGTCATCACCTTGGCCCTCCTTCGCTCCCTTCCTTCTCTCAGCTTCCTTCCTGTGTGTGTGTTTTGGTCTCTGACTGTCCACTTGATGGGTCTTCTTCAGACATCTAGTGATTGGATCTGGGGGGAGCACTGGAGCTGCCTCCTAGAAACCCTTTGTTAAAGAGAAGGGCTACTTGACTTGGAACCTCGCTGCACCGAATGTTATCACTCGCCGCTTCGCAGCCTGAATTTGCTTGCCAGTTACAGAGCCAGCTGGTCACTGGACCACTGAAAAATTTCATAAAGTTAAAATTTGAAATAATGTAGATTAATTTTCCCCCTGATTTCGAAAGTCTAGATCTGTGAAATTCACCATATTGAGTTGCTGCATTATAAGAAATTTATATTTGATATTCAGTATTAATTCTTGAGCCCATTGTAGGTCTTGCTTTTTCCATTTTGAGAGTGTAATTTTCAGAGAATTTGTAGGTTATACCAATATCAACTTATAATTTTTCCAAATTTAATTTAATTCTACATAGTTCAGCTTATTAAAGTTGGAGAAAAATTTGTGACCTAAAATTAAATTGACATTTCCATCAACTCTCAATGTGACTTTTGAAAAGAAAACCCTTTATGATAACCATTTCCAGATCCGTTGTTTTTAAAAAAATTTAGTGCTATACACCTGTGTCCTGGGTAACTATTATAAACAAACCTCTCCAAATATTTTTTTACTCAAGAAAAGTAGAGGACATGATTGGGAATAGTGCCTTATGAATTTGATTTTTATACCTATTACAGAAAAAGCTTGTCTGGTGAGAATACATCTTGACAAACTAACATGTTTTGATAGGTGCTGAGGTAATTGTACAGACTTTTAAAATTAAACAAATTGCAAACAGAGATTTCTGCAGCAGGTTAATCCCAGTATCAAGGCTTTTGAGTTAGTTTAAGCATTGCTAAGCATGACAAAGGTCGTCTTTTTTTGGCATTTCTGAGCATGTGATATAAATTTTGTGCTGAGATGGGTCAACTGTATTACATAGTAAGAAAGAATTTGTTTCCTGGATATTAGTGGAAGATATTCCCAAATTTTTATTGTGAGTCAAGTAACATAACTATTATTTGTTCAGATTTACTGTAAATACCCAAATTGCCTATAGAAAGTCCACTTTTTAAAGAGTATCTACTAACAGAGTTGGTCTACTCAATGCAACTTTGAAGTACAATTTCGTTGTTTACCAAGGAGCATTCATAGTTCCATATAAAGCAAATCTGTGAGTTCTTGCTTTAATATAAGATTTTTAAAAATAGTATCTAAGAAAGGATGCTTTTTTAACATTAGGATATGCTTCAGGTCATCCTTTTTTTAAGGAAAAAAAAGCATATGCATATTGAAATTTACTAACTACTTTCTAAATATTTTATTCTGAATGAGATTCTAACCAATTTTCTGGTTAAATAATGGATTCCAGAGTTCTGTTCTCTCAATACAGTCAGTTGTATACATGAATCACTTAAAGTCTGTATACTTTAGTTACCTCTAATGGGAAAATTATTCCTTGGGATGTGCGATACTTAATAGAATATGTAGAATATTCAGCAAATGGCTAGATGATTTGATCTTTCTCTTTGCACATTTGACACACCTGGGTGTTTCTAGAGGGGAAAAACCAACAGTGTTTGTTTTTTTACCGTGAGAAATTTCTGACTTAATCGATACAGGCTGAGGCCCAGGCATCAGAATTTTTAAAAATCTCCCTTAGCTGATTGTAATGTGGATGAAAACCAGTGACCTGTAGGTTCTAGCATTGGGCTTCATGACATAAACATTTATTCTGAATAAAAATTAATTCAGTAAATATTTATTCTAATTAGAAAGTTAAGGATTTTCTTCATTTTCTTTTTCTAAATTAACTTACAATTTTTGAATAGTTTTAGATTTACAGAATTACAAAAATAATAGATTCCATATACCCCACATTCAGTTTCTGCTTGCTATTAATAACGATCACAATGGATCCAAAAAGGAGTAAGAGAAAAAGGGTAAAAAAAAATTGTTTTCAAAGACAAGTTAGCCCTTAGTTATATTTGTCCTAGGAACGTAAGCTTATAATTGTAAATCTTTTTATGTAAAAGCAGCTTAGAATACAGTGATAAAGTAATATAAATATTTGATATTTCCTATTATTGAATAGACAGCATGCCCCTAGAAACATAAATATTGCTTATTTAAAAATATAACTTACATACGACATGGCAGTGGCGATGGTATTTTTAAATATATCAGGGTTGTTTGAAATCCTTGCCCGAGGATATGTTCATTGATTTTTTTTTAGAGAGAGGAAGGGGGAAGAGAGAGAAAGAGAGACGTCAGTGTGAGAGCAGCATTGATCGGGTGCCTCCCGTGTGCACCCCGACCTAGGTATGTATGTGCCCTGACCGGGAATTGAACCCGCAGCCTTTTGGTGTACGAGACAACACTCCAACCAGCTGAGCCACCTGGCCAGGGCTAAATATAGCAGTTTTTTAAAAAGTCAGTGTCCACTAGCACATTTCTGAAAGGTGTTGGTAATATGTTAGTAAATGTAATATTACCTGTTTTATGAACCTGTTTTATTGATATGTCTCCAATTGATTTGTTCTAGTCTTTTGTCTTTGGTGCCCTCTTGTGGATTTTTTATAAACTTCTTGTAACAACACAGTTTTTTAAAGGTGTTAACTTTTATTGTAAAATATTTGATTTCTGTAATCTTTATATTTTGTTAATCCTTTGACACGCCTTTGGCTGTGAGAGAAAAAAGAAAAGCCATGGTTAAGGCTGCTTTTACTTTTAATGTACTCTGTTGTATATCAGCATTGTGCACATGAGGTGTAAGATAATCTTATGTGTGGAAACTTTTAATATGATGCCAAGAACTTGTGCAGTCTTGCTTCATGGAGCCTCTGAAGTCCTGCCCACACGCCTTCTCACCATTTAGGCTTGTTGTACTGATGAACATGTCTTTTATGACTTCTGGAGATCCCGAAAGCTTTGATGTAACTTTGAAACATGCCTGTGAACATGCAAAAAAGTTAGGATCTGTGAAAGCAGAAATTTCTGTTGGTTAGGGGCAGGTATGTGAAAGACAGCGCAAGACAGCGCTGTGCGAGCGCTCGTGCCACTTGCCGTGAAGTGGAAGGACCACCTACTTATTACAACGAGAAGGAAATTCATCCTTTGTACAGATTTCCAGATACTGCAAATCTTAGTAATTTTTAATTGGTGGAGAATTTATGACTTGTTTTCCGCCTGTCAGACATTGAAGCAGTACTTACGAGCAACCATTGGAAGGAGAATGCTTTGATGTTTTCTCAGTAGTTCTGAGCTCAGTTGGGTTGACTGTACTGACACCAGAGAGAACCAGCCGAGCCTACTGTGCGCCTTTCCCTGGTAACACAGAGACAGTAGATGCCACGGGTGTATTGATAACGGGCAGGGGGTAAATGCTATCCTCTGCCGCGGGTGGAAGTAGAGTTTGGGTCCTGTCCATAGTTTCACCTTGCTTTACAAGAGTATTTTTAGTTTAACGGTACATAGGGCTCTACCATGATGTGAGAAATACAAGCAAGTGTACAGTAGGACCCTTTGATTTGTGCCTTTTTTACCTCAAGTAATAACTGAAATGATCGACACAGACTAGCAGGTTAACAGAGTCAGCAACCCCGATTCAGTGGTGCACAGGGAGAGAAGGAAAGACTTCTGCCAGTTTTCCCCAATTTTATGCTCGTTTCCTTGAAGTTGCGTTGCACGTGCCTTTCTGATTTCTTATTTGACTTTCTTCACAAATTAGTAATTAGATTCAGTGCCTTTCTTGTATGCAGAAGTAGCAAGTTCCATTAAGTCTTCTTTTGCTCACGAATAATTGGCATTGTCTCTTGTTTTCTGTCTTCATCATTTCAAATTAGAACCTTATACAACTTTCCTTTGGAGTCAGTTTGGTCTCTTTAGGTTCATCATATTGGGATTACCTTTGGCCCATTATGTTTGACTGTCCAGCAAGTTTCTTCTTTCATGACTTCTTTCAGATTTGACTTGTTGTTTCTGTTTCTCCGGGACCCTTTCTAGCATAGGCTCTGATTACCCCAGATCTGGGTTTCAGGAATGACCTTCTGCCTCCAGTCTTCTCTGATTTGTCCTGTAGTTCCCGAGGCTCCCATCACTGCTCTGCCGAGCACTTCATGCGTCTCCCACTGCTTAAACACTCCCTAAGCTGTAGGCCAGCCCTTCATGCCCCTGAACTCACTGCTTTCCCTTCTAGCCAGGATACTTCTGCCTTTGTGCTTGATATATTTTTAAATCTAAAATGTTATTTTTAAAAATCGACTTTCCTGCTTTTCTCCTAGAAATCTTTCTCTTAGAAAGATCCAGCTTTCTAAGGGGACTAACTTAACTCTGAGGAGCAAGGGAATCTTAATTCTGTAGTTTCTTGTTTCCAACCATTCCCAGTAGCTTGTTTCTCCGTTGTTCATCTTTTGGATTGTGAGCTCAGGGTTGGCTGGGTTTTCTCTCCGCCTGATGTGAGGTCTGGGCTAAAGGTTGGTATGAGTGCCGAGGCTGGATTTTTATCTGTTCCCATAAGGCACCGGGTGCTTCTATACTGGGACTGCATTAAGTTAATTTCTCAACATGGGGTTCCCCAGACCATGTGGATAATGTTAGAAAGCCCAGGCCCATGTGTGTTTGTACCACCCCCCCATCTTTACCTATAGCCCAGGTGAGGCAGGCAGGTTTGCATGTCATCTTCACCTGTGAGGACAGTTTTTCCTGTTTGCCTTTTCACTGGGGATGTAGACCTTCACGACTCCCAATCTTTTACAGGGGTTTCAGTTCTGCTTTGGAGAGAACCCCAAAATGTGTCTCTAGTTCCCCTTTATACGCTAAAATGGAGACCCCATCATCACATGCCCCTAAGGCAGCCCTCAGGTCAGATTTAGCTTATTTTCACACTGGTCCCCAGCTCAGTTTGGGGCCCTTGGGGATTTCCCTTCTTATATTGACAGCTCAGTGATGTGCTTATAGTATGTGTGTTACCTTTACTGTTTGCTGTCGGTCCCATCCCTGATTAGCACCTCTGAGAGGTTTTAAATAATCTAGACCTCTGTAATATTTTTATATAATTGGTTCACTTATATATCTTACACATTCTTTTTTTCCCTGAAAATAATTTTTTCGTGCTGAAGCAGCATGCATATTCAATAGAATTGTTTAGCTGAATCAAAGCCATTAAGATCACTACTCTATACCAGCGGTTTTCAACCTTTCTCATTTCATGGCACATAAACTAATTACTAAAAATTCATGACACACCAAAAAAGAAGTTATATCTTTTGCTGATCTGACAAAAAAATAGATATACCTTTGATTGATTTACAAAAAAGTAATAATAATAGCAATTACCTGCCCGTTTTGCTGCAAAGTTACTGTTTAAAATAAAAATTCTTGTGCCACACCGGTTGAAAATCGCTCTCTGTACTAATAATGTGCTGTTCTGTGTTGCATTAGCAATAAAGATGTATTTAATATTATTTCAAGAAGAGAAATAAAATAACTAGAATATTTCCAATGAGAAAGATACCTATTTCAGGATAGTTGAACAATCTCAATGTTGCAAATGACAGATGCTTTCTAAAATGTTTGTGTAAATATCCTTAAAAATCAGACAAATAGTAGCTGACAGTCCTTTAAGGTAGTAGGTATTGCAGATGTAAAGGTACCTAAAGCAGACTTTCTGATTGTTTCTCAGACTGTTCTAGCATAAATCTGAGCAGTGGAGTAGGATTTCCTAATAATGTTTTCAAATATTTGTATTCCATGTGGACTTTATGATTCATAACCTGGATTATCATCAGTACTCTGTTTTGCATTCCTGGCACATGATGACCACTGATTGAAAGGCTATTGTGTTCCTCACTGGGACCGGCCGCTTGCTGCAGTGCGAAGCATCTGTTCTGCAGGCCTTTTTCTATAAAGTATCAACATGTTTTCCTTTTGCTTTTCTTCTGTGAGGAAAGCACAGGACACAGGAATGAAGTATAGCTTTAGAAACACTTGGTAAACTTCTGTTTTATTATAAAATAGTAAAAAGTATCAAATGAAATTTTACCAATAATGTAAAATATCAAGATTTTCAGAGGTAATGATTTTCAAAAAGGAAAAAGTGTTGCTGAAGAGTTTTTAATAGCATCACCATGTGAGTTTTCTGTAGCTCTCGTTCCATCTGTCCTCCATCAATTACTGTTTGAGCGCCATCGTCTCATTAGTGAATTGAGTGCTCACTACTTTTTTCATTGCTTTTTTTTTTTACTGTCAATTTGTAAATGAGATTAGCAGCCTTTAGCAAAGTGACTATGCAAGTAAAAATATGCCCTGGCCGGTGTTCTGAGTGGTTAGAGCACCGGCCTGCAGGATCTCGGGTTCAATTCCCGGTCAAGGCTGCAGGTTTGATCTCCTGCCCCCTTTGGGGTGCGTGCGGTAGGCAACCGGTTGATCTGTCCCTCTCACATTGATGCTTCTCCCCCACCCCACTCCTTTCCACTCTCCCTAAAAATCAATGGAACAATATATCCTCGGGTAAGGACTAATCATAATAATAATAGTGATAAGCAGTAAAAGCGACCCCTTCCAAACTTGATTCAGTGTTTTTGTAATTTTACAGATTATTGAAGCCAGTTGTGTGAATCCAGAGGTGCGGGCGTCATTATCTCTGTAGGTTCAGCTCTAGTGTAGAACACAGGAAGACTAACAGCATTATTTCACACCACCCAGATGTTATGTTTCTTGTTAAGTTTAATGGTCACAGCACTGCATCTTACCAAGATAAAAGACAATGACTCACACATATAAAAATAGATTTAGTGTTTTGGGAATAAACTGGTTGTAACCACGATAAAATACAATATTAAATCAGCAGTAGAGTTTTAAAAAGAACTGATAGAAAATCAGTGTTTTCCCTCCTTCCCTCTTCAGTGGGATCTACTGGAAGGAGTAAATCCCAACTTTTTAAAAAGTTAGCTTTTTGAACAAGTACAGATCAGTTTATTTATGTATGTTAGTTTCTTCATCTCTTAACTTAGCAAAATGGAACGTGCTCTAGCTAACCTGTAATATAAGTTAAATTAGACTTGAGAAATTCTGTAGATAATTTAAAAGCCTTGTCCAGTTGGAAGTTAGATCTTGGGCTGTAGAGTTAGAATGACCTGGTTAGAATCCTTGCTTATCCACGTATTTGTTGTATGACCTCGGACCCATTTGAACTTGAGGGGTGTCGTTTGTACAATGGGGATAAAAATATCTCACAGGACGAATCAGAGGATAAGAGGACGCAGCCCTACAGTAAACCCTTACCATAGTGCCTATAACTCATTGATGATGAGTATTTTAATCGTTGTTAGATGAACCTAACTGTAATTCCAGTCAATAGCATTATTTTTTCCTCCCAAAGTTTCTTCAGTAGCCATTCTGTTTTTAAAACAATAAGTCAGTTTAAATAAAGCTCTGCACTAGAACCTTACGTGACATTGTCCGTAGTTCTGTGCCTTGGCACCACCTCAAAGTGAGGACTTTACATTCATTTAATAGGTTATGTAACAGGAACAGGCTTTGTACTGATACCAAGAATATAACTGTTAAGATCTGGTTACTGCCTGTATAGATTTCAGGGGCTAATGGGAGATTTGGACAGGTCACACGTACAGACAGCTACAGCGTTGGATCATAGCGTGTGATCCGCAGAAGCGCAAAGTGCTGTGGCGCCTAATTCAGTGTCGTTTCTGAACGGAGAGGGATGTCAGTGTAGTTCTGTTGTAAAAAATAAGTTGTACTATAAACCACCCACTGAGACTTGTTTACATATTTTACTTATCTAGTCTACTCATCCTTCAAGGCCTAATTTAAGGGCAGCCCCCTGCGAGGCTTTCCTCACTTATTAAAGGCAGAGCCAGAGGCTCTCTTCTCGATGCTCCCATTGTACTTGCCAACACTTTCCTTACAGCACTTAAAATACCTTGTAATTTATTGTTATTGTGTGAGTCAGTTTCTCTTAGACCTCAGACTCCTTTAAAAAACCCAAAATAAGCAGAACTGTTTCTAATTCATCTTTGTATCTCAATGCCTGTTCATTTTAACATGTAAATGTACAAGAAATGCTCATTGAATGAATTAGTAAGTGAAAATAGAAGTTGATTCATTCATTAAATAGTTTTTTGTCCGATACCTACTATGTGCCTGGTGTCCGAGCATTGTGGATTCATCAGTGAAAAAGAAGCCTTCTGTATTTACTAAACCTGTATTCTAGTGATAGAGGAGGCCAGGCATGGGCTCTAGAGCATAAAGGGTGAGTCATGGTGGCTTCAGTGAGGCGGTGGCCCCAAAGGGGAGACTTGATTGAAGTAGAGGACCACGCCGGTGTGGCAGAGTATTCCAGGCTGAGAGATTGGCCAACTGAAAAGCTCGAGGAGCATTATGCGTAGAATGCTCTAGAAACAGCAAACAGGCCAGCAGGGCTGGGACTTGATGAGTGAGAAGGAATGTGCTAGGAGATGGGATTGGCAGGTACTACTGGGCCAGATCACATTTGGCCATGGTAAAGATTTTGGATTTTTTTCTGAGTGTGATGGGAGGCCAAATGTGATTTGTCTTTTGAAAGGATCAATCTGCTTTTTGTGTGGGAGACTAAAGGGGGCAAGAGTTGGAAGCAGTGAAAACTGTGAGGAGGCTGTTTTAATAGGCCAACTGAGAGAAGAAAGTGGTTTTGACTAGGATGGACCAGATAATTTGTATGGGACTCTGGGAATAAGAGCTGGTGACATAAGCTGTTAAAATTGTAAGCCTGTGCCTCTAACTTAAGCATTCAAGTAGATCAAAATTTAAATGTAAGTAAGTACATGTATTTAGTGAAATAATGGACTAAGAAATGAAGGAACTAGTTTCTTAGTTCAAGTTCTATGGTTTTGTTTTTTTTTTCCAGCTCTACTAAGTAGGTGTGTGACCTTGCGAAAATCTTGTACTTTCTGTGGGCCTCAGTTTAAGATATAAAATGAGGGTTTGAATTACTAAAGGTCCCTGATTTTACAATTTTGTGAAAAAGTAAATATATAACGAATGCTTACTGTATAATGGGATACTGAACAGAATACTTTAGCAGAATCACAACTGTAAGGCATTCTTATCTATAAGGTACTTATGTTTATAAACAGTTACAATATGAGATCTTAAATTTAAAAGCAAAAGTGTGTAATGCAGATGATAAATTCTACAGAAGTTTGGAAAAGAAGATAATTAATAAAAACTGAACTAGCCATGAAGATAATATGTACTTGATCTGGGACTAAGCACAATTTAGTTAAAATGAAGAGTTAAGGGCGTTCTGCGTAGAGAAGACGTGAGCAAAGAGGAAGGCTTAAGAAGCATCTCATGATACGGGTTTTTGGCAGCTAGGGACTCAGTTAAGGTCAGCCTGACTATGTTGCAAGATATGTGAACAGTGTGCAGATAGGATTTGCTAACTAAAATAACATCAGGGTCATTAAAACCCAGTCAGGAATGTTTAGCTTTTAGTGCGTGCAAGGACTGCGAGTGTTATAGAATCTTCAGTAGAATTAACCTAAAAAGACATTGAACTTTTACTCTCAGACAGCTAATGAAGATTACTGTTCTTTGTGGTGGTGGTGCTTGGGGATGGAGGCAGACTGGAGGGGCTAAAGGGATGGATGAAATGCTATTTGACTTGGGAATGCTGAGTTTTAAACATCATTAAGTATTTAAATAGTAAAGTCAGGAAGATTTCAGGATTTGGGAGTCCCCACCGTATTAGATAGAGGCATAGGAATGAAGAAGTCTTCTGAAAGAGGGAGGCTCAGGAAAGAAGAACAGAAGACTGTGAGACAGGCTGAATTTACTGTGTAGGGTCAGGAGGAGGGGCTGTCCAACAGCCGAGAGCAACATGGGTGATCCTGTCTCCATATTTGCATTTTGACCTCTGTCAGACGGGTTGTGCTTGTGTGTTTCTACTTAAAGTGGAATAGATATAAATGGATTTTAAGTTCATGATCAAACCTTCCAAAATACTGGATTGTTTGGTCTCTCAAACAATTTGGTAGTTTATTTGTATGCCCTATTCCAGTTTATATTTTGCTGAACATTCTAAAGAGCATCTTTTGTTCATATTTCATTACTTAGTTGGTTCTTCTGTGAATTTACATTTAAAAGCTAATGGCTTGGATATGACAAGAAAAGTGTACACAGCAAAAGAAGAAAAGATAAATTGGATTTCATCAAAAATTAAAAACTTGTGGATTAGGGGAGCTATCAAGAGAATGAAAAGAAACCTATAAATGGGGAAAGATACTTGCAAGATTAATATCCAGACTATATAATGAACTCCTGCAATGCAACAATGACAAAGACAAATTATATCAAAAATGGGCAAAGGACCTGAGTACACATTTCTCTATACAAGAAGATGTACAAATGGCCAATAAGTGCATGAAAAGATACTCAACATCACTGGTCACTAGGGAAGTGCAAATCAAACCACATATCCATTAGGATGGCTATTATTAAAAAAATGGAAAATAAGCGTTGGCAAGGATATGGAGAAATGGGAACACTGTGCACTAGTGGTAGGAGTGGAAAAAAATTTGGCAGTTCCTCAAAAAATTAAAAATAGAATTACCATGGTACAGAGTTGCAATTCTAGGTATATACTTAGAAGAATCGAAAGCAGGAACTCATGTAGATACTTGTACACCAGTGTTCATAGCAGCATTATGTGTAACAAATAATTTATAATAACAGAAAATTACTTAAAATAACTAAAAGATGTAAACAACCTAATGTTCCTCAGCAAATAAGTGGGTAAACAAAATATATATACAGAATGGAATATTATTCAACCTTAAAAAGGAGAGAAATGCTAACGCATGTCACAACATGCATGAACCTGGAAAACATTATGCTAAGTGAAATTAGCCAGACACAAGAGGCCACGTATTGCGTGATTCTCCTTACATGATGCACCTAGAGTAGGCACATTCATAGAGACGCTGAATAGAAGTTCCCAGGTACTGGGGGCGGGGGGACTGAAGGGCTCCTTTGTCAAGGGCGCGGAGGTTCTGTTTGGGGCGATGAAACGTGCTGGGTGCAGTGCAGTGGGTGCAGGTGGCGATGGCACAGCACTGGAGTGTGCTCAGTGTTACACAACTGTGCACTGAAAAATGATTAAAATGTTCAGTTTCATGTCACGAATACTTATCACAATTTTTCTGAAACGCTAATGGCCTTTGTACAAGGTTATAAACTTTATTATAGCTGACAGAGTAGTGTCAACATGTTCTGCCTTTAATGTTTTGTCCCTGTGTTCTCCGTGCACATTCGCTGACAGTTTACCTATCTTAATCCTGATTTTAAAAATCGATTTCTGTCGATTTCTCTTTACTTACCTAAAGCTTTAGCTCTTGCGACAGCGTGTGTGCTTGTCCTTGCGTGACAATGGCAGCAACAGGAGCGCGCTCACTGCCCTGTGCTTTCAGGAGGAGGAGGAGCTGGACTCCCACACCATGGTGAAGAGCGGCCCGCAGGGCGTGGGCACCATGAGGGCCGCCAGCACCATGAGCGAGGGCGCGCAGACCATGATCGAGCACAGCAGCACCATGCTCGACTCAGACCTGGGCACCATGGTCATCAACAGCGAGGGCGAAGAGGAGGAGGACGGCACCGTGAAACGTATGTGCTCTTTCCCCGGGACGTCCATGTTCTGTTCTGAAACTGTTCTTCCGGAGAAGCCGGGATTGTTCTGTTCCTTCTCATAGCCAGTTGTGGAATTTTTTGTTTCTTTGCTTTATTAAACAGTAAAAAGGGTGGGGCACAAATAAATTTAAAGAATACTTTTTTAATATAGCAGAAGGGAACACATCTCTAACTTAGGGTTATGGAACTGGTTTGTTGAAGGATGCTTACCCCTAGCATAATTTAATTTGTAGTGTTTTACAGATAAAAAGATAATGTTTTTAACATTTACTTTCCCGATAAGAAAAGGGAACCTAAAATTCTAGTCCAGTAAATACAATATAATATTATTTCATGTTGTCTGAATTATCAGTTAGACCACACAGCGACTCAGGGGTACAAGTTAGAGGAAGTAAGGGCTGAGGTGGGACAAAAGGAAATATTAGAAACAAGGATCACGAGATGGGGCTATTCATGCATAAAACTTAGTTTAGTGCGTATTTACTGCTGCTTGTCATGCGTGAGGCACAGTGCCAGGGGCCTGCAGGGGCTAAAGTGGCGACTGAGACATCCTTTCTGATGTAATGTCATCGCTTCCAGAGTGATGAAGAGAGATGGTCCCACGGACTAGCACTTCTTTATATACGTTTGCCAGATAGTTAACCATGGGGAGGCGGTGGGTAATGAATTTTTCTATATCCCACAACTGGTAGGTCTCCTGAGACTTTGCTCTGGAAAGCAGCCTAAGACTTGGGTTTCCTGAAATTCCTAGCCAGGCTTCTGACTAGGGTGGACCTTCTGCATCCCTAACATGCTTACCCAACTGCATTGGATGGTCTTGTGGCCTCCAAAGCCAGCTGGTATTGTGGTACAAGCCACGTGCCCTGTAGATCAAGAAGACCCTATAAGACAGTTTAGGGTCCAGAGATCTTACCATTCTTTCATTAAAAAACTGTGGTATGCGTCTTTAATAGGTAATGTTAATCTTGCCCACAACATAGCGGTGAAGGTGAGAACAGTGAACTACAGGTCCCACTTGCAGCTGATATTACTGGGCAGTTAGAAACCCTTCATTTCCTCCACGGGGGTACTAGTGTGTGGCTACGTGGTTGGAGTCACTTGTGGGTACCAGTCTGCTCTTTTGTGTTCTCTTGGTCAGTGATGTGACCCAGCTTGGGCCTGTTAGTGTAGATATTCTGTATAGTATAGTGCAGGATACCAGTTTTACCAGCACAGAACACAGACAAGTGTGTAAACATTAGCCTCCCTTGTGCAAATGAAAATTTGGCTGTCTTGTAAAGGCCTCTGAAGAAGGGTTTCCATAGCCCCTCAGTTGCCGTTGGAAATCGTTCCTTTTATTTAACTAAAATCCTGGGGCTTCCATTCGTCTGTTTCCTTTTTTCTGCCCTCACTGGAAATGGAAAACAGCTGGTCACTATTTTCTGTTCAAGAACCCTTCGGATATACTTGGACACTTACTAAATTATACCCTTAGACTTTTCTTTTCCTGGCTGAACAATTTCAGTCCCTTTAACCTTTGTACAGGTATTATTTTCTAAGCTTTTAATCTTTTTTATGAAGAGCCTCTGGATCTTCTCCATGTTGTCTGTACCCTCCTTTGTTTTAAAATACAGTCTGATGAAGTTAAGAAAAAGCTGATGTCAGTGGCTTCTGTATTAACATTCTATTATATATATATATTAATTATCCTCTTGGCAACAAATTAAAGGACAGATTTCCAAGATCATTAATCAGGTGGATCACCCACATCTTAAAATATTTTTAGTAGGACAAATTAGGTAATATTCATAAATCCCTTTGATGTCTAAATATATTATGCTAAGGTTATGATTAATTGTTATTTCATTCCCTACACTTGACTGACTTTGTCATAATCATGCTAAGAAATTAAAACTTAAACAAATTATATTTTATTAAAGTACCTTAAAAATTCCTTTATATATTTGAATTTCCATGAAGACTTTTCACTTGTTTAGAAGACATGCAAATTAGGAAAGTTTATGAGTAATTGTAGGTGGACTGGCATATTTTCTAAAGGCATTAAATTCATACAATTTAGTCTTCCTTGTATATGTTTTGGGGAATGTGTGAAGGAAGGGAAAACAATTTTTTTCTTTAAAATTACACATGCACAAAGGGATTGTATGGTGATGATGATGATTTTTTTTTTTTTATTGCTAATGGGTTTTCAGTTCCATAGCAGGTGGCTGAAAGAATTGGGGACAAAATTGAGGAACAAGGTAGTTTTGAACATTAAGTTTATTATTAAAATAAAAATACATTTTTATGAGTAGAGTCAGAATTCAGCTGCAGCTGGAGAAATTGATGTCAGTTTTTTGTAATTATTCTTTCTCTGTTTAAAAAAAAGTGTTTTCCATGGCAACCACAATCACAAGTGACAGTGGTTGCTATCTTAAGATTCTGTGCTTCACTCTCCTGTTGAAGGGCCTACATTTCTTTTTGTCCCTTTTTGGAAAATAACTTGTAAGTGAGAAGCATCCTCTGTGCTGCTCCTGGGAACACGCATGCATCTCCCTGGAGACTCGGCTGCACGCTGTGGGATGTGTTTAACATCGTGCGGTTAAACATTGCTGCGCTTTTACAGCTGCCCCTCCCGTTAACTTTTAAAACAAATGTTACCTATTTTCTCCTTGGAAATTAAAAAATTTGTTTTTTTAAAATTATTTCTGTATAGCAAAGATGCACTCTAAATTTTAATACTCAGTTTTAAACAATGGAAAATATTTGGAGGTGCAAGCACATACATTTGAATAAAAAATTAGGTGTCAGTGTATCTCGCTCTAAAGTCATCCGCAAAGGAAAATCTAGTGGACTAGACTGCCGCCTTTTATGTACGTTGATTTTTACACTTTGGTTATTTTTAAATAACAAAATGTTTATTTCTAACCTAGGAATGGTTATTTTCCAAGTTTTTGAGTGAGTGTAGAACCAACAGGCATTTTACTGCAGGTTTTAGGTCAGCCTGTGAAAGACCCTTAAGACCGTGACACCCCTGAAATGCAGTGATAGTGAAACCAGTACAGCAGTGGAAGTCATCTCCAGATTGGGGTGTTCCTGCAGTCGAGTCAAAGGCTGCCAAAGCACCGACATAAGCCAGATTTATTTTTTAAAGAATGATGTATAGAAACTTGCCTCCATGAAACATTTTCTATACACTTGACCAGTGCAGTTGATAATCCACAGGTTTCTTTCACAGGAGTTATTCCCAAAGAAACCATCTTTGCCTCCTCTCTGATTTTGAGTTTTCTACATAAACATTGATAACCCTTGTTGTATTAGATGTTAAAGTTTTTAGGTGTCTTTATACATGTGACCCACCTTAAGTCTAGCTGATTAAAATAAGTACGTACAACATGAATAAATACACAGTTCTGTTAAAAAATTACTCATCTCTTAAAGGAAGACTATTGAGCAAAGGCTTCCTCTAGGGGTTATCTCCTCCCCTCCCCATGATTTGATTTGCTCAGTTACTTTATAGAAAACTTATTGAGTTACACTTGTAGTATTTTATTATTTATTCTTACAGAAAGGTCAAAGGTGAGGATGACAGGTTTAAGTTCTGGACTCTGTTACGGAATAGAAGGTTGCCATAGGAACCAAATTTAAATTCTGAAGATAAAACCTCTCGTAATGATGAAGCCCAGACGCGAACCAAGGGTTCTTAAAATCGGTTGAAAGCGTCTGTGGGCTGTGTGTGTCCAGTCCAAACGCCTGTAATGTAACCTTGTGAAATTCCCTGATTCCTTTTTCTTAGCAATAGGAGATTTTAGCAAAGACAGTTGAAGATAAAAAGACCAGAAACACAAAATCTTTTTAAAACGTTTATTGATCATTAAAATATTACACTTTCTCCTGTATATTTTGTTCATTTGTAACATTTCTAGTAAAGTCCGGACTGAATTCCAGACGTGCTGACTCACCGCTTAGAGCAGACTTCAGTTTCATCCCACATTTCTGAAGAGTGAAAACAAAGGTTTTTAGCAGTGTGTTCTCTGGACCAGAATTACTTTATGAGCCAACAGTGTTACTTTTCATAATGGTACCTATAGTTTTAAGTTGCAGTAGTGCTATTGCAGGTGCTTTCTAGCTGGGCCAGATCACAATTAGCAGTGTTACATCTGATTGTAGGGGATCACGGAGAGGCTGGAACGTCTCCATAGGCAAGTAAGATGGTGATGAAACTGAAAAACGCGTCTTAAGAAAGGGACTAGGGATGTTTCACCTGAAAGACAGCCAGCCAAGACAGGAGCCGAGCCATTAACCGTGTCTGCAGATGTACTTGTATATAAAAGAGGAATTTACTTGGATCGTGAGTGTAAATTATAGGACAGATTTCAAGTTCACATTAAAAACCCCCACTTTCTATGACTTCGAGTTGCCCACACACCTCTTTGCTTGGAGGTGTACTTCCCCTCTCGGGGCTTGTTCAAGGGGAAGGTGACAACTTTCCCTCTGGAGGGCTGCATGGGAGCATCCTTGGGGTGCTGTCTGGGACCTTTGTTAACTCCAGAGCTTCACAGAAGCCAGTTTGAAAACCACTGATCGAGACCATACCAGCTGGAATTAAAAGTCTGGTTATTCCAAAGGTTCATTTGCACTCTAACAGTTCAGTGTAGAGCGAGGAGCCACAGGAAGGCTCTGAGCGCAAGAACGACATGGTTTGATTTGCATTTAGAAGGGTCCCTGTGTTACTGGCATGAGCTAAAACAAAACCGGAGGAGGCAGCGAGACCAGTAGGAGGTTGCTCCAGTGGCAAGGCAAGGAATGATTAGAAGCTAAACTAGGAAGGTGGCCGTGTTGGATCAAGGGAAAGGGTTAGGTTTGAGCAACTGTAGTGAGAATTAGAATGAAAAGGCCCCAGTGATCAGTGTGGTCCGGCGGGAAGAGAGGAACCTGGGTTGCTTCTCAGCCTTTCTCTCTGGGCCTGGAGTGAACAGCACTGACTGCTAGCCGGGCAGTGAGCCTGAAGGGAAAGGCCTTGGGCTCAGCTTTAGAGCTGGGAAGTCCGAGGCGACCACATCACCCGAGGTCCGGCGGTCCGTTAGCAAGCAGTGGGTGAGTGGGGTGTGGAGCTTAGGGAGAGAGAGGGCGGGGAGTCAGGAGTCACACGCAGGTGTAACTATGACAAGGGAGCCAGGACCCAGGAGGAGGCGGGATTAGCTAGAAGGACCGTGAGGAAGGGCAGAGATGAAGGCGGGGCCTGGGCGAGTCCTCAACTCCTCATGGCCGATGGTGGAGTACAGTGACCACAGCGATTCGGTGTAGCTGTTTAAAACAGGACAGGTTTCAAAGATGCTTTCTTTGACATGTTTCAGATACATCTGAAATGATTTCAGATGAAACTCTGACAAAGATCTGCCCAAGTTCTGAGTGTCCCTGCGGTCTGAGAATTCTGGGGATGCCCGCCTGGTCCTTGGTTGCACTTCAGTTCACCGGGTTCTCCGCTGAGTGCCTTGGCCGTGAACCTGACCGGACCCGTGAGGGCCTCCCGCACCGCCGCGGGAGCAAGTGCCCTTCCCTGAAAGCCTCTCGCTGCTCTGTCCCCAGGAGGCCGCTCGCCGCCCGCCCAGAGGCCATCCTTCATGGACTACTTCGACAAGCAGGACCCCAGGAGTGGAAGCCACGAGGACCGCGGCCAGGCCGCGCGCCAGCCCTTCCCTGTGTCCAAACACGTCTTCCCGGATAACTGGAAAGTTCCTCAGGACGGGGACTTCGACTTTGTGAGTACCCTTCCCTGCTCGGGGGCGCTTCCTCCCGCCCTGTCCTTGTCGGGTTGCGAGTTCGGGTGCGTGTAACACGGTGGACGGTGTCCCCACGCTCGTTGCTCGGTGTGTGCCAGGGATGTGAGCGGGGCGCTGCAGCCCCCGGTGCGGGTGCGGGTGCGGGTGCGGGTGCGAGCAGGGAAGCCCAGGTAACTGACTTGGCTAAGTAAGCACAGCCACGCGTCCAGAAACACTTAGGACCCTCGAACGAAAACGACGCTGCCTCGAGCTGTTCCTAATGATGCGGTAAGCGGGAGGCACTTCGGACAGTTGTAAACTCAGTTTCCGAAACAAGCGAGACAAGGACAGGTATGACGTGGACCTGGAGAAACTTGCCTCAACTTTGAAGGTTAACTGAACTCGTTTCTACTTGAGTGTTAATTCCAGTTGGCTCGTCAGAAATAATAGTCCTAGTTTTTATCCAGATAGCATGTAAACGTCAGTGTTAAAGTGGGCTGTAACGCCTCTTTTATTACATTTTCTCTTTTTTCTTCCTCCTGTTCCTTTTCATTTCTTTTAAAGAATGCATATAAAACAGGCAAACGGTTCTAAAGCAACTGTTTCTACAGCTTGAGAGAGTAGTTTCTCATGATGAGTTTCTTAATGGAGTAGAAATTTTTGTGGAGTAGATTTTTGCTTTAGCATGTTTTACTTTGTATGTTACTTTTGGATAGTATTCTGTAGGATTTTTCCCCACATGAAGTAACTGCAGCCCTTCATAGCTCTACTTATTAATAAACACATTTATTTGCAAGTAAACATTTTAGATATATGTATTTCTTTACATTTCTTAAGTAACTTTAAGCCATTTTGCTTACTCAGTGTGCCTCTGAATGCTTTGGGATTATAAACATTTTTAATGTTAAGTACTTTACCCCTAAATATTAAGATTATTTAAGCTTTTTACATCAGATAATCAGATAATAAAGTTTCAAAGTCTGTCCTCAATAAATTTAGTAATAATTGCTAGCAAATATTCGCAATAGCACAGGTTAGTGTGAAACATTAATTATATCTACTCACTGGTTTTTCAATTTTGAAGTTACAAATTAGAAAAATAAATCTGTATTTCTCTAGTTTTTGTAAGATTTCGTTTTAAGCTATCTACTTTCTTAAAAATTATAAATTTTTTAGAATGCTGACATTCAAGCTTTAAATCATTCATGAACATGATGAATTATGTAGAGTATTTAGCATCAAAGAAGTCTCAGAATAAATCTTAATAACCTCTGGGAAACAGTATGAAATGGACTACAAAGTAATGAATAAATTATCATAGTTAAGAAATAATAGATAAAATTATTTAATAGTTTCAATTAGTTTTTCTACCACCCCCAAAACTTACTTAAAATAACAACTTTTTATTTGCACACTTTAGTGGGTAAGCAGTTAGACTGGGTTTAGCTGAGTGGTTCTTTCGCTGGCCTCGTTGCGGTCATCCACCAGCTTCACTGGAGCTGAATGATCCAAAATTGCCTCACTGCTGTGTGTGGCAGTTGTCCCCACACCAGCTAGGTCACATGACCCCATCAGGCAAGCGGGTTTTAGGTGGCAGTAGTCGCCTGCTAAGAGGGTAATGGCAGAAGTTGTAAGGCTTCTTGAGACCTGCGCTTAGGATCTGCATAGTGTCCCTTTACAATAACATCACAAAAGAATGAATTCTTAGGGCCCTGGCCAGGGTGGCTCGGTTGGTTGGGGTCGTCCTGGGCACCGAAAGGTTGGTGGCTGTTGGCTTCCAGTCAGGGCACAGGCCCCGGTTGCCAGTCGATCCCTGGTAGGGGGTGTGCAGGAGGCAGCCCAGCCATGTCTCGCTGTCACATCGATGTTTCCCCCTCTCCCTCTCCCTTCCTCTGTCTCCAGAGTAAATAGAATGGTGGTTGCCAGGGGCTGGGGGCGAGGGGAGGTGGGGAGTTACTGTTTAGTGGGTACAGAGTTTCACTTTCTCACGATGCAGAAAGTTCTGGGCACGGATGCTTGTGATTGTGGCACAGCCGTGTGAATGTACTTAATGCCACTGAACTGTGCACTTAGAAATGGTTAAAATGGTGGGTTTTAACTTATGCATATTTCACCACAATAAAAAAAGGGGGGAAAAGAATTCGCAGAGTGTCTGCCCTGGCGAGTGGGAGTGAAGAAGAGATGAGCGAAGGCAGGGCTGCTAGAAGCAGTAGTGAGTGGAGACAGACAGGAGCTCGAGGGGCGAGCAGAGGGCAGGGCCGCCTGTGAGGTCCACGGACACTTCCGCACGAAGCAAGGGCGCGCTGCACGCAGACGGAGTTCCACTTACGCCAGCTGGTGATGCGGGACGCCGGCTCTTGCTCATCCCGTCGTACCTTAGATACAGGAGATTGAAAACCGTGACTCGTCAGAGGAACCAGTGTGCTGAGGCTGTGTTTACCGTCCCTCTTTATGCCGTCTCGGGGCTTCACGTGAGTCCCCTGGCCATTGCCCAGAGCTGCTTAGAACAGCCCTACGTCGTTCTGACCGCATTTCCAGGCTCTCGAAGCCTTGCCCTCCCGCCCTGAGGAAAGTGGGCGGCAAGGAAGAGAAGTGAAAGGGAACACGTGGTGCCTGTTGTGGCATTCAGGGCAGGCTCCTGGAGGGAAGTGCCCCTATGGCATTCAGGGCAGGCTCCTGGAGGAGGGAAGTGCCCCTGTGGCATTCAGGGCAGGCTCCTGGAGGGAAGTGCCCCTATGGCATTCAGGGCAGGCTCCTGGAGGAGGGAAGTGCCCCTGTGGCATTCAGGGCAGGCTCCTGGAGGAGGGAAGTGCCCCTGTGGCATTCAGGGCAGGCTCCTGGAGGAGGGAAGTGCCCTGTGGCATTCAGGGCAGGCTCCTGGAGGAGGGAAGTGCCCCTGTGGCATTCAGGGCAGGCTCCTGGAGGAGGGAAGTGCCCTGTGGCATTCAGGGCAGGCTCCTGGAGGAGGGAAGTGCCCTGTGGCATTCAGGGCAGGCTCCTGGAGGAGGGAAGGCACTCGGAGGCGCCTGCTGGGCAGTGGGCGGCAGGGCGCAGTCCCATCTCGGAGCCTGTCTGCACCGTGTGTATCTTCTTTAGCACTGGTCGGCTGGATTTCCTGTGAACTGTCGTTTCATTTTATGTTCCTGGATGTAATGAGATGATAGGAGAATTACTTTACCTTCACCAATCTGGAGGTCTTATAAAGCTAGGATGAAATATATTTAGGCTAATTGACCCAATTATTTGAACTCTTCTAAGAAAGTTGTTTCGGGCGTGCCTGTGAAATTCATAAAACAAATGTAAAAGGCAAATCTGTTTATCATAGCACCAGCCTAATGTTTTAGTTTTTGTTAGAATTATTTCCAAACAGCCTGAGCATCCAGATTGTTTAGTGTTCAATAGTGTGTCGATCATGTTTTGCAGAAGGTACAGTATCATTCTTAAATAGATATATTTTGGGTAACATAAAGATTTTGGAATAAGAACAAAAACTTTAAAAGCCATCTGTTAACCCACTAAATTCATTCCAAATTAGAAAAAGAGAAAGAAAGAAATTGGATTGACAATAATTACTAGTATAAAAGGAATTCGGTAAATTAACCATGGTTTGTTTTTGACTCATACTTAATTGTAAGCTAACGTTTCTTGATTACTGTGATTTTTAAATATTTATTCAATTGGTGCTGTTCTTTTGAGCTAAGGGATGAGAGTTCTCCAGGGCAGGCGCGACAAAAAGCCTCAATCATTGTGGCAGAAGGAAGAAAGTCCCTCCTCCAGATATAAATTTGTCTCGACGTTTCTGAGTTCTTTACAGCCTTACCTCTGATTCCTGGGTTGCCAAGTCAGTCTGGTTGTAGGGAAACAAAAAACCAACCAACCACCAACAACAAAGTCTCACTGCTACAAAACACAGAAAGCAGTAAACCAGAGAAAGTCCCAGCCCTGCACCGGAGCCCCCGTGGGCATTAGGAGTAGCCCCTTGTTTGGGAGAAATGTGTCCTTCCAGGATCTTTTCGCCCCCTGGAGCAGCCGGCAGTTATGAAGGGTAAGGGAGGGGAGGCAGTGGGGAAGCAGGACGCCCACCGAAACACCTGCAGCAACCAGCCCTCGGCAGGCCCTCGGCACGCGGGCCCTGGGGAAGCCTTGAGGGAAGGCCTGCAGCCAGCAGCCTCTGCCGGTTGTGACAGTGTCACTGTGCTGTCATCGGCTTTATTTACTCAAATACAGGTCATGTTTTTGGAGATGCAGGTGTAGAAGCTACCTCGTTCAAAGAACGGGTTCTCTTCGGCCCCTCTTTGGGTGAACTGAGGAACCCACTTCAGCTGAGTGAAGTATTTAAGCCTATTGTCATCAATTAGCTTTGCATTAATTAAGTGATTATTGTTAAGTATTTCCAGATGTTTGCAAGAGTGTTCACAAAGCACGAGAAGATAACTGTAGATATTCCAGATTTGTTTCTTTTCGGGGAAAGAAGAAATAAACAGGAAAGCTCAGATGTTTCCGTGGCTGGCCCTGGGGAAGCGTTTATGATCACAGGTGTGCCCGCGGCAGGAACCTGAGTGTATGTGGCACGTTGTGCGCGTCCTGCTCACTCTTTCCTTGTGGAGCCAACAGGAAATTAAAATTAATGAGGAGCCTGCACTTTGAAATACTTGCAGAATTCTTGACTATTTCAGTCCTTTGCCAGCTCACGAAATCTGCGCTGGCAGTCGTGTCCAACAGATGGTGCGGCGAGTGCAGTTCTGTCCTGTAATTGTCGGGGCCCGTGTAGAACTTTATAAGATTTTGACCATCAATCTGCTGAGGCATTTAAGACAGTCATGACCTTTGTTTTGAAAGGAGGGTGGCCTTCTTCAGACATGCTTATGTACAGGTAGGAAAACAATGTTGGGTTAATTAATCACTGGGCCGCAAAGCTGAATTTAGTTGATTCTAGAGTAGGAGACGACAAGGCCTTTAGTGTTGCTTTCCCCCTCAGGATAATCCCGTGCACTTGGCCGCCCGCGTGGAGCACACATTTTGCTTTCTTACTCCTCATATGCTGTTTAACTTTTCCACAATTTCAGAAACTTTTACTTACAGCATCTGCTGAGACATTCAGCTAATTCTGCTTATTTAGGTAATTAATACCTTAAGTTAGAATGCGGTATATCATCACCTCCTTCACAGATTACCGTGGGCAGGCCTGTACTTACTGGGTTAGTTAAGATAGAAAGCACAGGTGCCCTCTGTGGGTTCTTGTCGCCGTGTCGGAATTTAGTAAGATATTTAAAGCACGTGGCAGAAAGAAAAATGACTTACCAAAAAGAGCTCTACTAAGCATAAACTTTTTTCATAGTAATTTGTTCTTTTAAAAATGCCATTTATATAGAAGATTGTTTTGAAAAATTGGCTGCTCCATGCATGTGTTATGGCTAATGGTGATGTCTGAGGAAGTTATTTTGACTCTGTCAGCCTTTTGTTCATAACCTGATTTTGAATATTTAGTCAATAAGCAGTGGGGGAATTACACTGCTTCTTATTACATCAGAAGCAATATTAAGGACCAATAGTGGACTTTCGGATCAAAGAGTGGACAATATAATTGATTACCTTTTAATTTCAGACTGATGCCCCAAGGTGTTTACCTCTTAAATAAACCATTCGATTTCAAATAAGCCGTTACGATTGGTTGAGGTTACTAGTAATTGTGTTGTTAATAGTTCTTTTTTACTTTAACTGTCATAAATAAAAATTTTTAATATGAAATTATTTTTGTACTTATTCATACTTAATTTAGTTTTCATAATGTACGTAGTAGTTTAGAACCCTTTTCATAACTGACCTTTATCACACTTCCTGACGTGTCTCTCACAGAAGGGCGCACAGCATTCTTTCGGGCCATTCTCCCGTCCTGACAGTGGGTGGAAACCTTTCCCATAGTGCCTCTCACTCATTGAAACAGAAAACTTCCATTAGGCTGAATTCTTCATGTTGGAAGACTTTTCGGTAAATAACAGCTTTTTTTTTTATCCCCTCCCCCCAAAATTAAGTTTTTTTTTGTAATTTTGTCCATCAATAGTAGAAACACCTTCTTTCCAGAAATGTAGACAGATCTTAAGGAGAAATGTGAAAGAGGGTGTCAAACTAATGTGTAGTAACAGGTAAAAGAATTTTGGAAAACAAGTATCTTAATTTCATTGACTTATTTTGAAGATATATTTTCATGGTTCTTAACAAAGAAACTACTTTTTCTTTATGAATTAAGCGATGGTGATGTTTACTTTGATACGTAGTATATACTGTGGTAATTAAAGCTGTTGCTAGTAATTGTCTCACAGAAGCCTCAGTAACCTGGGTTAGAGCATCAGGTTGTGATCTGCAGTCCTGCGATTCAGGTTTTAACTGTCCGTCTTAACGTGAGAATGCAAAGGAAGCTACATAATAGCCAAGGATGTAAATACATAACCATGGAGAAGGCTGATCACTAGCCGTGTCTCACTAACTAGGGAAATGAAACGAGTAGTCGGTTGTGGATTATTGCTGCTCAGGGAAGAGCTAAGCAGATAGTCATTTTAGTGATTATAGCCTTTGATGGGAAAAAACTTACTGTCTTTAACTCATTAGAAGTTCAGTGACAGTACAAAATCCCTGAAATTGCCTTACTTTTGATTTTAAATATTTCGTCATTCTTGCCTTGACTGTGAACATTGAAAGGCTTTCCTTAGAAGATCCACATAAGGAGCAATAGAAACAAGATGTCGATAAATTCCCCCTTGATTTGCAGAAAACAGTGAATTACAGGTAATGTCAGCAAACAGTTTCCCCGTTTTCCTTTATTATAGAATTACAAGTGTAATCTAGAAAAGCATTCCTTAGATAACTCAGGGAAGCAGGTATGTTACGATGCAGCCCCTAGCAGTCTTCTGCCGTCACTAGCAGCGGCTCTCGGGTGCCCTAGAAATCCACCCCTTGTCATTTTAAAAGCATTTTCCAGAACTTAGTCAACCTGTGAGCTCCTTTTGGAATTGCGTCAGTTGCCCTCACCTGTAAGCATTTTTTCGTGGTCTGTAGTCATCCATACCTTTTTGTGTGGACTCCACATTAAAACTGTCAAGCTTCCATTCACTTGAGTTCTGTGCCGTGTCTTGCGGTGACTCGTGATAGGAAGCTGCACTGAGTTTAAAACTTCAGCATCTGAAATTGTTTTTCCAACTAACCAGTTCTTTAAGGTATGTACAGTTTTGTCTGTATAATTTTACTGTTCAGAATTTTTCTATTATTTTGCTTCTGGCTAATAAACTAAATATTAGTAAAAATATAGCTAATGCATATTGAGAGTTTACTCTGCTACGTGCTCAGTACATCTCAAAGCATCTTCTGACGGTGGTCCTTTGATGATTGTATTTGTTTACCTTCCCATATTTTACAACTGGGGAAACTTAGATTTTTGTTCAGCTCTTCCCCCCAATCTCTTTCCTCTTGCAATTTATTATAAGTGGCAAAATGAATCCAGAATGTACCTTCAATTCTTTGCTTGGAAACTTCCTCGGCTAAATACCCAAGTTCATCACTCATAAGTTCTGCTTTCCAGATAACTGCAGGACACAATTCAGCTAAACTTTCTGCCACGATATAACAAGAATCATCTTTCCTCCAGTTTCTAATAAAATGTTCCTCATCTTTTTTTTGTTTTTTGTTTTGGTAATCCTCACCCGAGGATATTTTTCCCATTGATTTTTTTAGAGAGAGTGGGGGGGTGTGTGTGGAGAGAAACATCGATGTGAGAGAGACATACTGATTGGTTGCCTCCCACGCGCCCCAACTGGGGCAGGGATCCAGCCTTCAACCCGGGTACGTGCCCTTGACGGGCAGTCGAACCCGAGACCTTGGGCACGTGGGCTGACACCCTGGCACAGAGCCACACCGGCCAGTGCGGAAAATGTTTCTCACCGCTTTCTGAACCCTTGCCAGCAATATCTTTCTGAGCCTCACCAACTGGATTAGTTTAATGCTATTAGTTTCCTATGGCTGCTGTAACATTACCACAAACTTAGTGGTTTAAAACAATAGAATTCTTTTAGGTTTCTGGAAGTCAGAAATTCGAACTGAAACTTACAGAGCTAAATCAAGATTTCACCAGGGCCTCAAGTGCTCCAGAGACTCTAGAGGAGAATCTGTTTCCCTGCCTTTTTAGGTGTCTAGATAGAGCTGTGTTTCTTGCATTTCTTATTTCAGAGCCCCTTCCTCCAGCTACAGAGCCAGCAGTAGCATCTTCCTCCGACTTGGCTTCCAAGGTGTGAAATCTCCCCTCCCTCCCTCCCTCCCTCCTATAGGAACACTTCAGATTGCATCCAGGGTTCACCCAGATAATTCAGAACAATATCCCCATCTTCAGGCTCCTAAGTGAAGATCCTTAATCATGTACTTGAAGTCTTTGCCATATAAGGTAACATTCACAGGTCCCAGGGATTGGGACGCATTGTCCTGAGGACTGTCGTTAGCCTACCACAGGGTCTGAGGATTGATCCCCAGAGCACACCAACCTTAATAGATTGGGGGAAAGGGGAAAAACCAGCCGAAGAGACTGGGAAGAGACAGCTGAGGGGGAGGAAGGTCGCCAGGAAGGTGTGGTGTCCTGGAGCCCAGGTGAGGAGACAGTCCTAAAAGGAACAAGTGATCAGCTGGTTCGGATCTGCTAGATCCAGGAAGGAGGACTGGTGACTTGCTATTGGATAGCAACAAGGAGGCCACTGGTGGTCTTGAAAAGTAGTTTAGATTCATAAACTCTCCTAAGTACAAAAGACCCTTCCTAGTGGTCCAAATAATGATAAAGAAAAATTAGTAGAGTAACATGAGATACTGATTTATTTTATGAACAAAACCCCTGGAAGGGCAGGGCCGTACCATGCTGCATGCAGTACCTGCCGCAGTGAGGGCTTCGCCCTCCTGTGTCGTCACCCCCAGCGGAGACAGCACGTCACCGGGCCGTCGGGACCCGGGCACCAGTGTCTGGGGTCTCTTCTCATTAGCAGCCAGAGCTGCCCCCCCTTTTCCTGCCCCAGCCACACTAGAAGAAGTTGATAATAGGCATTTTCTCTACCCCTGCCTGAGTCGAGATCCTCACTCAGATTATAAAAGGGAAGGATTTGGGAGATTTCCCCCCCATAAATGTAAAAATAATTTCATTCCAAGGCGTAGCTGTCCCTAATGCTCTGCCTTCCTGCGTGTCAGCTCTAAAGACTGTTCCTTCTGGCCTTTTGTGTACTTCCAGGCTTACTATCTTGTGAGCTCTCTTCTAGTTCTCTGGCTCTCTGTACTGGGACCACGTCTGGTTTTTCATTGCACTGGGCTGAAGCCACCCTATGACAGTCTTGTGGTCCCTCTTTTTCAACGACTACTTTTCTCTGTAGTTGCTGCTACCATTTTCCATATGAGCATTTCTGATAGTCTGGTTTTTTTTCATGTACTTTAACATCGTTTGCTGCTTTCCCAAAAACATACTTTGGTCATTTAGTATTCTAAGCATTGTGTCTATTTAACAGCTTTATTGAGATACAATTCATAATTCACTCATAATTCAGTGACATTTAGTAAAATCACCACAATTTTAGGACACTTTCATTACCCCAAAAAGAAACCAGCGCCCCTAGCCTAATATTTTCAGGTCCATCCATGTTGTGACATGTATCATAACTTCATCCGTGTTTATAGTTGAATAATAGTCCATTGCACAGTACACGACAGGTTGCTTATCCACTCATCAACTGGTAGGCATGGAGATTGCTTCCACCTTTTAGTTATGAGTAATGCTCCTATGGACAACTTTAAGTGTTTGGGGGACATGTGTTTTCATTTCTCTTGCGTGTATGACTAGGGATGGAGTTGCTGAGCCACATGATAAAACCAGGTTTAACTTTTTGAGGAACTGTCAGACTTTTTTCCAAAGTGGCTGTACCATTTTACATGCCCAGCCCCTGGTTACCACTACTCTATGTGCTGTTCCTATGAACTTGACTACTTTAGTTGCCTTATATAGGTGCAGCTACTTTGGAAAACAGTTTGACAATTGAGAATCATATAGTATTTGTCTTTTTCTGACTGGCTTATTTCACTTATCATAATAATGTCCTCAAGTTTCATCCATGTTGTGGCTTGTGGCAGGATGTCCTTCCTTTCTAAAGCTGAAGAATATTCCATTGTATGTTTTGGCTATTTTGAATTTGTTGAACTTCCATATGAGTTTTAGGATTATCTTGTCATTTTCTACAGAGAAGTCAGCTGAGCTTTGGTAAGGATTGAATCACTAGATTCTGTAGATCAATCTGGGGAATATTTACATGTTACATGTTAGTAGCATTTACATGTTAACAATATTAAATCTTCCAGTCCATGAACATGGGATGTCTTTTCATTTATTTGGGTCTTCTTTAATTACTTTCAACAGTGTTTTATAGTTTTCATAGTATAAGTTTTACACAACTCTTGTTAAATTTATTCCTAAATATTTTATTCTTTTTGATGCTATAGTAAATGAAATTGTTCTCTTAATTTCACTTTTGGTTTGCTCATTGCTACAATATAGAAACACAATTGGTTTTTCTATATTGATCTTGTATCTTGCAACCTTTGGAACTCATTCATTAGTTCTAGATTTTTGGTGGAATCCTTAGGATTTTCTACATACAAGATCATGTTGTCCACAAATTGAAACAGTTTTACAATATTGCATTTAATTCAACAGACATGCATTGAGGACTTGGCTGTGTCGGGAACTGTGCTCCATGTTGGGAGCATAGAGAGTAAAGGGATGAAGTCTGCTTTCATGAAGTTTTGCAGTCTAGTTAGGGGACAGATCGTTAAGCCAATATCCACGATTCAGCATCATAAATACTGAGACTGAGAGATATAGAAGGGGCTGTGGTAGCAAAGGAGAAGGGCTACTACACGGGGAAGTTAGGGAAAGCTCCATACATGAGTTTATACAGAAGGACTACTTTCTAAATAAGTAGCCACGGTTATGATAGCTTGTCATTTCAAGGCCACAGTGGTCTTGGATATTTAAAAATTGCTGTATAGTACTTCAGCTCTAAGATTTTTAGGTCTATCAAAATTTAAGCAGATTTGCATTAGTAGTGAGACAACACATCGAGTTTTCAAAGTATATACAGATGTTTGATTTTGTAGTAAATCTGCTGCTATAAAAGCATATGATCACATTTGGAAAATTGCTATTGCATGTCTTGGCAGTTTGTTGAGAACTGAAAACTTTTAAAACTAACTGGTGTTTTGATAGATTAAGTTCAAGGCCACCTTTTGTTTAAATGATGTTTTGTTTTCTGTAATTAGACCATGCTAGGTGAATTAAGTATGTAATTAAAAACAGAAGGTTTGGCTAATTCAGAGTAAATGAGTACAAAATACAAGGTCATTATCCATCTCCAGTGAGACTCCAGATGAACAGTGCACATGGAACTATTTATAAAACATTTTGCATGGTCAGAGCTCCTCGAGGTTGCTGTCCATGGCTTTTGAATTAAAAGCCTCAGAAAAATGTACCTGTGCTCATCTAGATGGAAAACCAAAAAAGATTAGAATCTAATCTTCTGTCCCAAATAAAAAAGGTGAACTGTACTCCTGCTTCAAACGTGAACATTTAATATGTTGCTTGGCATTCTGAGTTCATGATTGAAACTCTGATAACTTTTGAGAGTTCTGAGTCTCAGTTGTTTTGATTTTCACATACCCTAGAGATGTGCAACTAAAACATCTCTAGTGTAATCTATTTCCTCAATGCTTAGTCACAGTGGGTGCCATGGGATGGGAAATCTGGGAAGAGTTTTAGTTAGAATTGTTTTTCTTTCTTATGGTGATGTTTTTAGAAAACAGGTGTTTCGTTTAGTGGTTTGATTTATAGAGAAGATTAGGATTGGTTCCTGGAAGCTCTGAACTCAAGCTTCTCTTGAAAATCCTTTCACAGTTTGGCTCCTGATGCCTCGAGCTTTCTTCTCGTAGTCCTTCCTTCTCTAGCATCACCACCCCGTGACGACTGTCGTGCTCAACACGGTATCCTAGCAGCAAGGGTGGTTTCAGACTAATAATAGTTGCTCAACCAATATTTGTTCAGTGAAATATTTGCCGAGTAAATGCTACAGATCTGTAATTTAAATTGAAAGTGGTACATGTGTTAAAAATGTAATCTCTGCTAGACACTGTACGAGGCAATGTAAAAGAAAAACAATAAGTGGTCTCATTCTTTAATCTTGAGTAGTTTAAAATTAATTAAAAGGCCTTTCTTTCTGGGTATATGTTGTTATAAAATGTTTAAGTTACAGGAATAGTTCAATAGTAGCCTATTGATCTGGGATATAAGACCTAGTGTTAATTTCCTAATCTAAGCCAGTTAGGTAGTTAAGATGCCCATGCAAACAATTATGATGCAATAAGGTCGTTGTGTAATGGAAGGATCTTCAGAACTGCAGTTGAGAATGTACAGAGAACACAGGTCTACCCGATAAAAGGGGATGCTGTTTAGAAAGTTAGCATTTAAGCAGGTTCCTAACAATGGGTAAGAATGCACCAGGCAGACGAGTGAGGAAATGGTGCTGCGGCAGGGACAGGACTGGCGCAGGACAGGCTCAGCGCGGCTGGGCAGGGCTTGAGTGGGGAGTGGCAGCAAAAGGGAGGAGGGGCAGGTACCCTTGTGCCACGCAGAGAAGCCCAGTCTGGCCGGACAGCCGAGAGCCGCTGGGGAATTGCAATCAACTGATTACTCTCTATTATTTAATAAAATTTCAATTAAAATTTCTTCTTCTTCTTTTTTTTTTTTTTTTGCTAAACCTGACGATGTATATCTGAAGTTTTGTTGGAGAAATAAACCAAACAGACTTGGGGGGTGTAATGTGAATTACTTGTATGAGTGGGTATTAAACATTTCCAGAGCCACCATAACCAAACAGGAATACTAATTTTAAAAAATCAAAATAAAATAAAAGTGGAATTTTTAATTAGGAAAGAGGTATTTAATGATATCTGTTATTAAACGTGTTAATCCTGTATAGGTACAATTGGCTAACTGTATGGGGAGAAATTCCATATGGATGAAAGATTAATTGAAAGTAAAGAAGTACTAGGAAAAATGGAGGTGAATATATGTCCAGTATTGATGTGGGGAAGGCTTTTTAAATGTATGATAGTAAAGGCAGGGACCACTTTTTTAAAGGGTTTCATTTGGCTACATAAAGATTTAAAGTTTTTGCACAACAGAATCAACTGAATTAAAAGGCAAATAAATGGTAATAAGTATTTACAATGTGCTATCTACACCCTTAATATAAAAAGAGCTCTTCCCGCCCTGGCCTTTTGGTTCAGTGGTTAGAGCGTCGGTCCGAGGACTGAAGGGTCCCGGGTTCAATTCCGGCCAGGGGCACATATCTCGGTTGCAGGCTTGATTCCCAGACCTGGTTGGGGTGCGGGCTGGAGGCAACCAGTCAATGTTTCTCTCTCCCTCTCTATCTTTCTCTCCCCCTTCCACTCTCTCTGAAAAGCAATGGAGAAGATATCCTTGGGTGAGGATTTAAAAAAACTTTAATAAGTGCTCTTCCCAAAAAGATGAACTCCTAATGCTGGGCTGAAAAGGAGGGAGCAGGTGTAAATTGAAACTTCCAGAAGAGCAGTTTGGCCAGATGTATCAAAAACTTTAGAATGTTTTCGAGTCTTTACCCACTTCTAGGAGTGTAATCTAAGAAAGTAGACATGTGCAAAAGATAACTTTAAGGGCATTTTTACAGCGTGGCTTGACTAAAATTGAAAACCGTTTCTCTGCCTGGAGACCCACCCCTTGAAACTCGCCATTCCTAGGGTGCTGCTCTCTGCGTGATGGAAGGTGGAGGTGGCCCGATGGAGAAGGGGTGGGAAGGGCGTGCCCCAGCCGTCTTTGAGGCGGGTGCCCCGACACTGCCCTGTGGTGCTGCCCGGCACTGAGTGCCATGGCGACACCGCTGCAAGAGCGACCGGAAGATGTCTGTATTCTGAATGCCCCGTGCCCGGCTAAAAGTGATTTCTATGGAAGGAAGACAGCAGGTACTGGCGGCCGGCTCTCAGCCCCACACCTGCCCTCCTCCCCGTTCCCCTCCCAGCTCCTGGCTTAGCCCACGTTTGGGGGGCACCGGCTCATTCTGCCTCTGCTTCCACGAGCCGCGTACCCACCCCGTAGATCGACTAGGTGAGTTTTGACTCTTACACCCGGGAGCTGCACGTCTACCTTTAGTGTCGGTCACTAAACTCCGTCAGTGTGTTATCCTTGAGACATGATGCGTTTTTCCTACCCAAATATGGGAAATGAGTTGCAGTGCCTAGCAGATGAGGTTATTGCTACTAAACATTACCAGCTGGTTTGTAACATTTGGAAGCAGGAAAAGAATCCACTGTAATTCTTCTGTTCTTCCTTTCCACTCCCTCCCGCCCTGCCCCAGTAACTAGGAAACACTGTCAGCTTTGTACTGCATTGTTTCGGAAAACTCCAGGACAGAGAGGAGCGTCCTTGTGCCACTTCGTCTTCTAATGCGTTTAAGACATGGTACAAGTCATACACTGGATCCGAATCCCACTGTTGAGAATCTTCCTAGTTGTGTTTTGTTTTTTAAATATGTTTGTGCCTTATATGATAGGCAAATATTTTTTCAATATTTTATCTCCATAAAACTGCTACACACAGATCAGCTGGTGAAGCCATGGCAGTTATCTAGCTTGTCTTTAATATTTCACAACGCTGTCACCCATTGACTGGCCTGTGCCAGAGAAAGGAGAGAAACGGGGAGTGGGAGGGACTCATCTTTTTCAGTTTTGTAACCTCCCTCAAATGGTTCAGCGCTAGCTTATAGAGAAACTCTAGTATTTCAACAGCTATACCAAAAGTTGTACCAGTTCTCCATCATAGTCATTAGCTATTACATTTCGGGGGGGGGGGGGAGGGATGAAGGACATAAATATCCCATTCTCTAAATAAGCACACAGACTACATAAATTAAGTGACTTTGCTCATGGTCACACAACTAGTGAAGGTTGAAGCTGGGACTCAAATCCAGGTCTACCTGATGCCCTTGCAGGACATTTGATCCTGTCCCAAACATCCCCTGAGACATTTGGTCCATGCCAAAAGGTCCTTATTATTTAGTTCTGCTCTTCTGCAAGACTCAAACCCTGATGCATCAGCCTCATCTCATCACCAGCCAGGCTGCCAGGGTGCGAAGGGTTAGTATTGGCAGTACAGCCAGAACACAGTTATTGGACCAGTGAAACATGGTAGTATTTTTATGTATTAATCCTGTAAACCAGAAGTATAAATAAACATTGTGGGCCATTTGAGCCCAGGGATGTTTTCTAAGCATGGGCAGTTTTGACAGGACCAAATGTCTGCTAATCGCCAAATTCCAATGCCCGTTCCCCAGCTATGGTGATGTACCGAATCCCAAATGATAGAGTGGAGACATGACTTTCTCCATTTATGCGACTAATGGTGGTCATATGGCCACAGGGTCACGTATGTTCTATGTAGCTCCAGAGGGAGCCACTGGTTAGAAATGAAGGCAAATTTTAATTAAATGTTAGAGGAGGCATTTTACAGCAAGTAAGACTTTATTCAGAAATGGAATGGGATGCATTTTGAAGTCATGATTGTCCATCACAAAATATTCAGACCGAGGGTTTTGAAGGAGACAGTAAAATAGTAGAAAGTACTGGACTTGCAGATTGTAGATACTGATTCTGATTTTACCTCTGAGTATGTGCTTGAATTTGCTATTTGAGTGTCTGGGCTTTCCTCTCCTGGCAAATTACATGAAGGAGTTGGACTAAGTCACCTCAAGGTCACATTGCCTTGTAGGTGAGCGGCTTTTGTGCTGTATGTGCTCATTAAGTGTTTGTCAGATGAGTATCGTAGCACAGTCCCCTCTGTGCTAGTGCCAGTGCCACATCCTCAGTCTTCCCAGCTGCAAGTAACCGTCCCCTCCTCTGTGCTGGGTAGCATCTCACCTGTGCCTCTTGTTGAATTTAACACTTTCTGCTTTACAGTGAACTTACTTGTAAGACTCTTGGTGGCACGATCGGTGTCATACTCTTATATCCCCCACTGTGCCTTACACAGAATATTCAATAAACATTTACTGAGTAAGTTAGTTAGAAAAAATGACCTGATATCTGAAAAAATTGAGGGCAACGTCTTTGCAGCCATGTTTTTTTTTTCTCTTTCTTTGGGAAGGTTATTTTGACTCTTAGCAACAGACAAATGCATGCAAACGGTCCAAACAAGAGCGTATATAGTTGTTGCTTCTTTCCTTTCTGACTCGTGCATCATTCTCTGATCACATCATTTCCTTTGGGGAACCCTTGATGGCTCCCACTTCCTGCAGGATAAAGGCTGAGCTTTGTGGTGTGAAACTCCTCTGCCTTGAAACCTGCCCCCTTACCTCTCTAGCCGCGTTTTCCACTCCTGCTTTCCCTGTGCCCCCTAAACTCTAGCCTCACCCCTACCACTTGTCGTCTACATGTGCACTATGTTTGTAATTTTCAGGTGAACAATTATTATATTATAGTGCTTCTGTTCAAAGTGCTAATGATACTTTAGCATTGAAGTAAACTATTTTTAAAGACAAAGTTTCGCATTTACCCCCCAATTTTTGTAGAAAAGAAATTCTTTTCTTTGTTTAAGTGTTTCCTGGTCCTTTTGAGAAATTGGAGGGCTTACAATAAAGTGGACTGAAGTAAGTCTTTACATGGTGGCACATGTAGTGGGAAACGAAATCTTCTCACTCGGCTGTTCATTCAAGGTCAGGTCAGCAGAGGCAGCTTTTCCAAAGTAGTAAGAAACTGACTAATTTTCACTGAACAGATTTGTAGTTTTTCTGGAGCCATCTTACCCCATTTTCAAACACTCCCCTGGGTCCTCCTGGATAACTTAATTCCATGCAACTGAACAGCTGGTCTTGATGATGGTCAAGTATTTCTCCTGAGCCCAGGCCCAAATGAAAGTACTGCTTAACGATACCCAAGGTCATTAACCACACCCGCAGTGCCACCCTTTATTCCTTCTCCTTTCTATGAACCCAGAGAATGGTCCCACTAAAACAAGGTTTGCTGACACTTCAGAGTCTTGGTTATTTTAAGGTTGTTCCTAAAAATTTTTCACATGGTCCAGTTGCCAGACAGATTGTACATCAGTTTCCTGCAGCATTTGGCAGGCCTGTGTATGCACTGCCTTAAAAACGATTTGAATTTATTGATTTTGAAATTTGTGATTGCTTTCTAAAGTTTTCTTCCCTGATCTAAATTTACTTTGGGGGGAAAAAATCTCCACAACAGAACACATTGGCCTATTTCTGTGCCAAGACTTTCAGGGAAATATTTTATATGATTAATATTGTGTGGCTAATCTGGTGTAAAAAATCAATTTTATCCATTTTAACTTATGAGAGCATGACCATCCTGTGTGAACTATTTAAAGAGCCTGTGACTCCACTGCTCCAAATTTAAGTGTTTGTTATTATATGTGTCGTATTAATCACATCAATTAATATTGGGCTGCACTTCTTTTTAAGAATTGAATTATATCTCATCAGCAGGTCCATATTTTTTCATTCTAGGGCAGTATCCTAACCGTGCCTTGGGCAAGCCGAAGTTAGTAGACTCTGGACTAGGCTCAGTGAAGCGCACAGTTCACGGTACCAGCCCATTTCAGTAGGTCTGGATTCAGTTAGGACGCCGCCTCCTTATCTGTCTACTCCTTTAAAGCCGTTTGTCCTGAAAGATTTGTGTTCTGTCCCTTATTAATAGTCAGAGGAGAAATAACAGTATACAATCTGTATGATGCATTCCATCCAACTCAGGCTTTTTAATAAAATGCTGGACCATTTGTTACTTGGTGAGTACATTATCCTGACAGCTTTTGTGTAAACACTTTGGGGAATCGAGAAGTAGCATCTGTAATGCTATTCAATGCTCTGTTATCCTTAGAGTCACAGCACCTCACAAACAACACAGCTTCCACCCGGGGAGTCATTCACTTTCCGTGGAGGTCTGGCTCCCCGTCTCATTAAATCTTCTTGAGTTGCTGTGAGGTGGCTAGCAGTTATTCCATCTGGTTGACATCTGTGGAGAGTCAGGCACCAGGCAGTCAGAGGGCATGCACAGAATCTCTAAGGGGGAGCTTTTGGATATTGGTCATTGAGTGGCTGCTGAGCTAATGTTGAGACAGCTCCTGGGGGCCGTCTCATAAGGGGACGCAGTGACATAAATGCCAGAAGAGAGTCTTCACGAACCATTGTAGGCAGTGCTGATCCCTGCCCTTATTTAGGTTGTTATATTTTATATGTATTTTTCATTTCTATCTTTATATAATTTCTTCACAGGATTCATAAAAACACCTGTCATTCTTATTTTAAATTTAACAAAGAACATTTTAAAAGAGCTGTGTAAAATTGTTTGAGAACATTTAGTTTTGACCTTAATTGCTCTTAAGATTCAAACCCTCTGATTTATTTTTATCGAGGGAGCAATAATGTTTTTAGAGTATATGACTGATCTGTAAGAATGCTATATTATTTTATCTGCAAGATTCACATGTCAGAAATCGGCCTGCAGGGTGTTTTCTTTCGGAGCTCCTTGGAAAGCTGAGTGCTGGAGATGAAGTGACACTAGTCTGTTTCCCTCGCTGTGAAGTGTGAGCCGGGCAGGCGGGAAGGGCCCTGCCTTTGATTCCGTCCTGACCTTTCAAGCTCATCTTTGATGCTCCTTCAAGGGAAGTGTGAGGAATGTGGAACTAGCTTCAGTTGAATAAATATTACACTTCAGCGACTTTAACTTCCCTCAGTATGGAAGGAGGAGGTGACAAGTACAGGAGAAACACAGTGATCAAAACTTTATTCCACTGTTTAAAAAATCCCAAATGTGCGCAGACCCACATCCCTGCCCGATGACACTCCTCTCGTTGCTCAGGCCGGCGGAGACTGGCCTCGGGACTCGGGGTTGGTCATTGCGCACCGTTTGCTCCTGCCCTCTGCGTGTCCCGGCCTTGGAAGGGGCAGGGTGGTCAGAGGGAGTTCTTCATGCATCTTCCGCTCGTCGTGGGTTATATTTGGCGACGACCAGTGGGTCTCCTGTTTGTCGTCTCTGCTTCCCTTCTCACCTCCCTGTGTTCTGTCCTTCTGTCCGGAGCCAGGCTGATGGACTTTAAAGGTGGCTGAAACTCTGCCACTGTCCACTTAGACTGCCTAGGACCTTCCCAGCGCCGATCAGCCGGAGGTCTCCACTGTGGCCCGTCAGCGCCGTTCTGTGGGCACCCAGCCCGTCCCTGCCCCGCCGCCCGCCCCCTCTCGCTCGGCTCCCGCTGTGCCGTCCTCTTTGTTGACCTGTGAGTCCGGTGGAGGCTGCCCCAGCCCCGGGCGCTGTGCTCGGCCACCAGCCAGGGACGCCCCGTCCCAGACCCTCCCGCACTTCAGTGCCCGCTCCTCGCCGCACTGTGCTTGGATCGGCCTCCCCCGCGCTGTGCACCTTTGTCTCCGCTGGGATGGGGCCGGGGCTCCCCCAGCTTGCCCACCACTGCCTCCGTCACAGAGGTTTTCAGGGAATGTTTGTTGGCTGAATGAACAGGAGTTATCCGGGGGCTTAAGAGCTTGGTAAGACTCGCACGTTGCACCATCTCGGGGCAGGCACTTGGCACACGGATCCTGACGCCCTTTACCCCGTGGGCGTTCCAGCAGTCCTGGTGTGCGGCAGAACCACGCCACGCTCTTCCCCAGACACAGAGCTAGTCCCCTGACAAGAATATGCTGAAATACGGACCAGAGAAGGGAGAGGGGAGAGTATTTTGAATAAAGCTCTTCCAGCTAATTTTCTTCCAACTTTTTTTTCATTGTGGAAATTTTTTAAAAGCTGCAAGATAGTGCAATGAACACGCATATACCACCTAGCTTTAACAAGTATTAACATTTGCCAGGTTTGCTTTAATTTTGTGTACGCATGTCTTCCCTGTTTCTCTGCTGAGATTTCCCGGGTTTCATTTGTTACGAGCTGCTTTTCCCTCCCTCGCTGAGCGTGACTGTCGCTGCTTTGCAGTCCCGTCCGCGTCTGCGTGGGTGTCGTGGCAGAACTGGTCTGTGTTGACTGTTTTCCTTCGAGACGGGATCACATTCTCCTGGCTCTTGATGTGTAAGCGGTTTTGGATCACCTCCCAGAGATTGTGCACGTTGACTGGGGGGAAGAAATGGGGTTTTGTTTACCCTTCGGAGACCCCAGTAGTGGGATCTGTATTGTGTCCACAGTCACGGGTGTTATCTGTGAAGCAGTCGGCCTGTTAGGAGCTGACTCTGACAGACGGACAGCTGGACCCCGGCTGCCGTGCGGTCCCCCTGCCTCGGAGTTTCCTGCCCAACTGCGCGCCTGCACTGCGCACAGAGAGAAAGGCCTTATGCTCGCCCACGGGGACGCGACCAGCGCTGCCGAGGGTTCAGCAGTGACTGAGAAAGATGAAATTTGTCGTCCATGTAGCTGGCACCCTTTTCCCCCATTCGCCCCACTGCTGCCCTGACATGCACTCTTGTCACCAGGGATGAAAGGAGGCAGATGCATTTAGCAGCCAGCACCACTGCCACCTCATCAGGAGCACGGGAGAGGAAAACCCCAGCACCAGACGATGACAGAGGCTAGGAAATACGACGTCTAAGAGCCGAGCGAGGACAGCTCTGCTGGTGGGGGCGGCACAGATGTGGGCCTGTGCGAGCGCGGAGGGAGCCAGTGTAAAGAGGAGGCAGGAGGGCAGGAGCCAGCTGCGCCGACCTTTGAGCTCGGCCTTTAGCGTCTGTGGTCTCGTAATCTTCAGAACAGCCCTGGGAAATGAGTTATAATATTCCCATTTTATTTGAGAGGCTCAGAGACTGAAAGAACTCAGATGATTTTCTCTAAGTCACACAACTTAATAAGCGACTAGGCGGAAAGTAAAATGCCCTTTGCTTTCCTGAGGTTGGCTTAGTCGCCGGAAGTCCCTCTGGAAACGCTGGGGAGCGGGAGAGTCTGTCTAGGTCCTGCCAGCTTTGCGGTGAGAATCCAGGCAGCTGGCCTGGAAAAGTGGGCTGGGACCCTCCCTGCCTCGGCGCTGGGCCCGCATGGAGCACGTGTGTGTGCCTGGAGCTTAGGTGAGCTGTGCGAGGCCTCCGCCACCTCTCGGCTCCCTGCCCCTTCCCCACCCACACCCCGTGTGCCTCCAGGTGGGCTTTGAAGCCGGAGCCTGGGCGAGAGGTTGGGTGCCCCTCAGAAGGCACGCGGACCGCCCTATGGGTGGGAGGCAGAGGCTGGGCTTCCCCCTTACGGATGTCCTCTTACTTCCTCTGCCCTCTGGTGCCCTTGGCCTCGTGCTCACTCTTGACCTTCTGTTACACTGAGCAATGTTCAGACGGAGCGAGCGTGTTACCAGGAACCACTCGCTGCTTTCACACACAGCTCAAGGGCCTGGATTCAGGTCACTCCTCTCTACTTTCCTTCTTACTCTCTCTGTGCCCACAGAGGAGACCATTAGCTCTCAGCCAAAGCTGATTTTGCCCTGCAGGGCCGTTTGGTAATGTCGGGAGACAGTTTTGGTTCTCAGCTGGGGACAGCCACCAGTATCTGGCGAGTGGAAGCGGGGTTGCCTTACACCTTCTGCAACGCACAGGACAGCGTCCTTCTCAAAGAACCTCCAGCCCAGACTGTCGTTACCGGTCAGATGGAGAAACCCGGGAACAGACCCCCAGCGCCTTTTCTCTGCCCCTTTCCTCCTCTGTCCCTTCCTTTCCTTCATTCAGCCGCTCCTGGGTGGAGCGAGTTTGCTTGTGCAGCCATTCCAACTTTAAGCCCCAGAATCCAGCTTCCCCAAGCCCCCGCAGCAGTCAGAGCTGCGGGTGGTTCTCCCTGGTGGAGAGCAGGGGTGGGAAGGAGCTGAGTGGGCTGCTGATGGACTCCTGGGGAGGAGTCTCCAGAGGGGTTTGTGGGGGCGGAGTAAGGAGCCCTCAGCCATGGGCACTGAGGGTGCACCGGAGCTTCTGGGAGCTGGAGTTAAGACACGTCTTTTGAAGGATATCTGCGTGGTGATAGGGGGAGTCATCGACAGTGATTGAATTTAAAGATGTTTAGGGAACTTGGAAAATGTGGGGGTTGACTGTTTAAAAATAATCTTGGCTATGATTATTTTTGAAATGAAATCAATTTTGGATAATTATCACTTGTCTCAGTATTTATTATTCATGTCATTAAAAGTGCCACATTGATTGGGGGGGGGAGTAAGTTTTCTTTTATTGCAACACTAAAGTCTGTTCATGCATTTGCCTCTTTTATTTGCTGGTAGGTAAGTGACTGTCAGTTCCCAGCTTGGGGGCAAGGCAGGAAACACTGATCTCACCTGGAATCAGTTGTCTTCCCTTTTCTATTGGAACGGAAATCCTAGTTGTAAGGGGCCACACATCCAGAACATTTACCCAGAGCCTAGAGCTCTGTTGCTGTGACCTTGTGTCAGTGCCCTCTGCATGCTGATTCGTCCCGATAATCACCTTGACCTTCCTCACCCAACCAATGTAATCCCAGACCTCCCAGTATTAGTTAGTGGGACAGGAGAGCTCTCTGCACTGGACTGAGGTGCTCCCAGGTCTTCACATCTGCTGGAAAATCACTGCAGGATTCTCACCTTCCCCCATAGCTCTGGTTTCCACAAGTTATCTGGGGAAAAAAACGGGGCGGTGTTATGTTCAATACAGATGGAAGATAAAACTCCCCCCTCCCAAAAAAGTTTTCGATAAAACCTTTGAACTTATGTTAGGTACATGTTGGATTGTCAGATTTTGATGTTTTCTGTGCCCAGTAGATCTGCCTTTGCCTTGAAGTGTAGCTAAGGTGTGGATGGTCCTCACCGTCCTGGGTGGTTCACTTTGAAATGAACTAAACCATCACGCTACTCTCTCTACCATATTTAATCAGGACCAAACAAGTCAGTCGGAGCCACTGACACGGTGCCACTTGGGGGTGGTGCAACAAGGAGGAGATTGATTATACTAATCCCTTGACTGAGACATCCAACGTGGACATACAGATGATCTCTGATTTCAGGAAACTCCACCAGTAACATCTTTAATGATGAATACTCCATGTTTTCTTTCAATATGCCATAGTGATGATAAATAAATTAGTAAACAGAATCTGCCATGGAGGTTTTTGAAAGGTAAGATGGCTCGTACTATTATTATTGATGTTTCACAGACCGGGTGATGATGATATCTTTTGTTAATATCTACTATTGATAGCCGGCTCTTTTTTTTAAACAAAATTACATACTGATTTTTAAGAATTCAAGCTTTTCCCTGTCTGGCCAACACAAAATTCCACCTCAAAATTAAACAGAATCAAGATGAACTGTGGACCCTAAAAAGCATCTTTAGAGATTCACACGGCTAGGAGTAGCCTTTAGACCGCGGGACATGCTCACGCTCATTTCCGCCTGTGTTTCACCAGCGTTTGGTAGGCACGGGGAGGTGCTGTGATCTGAGCAGTGGAGAGGGAGTGGACAGAGTACAGGTGCAGCTTCAGGGGCCAAGTAAGGTGGACACCCAAAGGAATTGACTTGGGTGACTCAACGAGAGCCGTCTGGAGAGCCTGGAGGGGCCCAGGAGCAGCCCCGAGCGGGTGGAGGGTGGTGGCCAGTTTAGGAAGCAGAGGCTGTTTTCCCCACGCTTCTGACAGGTGTGACTTCCAGAACAAGGAAGCTGGGACAGCCGGGAGTAGATGGAGTGAAGGCAGGGCTGTTTCTCGTGGCTGGTCTGTCTGAGACAGAAGATATTTAAAGGTATTTATTTCAGTGTCGATGCTGAAGACTAAGAGAGTTAGGAGGTGTGTAAGGGAAGGAAGGGGGCCGTGGCTGGGTTTGAGACCCCTCAGGGCAGTCTGGCGCGGACCCTCCGGGCGCGGGGTGTGGACGAGGGATGCAGCAGGGATTCTGAGCTGCCCTGCTTCATACTCAGAAAGGATTTGGGACTCCGCCTTGTCATTAAAATCACAAGCCATTTTCTTTTGAGCAAAAGCAATGGCTTACTTTCCAAGTACTTTTGCAGTGTTCTTGATTTGCCATGTGAAGGTTATTATGCCTCTCAGTTATCTCTTTGGGGTTATAAAAAGTAACAGATTTTGAAGGCACTTTACAAAATTAAATAATTATAAAATGCTGAGTACTCTGTGTCATCATCTTAACTTCTTAATTTTTGGTTCGTTTTGCTCCCAACTCAGTGTGGATCTTATGAATCTGTTTTTCTGTTTACTGTGGCTTTTGCTTTCTCATTTTTATTTCCTTCTTTTGTGGATGTTTGCCTATTCAGCAATAGTAATTACTGTTGAATTATTTGCTGTAGATAATGCAGAAATAGAGTGAAAACAGATGATCTAGAATAAGTCATATTTTTTTTTTGCTTTATCATGAAAATTCTGATTTTTATTTTATGTATAACAATATAAAGATTTGTAGACAGGTTAATTTAGTGTACATTCAATCATTCGGGACATCTTAGATTTTGAGGAAATTGTGTTACTTAAGGAAGTTACTTAATCATTCTGCACCTCATCAATCTTATCTGTAAAGCAAGAATAATGCCTATTTACAAAATTATCTGTCTCATTTCACAGAATTCTGTGGCCCATCTGATACAATGTGTATAAACATGCTTTGCAAATTGTAAAATATTTTATAATATACTATGATTTGAAAAATATTCGATCTCAGGCTCTCGTGGTCCATTATAAACTCCCCTTCTGGCATTCTAGGAAACGAACACTCCTCTGACACAGGGTTTTAGTTCAGTTTTTAAGCATCATTGACCTGCAAATCTCTATGCTAATCTAAGTCTAATTTAAAATATTTAAGAAGCCCTTCATTTTTTGAGAAAAAATTATTATGACTGATATACTATATCTCTATTTATAATGCTTAAAAGTGCCAGCTCTGAAATTAGGCTGCCTTGCATTCAAATCCTAGCCACAACTTTTAGTAGCTAACTGTCTTGGATAAGTTTAAACTCTTGGTACCTCTAAAAACTGAAGCTCTGCAAATAGTACTATTTCATAGGACTATTTTAAATGAGATAAACTTAGTACAGTGTCTGCCAGTGCTGAGCACTCAAGACGTGTTATTATGTGTATGACACTTATAGCAATATGAATCCATATATAAAAGGATAGTTCATGTAAAGTAAGTGCTTCAAAGGATTAGCTTTTCAATAGCTCAGTGCTGACTAGGTATTTTCATTTACATAGCTTCACCCACGGGATTATAAACACATTTGGAGGAACATTTTCTCTCTTTGAATCATTGTAATGGCTTACTTTTTGGGGTGTCAGATTTATGCCTAACCTAGCCCAGAACTGCTAGTGGTGATTCCTTCCTTGACTAAAAAAGATTTTGAAATATACTGTGCGAATTTTTTTTTTTAAAGGAAAGCAGGTATCTGCTCTCAGGAGGCAGAAAATCTGTGATGTCAAATGTGGCCACCAGAGGGAGCTGGGTAGCCAGTGACCCAGCCCTCGCTCGGAGGCCACGATCTCTTGTCCCTGTGAGAGGTCAGGAGCTGCCACTGATCCCATCCGTGGAGCTCGTGGCCTCCTGTTTCCTCCACCACTGACCTGAGAGGTGCCCGTCTCCTTACTGCTCAGGGACCAGTCATCGGGCTGGAAGCCCTTCGCCTCCTTCAGAAACCGTTAGGCTCCAGGAGCCAGCACAGCTTTCCCTTCACCCCTGCCCTTTCCCGAAAGGTCTGCCCATTCAGGAGTCACCTGGCTTACAGTTCAGCGCATTTAGGAGAATTAGCTTCACCTCATCCTATTGCTTTCACTTTTGCTGCTGTCCCTCAAGTTTTCTGTAAGTTAATTTCTTAACGGGATTTAAGAGACTTCATAAAATAGTTGCCAATTACTCAACGTTTGGTCACTCTGCATGGTTAAAAACCCACCACTTCTTAAGAATCAGTAAACAGTATCTATTTTTAATAGTACTCAGAGCAGAGATTTGACAGAGGATGGGGAAATGTCCACTAGCAAAGCCGCCGGGGAAGTCTGCCCTCTTCGTTGTTAGTTGGTATAATTCAGGATGGAGCTCATTAAAGGGCCGTGAGAAACAAACTTTCAGTATTTGTCTTCTGGGCCTTCCTTTGGTAACAGGGTCCAGCACAGCCGGCTCTCCCGGCTCCCAAGGGTCAGCGAGAGGGAGGGTAGTCCACTTAAAAGGCCTGTAGCGTGTGGGGTGAGACGAGGCAGTGAACACACCGGGGTGCGGGTGCGGGTGTGGGCCCGGGCCCGGGCCCGGGCCTGTGTCCTTTTGGCACAGCGGGGCGATTGGAAGAGAGGTGTGGGTTCCTGGCAGCAGAGCTGGCGGTGGGTCTGGCAAGATCATGCACTTTGGTTAAAACAACAGAGGCAGGAAGAAGTTCATTCAAGTGGATGGTCCCAGCTCAAAGTAGGCTGTGTGTCCTGGGAGCCCAGAAATGGGCGGTGGTGTATGGACCCACTGGAAGGTAATTTCTTTTTCAAAACAACTATCCTTTGCGGTATCGCGCCTGTACTCGGAACCTAGTAAGGCAAAGGAGACTTCACTTGCAATATTCTTGTTTAAGAAAGCTTCAGAGAATTGTAGCATCTGTTGGTACCAGGTACTATAGTCAGAGGTCTGTTAGGTCATTCATTCAGGATTGGGAGTTAATGATATTGTGCGTTAATACACAGTAATTTCGGAGTAATTATCCAGTGCATAGCTATCTGAACAGGAGCATGTGTCGGCAACTTGCTAACACCATCCTATGAAAAGCTCCTCGAGCACATTGGGTTTAACAGCCACATAGCTTTTTTGTTATTTTTCCACAGGAGGGAAACCAACAGTATGTCTTTCATTTAGTCAGTAATTAAAGATGCATTTTTTTCTTTTTAATCTTATTAAAATTGGACTTTTTAAAAGCTTAGCTGAAATTTCATCCTGAAAAATAAAATGTAAAGGTTTTCCCAGAAGAACGACTTCATATTAATGTATATTATTCAAACCAGAGCTCGGATTCTGATCCCTTGTTTCCACTAGTGACCACAGTCCCCTGGCTTCCCAGTAGATGCACAGTGAGATCAGCCACTTTGTCAGGTCCCCCAGTCTCAGTTCTCTGCCTCTGTTCCAGGTCCACACAGGCAGAGAAACCACTCAAAAAGCAGGTGTTTGGCTCAGGGAAAGATCAAGCCAAAAGTCTTGTTGCTTCTGAGAGAGGTGGCAGCTTGGTCCAGCCCAGCGCTGGAAAATTCTGGGAACAATTGGGAACACACTCATTTTACAAGGTAGTATTATAGATAAACATTTTGATATCTGTTCTCTATTAAATTAATTGACCACAGATTTAGATACTTCAAAACTAAACTATTAGGAATCCTATTTATTTGTAGGTGTTGCGTCACAAAAAATTATGAATTTCAATCTGAGTTTCATGATTGGTGGTTTTCAGCAGACTTCTATTTTATTTTAAAACTCTTACAGATTTGGCAAAGTAAATTTTGCATTTTTGTGATAAGTAAATTATGACTATAATTTCTGTGATAATCAGTCATAATTTAAATTGTCAGAGTAAATAACATGCTATTGCCACAGTAGAAGTTGCGTAAACAGCTGTACTGAGAGATACTAGTAAGAAACGTGCCCTCCCGGGGCACTTGGTCGTGCATGTTAACCAGAGGGGTAAACTACGGCATTTGTTATCATTTTGAAGAATTTTTTGACAGAAGCAATTTTTTACAAAAAGAATAAGTTGAGATTAAAATAAATGTATTATCAGATGTGCATTATAAGCACATAGTGGAGCATGGGGCTGTTTTGTAGTGAAATCAGTGGAATATGCTGGTTAATACCCTGATTTCCCCAGGTACTCTCTTTGCTTTACTTCAGTTGCAAATGCGCTTACTTGATACCACACACGCATGCAGGTGTGCCCACACACACATGCACACACACGCACGGTTTTTCTTTTCTTAGAGTTAACAGGTACACACCAGTGCCGAAAGGGATTTTCCTGGTGCTGCCCATTGGCACCAGAGTCCACAGGTGAGACCAGCAGGCGCTAAGTTCCCCGTATTCTAAAGAGAGCCACCAACATTTGAAGCCAGATCCTCCTTCCAGGGCTCACTAAGAGCCCCACTATTTTTCATTCATTTAGTAAATATTTATGAGGTACCTCCTATGTTCCGGGCAGTGCTCCAGACACTGGCGATGTATTGATTTGCAGTTCCTGTCCCAGTGGAATTCACAATCGGGGTCTAGCAGAAGGGAAATAAAGTAGCTCTCTCCTTGCTTCAGTTAAAGTCAGAAAGGGGAGGGAGTGGGCTTCCAGAGGGCCATTCGCAGAGGTAGGTGCTTCCCACTGGGAGACTGGCATCTGGTACCCCAGCCAGCTGCTTGCTGAGCTGGCTGAGCCTGCAAACCCACCAAGGTGCCACTAGAACGGAGCTCAGTAGGCTGTGGGAACACACAGAAGATCTCCGCTTCCCTCTGAAGAGCTCCTGTGGGTAAGGCCGAGGCCTGCAGGATGACCAAGGGCCATGGTGCAGGCGCAGTGTGCTAGGAAAGAGGACTCTGGGGGCTTCTCCTCTTCCTGTGTCCTGGTGGCCCCTGGAGGGTGCGGGGAAGAACCTCCATGACCTCGGTGGCTCTGAAGGTGGAGGTCAGAGTCTCCAGGAGGGTGAGCACCAGGACGGTACCATCCACTGCTCCAGGAGATCCACACACGCACCCCCTTCTGTGCACAGACCACCAGTATCAACCAAGCCAGAGCAAGGCCAGGGGAACGTCCCTCCACAGATAAGTAACATTGACACCAAAAGACCCCTGTCCCCTTCCCAGCTCCCCACACCAGAGGACATCACCCCTTCCCACTGCAGGTCTCTGGGTGTCTCTGTGTGGGACAAAATCTGTATTTAATATGAGATTGAAGTTTATAATTGGTCTGGACTTTTATTAACCAGAAGTGATGAGAAATCAGGGAGATTGGCCTAAGATTCCTCAAGGGATAGGTCATGGAAATTGGCATAGCACAGCTGGAAAAGCGTGACTGGAGAAAAAAGTTCATATAATAGTTGCAGAGATTCGACTGCCCAATCAGCTAGTTACAGATATATTTGGACTTGTTTTTAATGTTTATGATCTCCCATAACTCATCACATGCAACAAGTCTTAACTTTGTTGATGGCGAAGCTACGTATAACAAAGCAGAGTGGCGTTCCTACGGCATAATTCTGGTCACAAAGCATCATCAAACTTCTAAATAAAGACCCAAAATGCTTCTGATACTGAACATTGAAACAAGGATGAGCGATATGTACATTTAAGAAAGATGAATAAAAACAGAGAATTCTTTTCCAGCTTGCCTATTCCCGTTCAGGGGTGTGGGTGGCCAGAGTCTGTCCCAGCCTGGGACAGGACGCCCTGCATCCCGGGGCCACTCCCAGATACACCCAGGCCCACTCAGACGCAGTGTGGGCACAGGGCACCTCCTTGGGATGTGGGGGGAACTGGCATCCCCGGAAAAACCCACAGATGTGGGGAGGGCATGCAGACTCCACACAGACGGCGGCCTGGCCAGGAATCGGTTTTTTTCCTCAATATTGTAATGAAATGGCATTGAATGAAATGTTATTCAAGGACCTGCTGTAGTTAATTTTTAAAGAAACGAGGTATGTAAAGCTAATCAGTGAATTTGTTCCTCTCCCATTTAAGGCCTTATCAGTGTTTTAAGTTTTTCAAACAAAGTGTTCATCAGAGTCACTGGGCTAAGACCTCAGTCAAAGCTAATGGAGCTCCCTCGCCCCTCAGACCGGAAAGGTTTAGTTACCAGTTGGTTTCAAGTTACTTGGGTTTTGTTGTCTGGGCCTAGAATTGTAGAGCCTTTGCCCCGTAGCGGAGCTGTGCGTGAATGAGCTTTTTCCGAGTTTTAGCAGGCGGACTGCTTCCTAGAAACTGAAAGCGTAAAAGGGACCGGTGATCACTGCCGTTGAGGAATTCAACTACAGTGTCACCTTTTCTTTTTCACATGGGCGGCTCTGAACCTCCAGGACAGGATTGCTGGGGTGACGCATCAGCTTGTGGCCCATGTGGGACCCAAGCCCAGCAGCAAGCCCGCCACAGACAGCCTGAGGGACACAGGCAGTCTCGCTTGTATGTCAAGGGGACATGTCTTGTTGGTTTTGTCACGGCATGTCTCTTTTTATTGGTAAAATTATGGCGTCTATTTCAAAGCACTATATAGAAATGTGTTTATTTTGCTGAAGGGCTGATTACATAGAAAAATACTTAATAAACATACATGAACTTATTTCATAAGGCCAATTATAGCTAAAACGTTAATATCTTATGAGTAAAATATTTCAGTAGGTACAACCTGGGAGAAAAAGCAGGATTTTTTTCTTAGCTTTTGCTTCCCCCCCCCCCCCCCTTTCATAGGAAAGATTAAGCATATTTAGACTTGATAGAAAGAAGAGAGGAAAGAAAGATGGAATAAAGTACATGAGTGAACATGAGGAAGGAGGATTTCAAGGCACAGAAAGAAATATTATGCTTGAACTGAGGAGTGAAAGGAGAGAAGGGAGATGGAAAAGAAAGGTAACTTGGCAGACCTGGGCTGCTCAAACCCTGCCCATTTGAAATGATGGCCTTTTGGGGCCCTCGGCCAGCCCCTGGAATACACCCTCTCAGATCTTAGAATACGCTGCCTGGTGGCATTGGTTTTTAGACTTGAGGCCCTGGGTTAACTGTGCCGGTTTGAGGGGATACGTTGTCCTGACAGTGGGCTTTGTGCACCCCCCTGCTTCTGCTCTCGGAGGAGGGGCTGGTGTCCGAGTAGCTGAGGCGAGGCACACGCGTGCTGCATGCCCTGCCCGTGTGATGGACCCACAACCAAAACTCCAACACCAAGGCTCAGGTCAGCTTCCCTGCTCGTCAGAGCTTGTCATGTGTCATCACACAGCAGTGCTGGTCGGATTGAGTGTCCCTGTGTGACTCCACAAAGGTGATTTTTTAAAGCCTTGCTTCCCTGTTTTTAATCTATTAAAAAGAGAATCTGTTAAAAACTTTAATGTGATAATTAGTTTTGAAGTTCTTCTGTGGTTCTTGGGAGACCCAAGAAACAGTTCTAGGTGGGCTCCAGTCCAAACTCACGTTAGTGGACTTCATGTCCTCGGGTGCCTGCACAGCACCTCCAGCTGTGTGACCCAGGCTGGGTCCCTTGGTCTCTCTGAATGTCTTCACCTATAAAATGAGGTTAGTAATGTCTACCCCATAAAGTGTAGTGACTGCTAGGATTCAAGGACAAAGCACAGGATCTAGGAGAGTGTGTAACACATTGTAAATGATCCGTCATTGGTCCTTTCCCTCTCTTCCAGTGAGAGCTACAAGAACTATAGTTTCCTCCCTTTTCTTTGGGAATGAAAGTAGAATCTAAATGTCTTAAATTTACTGTCGATGTTCTGAGGTTAAACAACCAAAACTGATGCTTCAGGGCAGTTCCAGTTCTAATCCCAGAATAGTTGTAGTAATTCGGTCAGAAGACGGGCCGCTCAGCGCAGAACAGACCGACATGTAACCCTCCATCCAGACAGGTAAGTAGCACCTATTTGGGGAGGAAGGCTGTGCCAGTAGACAGAGTTAATGCCACTTTTAAGAGCACATTTTATACGGAATTTACAGTGAGGAACTCAGCTTTTATTGTATAATGTAGAGATCAGAAATTATCGCCATTCTGTGAGTACATGTCGTGAATGTGTCTGTAAGGTTTTCTCAGCAGTCAGTGTGTTGTTCTCAGGGCAGAAACGAAACCAGGACACGCCTCCATATAGCGATGTTTTATTTACCTCTCCTTTTACTTCACTTCCTACTATTCCTGATGCTGTCTTTTTGGCAGGAGGCCCCCTACCTGTTTATATCCATCCGGACTAATCAGTGGCCTGATGGGTTTCTGCTGGCACTTGGTTGCGTTTCCCACTCTCGTCTTTGGTAAAATGAGCGCGGCTGCCTCCAGGAACGGTGCTTTGTAAAACCAAACCAGATTCCGTTCAGCACAGTGAAAACATGAGCTAAAACGGAATATTAGGGGGGAAAAGCATGTCGCTCGAGGCCACGTACAACTGGAAACAGTCTGAGGCAGGCACTGGTACATCTTACAAAACGCTACAGGCAGTTCAGCCCCAAGGTTGCCATGGGAAACGGTTGCCGTCAGCCGTGCTGCGGGTACGTGGACTGCTGGAATTGCTAGCAGATGGGAAGGCAGATGAGTCAGGGTACAGTATTAGCAGTCCACATTTTTTTAATCATAGGCCACTAATAAGGTCTGTAGCATCTGTGAGGTTTATTTAAACAGTTGCTAAGAAGAGTTTGTGTTCCCAGTAAACACAGCAAGCCTTGCGCAGGGTTTCCCTGCTTGACTACTTGACTGACCGTGTTAACATGAGCATCTCAGGTTGCCTCTTGGTGGTGGTGTCCCGTTTGTTTTGACAGACTGATTATACTAGCAACTCGTTGCCCCATTAGGTCTTGAAATGGTGTCACATTTATGCACTTAAAAACGGTGTCTGCTATTTTTCGAGATTAAGACTTTAAAAAAAAAAATCTCTCATGTAATTGGGACTATTTTTGACAGAGGAAATAATATAAAGATCTAAGTGTTTTCCCCGAGAGCTCGAGCGCTTAGACGGCATGATTTAGAGAGCGGTTCCTTCTTATCGCTGGAACATGATGTTTTAGGTTTCCTAGTGGATGGGATTTACAGACTGACAGAAAGTTCTCAGTTTACTGGCAGCTCTTCCTGATCAGTAATAAGTAGCCTTTTCATACTCATGAAGTTCAGAAATAATTAAAAGTTTGAACTGTCAGAATTATCAGTGGTTTGATTTAATCTTGTTTTCCACCTTCACATCTCATATCATTAAACTAGTTGTGTTGCTTTTTATTCAGGAACCAGTAAGTTATTAATGTGCACATCTCTTACTTGGATTCTTAAGGGATACTGAGAAATATAATATTTTTAGGTATTGGTTTATGATCTTACTTTCTGGATGAAATGTGGTAATCTGGGGCCGTCATTAACAAAATGAGCTGTTTGTTCAAGCTGTCCAGTCATGATGCAAACCATACCAGTTCTCAAAATGCTCACTCCTATTCTAACACTTTCATTTAACTTATGAACATCTAATTACTATGCCATCTAATTATTATTGCTAAGAAGGTTAGAGGTTTTATGTAAAGTCCCTCACTTGTTTTCAACAAACCTTCGGTGGGAGCTGGGAGATCTCATCTACCAGCTGGCCGAAGCTTACAGAAGGTGGCAGCTCTCCCTCTGTTGAGCTTCTGCAGTTTACTCCTTTGTAGAAGACGGCTCTATAGAAACGTTGTTATGTGGGGTTTTCGTTCACTGTGGCCTTTATGGCTGGGTACTTGAAAACCTTGTGCTCAGGTTGAAGACCCAGGAATAGCTCAGCAGCACACTCGTCGTTTGTTGTGACTTAGAGCTGTGACCTCTGTGACAGGGCTAGATTAACAGTGTCAAACTTGTGCCCTGGCCAGTGCGGCTCAGTTGGTTGGCATCGTCCTGTGCACTGAAAGGCTGCTGGGGCCATTCCTGATCAGGGCACGTGCCCGGGTTGCAGCCCGATCCCCAGTAGGGGGCATGCAGGAGGCAGCTGACCAGTGTTTCAATCTGTCTCTCCCTCTCCCTTCCTCTCTCTAAAAACCAATTTTAAAAAATCTTAAAAAAAGAGACTTTTCCTAGTAGATACTATCCAAGTATCCCTTTAAAAAATTAAATAAAATAAAAATGAGAATGGCTGCTCTCCCCAGGAAAATGTACACATGAACATGCAGGATTTTGCACATGAGAAGCTGGTTCCTGGACTTGAGCTAAGAACCTTTCACTATAATTTGTACCACACACAGTGGGGTTTAATTTTATAGAATCCTGCATCAATCCCTAAATGTTTATAGTTGCTAATCTTCCCCTTCCCTTCCAACTAATTTGTAAGTTTCCTAAGGCAAGGAAATAGTTTGGAACTTATTTGCTTTCCTTACAATACCTACCAAGATGCTGAGAATGTAATAGCATCCTGTAAATCATTATGGTTTAACAGATTTTTTTAAAACCACCTGCCTGCCACCATTGCTTTAAGAGTCAAATTCTGAAAAAAACCCACCAGTTTTAGATTTTTTTTTAGTGTCAGTAAGATAAAAGCACAAGTGTTCAGTTATATATCTCAGGGCACCCCATAGTCCCTGAGACGACATCCCTGAGATGCGTTTCTCGGGAGATAATCTCGGGTCTTGCTGCTTTGACATACACCTTCAGGATGCCACAGATCCTGATGCAGAGCAGATTCTGTCCACAGTATGTGGTGACGTGAGGCCCCTCTCCTGCTGGTACACAGCAAACCGGGGAAGCTTGTGCTAGTGGTGTCCCCAGAACTCATCTTAATCAAACTAAACGCAGTCAGACTATGTTGTTCAGTCCAGCGATTTTCAGCTGCTGTGCCACAAGGATTTTTTAAACGTGCACTGCCTGACTGTTTGGTCAGGGCGCTGACCTCTTTTCCTTTAGATTGTCAGAAAAAGAAAGACAACAGCCAGCGCAACAACAGCCGTCCAGTGTGGATGAACCAAAATGATACCCATTGTTTGGTCGGATCAGCAAAAAATATATTTTTGATGTGCTGCAGAATTTTAGTAATTAGTTTACATGTGACATGAGACGAAAAAGGTTGAAAAATGCTAATTTAGTCAAATCATATTGTCAAACTATAATGTAAACAGTGAAAGCCTGACAGGCACTTCAATTTCAAATTGGCCTCGCCCATGTCAGAACTTACGTGACACTTTTCAGGTTTGGGATATTTCTTTTTTCCCCTTGATGTTAGAGAGAGAAAGAGAGAGCAAAGCATCAGTTCGTCCTCCGCTCATTTATGCGTCATTCTTAGCTGTGCCCTGACCAGGGGTCGCCCCGCGATCTTGGCGAACCAGGGTGATGCTCTCGCCGGCTGAGCTGCTGGGAGGGCGGGTTTGGGATATTTACAATGATAAATTTAAAACCCTATTTTATCACAATGCCTGGGATAAAATTTTTCTAGATAATTTGATTTTCTGATTAACTTTTAGAGTGCTTAAAATTTAAGCATCTGGTAAGATGCAGGATGGAACAGTTAATTTGCCCGGCCCTGGGCCCTGGCCCCGCCTGGGGTGGCGTCGCGCTGTGTCGCCGCCAGGGCGAGAGTCGAGAGGCCGCCCGCACGGGGCATAACCTGAAAGTCCGCTTCGTGGCGACGGTGGCTTTGTCTTTCTGCCTTTTTTAAAAGCAGATATATTTTACCAGCTTGTTTTCTCATTTGCTCTTTTCTAAAAGCCGAGTTTTTTATTACTCTGCTGCAAATTACTTGAGGTTCCTGCAAGATGTGGCTTCTTGGTTCTTCGTGGCAGGAAGGCCTGTTATAATTGTTGAACCGTATTTCAAGATAACGCGAAGAGTTTGCTGAAGTAGTTCTGCCAAAGCTCATTGGATTTTAACATATTGCAGGTAATCTTACTATGTTAAAATCTTCATTTTTTTCTATATCTAGTTAAAAAATCTGAGTTTAGAAGAACTGCAGATGCGATTAAAAGCACTGGACCCCATGATGGAGCGAGAAATAGAGGACCTCCGGCAGAGATACACGGCGAAGCGGCAGCCCATCCTGGACGCGATGGACGCGAAGAAGCGGCGGCAGCAGAACTTCTGAGGCCCCCTCTCTGCTGCCCCGTAACCCCCGGGCCAGGCGGCCCCGCGGGCTGAAGGAGCAGCGTGGCTTCCTCATCCCTCGGGCCCGTGCTCCGCAGCCGGGCAGGGGCCACACGCTGGGGGGAACGCCCAGGGAGTTCCCGGGGGCGCTGCGTGCGGCTGTGTCCACTGTGTCCATTTTTAACGCTGAGAACAGCAGACACGTAGACACTGAAAGTGTAAAATGAAGGCCGTGTTCAGAGACCCTGAAAACCCAAAGCTGCTGTTTAATTGTGCAGCACTCGAGGGCTTTATGTTATAATAGTCTTTATTCTTACCTAGTAGCCTATTTATTGTATCCCCTTAGGTAAACTTATTTATTTATGCCATTTCACTTTTTTTTTTTAAAGGACAAGATCAGGATAGCTTTGGTGAAGGTAGGGATGTTTTAATAATTAATAATGTTCAACCAAATTATACTTTGAGCAGGGAGCTCTGGGGTGCATTCCTTGATTTCCAGGATAGTTTTCCAATAGAAGCAAATCAGTAATAGCAATAATACCTAAATGGGCCAGGCATTTTTTATACTGAAGCAATAATTCCATTTTTACCTCCTGAAATTTTTAACTTTTTAATTCTTAATGTTTGGTACAAATAGAACTCTATATATTTAGGTCAGACAGAGCTATAATGTTTAAAACCAAAGAAATCAATGGAATCCTTGTACAAAAAAAGTGTGGTAAATATTTTAAAAGAAATAAATCCTTAAGACAAATGTAATTTCTTAATTGTTTTATGTGTCATGTGTAGGTCTTATAGCTAAACTGTGTCAAACTGTAATAAGCTCATCGAATTTATTCCTGTGAAAATGTGCTCAATTGTCACAGGACCTTTCTGTTGATTTCATTTATTTCCTGGGAATTGGTACACATCACGTGCCTGATGTAACAAAAGAGCAAAAACATTTTCACTGAACTGTGCAAGCCTTGGGGAATGAAAAAAAAAAAAAGATTAAAACCATTAAAAAGAAAGTCATTCTAAGCTGAATGAACATTTGCATGATCAAACGGGGACCAGTCATTTCCGAAGCTACATCTGACCATCTTGACAGCATTTGTTTTTGTGTGTTTAATTACTATGTGTAAATCATAAAAACAAATAAATTTTACTGTGACACCGAGCACATTTCATCTCTGTATGTGTGTTTGTTTGTTTTTTTAACTTATCACCTGGATTTTTTTTTCCAGGGAAAGAAGGTATATTATTAGGACAGACAAGATTGCACAGTGATAATAACTGGGTAACTTCAGTGGTTTAGCATAGCACAGGTCATTTCTCTCTTGTGCTCCATGCCCGTCCCAGGTTGGCAAGACGCCCTGCTCCTGTCACTCACACCCAGGGATGCTGCTGATGGAGCCTCTTCCATCTATAACCACAGCAAGGGAAGGAACACCGACAAGTCTCACACTAGCTCCACCCAACAGTGACGCATGTCAGGTCATCCACAACTGGTATTCAGAACTAGTTACGTGGCCACTCCTGATTTCCAGGGAGCAGGGAAATGCAGTCTTACCACGTGCTTTGGGGGGAGAGATGGGAAATGCTGGCGAGTTCACCAGTGACAGCCACAGAAGGTATTTCACCTTTGGAAAGTGTCTACTTTTTAAAATGGCATTTGTAGCACAGGTAATGCCTTGCAGTAACATTTCTCTCTGTTGAGTTCTTAGGAATAGTAAATTGTATGTGTAACTGGATATAAATTATAAGATTTTAAAACAGTAAGTATTGAAAATTTTATAAAGGTTTGTAAGAATGGAACTGTATTTACAAATATGCTTCAGCTATGTCTTTATTGGAATCTGTTTAGGACAGCAGCTGAGTCAGTCAGCTCAAAGTTCGTATCTTTTTTCCCGTTCTTAATTGTGTTTCTTTTCAGTAACCTAATACCTTGCCTAATTTGATGGAATCGAATGACTAATTTGCCATCACCTGAGTAAAACCACCTACATGAAATAGCAAGAAAGCTGTGAAGATGATTTCTCCCCAGTTTGCTAAATTAGAAAATGTCTGCAAGGAGACTTGACTTGGAGTGGTGAACACACAATACAGTGTATAGATGATGTATTGTGGAACTGTGCACCTGAAAGCTGTATGATTTTGTTAACCAGTGTCACCCCAATTTTTAAAAAATGCAAATTAACTGAATGAGGCTTGTTAACCACTCCTATTAATTCAGTCTCAATGAAGGTCCTCCTTTTAATAGTAAATGTCAAATGTTGCAATTACATTGTGATTTTTTATGTAAATAGACTTTATTTCCTATTGTTATATTTATGTTTTTTAAATACACATTTAGAGAATTAAGAACAGTGGGCACTGTTTAATTTTAGAGCCTTAGGAAGCTTCAGAACATTTTAGGATAATCTGTTTTAAAGTTTTTCTTATCTTCTCACTCTCTGTCCCCCACCAATCACACAAAAAAGAAACTTAACATTAAGTTTTAAGGAACCGAAAGCCATGAGAGAAAACGTCAAATCTAGGTAGGGCTTGATTAATCATGATGCTTAGGAAAGAGAGTTTTCAAGTTATTTTAATGAGTTTAAAAAGCAGCCTCTTCAAGGGAGAACTCAAAGGAGCCACAGACACAGCCCTGCAGCCTGGAGCTTACTGTGGGGCTCAGCCCAGAGAGGGGAGAAATCAGGTTGTAGCTGGCACTCCCTTTAGCTGAAAGGAGCAAAGGGATTTATTTCGTGAGTATTCCTGCAGGAGTGGGCAATACAAGCTGCAGCTGAGCCCAGTGACCTGGGAAGGGACAAAGCACAGAGGTGCAGCCACGGTTCTCTGGCAATTGGCATTCCAAACAGAAACAAAGCCACAGAGCCTGGCCACCTTCCCTTAACCTCCCAGAGCTCACCTCTCCTCACCCTTCATGTCAGATTGTAGAGAACATTGTCTGCAAACCCAAGAACTGGTACTACAGTTTCTGTAGTACCCTGAGCAAAGGGCTCACTCTCTGATTAATCCCAGGGTTAGACAGAGGTGTAGGGGAGATGCCATGGAGGGCAAAGCAACAAGTGAGGCAGCTGGGTTCCCCCAGCTCAGCCCATCCCCACATATCACAGCTGTACTGCTAGTGGCATTTGGCTGTGGTGACAGCACTGGTATTTCATAGATTAGGAGCCCAATCACCAACTGCATTCTCCTGTGGGGTTTGTCCCCTGGTACTGGAACAACCAGATCACAGGGGAGGTGCCCACCTTTCCAGGGAACACAGGCCATTTTCCACAGAGATCTGAAAAGCCAGAGAAGTGCAAGAGAGCTAAAAAAAAAAACTTGTGATTCAGCAACACCTACTGGAAAACAATAGGAAGACCTTATTATCAAGCTTCTACAGAAGTGCCATTCATATATAGATGCCTAGACAGAGAAGGAATCCATCAAATACCATGAATAATCAAGGTGACGCTGCTCAGAAAGAAAATTTAAAATCTCCAGAAAACATAGACATAGAAATATGTAACTTAAATGACAGAGAATTCAAGATTGCAGTTCTGAAAAAAACCTCAACAATATTCAAGAAAGCACAATGGGCAGTTTAGTGAACCAAATCAACGAACAAAACAAGCACTTTACCAAAGAGATTGAAACTTTAAAAAAGAACCAAATAGAAATTCTGGAGATGAAACACTCAATAAAAGAGATGAAGAGTGAACTAGCGAGCATAGGAAGTAAAGCTGACCAGATGGATGAAAGAATTAGTGATACTGAAGATAGAAATCTAGAAATGACACAGAAGGAAGAAGAAAGAGAGAACTTGAGCATAAAAAAAATGAAAGAACTCCATGAGCACTCTTAATGCCATCAGAAAGAGCAATATAAGGATAATAGGCATCCACAAGAAGAAGAGAGGGAGAAGGGGGGTTGGAGAGCCTATTCAAACAAATAGTTTATAAGAATTCCTCAACCCTAAGCTCCTTAAATTAAAATTCTGATGTTGGGGTCACTCTTCTATTCACCCAACTCTACCTACCAGGTTAAGACTGAACTCTGCTTCCTGGCATCCCAGACCCAACTGCCATGACCTTATCTCACATTATTAGCTTATCATTGTCCTTTCTTCCACCAAACTGAAATGCTTCCAAACGCTATTACAATTAAAGCACAGAAGTCATTAGGTTAAGCGCAGAGAGAAGGGTATGAAGAAAGTAAATGAAGGGGAGCAAAGGGAAATAGTTTGTTTTGGCATGATAGAAATTTGTAACCCAAAAGGACAAAATAGTGTCAAACCTGACATTTCCTCAACAGAAAAATAAGTCTTTCCATGTTATGAGGAAGCACTAAACACTGAGTTTTAAATTCTTTCAGGTACAAAATCCAGTGCCTGCAACTAGTTGTGTTTTCCGTGTTTAGAGAATTTGCCAAGGTGAACTGTAATTAGTTGAGTGGAAGCTAGAAGAAACCTGAGATGAAGGCTCTCGGCTTGAAAATATTCTCTTTCTAACGTTCCGTGAGTGCAGAGAGTGCCGGCGGGGGCAGCGCCGCAGCTGTGCGTTCCCTTCCATTTATTCCACGACAGCTTTCCCTCCTATTTAAACAGAAAATATTCCAAGCAAAAATATGCAAATGAGAAGACAGAACAGCCCTGGCAACCCAAGTCTCTGATGTTAAAAAACGAGCCGCACTGAGGAATCTGAAGCGGAGAGCTGTTTCGTTATTAATGAGTCTGTGCAAGTCCACGAGTGCGTTCTCTGCTGGCCTTTCATGAAGTATAGAGATGTTTATGTTAAAAGCCCACCAGCTGATGACCATCAATCAGTTCGCATGCTTAGAATGTGGTCTTTGGAAATTATACCTGATGTTAACTGACTAATGACCCTGGGCCTTGACAAGTCTCAGCAAGGCACTTCGGTGTTGAGGTTGAATTAACTGCTTTAACGAGTTCAGTAGTGGCCTGGGATAGGATTTAGATTTTGAATCTGGCAGGTGATCATGGAAGTCCAAACAATGCAAGTTCTTAATGCAAAATTATTCCAATTTCACACAAACCTGATGGGTTGCTAATTTCTTATTTAAAAAGATATATATATATTTATTGATTTTTTTTAGATAGAGGGAGAGGGATAGAGAAATGGAAACATCCGTGATAAGCGAGTCATTGATTCGCTGCCTCTGTACACTTCCTACTGAGGATTGAACCCAAAGCCCAGGCATGTGCCCTGACCAGGAATCAAATCGATGACCTCCTGGTTCATGGGTCGACCCAAACTCTAAGAGAAAGTTTATTTAGAAAGTTGCAGAGATGGAAGAAGTGAGTGGTATAAGAAATGGGCTCAGGAAACAAGTTATAGAGGCGAAGGAAGGCTCCTTGGACCTTAGAAGTGAGGAAAGTAAAGGCGATGCCCCTGGGGGGTGGGGAGGAAGGGAAAGACCCCTGTGTGCTCCAGGGAAGGAGAGCAGGCTGGGTGCTGGGTCCTCCATCCTAAGGGTTTTAAGGGTGGAGATTTTAGGGGAGGTCCTAGGGGAAGATCCCAGTAGAATATTGAGCAGATTTCCAGGTGTGTCCTTTTGGGGTCAGGGTCTCCACTGATTGATTGCTCAGCCCCAGGGCAGGGGTCATTATCCAACACAGCTGGTCCTGAGGTCAGCCATGGGGTCACTTGTCTGGTTTTGCTGCTTTTCTGGGCCTGGAGCTGAAACACAATGAGGCCTAAATGTTATCTCTAGGGAGGAAAGGCCAAGGGATCTAAACCGAATGACCAGCCATATGCTAGGGGAGGAAAGGTCACCCTGGGGATGAGGTCCCAGCCTACAATTGCCCGTCGCTAGGCACCTGGGGCTTTCCTCCCTGATGGTGACCTTCTGTACCTGGCCCATCGCCCTTGCTCTCATGTCTGACTGCCTGCCACATGTCTACCAGTCACACCCAGCAGACGCCTTGGCAGCCCTCCCTCAGTTCTGGGCTCATTCAGAAATGTGCACGGCAGGGAGGCTGTCCCTTCCAGTCCTGCTGGTAGTGGCTCTGCCTGACCAGCAGGTCACAGGGCTCCAGCCTGGGAGGCTTGCTAAAGATGTCCACACAGCGACACCCCTTCATGGAGGCCTCCCAACCCTTGCTTCAGTAACGCAGCAGGTCCGATCAACTCCCCAGACCCACGACTTCTCTCGCATCACTTGCAAGGAGAGGACCCTACCCCATACTTTACCTGGACCCTCAGTTCATTTATTGTCAGCATTTACTCTGTGCCAGGCACTGGAGATAAATATCCCTGCATGATGCTTCCAAGTAATGGGGGTGACAGACAAAAATGACAGATTGCAGTAAGAGCTAAGGAGGAAAAGTACTGTGAGATGTAAGGGAGAGACACTGGGTGGGAGAAAACTGCCATTTAACTTGGGCGGGGTGCGGAGAAAGCCTCTGTATGGAGTGAGGTCTGGCTGGAGCCCTGGAGAGCAGCTGTGTCCACCCGTCTCCTAAAGGGCAGGGCTACCCCCTTTCAGGTCACCCCACATTCACAGAGGCATAGACACACCCACCTACCCACGCACATGCACCCAGACACACACATGGACACACAGACTCATGCAGACAGACACACAGGCATGCAAGTGCCCAGGCAAAGAGAGACACAGACACGCACAGACTCACAGGCACACACATGCACAGGTACTCAGATACACACGTGACATTTCACACCTGCTCCTGAGGGGCCATCTGAGGGGCCTTTTCGCCCAGCGGCACCTGTGAAGGTACAGAGAGGTCGCCCCCGTTCCACTGCGCACAGGGCCTGGCGAGGGGCTTTGCACCCTGCTGGACAGTGGCCCTCAGCTGACCTCTGCCCCTCGGTTCCTTTCCTGGCGTCGTGTGCGGAGACCAGCCCTCTAGTCACCCCGAATAGGTGACATCTGCCCGTCTCGACTTCCAGGCATCAAGCTCACCCAGGAAATAACAGCACAAACGAGTCCTCAGCACCAGGGCTCAGAGCGTCTTGCTGGCTGAAAGCTTCGTGACGCATTTACACCTTCCCATGGGGAGGTGGAAACTCAGGGAAGTGTGAAGGTCGGGAGGACACTCTGGTCTGACAGGAATTTCTATTTTATTTTTAACATGAGGGAGTTTTTGAAAATGAGGTGACGGGACATTTGGTGATCTCATGTTTTAAAATTGGCAAATTACACAGTAATATAGTTAAACCTTTTAAATCGTTTGTCCCCAGGTTCCAGGCAGAGTGAAGGGCAGAGTGGCAGTGACTTCACCACCACGAGAAAGGAAAGGACCCAGAATGACCTCCGGGCTGGCATCGGCTCCCACCGGCGCCTCATTCCCAAGGCAGCCCTGCACCCTCAGACCTGGGAGAGGCGGGAAAGCCGGCCCCTTCCCTTCAGCCCGCAGTGCCCAAGCCCAGGGACACCCTTGGCTCTGAGCACTGCGGATTCTCCCCTTTCCCCCTCATGTTCCACAGAGAGATGCAGGCCACGCCCCCGTGGCGGTGGCCTTTGTCGTGGCTGACCCCGAGCGCGCAGGTTACAGTGCAGCGTTCCTGGCACAGTCGGCCCTGGTAGGCCCACAGAGTTTGCCAGGAAAATCAATACAAAGCTGTCAGATCAAAAGTGAGTCGTGCCAGCTCTCCTCCTAGGAAATGGTTGGATGGGTGTCTGACTGCTAACACCTCAGTTCTTTTCATAGGAGCTCTGAAAATAGCTCAGAATTCTTTAAATGTCTGGGGATGTAGGCGGCGAAGAGAGTTTCGAGTGGAAAAAAACTTCCCTGCGATCCCCCAATTCTTTGTCTACCCTGTTCCCCCAGTGCCTGCCTCATGCCACATCCCTGGGTGTCCAGAGACGACGCGGCGCTGGACAGACCCCAAGTGTCTCTGGGAGGCAGTTGGTCTAGGACTCAAGATTGGCCACCCCTGGACAGGTGGTAAGCCTGTCCGCCAACTCTTCAGGCCCTTTGTGCTGGCAGCTCTGTGTGTCCCTTGTTACAATTCTCTCATGTCCCTGAGGCCTGTCGCTGGTGACCCCATTGGAAGGCAGCTCCCTCCTAAATGAGCCGTTTTCTCCGTCTTTAGCCTCAACGGGCCCACGCGGACTCCGCTTCCTCAGCGGCGACCCTTCGTGTCTGCAGTAGCGTCCAACAGAAGCACCCACCACAGGGGCCAAAGAAGCCCCCGCAGGCCTGAGGTCCAGGAGGGGAAGGTGAGCCCGGCAGGCGCTGCAGGAAAGGGCGGACTCGAGGAGGGGAACCGGGCGGAGGGACCGATGTGCGGGTCCTGTGAAACCAGCGCTGATAACACCTGCTGTCCTGCTGGGGGTGGGGTGAGGAGAGCGAGGACTGTCAGGGTGTCCCTGGGACTGTTTCTCCACAGGGGTCAAAAACCACTTATATCCAGGTCACCTGTTTGCTTCTCGAGAGTGCGGATGCCTGGGGCCCACCCCCAGGAGTCTGACTTCGTTAGTTGAAGTCATCTGATCTCCCCAGTTGGCTTCAACACACAATGAAGCGGCTCCCCCTCTACAGTGCTTAAGAGCTGGGAGCCGTGCCTTTTACATGCACCTCCCTTATGTCTAATACGGGTCTTGGCAGCTGCCAGGAGTGGGTGCTGTGGTAAGTGGACAGGAAAGGGGACAGGATCCAAGATGACTGAAGTTGTAACCTGAGTGGCTGAGAGCCCCGCGGTCCCATTTACAGACGTGAAGGAGGCGGCTGGAGGAAGGACAAGTCTGGAGCGAAGGTGAGTCCGCTGCTGGACACGGTGCCTTCCCAACGCACTTGGGCAGTGGGTCTGGGGCTCGGGACTGATGCAGGGTCAGACGAGGAGACCTGCGAGTCATCTGCATGCTGGTTGAAGCTATGACTTGGGCAAAGAGTGCCGCAGGCCGCTCAGGACCGAAGGTTGCGGGAAATGCACCCCGAGGAGGGTCAGGAAGAGGAAGACGCAGTGAGAGGGAGGAGCGGCCGTGTGCAGTGTCCAGAAGTCAGGAGGGAATGCAGAGAACTTAGAGAGCGGGGCATTCGGTCAAAGAATCGGGGGGCGCTTGAGACCTGAGGAGGGGCTGCTGAATTTGGCTTTTAGGAATTAGGAAGGCCCTAGTGATCCTCATGAGAGCAGTGTGGAAAGAGTGGCAGGAACAGAGCGGTCACACAGGTAAAATAAGGAAATGAGGAAAGCCGAGGCCTGCAGTGGACATCCCCCACTGGGGTTCCTCAGGGGGAAGGAGACATGGGGTAACGGGCCAGCAGAGAAAAGCAGGCCTTGGGCCTCTCTCATCCCGACAGCTGCCCCTCACTGCAGGGGTCCGGCTTTCTTTCCTTCTGTTTCTCTCTGTCCCTTCCTGGGCCACCTTACTCATGGTCTCAACTGCATCGCTCGGTTAACAATCTGGTCCCAGGCTTCCCTCTGCCCTCCGCAGGCCTCCATCTGTGTGTCCCTCAGGCATTTATTTAGGCAACACACTGCTCAGCCTCGGGGAGGGAGCCAAGTATTCTCTGTCTCTCTTCCTGGCCCGACCACCCACCCATCCACCCAGTTACCAATTAAGTCAGAAACCCAGGAGCCATCCCCACATCTGGTCGGTGTTGATGGAGTCCTGTGGAGTCTGTCTCCTTGGCGACTGGCTCTGGCCCTTCCTTGCAGCCCACTCCCCCCAGTCCAGCCTGCACTATGGCAATGACCTCAGCTAGGTCCCTGGCCTCTCCCACGCCTCCAAGCTGCTGCAGTCACGTTCCGAGGGCATTCATGTGGTCAGGACGCTCCACCCCAGTGACAGAAGAACAAAGCTCGAGCCCTGCCCAAGGCTTTCCTCTGGACGGGCGTGCCCTGCTTCTTTTCAGGAGCACCGAGCAACATGTGCCTCGCACATGCCGGCCTGCGTGGGCCTCCTGGCCTTGTCGTGGAGCTTTCTTCCCTTCCCCTCCCTCCACCTCGCTGCTCCCGCCTCCCCACACCACCTCTGTCTGCCAACACCTGGCCCTCTTTCTGGTTGTAACCCAGAAGTCTCATCTTCAAGGGGAAGCATTTCCCTTCCCTCCCTGTGTCCTTTCTGCCCTCTTCCCCTTGAAGGCTCTCGGTGGTTTCCGCGTGTCTCGTGCAGACTGTGGACCCTTCGCGGGGAGGGCGGTGCAGGTGCCGGGTGGGTGCAGGGGGCGGAAGCTGACTCCAGCAGTAAGTACCCCCCAGGAGGCCTCTGGTGGACTAAGAACATGCTATGTGGACCAAAAATAAAATGAGTTCAACCAAAGGCCTAAAATCACTTCATTAAACACACTCTCTCTTACTCTCTGAAGCTACTGCCTTCCTCCCTCACTGCTCCCTGCCTTCCCTTTACTCGCGCGCTCCTTCTGCGCCCTCTCCCCCTGCTCCTCTGTCCCCTGGCTTCCTCCTGTCCCCTTTCACTTCCGCAGGGACTTGCACCAGCTCCTAGGCTTTCCTCTCTCCTCCTCTGTTGCACCTCTCCCCGTGGGCCACGTCTCTGAGGCTGTATGTCTACACCCTGGGAGCACCAGCTTGTCACCTGCAGACACTGTCATTTGCTTTGGAGAACATGGTGATATTGACAAATGAGGTCACAGCGGGAGGAAAATGATCCAGATTTTCAGATCAACTGGATGTGCCACCCAGAGAAGGTCCTTGGGTAGAGACGCCAGTTAAAAGTCCTCCTGAAAACAGTAGGAGGCCATGACCATGCGAGTGCAGGATGTAAGTTCTTTCCTCGAGGGAGGCGTTTGTTTTCCCTTTTAAGATGCAGGCAGCCTGGCCCCAAACACCCCGGAACATCCATTTATACCCGATGGAGGGAGATGCCCTCCACCCCACTTGGTGGCAATGCGAGGACTGTGGGAACCTCGTGTGCCTCCCTGGGCTGCACAGAGGTCCAGGCTGCCCTTTCTCAGTTGCCCTGAGACCAGGGACAAGGTTAACAAGTCACCATGCCTTCCTGCAGATTATGCAGAAGGGGACACCTGCAGGTGCCACCACTCCGCAGTGAGAGTTAAATCCGCGATGGGAGAGACCCACCTGACCTTGGGCACTTATGGGCCCTCGGTGGGGCCCAAAAACCTCCTGGGCACAGGGGTGGGGGACCCGCCAATCTTCACCAAGGGAAACATACATGGGTGAAAGCCCTGAGGCCAAGTGGGTCTGATGTGACTTTCCTCTCTAACGATGTTTAGTAATAGGAACTTGGATTAGGTGTAAATGGCTAAAAGCCCAGAGGAGACACTCATTGATTATTTTAAAGCTCTGTTCACCTGGCACAGACACCAGCCCAAGCCTTTCTCTGGTGGTGTTGCCCCTGAAAATGCCGTCTGTGTGGTTGGCTACTGAAGAGAGAAATGAAAGCCAGGAGAAAGGGGTGTGTGTCCTGCTTCAGGACAGATTTTGGACTCGGATCTGCTCACTGCTGTAACGAGGGGGTAGAGCCATGCAGAAATCCTGTTTATACGTTGAGGTGTGAACTGGGCAGGGCTTTAAAGACGAGCTGATCCAACCGTCTCGTTTTGCAGCGATGGGATATAAGGCTCAGAGAGGCCTACGGATATGCCCGAGACCACAGAACTGAAGGCCCAGTGAGCCAGTGACCTCCCCACAGAGTCGCCGTGGCCTTGGGAATGGCTCCGAGTCTAAGTCACTCCTGGGTTAAGCAGGTGCTGAGGGCCGGTTCTGTGTCCCCCCTAGCAATATCCACCCCACACCAGCCGGGACCCCGGGTTACCCAGCACCCAAATTACGTGCAGGAAGGTACTAGAGCAGCAGAGGGAATGGCACCCAGGCGGGACGTGGCTGTCACTGCAGGCCCATTCCTGGTGCTGAGCAGATGGGAAGGGGAATCCCGCAGGGAGCGTTTCCCCCAGGGTCTGACAATAAGTGACCATCCTACAAAGCAGGAGGGAGGCTCTAGATCCTGGTAGAAATGGGGCCCAGCTCTCTATGCCCACAAAGAACCAGTAACAGCTCCTCCTTCCCAACCAACGCTCACGAAGGAGCCCTTTCTCGGGAAGCCAGTGCCCAGCGCTGGACGCCCCTGTGCCTGCCACCCCCTTGTAGCCGAGGTGCCCAGGAAGCGTGCATTCCCTCTGTGTGGTCCGCACGCCCTCCCGGGCGAGGCGGAGTCCGGAGCCTGCGCGGCCCCGCGTTCCCAGCCCGGGCGCGGAGCCCCAAGCGAGGCGCTGCGCACAGCAGCCCGGCAATGAGTGTTCACACACTGACACGGCAAATACTGCGTTCTCAATTTTTAAATTACAACTCTGTGACAAGTCATGCTGTTAAAACATACAGGAAATACCAGTTAAGCCTTCAAGTAGCTAACACACAGATCACTGCTACCCCAAATGCCTAACAAGTCATTTTCTTTAAAACCAGGCAAGAATTAGCAGGTCGTTCAATGATCTGAGGACTAAGATAAGTAGAAATAAGAAATGTGAATATTAAACAGCAATTACTACCTCAGGAGCTGCAGATCAGCTCGGCATTACAACATGCCCCTCCTCGGCAGCAAACCCAGGAAACGCGGGGGTTTGGCAGCAAACACAGACCTGTAACGAACATGCACCTACTCAGTGAAGACACAGCATCGCTGCCCAAACGGCACTTTCAAAATGCTCATCACATAAAAGGCGAGGAAAGCCTGGCGTGTATATTTGTCCCAGTGGCATTGAAAAGGACACCTCCAAACGTGGGGAGTGATGCTGCTGTTAAGCCAATTGCTGGCAACACATGGTCCGGAGCTTCCACTGTGGCCCCTGGAGGAGGTTTATGGGTCCGTTTGACAGCCTGGTGGCCAATGATGTCATTTCATACGTATATTCTGAACTCCAGAAACAGAGCAGAGAATTACCATGACCCTCCCTGCAGGGACCAGAACCATGGCTACGTAAGATGCTGTCCAGAAGATCCATCGAAGCCCAGTTGTGAGCACTTGTGAACTTCACACCTTGATGGTGCTTTAGGGGAGGGGAAAGTCGTTTATTCCTGGGTCACAGTTCAGTCTCCATCCTTGGTGGGAATTAACTTGTGTTTGAGCCAACAGAGTTGGTCTCTCTCCCTCTTACCTGAAACCATCCCTTGGAGTACTTGATGCTATTAGGACACTCTCATGCTCGCAAGTGACTTGAGTTCCAGGATGGGCAAAGGAAAACTTTATACAAGTATATGTATGTACAAGAGGTGTTAAAAAGACAGTCTCTAAAGCACTTTGGGATCCCCTAATGAAAGGCACCAAATAAATGCAAGTCGTTACCAAAATGAAAAGTCAAGTATTCCAGCTTTCACATCTGCAAGAGCAGCCACCATGGGTATCTCTTTTTTGGTGGTAAAACCTGTCTATTTAGGAAAATACTCATGAGAGTGACTGTTACTCTGCCTCCTTCCCTGTCTCCACTTTTCACAAGCTTGGTGGCCGGTGACTGTGGAGACCACGCTGGGTGGCCTGACACTGTCAGTTTTGGCAAACCGAAGAGTCCTCACGTGTCTGCGCCATCACCTGCCTGCAGTGCCGCCAGGGCTGATTCTGTAAATTCTCTCCTTCTAGCACTAGGAACATCGGCCAAAGCCGAGTGCTCCATGTGCAAACTCTGAAAAGTAACCCTGCTCTTCTAACTCGGTGGCCCTTGCCCCTAAGCCGTCTCACCCTTTCCTAATGCTTCTGAGAAACAGATGCGGATGGCAGACCATCAGGCACCAGGACGTGGTCACCTCCCCACCCCCATGCGGCTCCAGTCCGATGGAAGGATTTGAACTGGGAACTCGAGGGCACATGTGACTGGCGCATTCGTCTAACCAAATCCCTTGGGCTGTAGTATCCATGGCAACTACAAGTGCATGAAGCCTTCTGACAAGATCCTTACCACGCTCCCATGAGGTATGTATTACTTTCAACTAAGACACAAAATGGGCCCATCTAGGGAAGGCCCAAGTCGTGGACCAAAGGCCTGCCTAACTCCACGCTTGGACTCCTAGATTCTGCAGCCTTTCCAAAGACCGAACCACAATGGGAGCCAACTGTAAAGCCACCTGGTTACCTAGAAGGTAATAAAGGCTGTCCTACAAAGGGGCCTAGGTTCCCCTGCACAATGTCATGTGCCAACTAACAGAAGAGGGGGAGGGGGAGGGAGGAGAGGGGAGAGGCATTTCGGAGAAGGAAAGAGTTCTCAACCTTCAACACAAGTTCAGAAGTTTAAAGGTCTTTTAAATAGCACTGCGCTTTTCAAGAAGTTTACAGTTGTTTATGACAGTAGCGACGTTTTGTCTTACAGCTCTCTCCTTTTCTCTGCGCTCTACGCTCCCTCCTCCAACAACCGGCAGCTGAAGCGGAAAGAAGACCTGCAGGATTTCCGCCCTGGGGAGGCAGCACAGCCTTCACGCATTTCTGTATTTTGAGTACACGCTCCACACCACCAGATTTCCACACCAGACCCGGAACTGCGGGGAAGTCACGGCATTGCACAAAACGTACTATATTCTAGAGGCAAATTTATCCAAGTCAATCTGCTTGGAAATAAAAGGGCTCTCGTTTCACAAGCTTGCAGCGCAGGCAACGAAGTTGCTAGCAACCCAACAACGTTTGCCTCAGGGAAACAACACAACACTAAACCTCTTTTTAGTTGAGAAAGACAACATCTTATTACTAAACATTTTAAAAAATAAATATTTCAAAAACATGCTAATATCTAAGACATAGCAAAGTTAGGCCAAATAGGCTAGACCAGGAACCTCCGCCAGAAAGAAATGCCTCCACGGTCACCCTAGGAAAGCCAGAGGCCTGAAAAAGTCTTTAAGCATCCTACAACTTGGCCTATGTTTAGCTGAGGCTCTGTCCCTAAAGCATCTATTCTAGGAAACAAATTCTTATCTTCACTACATGTTTAACAGAGTAACATTCTCTAAAGAGCAACATCTAAGAGATGAACATTAGCACACGTAGTTCTAAAGGTGACCAGTGTATCCATGCAAGTCATAGAGCCGCAGATCATTTATAGCACAATTCACAGACCTGCGTTGGCCATGTGCTTAACCTCACATTCTCTGTTTCGGTATTAAAACTAAATGAATAAAAAAACTGAGATTTGTTTGTTTTCACATGACGTGAGCAAAACCCCGTCATCTCCTTGCTGACCCCATAGATGTGTTTCCACTGGACAGACATGTACAGAAACTTACACGACAACCTTGAAAAAAGCACGAGAACCTCACAGACAGGACTGGGCCACGAGCACTAGAGTAGAGCACACAGTGAACAGAGAAATTAGCATTCTGGGGGGTACTCATCCAGCAGAAATGTGAACATTTTATGCCCATGATGCAAATACCAGTGAGTGTCATTTCACTGAAAGGCGCAAAGGCATGGTGCCAGGCACACCACCCTCTAAAAATGATTCTAAGAACTGTAGAAGCAACCTGGGCGCATAGCCCACGCCTCTCCCCCCTTTGGGGCTGGCCATGCTCCTTCCGCCATCACCCTAAGGTGCCTGGACTGTGCCAGAGCCACTAGAGGCAGCTCAACAATGTGGGTCTGAGGGCCACAAGTCCTCCCTGCTACTCTAGGGAATCATTTAAACTTAATTCGCTTGGTGAGCTCCTGCTCATGTTTGTCAAGCTTGCCATGAGGGATTTAACTTTATGGGCATAGTAGTCCCTCAAATTGACGGAAGGGACCTCCTTCATTCCATCTCCAAAGTCACAACTGCGCATGGCACTCTCAAGTTGCTTCTGGCGCCGATAGAAGTGGGAGAACTTATTGAAGATCAAGGTGATGGGCAATACCACCACTAGGATACCTGCCAGGATGCAGGCCGAGGCGGTCAGCTTCCCCGCTGTGGTCCCCGGGACCACATCCCCATACCCCACGGTGGTCATGCTGACGGTGGCCCACCACCAGCAGGCGGGGATGGTGGCCAGGCCGTGGTTGTCCTCCTTTTCGATGGTGTAGGCCACCACGGAGAAGATGGAAATCCCCACGGAGAGGTAGAGCAAAAGCAGCCCCACCTCTTTGTAGCTGTATTTCAGGGTGGCCCCCAGGGAGCGGAGGCCGGTGGAGTGTCTGGCCAGCTTCAAGATGCGGAAAATGCGCATCAGCCTGAGGACCTGGGCCACCCTGCCCAAGTTGGCCAAGGTGGGCGTGCTCTCGACCACCAGGTTCACCACCAGGGTGATGTAGAAGGGCAGGATGGACATGAGGTCGATGAGGTTCAGGGCATTCCTGAAAAACCTGAGGAACTCCGGCGCCACCGCAAACCTGGCCACCAGCTCCAGGGTGAACCAGGCGATGCCGAAGTGCTCCACGATCTCGAACCTGGGGTCCTCGCCGGGGCTGCCCTGGCCGTCGGGGATCTGGAAGTCCGGCAGGCTGTTGAGGCACATGGTGATGATGGACCCCAACACCACCAAGATGGACAGGATGCTGAAGACGCGGCTCAGCACCGAGTAGCCCGGGTTGTCCAGCGCCAGCCACAGCTGCCTGCGGAAGCTGCCCAGGGGCTGCCCGTCGAACTTGGAGGCGTCGCGGTAGAAGGCGAGGATCTCGTCGAAGGAGGGCGAGGCGCTGTCCCGCTCGCTCTGCTCGTCCCACGCGTCGCGCTCGGGCTCCACTTTGCGGCCGTGGTAGCTGTAGCTGCAGCAGGAGTCGATGAAGAACTCGTCGATGCCCCAGTACTCGATCTCCTGGCTGAAGGAGAAGACGCAGAGCTCGGCCATGACGTGCAGGCGGCCGGTGCGGTAGAAGTGCAGCACGTAGGGGAAGAGCGCGGGGTTGCGGTCGAAGTAGAACTCGCGCCGCGCGTCGTCGTAGTCGTCGCAGAGCTCCAGCGCGGCCTCGCGCGAGCGGCAGCGCAGCAGGCGGCCCAGGCGCGTCTCGGGGAAGCGCAGCAGCGTGTGCGAGCGCAGCCGCCGCCGGAAGCCGCCCACGTTCACGCGGACGTCGCCCTCCTCCACGCGGGCCTCCGCCGCGCCCCACGGGCTCCGCCGGGTCATGCTGGCGGCGCCGCGCGGGGGCGCTACACCTGGCGGCGGGAGGGGCCCGCACCGGTGAGCGCGGGGGGTCGGGGGCGCGCCCCTCTCCTCCTCCCCGCGCGTCTCCAGGCGGGCCGCTGGGTGCCCAAGGGCACTGAGATGGGAGGAATGGTGCTGGGGGTCGGGGGGTGGGGGGGACCCCTCCCAAGGAAAGGCTGCGGGGCGGGGTATGTCTCCGCCTGCCCGGCCGCGCCTCCGCCCCCATCCAGGGGGGTCCTGTGGGTCGCTTCGGGTTTGGGGAGGCGCGCCCCCCGCGGCTCTGGGAGGAAAGGGGGCTGCGAGCGGACCTTGCCCGTGGGCGCGCCGAGGAGACGTCCCCGCCCGCTCGCCGCAGACAGGCGGGACCGGAGCCGGGATGCGCGCGGGCAGGGCTGGGCCGAGCTGGGGGCGCGTAGCTTCGGGAGGGAGGCGGAGAAATTCACCGCGAGAGTCTGTCAAAGGCTGGCTGGGGGCGAGGGGCATCCCCGGCATCCCCTGGGGCCAGCCCCCCACGACTGGAGTCCCCTGCCCCCGCCCCGGGCCTCCCCGCCTCCGGGCGCATTGCCCCCCGGCCGCGTGCGCCGCGCGCCGCGCCTTCCCCGGCCGAGCAGCGGGGCTTCGCCGGGAGCGTCCGGGAAGCGCTTACCTGCGAGCGCTGGGGCCCGTGGCCAGGGCCGGCGGGAAACTTCCCCGACCTGCTGGCGAGCATCGCTGCGGCCGCCGCTGCGGGCGGGCTGTGCGTGTGCGCGCGGACGCGGGTGTGTGTGCGCCCGTGGATGCGCCCGGCGGGCGGGCGGGCGGGGTCCGCCGAGCGTCTCTGCTGTCTCCGGCCCGAGATGCCACCGCCGCCCGCAGTTGCAGGAGGCTCACAGGTGGCTGCTGGCCCCGACGCTCGCAGAGCCGCCTCCCCGGCCCGAGAGCCCCTCCTCCCGCACGAGGGGCAGCGGCCGCGGGAGCCCGAGCGGGAGCGGAGCCCGCGCCCCGCGCGCCGGTGCTGAACGGACAGCTCCGCGCGCCCAGCCCCGGGCGCGGCCGCCGCCCCAGACTCGCGAGCGCCGGCGCCGCCGCCGCTCCTCCCGCACGTCACGGCCGCCCCTCCGCGCCCCGCTCCGCTCGGGCACCTCCCCGAGCCCTCGGCCCTCTCCGGAGACAGCTGTGGCTGCCCCCCCGCCCCCCGGGCGCCCGCGGTGACCTTCCCGCCGGGTCTCAGGCGGGAGCCCGCTGGAAAAGGAGGGGCGCGGGCCGCGTCGCGGGAAGGGCAGGGCTGCAGGGACTGGGGATCCCCGACCCCCGCAGCGACCTGACGAGAAGTTTCCTGAAGCTGCGGGCGGCCCGGGGGTCGGGAAAGGCCGCGGGAGGGCGGGCGAGGGGCGGCAGGCGTGAGCTCGGGCTCCGCGGGCCCCCTCGGCGTGGGAGGGAGTCACGGAGCTCTGCGTGGGAGCTCTGCGTGGGCCTGGGTGTGCACAGGCCCGTGTGGTGTGTGGGCCTTCGAGGAGCGATGGAGACGTGCGCGCGTGTGCGCGCCGAGGACGGTGGGACTTGGCGGCGTGTGTGCCGCGTTGATGAGAATGGGGAGACGTGAGCGGTGTATGTGCACCTCAGGGACCCGGAGCTCTGCGTACAGTGTGGCGTTCGGTGGGGCAATGAGGGGGGTGCTGACACGGGGGAGGCTGTGGGGTGCCAGTCCAGTGTGGATGTCCTCAGAACTTGTGCCCCCATCCCCCAGGAGAGTACGGCCCAGATCTGAGCTCTTGGCCTCTTAAGTTTGCTCCTTAAGGTGGCCCCACGCTCAGAAACGGACCCACAGCCTCTGGGTCCCAGGCCTTCTCCTTTGGTTGCTCAGTCCTTTTGCAGGGCCCTTATTTGTAAAGACTAGGGCATCGCAGGTCTTGGTCAGAAGTGGTGTGGCTCTGGACTCACGGGGCAGCCGCCAGAGCCACAGTGGAAAGCCTGTCCTTTGTTCGAGTGGCCCAGTCACCGCCATGCTAGCTGGACAGACGCTCTGTGCAGCTTGAGTGCTGTGGGGTTCCTCCTAGGGCCTGGGGACCACTGACCTGGCTTCAGCTTCCTGGATCGAAGCCTGGCTTCACCCAGAGGAAAGCTGTCCCTGTGCCAGTCACCTGCCTCCGGGTATGTGTGTGGGGCTGTGTGCAGGTGCATTGCCTGCTGAGAGGGCTCCACACCCGTGTCCCTGCAAGCCTGGGCAAGGGCAGGGGATCCCAGCGAGGCGGGCACATGGGGGGAGGGGGAGGGGAGGGGGGAAGGCTACACGTGTTCCTTTTCTTTTGTGTTTGGTGCGCTGAGAGGTATGTGTGTGTGAGGGAGAGAGACACCAGTATTGATTGCCATTGTCCCCTCTTGTCTTTTTCAAGCTCTGTGTTTGGAGTGTGTCCATCTCGTTCCCTACCCAGGTCTGCTGGATCTCTCATTTCAAGTCTGTGGCTCTCCGCACACGTGGCTGGGGCCCAGCGTCTGTACCTGTCCGTTGTTTGCTTTTCCTGGGGTCTGGAGGCCCCTGGGTCTCTTTCATGCCCATGAGAGTGCTGCTGAGAGTGTGCCGGCCTTTGCTGCCGCTGCTGCGTGTGTCTGTGTAAATACACGTGTAACCACTGTGTTGTTCCTTCTTTCCCTCTTTTCAGCCCCCTGCCACTCCTCGGGGGTGGTGCTGGCTGGGAGCTCTCCCTGCCGCAGGTGCCTTTAGCAGCAGCACCTGTGGGGCAGGCTCCGGGGGCCTGTGACTCACTCCAGCCCTTCGCAGGCGCTCTCGCCGCCAGGCCTCTGGCCACCCGTAGCTCGCAGCCCCTGGGGCCTCACCGCCACAGGTCTGTGTGGCTTCAGCAGCAGGGCCACATCCCCAGCACTCCCATCCCTGGGCCTCAGTCCTGACGCTTCTCCTGCTTTGGCTCGGTGCATAAATCACCTTTCCTGCTGCATTTGGAGGGTCCCTACCCGCAAAACCCTTGGGTTTGGCGATTCTGAGGCTGTGCTCCCTCTCCCGCTTTAGCTGCCTGCCTCCTCCTGTTGCCGTCTGGTTTGGCTCCGGCTCATCCCTTCTTCCTCTGTGGTTGTGGGAGTTTTGCCCATGGAGGAAGAGTCTCTGCCTTCTTCTCTTTGTTTCTCCCACACTCACAGCCATGCCTCCGCAGACCACCAGGGCTCCGGGCTCTCACCCTTCCAACAGGGGTCACTCTGTGCCCCCCTCGGCTCTTCCCCTCCTCCCACCAGCTCCCTCCACCTCCCTCCTTCCCACTTGCCCCCCCCCCCCCCCCCCAGCCAACAGAGCTGTGCCCACGTCCTCCAGCCCCTCAGGGGCCCAGTGTCAGTACCTGCTGCTTGTTTGCTTTGCCTGAGGTCAAGGACAAGCTCTCATGCCCACCTTTCCTTGAGCAGGATGGTGAACTTGGAGGCCTCAAGGAGAAGCCCGAGTTTGGGGCACAGCAGTTATTTCTTAGAAAGGTTGAAGCAGAAGCTCCGTGGGTCTGACAGATGCCTTTGCAGCGGGCTAAGTGTATGTGACAGGCAGAGCCACTTGTTTATTTCCCAGTCACTGCGCTGAAGAGAGATGGAGCCATCTCCCTCCCTCTGCACCGGGAGGCTGGCTGTGTTTATGGGCTATTTAGAGGTCTGAGCCCGGATCTTAAGCGGCAGCTGCCTGCTCCAGCCCACATCAAGGCCTGGCCTGGGGGTCCTGAGGATGGAGGGGTGGGGAGCGGCTCCCTGGGAAGAGGGCACAGGGACCCCAGGCAGTGGCCCATATCCTGGCACCTGGAAGGCTGTTCCCTCTGCCTCCGCTGGCAGTGCTGATGTCAGCCGAGCCCACACATCTCAGAGCCGTGTTCCCTGACAGGCAAGGGGGCTGCGCTGGCGGCTTGGCTGAGGGAGCCGGGCTGCCTGACCTACATTCCCCACCACGGGGGAGCTGAGACTCATCCTCTCCCTAGAGTGCGAGCACCGGGGCACCCAAGGCCCTGCTGGGGTCCGCTGTTCCCCTGTGTCCATCCTGCTCCCTGCAAGCCACCCTCCCCATCACAGCCAGAGTGTCTCTTAAAAACACAAGCCAGGTCATGCCATTCTCTCCTGAAAACCTTCCAGGGGCTTCCTGTCACACTGAGAAGGAAAGCCCTTCCTTACGCAGTTCCAGACCCTTCGTATGCGCCCTTGCCCAGCTCGCAGCCTTCATCCCTCCGGTGTCTCCCCATCCATTCTGCCCCAGCCACATGCCCCTTTGCTCCTTCCCAGGGCCGTTGCACCTGCTGTTCTCTCTGCCTCTCACGGCAGCTCCACATTGCAAGCTTCTCTTTGCCATCAGGTCTGGATTTAAATGTCATGTCCTCAGAAAGGCCTGGCTGCCCAGTAACTGGACCCCTCAGTTTCCATTATTTTTTTTGCAGCACTTACTAAATAGCTATTGAATATGTGGTTCAGCAGTGAGTTCACGAGCCTCCGACTCATGTTATTCTGTGCCAGCCTGAGTCTTGGCCTCTCCCTCCTGGTAGATCAAGGCAGTGAGAGGGGTTACTGTGCCCCGGGATGTGGCTCAGAGCCCCCAGGCTCTGGGGTGTTGGCTGGAACAATAGGTTAGCCTAGTGGGTCTCATCCTTGGCTGCACATTGAAATCACTTGGGGAGATTTTATTTATTTATTATTTATTTTTATTTTTTTATTTTTTAAATTGTCTTTATTATTGAAAATATTACAGATGCTCTCCCCCCCCCCCCATTAACCCCTTTTAGAATAGCTGATGGCCCTGGATGTCTTGGGCTTGCCTCAAACCAATTAAATCAGAATCCCTGGTGTAGGCCACGCGGAATCACTGTTTTCTTAAAACCCCCGAAGTTATGGTAATTTGTCTTCGAGGTTGAGAATCTGTGTGCCTGAGTGCAGCCCAGTGGTCGGCACCAAGGGCAGGGGCTGTGTCTTAGCTCAGTGAAAACCCATCCCACCCCACCCATAGGTCCGTGCCTGCCTGGAGCAGGGGCACCATAAAGGCTGGGTGCCTCTGTCACTGCCTCCCCTCAGTCCCCAATTCCTGCAGCTCTGCCCGAGCTTGCGCCTCTCAGAATCATTTACCTTGGAGACAAGTTGTGATTAGGAAAATTCGCGGTTTCTTCCCCTCTTTGGAAAGGTATCTGTTCCTGGGCCTGTATTACGCTTCCGGTGGCAGTGGGACCGGGAACAAGGTTGCTGGCAGGCCTGCCTGGGTGGGAAGGCACGGAGACACTGCGGAGGGGCAGGGCAGACCAGAAGAGACGAGGGAAGCAGGCCGGGGAGGCCCTGAGCTGGGGAAGCAGGAGCTCAGCCTTGGGAAGGAGGGCTGGCAGGGCAGGAACAGGCTGGTGGGGAGATGAGAGCAGCGCTGGGGAACAAAGGGTTTTAAGAAGTTTTGCTGCATTACGTGTGTAATTCCTCATTAAATGTTTTCTCAGGAGGCAACAGTGAATATTACATAGCTTGTGCCTTCATTCTGGATGCCAGACTGCATTTATTATAGATGAGTCCTTGCCTAGGCCATTTGGATTTGCCCCCAGAGGCCACCCTCCTCTCCTCTTACAGCCCCCCCATCCCTAGGTGCCCCTGCAGGTGGGTAGGCAAGGGAAAGGTCGTTTCTGAAGGTCACCTTTCTGAGTCCTTTCATAGAATGGGGACCTGGTGTCCCGTGCATGCTGGCATACACAGGGCCTGCTCCCACGAGGCAGGGGCCTTGAGGTCCTGCGGCTCACACTTCCTGCTCCAAGTCCCTTTTCCTCGGGAGGCTCTCCCTGTAAGCCCCCTGTGTACCGCTCCACTGGGGCCCTTCACTCTGTTCCCCAGAATATCCTGAAACAGGGCTGGGATAATTAAGGTAAACTTGATTAAATTTAGACGTAAGGTCACCCCAGGGGGCATTAACAAGAGGACAGCATGGCTTCTAGGGAGGGCCCCCTCAGTCTTACTGTCACCTACTTCCAGAGTCTGGCTGTCTCTCCGCTCTCTCCCAGGCCCTCTCGAAAGCCCACAGGAGGAGCCTGAGCCCAGAGGTCTAGAGGCTCCCTCTCCGCCTGCCGCAGGCATGTCTTCTGGCTTCTGCTGTCCCTCTTCTCCTGGCCCTCCTCTGCGTGGCTGAAGCTGGGCTGAAGCCCCCAGCTCCTCCCTCTGGCCCTACTCTGTGGGCCCAGTGGGACACCAGATCAGGGCCGGTCACCTCATGGCCCTCACCTGTGCTCAGGGAGTGCAACGGATAGCTGATGAAGATGAAGAGCGTGGGGAAAACGAAGCTGGCGGTGGAGACGCGAGGGTAGGAACAGAGGGAAGCCACTGGCTGAGTGAGGCATGTTCCCTAGAGCTAGGCTCCCCAGGTCCAGCCGTGTATCCGTGGAGAAAACAGTTACCCCCTCATGCCTCATGGTCCTTATCTTTAAAATCTATGCTAGTCCCTAACTCGTGAGGTTACTGTGAGAATTAAAGGAAGCATTAAAGAGCTATAGCAAGGCCTGGTACACAACAAGTCCTTCAGAGGTTAATCGTGACCAACACCAATCACTGAGCACTTGTGATGTGACCAGCCCTGTAGCAAGCTCTCTCCTCTCCTCCGGCCCTCTCTTGGGTACTGTTATTAGCCTCCTTTTACTGATGCCCATTAAGTGAGGTGTTTAGACTCAGACATGGCTCTCTGGTTTCAAAATCTGCCCCTCTTAATGATCTCAGGTAGGTGCAGGATTAATTAGTGTAGGTTAACTGTTGTAAAATCCTCTGACCCCAGTGGGTTAACATAATAAAAGGACCGTTTCTCGCTCAGGTTACAGTCTAATCTGATGTTTGGGAGCAGCCTTCCACATGTGATTCCAGAGCCCAGGCTCCTGCCACCTAGAGCTCTGCCAGCCTCCAAGGCCTCGAAGTCCTTCCCTGGCATCCTCAGCATCCGGATGGGAGATGAGGGCAGACAGCATGGAGGATGGCACGAGAGGCTCTCAAGGCCAGGTCCGGAGTGGCAGCTTTACTTCTGCCCACGTTCCTTTGGCCAGAACTCAACCGTACAGCCCCATGTAACTGGGACGGGTGGAGGAAGATGCAGGGAGAAGAGAACCTGGGGCACCAGCATTTTCTGTTGCCCATGGCTGAGTAGAAGCTGGTAGACATCTTGCGCCCATTTCCCCCCGAGGTGGGGAGAGGGAGCACAGAACAGCCCCCACTCACTGCTCAGCTCACCACGAGGTGGAGGCGGCTGGAGGTTTCCTGGACAAAGGACTTCGCTCTGGGACGCAGGCCAGGTGCCCCGTGTCGCTAGGAGTCCTGAGCTGGCATGAGGCTTGGTCAGTCTCAGACAGGACTCTGTTTCCCTTCCCTCAGAATGATGGTTTCTGCTCTGAACTTACCCACACCACACATCTGAAGAATGGTGTCAATCCTGGTTCTTGGTCACAAGCTTGAAATAAAGGATATCAGGTAGGTCAGACTCTCCAACCTGAAAACAGACTCAGACGCTCTAGAAGCTGAAATGCCCCCTTCCCCTCCCGAGTCCTCTACTTCTTACAACTTAGCAGAAATCTCTCAGCGAGATTCCCTCTCGGACCTGCCCCCTAGTTCTTTATCAGGCCCCACTGTCTACCCTCAGACACATTCCCAGCTCCCCGAACTGCCCCCAGCTCAGAGGTGCCCACAGGGGCTGCCCTAGCCCCCACTCCTCTGTGAAAGTGACATCCACCCACCCAATTAGCCATCCATCTCCCACCGATCCATCCATCCACCCACTTCCCCATCCCACACCCTGGATACCTCTGTGGGCTCCTGTTTCCATGGTTACTCCAGGGCCTGAGCCTGCTCTGGGTTTGCTGAGTCTCCACTCCAGGCTCTTTCCATAACAGCCTCACTGCTGGGCCGAATTCCTGGATTGCTTGTGGGGCCCCACCCTTCTTACAGCTCTCCCGTCCCAAAGACCACACAGTGCTTGTGCATTGGTCCATTAAGGTGATCAGCTTCCTGGATTTGAAATGAAATGAGAAGCTCTTCAGTAAAGGAGCAGAGAGCGGGTCCTGGACGTAGAATGTCTGGGAGTCTGCCACGGGGAACAGGCAGGAATTCCCAGAGGTAAGTGGCGCCCCTTGTAATAACAGCAAAGGCTAACGCTTACTAGGCACTGTTCTAAGGATTTCATGACTATAAACTAGGTTAACCCTCCCAATAACCCTGTGGGGTACATATTACCATTATCTGAGAAGAAACAGGCACAGAAAGGTTGAGTTACACGTTCAAGGTTACCGTACTAACTAGTGACAGAGCTGGGATTTGTTCTGGCATGCTGCATTCTCACCTGCTGGCCTTGTGACAGCCATTCCTCCCCACCTGGGGATCCTGGAAGTTTCCATGATCATTTTTGTAAGACAGAAGGTAGGTTTCTGAACGCCTCTGCAGCACGCAGCTCCTCTCTGGGGGCGACAAGTGCCCACATGTGAGAACCCCCCCTTTTCTACTCTCAGCAGAAGCTCTCAGTGGTTCAGAGGCCAGGTCGGCCACCATTGTTCTTGGGAGCCCCCTGACCCTACCCACCTTGAGCCGGTCTATCCGTGGGCTTTAGAGGTTTCGTCAGGTCACAGCCAAGCTGCAGCTTGTCCTCAGAGGCCTTCGGGAGGGTGGGAAGAAGCGATCTCATCAGAGAAACCCAGCTGAGGGAAGACACAAGATGTTCCCCACAAGCGACAGAAAACCAATTCACACTCTTTCCTGCAGCCAAAAAATTAAGCTAATTTTTCATTTCCCTGCTTATGTGCAACTCAACTAAACATAGGCATCTAGGAATGCAAACAATTACTAGATTTTCTTAATTTAGGGCAGTTTTAATTAAACCTTGCTGAGATGATGAAGGCTCTGGGTATTTTTATTGTGGTAGAAAGCTGTGTGGTTTGGGAGTAGGAGAGGCGAGGAATGCCATGCATCCTCTCCTGGCCATCTCTCACCCTGGACTGGCCTCCCAGGCCTGCCCCATTAAGCGTGTCTCCTGAGAAGAGGTACAATCCTCTTGGGATTCTTGTTTCCTTTGCTCTTGTTTTTATTAAAGGAGACTAATGTCCTTACATTGCACTCATGCAAACTAACTAGAGTTGGAAAATCCAAATGACATAGCAAAAAAAAAAGTTTAAATTACAGGATTATTTTTGAGAAAAATTTGGACTTACTAGAAGATCCTAGTATAAATATTAAGAAACCAGAATCAAAAGTTTCAAAGGCACAGTCTTCTAGTACATACTGATCATCCTTGTCAGTTCTCCTCTCCCTCAGGGCATATTTCACAACTATTTCCAAGTTTGGAGGAACCATGTGACTTGCACTGGCCCACGAGCTGTGTCTGGAGGTAATGTGTCATATGTGGGTCGAAGCATCTAGCTGCCAGTGTAAGAGGCTGCAGTGTTCTCTGCCCCTGTCGTGGAAACACATACTGAGATGATGGTGCCACAAGATCAAAGCAGCCTGGATCCCTGAGCTACCCCATGGAGCAGAGCCTCCTGGAGTCTTCTGGATGTGAAGCAGACTTTGTGTGGGTGAGAGATACATTTTGGTTGGGTTTTATCACTGAGGTTTGAGGAGAATTGGTTGTTTCCTAAAGCAGAGTCTCTCCTATCTTATTGAATACAACAAATGATGCTTTTATAATGATCGCTGGACAATAAGACCACATTATTTTAATTACGCTAAGTGAAATAAGCCAGTCAGAGAAAAACAAAAATCATAGGATCTTGCTAATATGTGGAATCTAATTAACAAAATAAACTGATGAACAAAATAGAACCAGAAGCATGGATACACAGAACAGACTGACAAATGTCAGAGGGGAGGGGGATGGGAGCGACTGGATAGCGGAAGGTGAAGAGATGAGCTGAAGAACATAGATGCAGAGCCCACGGACACAGTCGTGTAGTGAGGGCAAAGGGCGTGGAGCAGGGGCCGGGTGGGGGTGCGCAAAGTGGGAGGGAATGGGGGACATGTGCAATAGTGTCCACAATAAAAATTTAAATTAAAAATTATGATTTGGAGAAAGATAGTTTGTACCACACAGGAAATTAAACGAATGCGGGGCCCCGTGAGTTGGTTAAATGCAGGGTGCTGACAAGCACTCTCTCAAGAGGGCAAATTGGACAGGAGCATTTCATCCAATCCTCGCGGACACCCAGCTCTGCTTTAAGACATAAGAGGCTTCCATGTAAGGACTGGGGGGTCCGTGGTAAGCACACGTGGACTGGCTCAGAGCTGTTGCCTTGCTCCAGCTGGGACCAGCTCTCCTGGCCTCAGCTGCTAGCGCGAGGCTTGAGTCAGGTCGGCTTGGAGCCACTCATACAAGCTGGTGGCCGGTAGGAACATCAGGAAGTCCCAGGAAGTTCCTTGCAAGGAACCAGAAGAAAGGGCTTTGAGTCCTGTGAGTGGTTCTTGGAAAGTTTCAGAGATGGCAAGCGCTGGAGGCAGAAAGGGCATTTTTAGATGAACTGGCGAACAGCAGAAATTATTTGCAGCTCTCCAGCCGCCCCACCCCCCACCCCCCGGCCCCTGCTTTGGTGGTCGACCACCCCACTGCCCTAGGGAGCGGGGGCAGATTGGGGGGAGTGGGACTTACGGGGTGAGTTCAGCGCTGGGAGCCCACCACCGCCCTTGTGTTTTCTTGGGCGGCCGCAGGAGGAGCTTCCCGGGGAGCCCTAGAAGCCGGCTTGGATAATGGGAAGCACTTGGACCAACCCCTTGGGAAAGATCAGCAGCCTTTACCAAAGCCTGCCTGCGCAACCCGAGACCTGGGCTCAGACTTAGAGGCCTTCCTGAATTCCCCGTGGGCAGGGACGGCCAGGCCTGAGGAGGGAAAGGAGGTGCGGTGGCGGCCCCTGGGGCAAAATGGAATGACGGGGTTCAAACCAGGGCAGCCAGGGTGGCGTGGGGGACCAGTGTGGCTGAACCCCAGAAGCCAGACGGATGGGAGAGCAGTTCCTCAGTCCTGCTCAGGAGACACCCAGATTCAGCCCAGGACTTCGGCTGAAGATAGTACCCTGAATTTGCTCCAGGAGGGGTGACGTTGGTTACACAAAGGGCACTTCTCAGACCCCAGCATGAGACAGTGTCACCCTCAGGCTGCCCTGAACATTGGAGTAAGTGACATATGTGTTTTATTTGCGGCAAGAAACAACATTTGAGCTTGTAACTGCGAGGAAGTATGGTTGGTGGAGACCGCCAAGGGGCAGAGGCTCCGGTGGAGAGTCTGGGTGGCTGGATGGGCTCAGATGTCAATGATGCAATAAGCGGGGTGGGGGGCAGGCTGGAGAGGGGCTTGCCCACCACCTTCAATGCCAGCGTCTCCAAGCTGCATAGAAGGGGAAGAATCTGGGTTGAATGAGGGCGTGTTGAGCGTGGGGAGGGGACTCACTGGCCACAAGTCAATGTTATACTCTGACCGTGACTGTGTACTGCTGAAAGGGAGTTATGCAGCTTGTTTGTTGGTTCTGGAAAAGCTGAGACAAGATGAAGGATCTTACTGCACTGCGTTCAAAGGCTGTGGAACATAGGTTGGTGGCTTCTCATGGGAAGAGCAGTTAGAACAATGCAAAATCCTCGCACCACCTCTCCCAGCAAACCCATCCCCAAACCTCCACTGTTCTTCAAGGACCGAAGAGTTGAATACTGACTTCTTCTGACTGTGAAAGAACTAAAAGGGCCATGAAGACACTCATATTTATGTGGGTTACACTTAAAAGGCGCATAAAAATGGATATGGCTGTTTGAAAATACGTCTCCTCTAAATATTAAAACCAATTGGCCAAACTTCTGGGGGTGGTAGTGAATCCTTTGTTAGTACGTCATTCATCATCATAATGAAATGCCATTGTAAAGACTATGCTGCTGGAAACTGTGTTCCCAGCCTGAGGACCTTGAGATGTACCAAAGCTTGTACGGACCTGAGTGTAAGACGTGAAAGAAGCGCTTAGAATTCGCTCCCCACCTTTCTTCTTCCTCCTAGAAACTGTGCCATCGGTGAACGGTCTCGTTATAGTAGATGTGATAAGTGTGTATGTGTGGAGGAGGTAAGGTAAGAGGTAAGAGGGATGGTAGAAAAGAGTTCAGTGGGTCATGTAGAGACACAATTAGTACTATTAATTAAATTGTAGATTGTCAGGAGAGAGAGAGAAGTGGTGTGGGTGTCGCATCAACCATCCCTCTCAGCGAGTGACAATGATTGTTCATTTATTTATTTCTCCATATATCCACCCATTCATACATGCATACCTAATTCTCCCCCAAAAAGCATTTGAGACAGCGAAAATACGTTCTGTTCCAGTTCTCTTTCCTTCATTTATTCAACAAGTATTCATTAAGGCTCATTATAAAAATATAGCTTTGAGGGAGTCAGGCTCTCAAGCAAAGGGCTCTCAGGCCACACTGTAGTGAAGGTTCACATGTTAGGCCTGCCCGGGGATCCCCAATCCAAGAGGTAATGCTCATCTCTCTATTCCCTTATTTCCAGGATGTGGACGTGAGAGGAGAGCACTCACATGTCTCCCAGCGTGTTTTCCCAAGGGAGGGAGGCCGATCCCTCGGCGTCAGCTGCTCCTTGGCCTGTGGACTCTCCCAGCCTTGACTCCTACACAGTCTGAGTCAGAGGTCGCCTTCTAAGGTCTTCCAAACCCATTTTAGCCAGCTGGTTTTTAATACAATAACCACCAAGATATTCCATTATCTCTAGGACAATAGTTTTTCATTTTTTCCCTTTTCTAACAGCCCAAGTTAAAAATAATGTGGAAACATTTAGGAAACACAAGTGCAGGGAAGATGAGACAATTCAAAATGTGACTGGCCTTAAATCCTAAATGAAATCTGATTGGTGGCCTTTGACTTGGGTCCACTCTGTCCTCCTACAAGTGTGGCATTCTCGGGGCAAGGAGGGGACCACTGAGGGTGTTTGAGAGACAAGGGATTTTGCTCCAGCACCCAGCCTGGCCTGAAAGGCATTTGGCAGAGACGGTGTAGAGTGTCCTGAGCTTGAAAACAGCTGCGAGTGAGTCAGAGCGGACGTAAGGCCAGTAAAGGCCTCAGAACCACGCCGACCATATTTTTCAAGCCTTAAAATCGAAACACATGGTTTGACACATGAATTATAATACGACAAAAAAATCTGGAGTTAGAAAATTCACATTGCTTGATGCCATAGCTGAGTCCAAAATGGAATTTGGAGGGTTGCTCTTAGTCAAACGGATCGTCCGTCTGTCCAACTCCATGCACCTATTTCCACGGAGTGACACGCACAGGACCTCTGTTGCCTGGAGGGCATGGGGAGAGTTGGCAGCGGAGTGGCCTTGGGAAGGCAGAGAGGGCGAGACTGAAGGGTGGAGGGAGTGGCAGAGGCCCAGCTCCTCAGGAGCTCCCCATTCAGACAGAGGGCCTTGGAAGAAAAGCCAACAGGGCTGTTTTCACGAGGAAGCTGAGGACTCCCTGGGTTCAAGCGGAGCTGCTTCGGGGTTCATGTTCGACACAGAGATGCCGTCCTCCTCGCTCTGTAGGGAACCCAGACCTGCTTCTTGCATCTCATGGGCCAGTAACTTTAGATGCCTCAAGAGACGGCTCCTCCATCTCACCCAAAATGGTCAGTGTTGTCAAGCAGGCACCATGAGCTGTGGATCCCACCAAGCTTCAGCTGAGTGGATGGGAGCACAGGGCGTGGTAGACAATTGTGGGGGTAAGAGGTCCTGAGCGAGGAGATCGGGCAGGTAGAGGAACTCTAGGTCATGGATGTTTCCGAGGCTTAGAGATGGCAAGCCGCCTTCCGGAAACAAGAGAGGGCCACAGACAAGAGGGGGCATTTTCTTACAACCCCAAAACTGGGTCGTATGGTGCGAAACACAGTCGGATAATAGGACAGACAACCTTTGGGGCTTATGCAGAAAAATTGCCAAAACAGTATCAGATCAACTTGATTGGAGGCTTCATTTGACAAGATCCCTAAGCTCTGGGGGGGGGGGGGGGGTGCGTATTAATCCAGCCCATTGTCCCAGCAGAATGGGAACCCCAGTCGGCTCTATAAAAGCAGCAGGGGCATTGCCAGCCAGCCTCTGGCTTTGGGTTTGTTTTGTGATCCAACGTTTTAAGGAGGTTGTGACAGTGAGATCTATTTAGAATACAAATGATCACTTAAAGGCTCTTAAAGGCTTTAAGAAATATTTTAATCATTGAATCTTTCCTAAGCCCAGCAGAGTTATTCATGAATAAATTGCCGTGCCTTTGAGTCAACAGGACTTGGACGGACCTCCTGAATTAATGAGCCTCTCTCCCTCTGGTCCTCGGCCGGGGCCGCGCACATCTCCGCGAGCCCTGCGAAATGCAGAGGGAGTGGAATGTTCCCCAAATTGATTTGTTCTACATCATCGAATTTCAGCTATTTGCATTTTTTAACGCCAGAATCAGATTTAGCCCATTATTATTGTTGTGGAAAATAATTATAATCTTTTAATTGTCATGGCACTTGACAATTTCTTATTTTACTTTTTCCCCCCTCACCCGAGGATATGCTTTTTACTGATTTTAGAGAGAGGAGGGGAGACAGAGAGAGAGAGAAACAGCGATGTGAGAGAGAAACATCCACCGGCCACCTCGTACCCGCCCTGACTGGAAGGAACCCGCCACCTTCCGGCGCACAGGACAGCGTTCCAACGGAGCCACGCAGGCCAGGGTGACAGGGTTTTTTTAGAAAATCACAAATGATATTCCATTCCGTCCCCACTCTAACCTAGTGGACTAAGCAGAGTAGGAACCATCAAATGTGCCTCCACCTGCATACGCCCGTCTGCCCGGGGCGTGGGCTGAGGTCCTGAGAGGCGAGTGACTGGCCCACGGCCATGCAGCCTAAGCTGTGGAAACAGGAGTGGAATCGGGGTGAGTTCCGACCTCATCCAGCCTTGTCTTCAAAGTCTGTCGTTTGGGTTTGGTCATCTTTGCCTCGCAGGCTGTGAGTGTGATGTATGTGCAGGTGCCAACTCAGTGCCCAGCACAGTGCCCAACACAGGTGCGTGCCCGGTCGTCCCCTGCTCCTCATGTCTCCAAGAGCTTGCAGGTGCCCTTTGGAGGTCCTGAAGCCCACCAAGGCTGGGATGGGAGAGCACAAAGCCGGGAGGCTACGAGGCCAGCAGTCAGACCACACACATACACACACGTGCCCACGACACACTCGCGTAAGCCAACACACACACACACGCGTGCACTAGCAGAAGAGCTCGTCTCTGGGGCTCCCAAGATGTTACCACTGCTGGACTCCAGGGCTGGAACCAGCCTTGGCTGTCGCCTGGTCCAACCCTCTTCTTTCACAGAGGATAACTAGTTAAGCCACGTCTTATCCTCAGGAGAGAACCTGAGGCCCTGACCTGGTTTCAGGGAAGAACCACACTCTTCTGCAAGTAACGGAACACTCAACAAGAGCCATTTTAACAAAGAGCCTGGAGGCGGCCATCTGGGGACCCAACTTCACGGCTCAAGGACACCAGGGCTGGCTTCTGTGTGACTGTTTTAGTCTTTCCCACAGTCTCGGGACTGCTGCACCTCCAGGAGTGTGTCTGTATCAGCCGGGACAAAGAAGGCGAGAGGAGGGGTCCCTGCTGGCCCACGTCACCTCTGTCTCCTCGGTCTACACCGTGACTGCTGGGGGTCTCTCCGGGCAGCAGGCGCCGGCTCTGCCTGTACGTGGGGCAGCCAGAGGGACACATGGTCACCCCGGACCCCTCCGCTCGGGCAGCCTTAACCCATCAATGACTGACCAGAGGATCAGTACCCCAGCTCCCCGGCCTCTGGGGCTGGGGGAGGCGGGTGGGTAATTCCAGGTCACTTCTACACTGTCTCCCCGAGTCTCCAGTGGGATTAAGCTTCAGTTTCGCCCACTTGCATCTTTCTGGGCTTTTGGTCCTTCCTGGCCCACGTGCCTCCTGCTGCCTCTTGGGATCACCTCCCACTTGCAGCAGAGCCGCTCTCTCGGGGTCCGCTTCTGCAGGCGGAAGCAAACTGAGGTGACGGTGGACCCCAGGACCAGAGTCCGGCAAATCGTACAGGGTTTTGCCAACGAACAAACGGGCAGCAGGATTCAAATCTGGGGCTTGCGGATTCCGAGCCTGGCTTTTAACTCCTCCCCTGCCTGTAAGTGTCCGACAGCTCTGGCAGCAAAGGCAGGGCCGGAGTGTGGGAGTGGAGCTGGGAGAGGATTCAGCTGCTCTTGGCCTCCCCCAAGTGTCAGCAGCTGCAGGAACAGCTGGAAGACAGACTGATAACCGGGCCTTGCGTTCTCCTTCACGACCAGCTCGGGAAAGCTGTCCAAGGAAAGGTCAGGCCCTCCCTGGAGGCTGTCCCTCCCCTCTTCTGGGGCCATGGTTACTCAGTGTGGGGTCTCCTACCTTGGCCCCCGCCCTGGGGCCCTCTGGAAGGGTGTTCCCGACAGATCAGATGCTGGTCTCCCGGAGCTCTGCTTGGGAAATGTGCTCATCGGGGAAGGTTGACAGAGAACACGCTGCTTCTAGGGCTGGGGGGAGAGGGGGCCAAGAACAGACTGCTCCAGGGCATGTCCCTGTGCCCAGCAGGCCCTGCACAGGTGTGGCCTTCAGCGCTCAGGATCAACATTCCCCAGGTGGGAGAAGGCAGCTGACAGACGCCAAACTCACTGGAGGCCACCCCAGACTCTCAGGGCCCTCTTCACAGTGTGGACATGGAGGGAGAGGAAGCTCCTCTCTGGCCCTGCCCTCCCCTTCCTGCAGGGCCCAGGCCTTCCCTCCTCTCTGGGGCTCAGCCCTCCTGGCGAATGAGCCAACCACGGACCCCAGGGAGCCCTGAGCCCTCTGGTTCTCTGAGAGAGGAGACAAGAGTTGGTCAGGGCACTAGATGTAGCTCAAGATACTCAGGACCAGATGGTAGTCTCTCCACAGATAGGAACCTGTGGTTCAGTGGAAAGACACAGACACAGGGTTAAGGGGGCCTGGGTTTGACCCCAGCTCTGCCTCTCACCAAGGTTCTTAGGAAAAAAGGTGACAGTAATGAGCCCTCACTTCAACGTGGTGGCGGGTTAGATGATGTTGCATTTATGCAACTGCTAAATGCGTGCCGGGTGCTAAGTAAATGGTAAAGCTACTGTTAATATTGATGATTCCTGGGGAAAATACAGAACTTCAGGAATGTGTGGTCCCATTTGTAGGAAATTGTGGTGTATTGAGAGGCCGTGTATCAAAACCATACTAGTAGTTATCTCCGGGTAATAGGATTTGAGGATGACTTTTAATTATCTTTATTTATCTGTGAGTTCTTTGATTTTTTTTTTTTTTTTTTTTACACTGAGGAAAATTGCCCATCTGTAGCCTCAGCAGGTTCCAGTGAAGGCTGGATAATTAATGCTCTTGAGGGTGGTGGTTTTGGATTAGGAGCTTCAGGCTTACTGAGTTACTCTTCATAGCAGAAGATTTGGGTTCCCAGAGCAACCTGAGAGGTGGGTGTGAATGGGAAGAGGTGGGGAAAAGAGGCAGCAAGTCGACAGAAGCCCGTGTGGTCAGCGATGTGACCTTAAAATTTCCATGAAGTCTTCTATTCACTCAGATGCCCCAACCAGGGGGTCGAACCCACAACCTCCACACGTGCCCTGACTGGGAATCAAACCCGCGACCCTCCAGAGCACGGGGACAATGCTCCAGCCAGGGCAACATTCTCCATCTCTTGACGGAGGAGCTAAAAGGTTTGGAAGGAGCATGTGGGACTGAGAATGTCCTTGAAGCCGTTTTGGAAAATACAAGCTGCCACAAGGCATGCCACAGGTGTTGCGGGGCACGGTGGCCCCCAGTTGATATCTGAATTACAATCAGGAAAAAAACAGAACTATTTTTTCTTTAGAGGCAAAATATTAACAGAAGTAGACTGCAAATTAAATCTAAGATTATTTGGGAGAACACCGATGATGAAGGGGACTTTCAGTGGAGCAGATTTACTGGAATTGGCTGTGAAAATCATGAAAATGAACAAGCCAGAAAGAAAAACATCGCTCTCTGCTTCAAAACTCTTTCTGGATGGAGCTCACGGTGCTGGAAATTGAACGGGAAAAGCCTGGAAGGGGGCCTGCGGGTCAGGGGTCAGGCCTGGCCGCTGGCAGGGAGCGGGTGGCCAGCCTGAGAGATGGCCGAGGTGAACTGCGCGGGAGGAGCAGGGTGGGCGCGAGGCGGGAGTTGAGGGGAGCTTGGCGCAGCGGGCACCTGCTTCTTCTGCATGTGGGTTCCCCCCGGGAGCACCTGGGGGCTTGGCCTTGGGGGCCCGGAATCTCCTGCCGCACTCTGGGGCCCCAGCAAGTGAGTCAAGGGCTTATGGGGCTCAACCTCTTTTCCTCGCTGGAGTCCCTGGACTCCCACCCCAGGGATCATCTCTTCCCTTCACCGCAGGGAGGTCACTCCCTCTCCTGTGCTCTGCTTCTCACTGACTCTTTATTCGGAATCTCTGTTGTCAGACCTGGAATCTCCGATCCTGGACCTGGAGGAGCCTCAGGGCGATTCGGATGGGAAAACAGCTCTCTCACCTGCAGACCGGATGGGTGGCCACCAGCTCTCACGGTGAGTTTGCATTTGGACTCGCAGGGAAAGAGGGCCTAGCTCAGCCGGCAGTGGGAGGTAGAGTGGTGATAGAAGTTTGGAAAGTGTTGGGCAGCAGACACCTCTCAAAGCAGTTGGCCATCTATCGTTTCCTTCCAGATTTTCAGGGCCAGCGTTTGCAGCCTCTGTACCCGTCCCTGCCTTCAGCACACCCCACCCGCGCTCCTGTACCCCTGTTCTCTACAGATCTCGGCTGATGACATTTTGGTTCTAAATTCTCTTTAAATTACTTGTCCCTTTATCTTCTTTTATCAACCAGGAGAATGTAAGTCTTGAAAAGACCTTAGAGATCATCTAATTCTACCACCTTCTTGTACAGTTGAGAAAACTGACCCCTCAACAGGAGAGAGTAGAATTGCCTGCCAGTCTCCCACCAGCATCTCAACCAGAGTCTGCAAAGGGGCCTTTTCCCCCACTGCCAACCTCCCCACCCAGTCCCCTGTCCTGCAGCTGCCAGGCCATACTGAGGACCATGCCAAAGAGTGTCCACCAGGAAAGCGTCTTCTTTCCTGGGAAATGTTGTGGGTCAGCAGACAGGCCCCTCAAGATCCCAACGATACAGTTTGCTCGGAGCCCAACGCACAGTAACCCAGAAACATATGCGGTGAGCAATAGCAGTCATAAATTTTATGAGATTATGTGTCCTAATGTGAGATTTCAGGCTGATCTGTTTGTTGAGCTGTGCCAAGCTTCAGCGTGATTCAATCAAGTTGTGCTTAATCTTCCCTTATTTACTCTGTGTGAGGGTGAGTCACAAGTGTGTCTCTAGTCCAGTCTGCTGAACTAATTTACCCCAAAGATCTTGATGGACTGGTGATTTGTTTTCTCTGAATGTCCAGAGTTTATTTACTTATAGCATTAGATGGAATCTGGATCATATACAATGAATCATATCCGTAGCCATACTGAGGACAAAGTCTTCCCTGGAAGATCACTAGGGACAGAGAGGACCTTGGAGGTGGTCACGGCATCTTGGTCCCAGCCATATCATGCCAAATGTTTGTCACCTGCCCATTAACTCGCTGATTTAACCCTGTGGCCTTTTTATCACAGAGAAGAGTGTTTTGTTCAATGCCTCGTGTCCCTGGCCCTGGGCCATGTGGATCAGGAGGAACGAAGGAGGAATTTTGCCATCTCATGCAGAGATGTAAAAGCCTGGACAATTTGCCCGTGGCCAGGAATGATTCTAGCCGCCAAGCATCTCCATCTCCCAGGGTCCAGTTTTTTTGCAGCCTCTGGGGAGATGGGAACATGCAGATGGAATTTGGGGTCTGTGTCCTCAATGCGTTTTTCTCAGCGCCCCACAGGGATGTCACGTCCCCTTGTATGGAGAACAGAGAGGACCAGTCTGGAGCCTGATGTTGATGGTTTGGGGAGCTCCTGGCTCCCATGGATCAGGAGATTTATGGGGTGTGGGCCTTTCAGGCTTGAGGCATGGAGAAAAGACTTTCCCTTGATTTCTACTTTGATCAGGGTGCCAACCATCTGGGTATGCTGGGGACTGAGAGGGTTCCCAGGGTGTGAGACTTTCAATGCTAAAGTCGGGAGAATTCTAAAGCAAACCAGGACAAGTTGGTCACCCTAACCTTGGTGTCCTTTGACTTTGGTAAGTCAGGCCTTCTGTAGCCAGAGCTTTCCAAGTGGCTGCTGCAGGGCCTCGGGAAGACCGTTGTGAGAGTGAGAGCGTGGTCACAAGTCCTGCTCAGTTTCCCAGGTTTTCACCCCAAGGATTGCCCCAGGTACGCAGTGCCCTTTCCCTCTGTTAAGGGGCGGCAGCAGGCTTTCCTGCCAGCTGTGGGCATTGCCAGGCTCTTGGCCTCCCCTGGGAGGTAGAGAAGTCCACATTCTGCACCGGGAGGCAGATGAGAAGCAGCGGCCGTCATTGGAAAGGCCATGCGACTGCTGAGAAAGGCCCTGAGGCTGGACATCTGCATTCCTGCAACTCTGATGGTCTGAAGCAGTTGTAAGTTAGATTCAAGCTGGTAGCAGGTTCTGGATAGATCTCCTTTTTGGGGGGGTGGAGGGAGGGGAATTGTGGGGGTTTTCTTTTTAGGGGTAAAGATCAGAACACTGTGGGCAGCACCCGTTTTCTGCCACCCCCTGATTAGGAATGTGAACTCTGGAGCCTTATTGAGACTGATTTCATTCCTTGCATCTGCTACAATTTTAATTATATCGTTTTGTATCACACTCCTTAAATAGATGCAATATTATTTGATGTCAATATTTACATTATGCATAAATGTTCTGACATAATATCAAATTTTGCTCTGTCTTCTGCCAAATGGATAAAATTCCATTGTCAGGCTCATGCTCATATAGGTTCTTAGATGCTCTTCTCAACACTAGACCTTGCTTGCCAAAAATTAAACCATGCATAATCTACATTTGACAACAGCACAACAACCTTTTCTCACTTCTGTAATTTATTTGCAACATTGATAGTTTTTCTTCTAATTGGGTTTTTAAATGTTCAGGTTTTCAATACTATTAGTCACACTCCATCAGGGAACGCTTTGGGAACAAGCGATACTCCGGGGGCTTGACACAACCAAAGCTGATTTCACATTCGTGCAATTCCCACTGCAGGTCCGGGTGTCTTCTAGGGCAGCCGCCCTCCCTCCATGTGACTCAGCAACCCAAGCAGAAAGAGAAGCAGCCATTCTGCAGCTTTACCACCTGGGACAAACGATCTCCTCAGTCAGTGCGGCTGGCAAGAGTGATAGGAGGTCTGAGACCAAGGATCAAATGCTGTTCACCACCCACTGGCGAGACCTAGTCACATGGCTTCTCCTGACGGCAAGGACAGCAGAGATGTAGAATCCCCACGCTGGTTGCTGTGCATTTTATTTTATTCACATTTGCAAAGAATATGTGATAAATGCTGCCAGTCTTAGCATCCGTTTTTCTCTCTCTCTCTTTTTAAAAATAGTTTATTTTTATTTTTTATTTTTTAATTTGTCTTTATTGTTGAAAGTATTACAGATGTCCCCTTATTTCCCCCCATTGGCCAGCTCCACCGCGCTCCCACCATCCCTCCAGGCCTTGCCCGCACTTTTGTCTGTCCATGGAGAGAGGAAGGAAGAGAGAGAGAGAGAAACATTGATGTGAAATTGCAGCATCGATCTGCAAGCACAACTGTTACCAGAATAGGGCTGGTTTACTCTCCATTTACTGTAACAACGGGCATTAAATGCAGAGCACAGTGCGGTGCAACTGTGTGGGACAAAAGTTGCAAACTGCTAGCTCCTGGGCTACGTCTGACCCAAGGACTTCCCTTGTTTAGCCTGCAGAGTGTTTGTTTGCTTTGCTTTTACTTTTAATGAGTTGCCAGAATTTAAAAATCAGGATTTTCACCTAAAAATGTGGATTTCAAGCTCTTCTTGAAAAACCCGTTTGGCCACAGTGGGCCTGCATTTGCACGTGGCACAGTCAGCCTGAGTCTGGGAGCACCTGCTCCCTCAGAGGGACACACACCTCCTGTCTTGCTATTGATCCCTCCAGCTCCTTGTCTCCCATTTATACTTCAGCCTGACTCCTGTGGTCTTTGGTGTCTGAAACCCCTGGCTTGTTGAGTCAATGCCTGGGCCTTGGCAATAAACAGACGCAGTCTTAATTCTTGAGAGAGCCTCCTACTGATAACCTTGGACAAGTTACTTTTCCCCTGGAAGCCTCAGTCTCCCCGTCTATACAGCCCTGATGATAACAGTGCCTAGTTTCTGCCTCCCAGGGTGGGGAGCGAACAAGATAATTCACATGCAGCAAAGACGGTGCCCGGGGCAGGGGAGGGTCTGTGCGGGGGAGGCTGGGAACAGGCAGAGCCCCTCAGGCTGTGGGGTCGGAGGGAGCCCTGGGGCCTGGATCTCTTTCTTCTTCCCGGGGAGGCAGGCGGCCCAGCTGGGGCCTGCTTGGACTTTGAAACCCTGCCAAGCAGGACGGAGCCCAAGCCCCGGGAAGGCGGCCCCCACCCTCTCCCCTGTGATTCCAGGAACTGGGCCCTATCAGTTGGGCCCGGTTTCAGGAGCGAGTTTCTTGCCATTTCTCCTCAGTCATGTGGCCGCTGGAGTGGACAAAGCGGGCGGGAGTGTGATCGGCTGTCAGGCCGCCTTCCAGGCAGGGAGAGTGGGAGCGTGTCTCGGAGGGGGAATGGTTAGCATGTGGATTGGGAATGTGGGCGTCCTGGGTGACCTGGGCATCCCCGCCTCTGTGCGCGCCTGGGCAGGCTCTCAGGTCAGAGAGCCAACTTGGCCTCTCCCCAGCGAGGCCGCTCCCCCAGGCCTGGAAGCACAGACCACTCTCGAGGAGAGAAGGCTTGTTCTGGGGTGGAGGAGGCAGCCTGAACTTGGAGGTCTTTTACTCCCACCACCCTGGGCCTGGGCCTGGCCAGTCTGGCTTTCTTACCTTCTGGGAGCCGGGGCTGGGAAGGAAGTGTGCCATTTATTTATTTATTTGTTTACTTATTTATTTTAGGAAGTGTGTCTTTTAGATCATTCCAAATGAAATGGTAAAATATCACTTCTAAGGAGACCATAAAAAGTTAAGTGTGTTATTAGCGATTCCTACAGTAACTACTAAAACAATCATGCAAAGAGATAGAATCAAAATCAAATAAATAAAACGGGATGCTAAAAAAGGCTCGAACCCAAAAGAAGGCAGAAAGAAGAAATAGACAAACAAAGCTAGAGACTAGCAAGCTGAATTCTGCAGCATGTAAAAGGATTATACACTATGACCAAGTGGGACTTATTCCTGGCATGCAAGGTCGGTTAAATATATGAAAATCAGTTAATGGCCATACACCGCATTAATAAAATGAAGGGAAAATACTACATGAGCATCTCAGTTGATGCAGAAAAAACATTTGACAAAACTCAACACCCTTTCATGGTAAAAACAAACAATCAACCACTTAATTAAGTAGAAATAGGAAGAAACTTCCTCAACATAATAAAAGCCACATATGAAAACCCACAGGGGATGGTGGAAAACCGAAAGCTTTTCTTCTAAGACAAAGAACAAGGCAGGGATGCCTGCTCTGGCCACTTCCATTCAAATAGTACTAGAAGTTACAGCCAGAGCAATTAGGTAAGAAAAAGAAATAAAAGCCATCCAAACTGGAAAGGCAAAAATAAAATAACGTGTTTTCAGATGACATGATCTTATATAGAGAAAACCCTAAAGAGCCTACACAAAAAAATTGTTAGAACTAATAAATGAATTTAGCAAAATAGCAGGATATAAAGTCAACACACACAAATCAGTTGCATCTCTATACACTAACAATGAATGATATGAAAAGGAAATTAAGAAATCAATTCCATTAATAATAGCATCAAAACTAATGAAATACTAGGGAATTAACTTAATCAAGGAAGTGAAAGACTTGCAAATGAAAACTACACTTCCTGATTTTAAAACTTACTACAAAGCTACAGGTAGTGGCACAAAAACAGATATATAGGCCGATGAAGGAGAAAAGAGAGCCCAGAAATAAACTCTCACAGATATGGTCAAATGATTTTTCACAGGGGTGCCAAGAGTCTTCAATGGGGAAAAGAGCTCTTCGACAAATGATGATGGGAAAACTGGACATCCACATGTCAAAGAGTGAAGTCGGACCCTTATCTAACACTATATACAAAAATTAACTCAAAATGAATCAAAGACCTAAAACGCTTAGAAATAAAAAGAGCTCAAAGGGTTCACGACACTGAATTTGGCAATGATTTCTTGGATAGGACTCCAAAGGCACATGCAGCAACAACAAAAAATAGATAAATTGGACGTCATGAAAAAATTTTTCTAATTGTTCATCAAAGACGCTATCAACAGAAAAAAAGGCGACCCACAGAATGGAAGAAAATGTTTGCGGATCACATGGCTGATAAGCTATTAATATCCAGAATATAGAGAGATCTTCCTAAACTAGCAACAAAAGAACAAGTAAGCTGACCCCAAAATGGGGAAATGATTTGAACAGACATTTCTTTAAAGAAGATACACAAATGAGCACATGGCAAGATGCTCAGTATCATTAATCGTTAGAGAAAGGCAAAACTAAACTAAAATGCCACCTCACACCCATTAGGATAGCTACTATTATAAAATAAAACAGGGAACAGCAAGTGTTTGTGAGGATATAGAGAAACTGGGAACTTTGTGCACTGTGGATGGGAGTGTACGATGTATAGCTGTATGGAAAACAGTACGGCAGGTCCTCAAAAATTAAAAATAGAATTACCATAGAATCCAGAAATCCCACTTCTGGGTATATGCCTCAAAGAAGGAGAAACAGGGTCTTGAAGAGATATTTGTACCTATGTTCGTAGCAGTGCTATTCACAATAACTGAAACATGGAAGTAACCCAAGCGTCCACTGATAAATAAATGGGTGAACAAAATGTGTTATATCCATACAGTGGAATACTACTCAGTCCTAAAAAGGAAGGAACTTCTGACACATGTTACCATGTGGGTGAACCTTGAGAACATTCCACTAAGAGAAGTCAGTCAGTCACAGAAAGACAAAAACGATATGATCCTACTTATATGAGGTCTAATTCATGGAGACAGAAAGCAGAAGTATGGTTCCCAGGGTCTGGAGGGAAGGGAGCGATGGAGAGTTATTATTTAATGGGTATAGCGTTTCAGTTTTATAAGATGAAAAGAGTTCTGGAGATGAATGGTGGTAATAGTAGCACAATATTATGAATTTATTAATACCACTGAATGGAACACTTAAGATAGATAAGGTGGTCAATTTTATGTTATGTATATTTTATCACAATTATAAAATTGAAAAAACAAGAGAAAAAACAGAAGGATTAAACAGAAAACAAATAAAAATTGGTAAACCTAAATCTAAGCACATCAATAATTATATTAAATGAAAATTGTTTAAACACACAAAATTAAAAGACAAAGATTGTCAGCATGAAAACAAAAATGACCCAACTCCATGTTGCCTACAAGAAACTCACTTCATGATAATGATATGGGTTGGTTAAAAGCAATAACATGGAAAAAGACAACATAAAAACACTAATCTAAAAAAAAAAGCTGTATAATTTTTTTAAGGAAAGCTGTACTGGCTATATTAATATCAGACAAAGTAAATTTTTGAGCAAAGAAAATTACCAGGGATAAAGAAGAATATTACATAATGATAGAAGGGTCAATACATTATGGCTTACTCTACCGTAATCAAGACAGTGTGGTACTGGCCACAGGATGGATATACAGATCAAAGTCTCAGAACACCCAAAAATGGACTCACACAGATAAAGGTGTAAAAAGAATTCAATAGTAAAAGAATATAGTCTTTTCAAAAGATGACGTTACAACAGTTGCATATTCATATGCAAAATCTTCCTGAACCTCAGAACTTAAATAAAAGTTAAATCAAAATGGATCATAAATCTATAAAATTTTTAGAAGAAAACATAGGAAAAAATCTATATGATCTTGGGTTTGGTAATGAATCAGTCCTTGGATTCATAGGGGCATCAAAAACAATTCTTTAAAAAAAAAAAAAAAAGATGAGTTGGACTTCATCAAAATTAAAAACAGTGCCTGAGAAGGGCTGATAAGAATATGAAAAGAAAAACTACAGACTGAGAAAGATTATTTGCAAATCACATACCAGACAAAGGTCTTGTATCCAGAATCTATCAGGAATTCTCAAAACTCAGCACGAAGAAAATGAACAATCCAGGTTTAAAATGGGTAAAACACATGTACAGATATTTTACCCAAGTGGATATAAGGTTGGAAAGTAAGCGAATACAGAGATGTTGAACATCATTAAGTCATGAAAATGCAAATTAAAAAACCACCATAAGATATCACTACCCACCTGTTAGAATGTTTTAAAATGTATATACTGACAGCATCAATTGCTGATGAAGATATGGAGCAACTAAAACTCATGCATTGTTGGAAAGCGTGCAAAATGGTACTAAAAAATGTTTCAGTCTTTCCTTTAGTGAAACATATACTTATGACCCAATAATCCCCCACCTGCATATCTACCCTAGAGAAATGAAAATGTATGTCCACACGAAAACCTGTCCATGAATATTTATAACAGGTCTATTTATAATTGTCCTGAGCTGGAAACAAACCAAATGTCCTCAGTGGCTGAATGAGGGGTGGGGGTGGGATCTATGCTGCATCTCTCCACGGACTACTACTCAGAAATAACAAGGAATGGACTTTTGATCCATGGAACAATTTGGATGAATTCCAAAGATATTATGTTTGGTGGGGTGGGGTGGGGGGGAAGCCACAAAAGGTTACAAACCACACGATTCCATTGACCCAACATTCTTGAAAAGACAAAATTATTAGGATAGAGAATAGATGAGTCATTGCCAGGGGTTAAAGGTAGTGGGAAACAGTGACATTAAAGGGATGCAGAGATGGTTTTGGGGGATAATGGAATTGTTTGGTATCCTGATTAGAGTGGCATTATATAAACCTATACATGTTAAAATTGATAAAACTCTACAAAAGGCCCCCAAAAGGATCAATTTTACTGTATAATAATTTTAATAATAAAAAATTTAACAGTATGTAATGAAGTCTTCCTCCCACCCCCACCTCCATTTACCCCATTCCTGCCCATCCCCCTCTTTTAGAGATATCCACCATTAGAGATATCCACTCATTTAGAGATATCCACTCATTTAGAGATATCCACTCATGCATCCTTCCAGAGTTTTTTATGCATGTACAAGCACATAAAAATATTGTTTTTGCTTTCCTCTGCCTTCTTACAAGAGTAACACAGTTTACACTGTATTTATTTTACTTAATAATGCATCCAGGGCCTCTCCCCGCATCAGCAGCAGAGGGCCATACTTTGGCTCCTAAATTCTGGGAGGTTTAGTTGCAGCCTCGGTTTGGTTTAGCCGATAGTTTTCACATACTGTATACAAAACCCTTGGGGAGGAAAGATTTGTTCTCAGGGCTGACAGCACCCACGGGGCAGGGAAGCTCTGTTTACTGAAGTGTTCAGCCAGGTACACGGTCCACACAGGCCTGCTCCAACTGCCAAGGGCAAGTTACTGCCAGGAATAAATGCTCAGATCCAAACTGCTATTGTCTCAGATGGCCTGGCTTATCTGGTAAATATTTGTAGAATAAATGGCTTCATGTTACTGTGGTTGGAAAGGAACTCAGGCACCACCATCCAATTCCCGGGCCCTGGCTGTCCATTCTGTGAAGTCGCCAGGGGCCAGAGGCCGGTGCCTGGACCACTGGCTTAGACAAGCCGAGCTTCCATGGCCAGGACCTTGGCTCCCCAACACCCACCCAGTCAGTCGGGCCAGACAATCCACATCTCTCCACGTGCTTCCCCCGGGGTGCTCTTTTGTTCTGTTTCGTTGTCCAGGCCTAGAGCAGAGCAAATGTTCTAGACCTTCCACCCACACTGGGGAAGTGCATACATGGCAGGCAGCAAGCATAGTGGTGCTCACGCCGACAAAAAACGTTATTGCCCAAATTCATGAAGCATGTTCTGAGCTCAGAGTTGAATAAGAAGCTCACGGGGGAGATGCGTGTCCAGGAGCTGAAGGCTGTCTGGCCTCACAGGGGTGCGTGGAGGAGTCAGGAGGGGTCCTGACTGATGGGATGTGTGGGCCTACCCAGCCCATGGCTGAGGCACCAGGCTCTAGAACCCCCAGGCTGCCCAGAGGAGCCCTCTGGGTTAGTTTCCCGGGGCTGCCTAAGCAAAGTAATACAAACTGGGTTTACAGCGTCAGAAATTTACCCCCTCACAATTCTGGAGCCGAGAAGTGTGAAATCAAGGTGTCAGTAAGACCACGATCTCTCTGAGACTGGGCTTCTGGTAGCAGCTGGAAATCTTTGGCGCTCCTTGGCTTGTAGCCGGATCACTGTCTCTCTGCTCTCCCTTCACGTGGCCTTCTCACTGTGTTCGTGCCTCTGCCCGAGTTTCCCTCCTCTTGTAAGGACACCGGTCACATTGGATTCAGGGCCTAGCCTCACTCTGTATGACCTCATCTTAACCTGATTACATCAGCAAAGCTCCTATTTCCAAATGAGGTCACGTTCACAGGTACTAGAGGTTAGGACTTGCGCATTTCTTTTTGGAAGACGCAATTCAACCCGTAACACCCTCCATGACCTGGGACTTGGGTGGGGTAAACACACTGCCTCCCGGTAAGTGTTGCTTTGGAGACTCAGTGCAGCTGAGACTAGGGCTCTGCCAGGTGGCCCTTGGACAAATTAAAAAGCAGAATCCGGAGAGGTCACTCTTCAGTTCCGCTCTCCCGCAGGTGCGGGACCATCCCTTGCTTTGCGACTGAAGACTTGCCAGGGCCTGGAAACATCTGGGAAGTGTTTTGTTGCGGAGAGCGGACTGTCGGAGGAAAACATCGGTGCAGCGTTCCTGACGTGCTTGCCTGCCCTGCCTCCCGCGGGGCCCGCGCTCCGCTGCCCAGAAGGATCGCGGGCTTTTGAGGGAAAGCCCAGCTCTGTGGCTCACTGGCTGTCTAACCTGAGGATATTATTTCACCTTTGGGAGCCTTGCTTTCCCTCACCTGTCAAAACGAGGCGATCAATACCCACTTGGAGTTGTGAGAATGAAAGATTATGATGTACAGGAAAGTGTGCCTAGTAAGTGTTCAATGCTGTGTCGGCTTCCTTTCTCTTCCCTGCCCTTGGTAGGTGGGGTCAGAAGGATATCACTTTACTAGTTATCACTTTATCAGTTATCACTTTACTAGTCCAATCGAATAAACGAGTACTGAGCACCTACTATATACCTTTCTTTGTGCTGGACCCTGGGGATATAACAAATCATACCAATTCTTGCTCTGTAGGAGCCCACAACCAAGTGAAAATATAGCACATATTAAGTGCCTGCTCTCCACAGGCCCTTCACATAGAATACCCTTCATTTTTACAACACTCTCTATAGTCTTAGGGCCCCATTCTGCAGACGAAGGAGCCGAGGCACACATGGGAAGAAAACAACCAAAGATCACGCGCCTGGGATTTGAACAGGCCTGACTAAACCCCAAGACCTTGTCTGCTGATGGATTCCACTTACAACGTGAAAACGTGACCCCAAGGGAACAAGGTTATTTTTTACCTGGACCTGAAGCCTTGCCCAAGGGGGAGCTGGTTCCAGGAACAAGACAGGCAGAGGCAGCATTTCTGGATGCTGGGTGGCCCCTCAGGACCGCGCGGGAGGACGGCGACATTGCCGTTCACATCCTGGCAAGTCTTCCTGGTTTCATTCCCGCTCCTACCGTGAATGATGCGCTGGATGAGTAGCTAGGAGATGATCAGCTTTGCCTTCGGAGCTGCCAGTTCTTATTCAGAGTCCCAGTCATTTCATTACGTAAGATTCTGAATCCTGGGGTCAGTGGTAAAGCCAGAGTTCTTTAAACACACACACATACACACACACACACTGAAGCCCAGGAGGTCTGTGGACTCAGGAAATATTTCAATAGGTTTCCCGAGTTCTTAAAAGAATGAAAGTCCCTGGACCACTCACCTGAGAGTGCTTGAGTCACTTCAGTCCCAGACCAGCACTGAAGACGGGAGGCCCAGGGTTCCTGGAGCTCGTGGTGTTCGGGAGGGTCTTCATAGGCCATGGAAACAAACAGGACGTATTGCTCCTTCTTGGCCTGTAAAATATTCAAAATTCCATTTTTGACCTTTGCCGACAGCTTTCAAAGCCCCATCACTCCCTTTCCCCTCCGCTGCACATCTGGGCAAGCTGGTGGGAATGCCCAGGGCACCTTCCCTTAGCACTAGCTGGAAGTTCAAGGCACACAGGCCCTCGGCAGCTGGCAGGAGCCCCCAGCCCAAGCCCGCCCTCTAACCACCATAAAACCTCAAGTCATTTTCAGATCTTCCCAGGAGCCTGGCCTGATCTCCCTACAAAGCTTCATTATGCAAGTTAAACCTTTCTTAATACCCTCTTGGTGCAAGCGTGGTGACATCAGTCTTGACATCTGAACCAAATTTTGGGTGGGGGTACATCTCATCTTTATGGGGTGACTCAGCATGGCCTCTTTTTTTTTTTTTTTTTAATCTCTAATGAGGCTGAAATGACTTCATCCTACGTTGGGCCCCTCCTCCTGCCTATTAGGAGTTCCCATTGTGGTGCAGGCCCTCACCAAAATTGTGTGGTACTTGACATTTATTTTTTGGGGCCCCAAGTCTTCCTTCCACCCCTCTTCAGGACAATCCTCTCACACCCCTCAGTTGTTAAGTCCCCTAGCCTCTGCCCCACCCCCACACATCACCACCACCCCCAGCCTTATTTAAAAGACACTAAAAAAAGAATCTAAATAACTCCTTCCAATCAAGGTCTGAATGACTTCAGAATTTTAATACTTGCCTTTCGTGGGGAGGAGGCCCTCAATAGTTTTAGCAAAAGAACTCACTCACTAATGGTAGAATTTTAGGCATCAGCAGTAGGATGAGCCTCTGTGCGGCCCGCCCCCTCACCCCCAAATGCCCTGCCCTTCAGCTCTCCAGTTAAATCCCACAATTAGAGCTCAACGCCTCAGGTTCAACTCTTCACTCTTCCATTCAAAGGCAAGCTCCTCCTCCCCTTTCGTAACTGAGACCCAGTGTGCGCACAATTATCACGCGTTTTCCTGGGGGGGGGGAATAAGGGGAAAGGAAGGAAACCCGGAGGCTGTCTGATCCTCAAGGGAACAGGAGGTAAACAGAAACAACCCTGGGGGAAAGGTTGTAGGGCTCGGGAAGAACCATCCATTCTGGCACGTCCTGATTCCCAGGGCCTGCCTGGTGGCACACAGCACAAACGGAGTTTGACCTAGAGGATGTTAGTGCCGCCAGTGCCCCCGGAGGCCGGCAGCCTCACCTCACACTTTCACAGATGAGAAAACCAACATTCAGGAAAGTGCCCTCCCCAAGGTCACGGAGCCAGTGCTGGACCAGGACTAGAAATCAGCTTTCCTGTCTCCAAGATGGTGCTGTCATTATTGGGATGCATCACAGTGAATCTCTTATAATCAAGAATGATCTATGGGCCCGGCCGGCACGCCTCTGTGGTTGAGCGTCGACCTATGAACCAGGAGGTCAAAGTTCAATTCCCGGTCAGGGTACATACCCGGCTTTGGGGCTTGGTCCCAGTAGTGGGTGTGCAGGAGGCAGCGGGTCAATGATTGATGTTTCTCTCTCTCCCTCTCCTTTCCTTTCTCTGAAATCAATAAAAACATTTTTTTTTTTTTAAAAAAGAATGATCTTCACGAGTGCCCACTCCCTGGAGCTGGCCTAGCCCTGGACATGTCCGTGGAAGGGTGGTGTGCGTATGAACATCGCCGTGTGTTTGAGGGTATGTGTGGGTGGGTGGGAGCCCCTGTGCTACCATTTAGCATATCTAGCGATGGGAGTCCCTTTGTTCCCTTATAAGGACAGCTTCCTCTCCAGTCTCTGCAATTTTAAACAGAGGTTGAATGTTCCTCTTTCCTCTCAACCATATAGCGAGGTTATGGGGGCCCAGGGGCCCCACTTGGTTTTGGGGAATAGTAGAAGCTGTTTAAAAGAAAACTCTCGCCCTTTCCAATGCAGCCGTGTTCAGAGGAGTCCCACGGCAGTGAGCACCTGCCTCAGCACCCCCGGCCAGACCACCAGGTAAGGAAAACCGGTTGCAGTCCTTTGGGTTTCTCTCTGAGTAATTTGACGTGGTTTCCAGCTCTTTCAGTTCCCAGTATATTGCTCCTCGTAAGGCTCAGGCAGGATTTCCAAGTTAAACAAGGGCGAGAGGGCACTGTCCTCCCCACTGTTTTTCCCTGTTATCCTGACGCCTGCAGAGTGTCCGGGGCCCCTGGCCGGAGCTGTGGATGACACAGTGCAGATGTGAGTGGTGGAGTCAAAGAAAGCCGGTAACCAGAGTGTCCAGCCCACTGCTTCTGAAGTAGAATCGGCGTGGAAATACATACATGTGTATGTATGTGTTTGCTTTTCCTACAAAAACTTCAATTTGCAAGAAAATTGCAAGTGACCATAATCTGCCAGCATTAAAGGGAGCCGCGTGCTAGCGCTGGAGTCCTCCAGCCGGTCAGCTTCCTTCCTCCACGTGGCTCCCATTAGCCAGAGAGCTGCCGGAAAGGCTGTCTTGTTTCACCTGCATCCTCTAAGGGAGGCCTAGAGTTGCTTTGTTGCCATGGTAATCACTAAAGGGATGGCTGGCTGTGGTCCAAGCCCAGGCAGCCCCGAGAGCGAGGAAAATGCCCGCTTTGGCTCTGGGTGCCTGGGGATGTGAAACCTGGGTCATGATGGTCATTTGGTAGACAGGCTTGCTGTGCCAGCCCAGAGCTATGAAACAGCGAGTGACCCTCAGCCCTGAGGTTCAGCGGGACTAAAATAGGATTGCTGAGGGTTTCCGATCCTCCTCAGCTTGCCCTTGTCAGTCTTCCTGTTGCTCCCGGGAGCCCCTAACCAGAGGAAGCAGAGTGGAAAGGGGATGATTTCTAGCCCTACTCACTCACTCCCACCCTCTCCTGCCCAGCTCCCACTGGGATGCAAAAGCAGGGGTAAGCGGGCCGGGGTAAACTTTTATTTACTTATTTATTTATTTATTTATTTATTTATTTATTTATTTATTTATTTATTTATTTTAAACTTTGGCAACTATTGCGTACCTCTTATTCAAATTTAGCTGATGTTTATTGATTACCTATTTTGTGTTAGGCACTGTGCCAAGGGCTTTCACATTTATAATCTCACACAATCCTTATGACAATCTTGCAAAGAAGGACTGATGCCCACATTTTACAGATGGAAGCATTCTGAGATCAGATAGGGACCAGGTTGTGGAGATCCTGAAGGCTAGACAATGGAAATGGAGCACCAAGTGAAGACGGGAACAAACAGACCTGGGTGCTAGCCCAGCCCTGTCTTTTACTGGGTTTTACATGAGCAAGTTACTCAATTTCTGAGCCTCAGTGTCCTGACTGGCAAAACAGGGATTGCCTTTTAGGGCTGTGAGGAATAAATGAATAATGTATGGGGAGTTAGCATACAGCCTAGCACACAGTAGGCACTCAATAAATTAAGTGATAATAATGATTCTTTTAAAGATAGGTCTAGTATATGAGGGCAGGGCAAAACTGAAAAGGGAGATGTTCAAGATGGGGAGTGAAGATAGATAGGAAGCTATGGGTTTTATCTAACATTTTCAGCAGGAGTTGGTGTGGAGGAGCTAGAAAAAATTATCAATGAAACAGAATAGAAGGCCCAGAAATAAATACATCAATTGGACTTTATGATACAAGCACCATTATAAATTAGTGGAGAAAGTATGAGCCTAATAAATATGTTAGGACAATTGGCTTCCTAGGTGGAAAAAAAATGACATTCCATCCCTACCTCACACCACACCCAAAAATAAACTCCAAATGGCTTAAAGACCTAAATGCTTGAAGGTATGTTTTTATGACATGGAGATAGGGAAGGATTTATTTTATAAGATATGAAAATCAGAAATCAAAAAGGGAAATGTCCGAATTTAAAACTTCCAGAAAAAAATACAGTAAAAGTCAAATCACAAAGAAGGATTACCATTTGAAATATATAAAGAAACAATTTAAGTCAATTTTTTAAAAGGACAGAGAGACCAACAAAAAAATGAATAAATACTGTAAGCCAAAAATTTACAGGAGAACCCTGAATATACAGGATACATATGAAAAGATGTCTGGGTCTTACCAGTAAACAGGAGTATTCAATTTAAACAAGGAAATTCAATTTTATATTTTTAGCTTGGTAAAAATGGAAAATTATGACACTATAAAATATTGGTGAAAATTCAGGGAAACAGGAATTCAACAGGTAGTTATAATTATTTTGAAGAACAACTTTGACAAGCTTAATAATATTGCAAATACACATACCCAACAAACTGAGCACTCCATTTCTAAGATATATCCTAGAGAAATTCTTGTACATGCGTCATGAACATTTTTTATATTTGAAAGCCACAAAATGCCCACCAGTTTGAGTATGGTTAAAATGAATAAACTCGGGAGCACCCATAATCCATATCCATATAATAGAAAACTACGCAGCAACCAGAATGCATGGATCCAATCTATACGTTGCAATAGGGCTGGATCTAGACAAGACAATGTTGAGTGATAAAAGCAAGTTGACAAATATTGCCTAAAGGATGATACTATTCTTCATCCAAGTTTAAAAACGTGGAACAATGTTATATGTTGTTTATTAATACATGAATGTATACTAAGATGTAAAGACAAGGATGGGGACACGTGGAACTCATCATAGTGGTTACTTTGGGAAGGGAGGGAGGGGAACAGGGCTGGTGTGAGGACATGGGGTATTTTAACTCTAATGTTTTATTTCTTTTAACAAAGATCTGAAGTAAACGTTTTAAAGTAAGCATTTGTTCATTTCAGGTGGCAGGCACATGGATTCTTTCAGGTTTCTTTTTTTTCTGGTAAAAATAAGCAGATCTGGGATGATTCTGCCCCCCTCTCTCCTTCCAAGGCCTGGATCTCCCACACTTCTTTTCATCAAGGAGTAAGAGCCAGGAGTCCCATCAATCATGGGAGAAAATTCTTGCTATTCTCCAGGGACCTTTTTATCTTGTCTCTGAGAGAGTGCCTTTTCTTCCTATGGCTCATGGATTTATCAAGGAATTTAACCTATCTAGAGTTCTTCTAGAACTTCTAGTAGGCATAATATTAAAAGCAAAGCATGCATTCTAGTGATAGTATTGGAAAAATTATATAATTTTAAGACTTTGGTGAATCAAACTCTGGAATAAAAACTAGAGGACTATTGCATCAGTGCGGTCAGAGCAGGAAACAGAATAAGCTCAGATTCTGTTACAGAAGCGTGGGCAGGTTAGGGGAACACACGGCGGTGGAGCACAGGAGTGGGAAGCCATCAGCTCCCTGAGGCTAAGCGGAGGCGGCGAGGGAGCAGTGTGACTGTGGCCCAGTGAAAACCGAAACTGCGGAGGGCCTCCCCTAAAGCCAGAGACAAACCAAACAGGAGAGAGGGTGGGGAAGAGCTGAAAGGAACAGCCCGACTTCTCTTTCCTCCCAGCCTCTAACCTCTTCCCCGTGCCTCCCCATCAGCTAAACCCCATGGGAAGCCAATTACAAGGGATTCTGGGAGATGCAGACCACGGGGTTCAGCACCCCTGGGCTCAGAATAGGGAAGAGCTGGTGTGGGGGTCGAGCAAATGCTGACAACCCAGCCTAAGCGCTGAAAGAACCCCGGTCACGGAGTTAGTAAGTCATAGTCACACGGTTTAGTTTGGAAGAACAGAAAAAGGGACCTGGGCCACGCGCCTTTGGAGAGAGGTCAGTGCTAAGGAAACCAGAGAGGGGAAGGAGCAGGGCTTGGGATTTGGGCTCTTGCTGAGCCTCTGGGAAAAGAGGAGAGGCTAGCAGGCCTCACTAGTCCCAGTGTGGGAGGCAGGAGGCAAGGGCAGGAGATTCAAGGTGGGCCAGAGGGAGTTGGCAGCCAGTGGCTATAAAACCCCATCTGTTTCCTTCGAGTGGGAGTTCATCGGGAGCCGTAGTTGCTGAGTGCAGGGATGTGGAAGGAAGGAAGCAGGCAGCCGAGGAAAGCAGCTGAGTGGGAGGGAGAAGGGCCTGTGTGAGACCGGCATCTGCAGGTAAGAGCGGCCGAGGCCACCCTCCATCCTGACGCAGCCCGAGGCCCCGCGGGAAGCAGTCCCTGTCCCCTTACCAGGCTCGAGAGGTCGGAGACACCTTCAGGAACCCCCAGCTGGCTGCCTCCCCCAGTGGCCTTCAGTAAAGGGACACCTGCCGGCTCATCAAGAAGATTTATCTCAGCTCTGGCTTCTCAGCTAAGATCTGCTAGGCTTGGTTGAGACACAGAAAGTCTCAGCCCCAGGGCTCTTCTCCTGTGTCCATCAGCACTTCTCTAGTGTCTGGTGGGGGCTGTGAATTTAGAAGCGCCACCGTTTAGCAACGGTCAGTAGTACAAGGAGAGGAGTCCACAGGCCCTCCTCTGGCTGAGACATCCCTGTGGTGATATCACTTCCACTCACCTCAACTTGAGGCTGCCCTAGTCAGGGCGACACAGACCCTCAGCCTCCTAAATCTGGGAGGGGTGGCTCTCAGCCTCCTTGGGGCCCCCAATCCTAACCATGCAGCAATGTCATTGTCTAGTCACAAGACTGCGTGTTCCTTCAGGACCCAAGCTGAATGTTGGCTCTTAAAAAATTGTCTTTCCTCCAGCACGTATCTGGCACTCAGTGGTTTCTGAATTTAATCTGGTCTCTATCCCCTAGGGGAACACAGGGCCTGTAGTGGAACGCACCCCCATTCCTAGTCTACCGCTCTTTCTACCCTGGCAGTGAGACTTTCATTGTTGGGCCAAGTGACTTCCTGGGGGAAGCGTGTCCCCCAGGTGAAGGGCATTGGGGCTCACAGGTCTCCTGACTGCTGGCTCCCCACCAAACGCAGACAGCCTCTTCCTGGCACAGAGCTGGGTGCCATGGAAAGCTCTGCACTCATTTTTTTTTTTTTAATAGGAAAATGTGTGCTGCCAAGTCGGGCTCCCCGGGGAGCGTTTTAGCTGCATGACTCACGGGGTATTCAGAGATCCTGCTCCATTTAAGGGTGATCTATTTACAAGCATGCGTAGGTTTTTAGAATTTTACAGTGGTTTGCAGGGAGGGTGGGGTGTGTATTCAGAATGTATGGCCATTTCCTGGACTGTAAATAAAACTGTGTGTGTGAGAGAGAGAGACAGAGACATAATGATTATGTAGGAGCTTTCTAGAAACAGACAGCTGAGTCTGAAGATCTGAAAGGGTTTCTTGTAAATCAGACCTGCAGAGTCTCCTTGGTTGCCCTGACGCTGGCTGTGGGAACAGACCAGGGCAGAATTGCAGTTGAGAAAGTGAAGGGAGCCTCCTCTCCCATGCAGCCCTGGGCTTGGCCATGATTTTGTGATAGTAATTCCGGGGGAAGCATCACACTCTTTCCTCTTTACCCCAATTTCTAGAAGTCCACTGCAGAGCACTGTGAGAGGCAGGCGAACAGGTGCTCGCCTCCCCAAGCGGCCTTTGCCCTCTGTCTGGACAGCAATGGACGTCTCCCCAACAACCCACCCGAGCCGTCAGTGAGAGGCCCAGAGATTCTGCTGGATGGATGCAGACTGGACTCCAGGGAAAGGTGCCCCAAAGTACCCCCATCACCCTGGACTCTCCAAAGGACAGTGAGTCTGTACTGGCCTGTGGGGTGGGGAGCTCCCATGAGTAGAATGAGGGAGCAGGAACCCCCAGGACTATCAGAGCCACCGAGCTCAGCATGGAAAGCCACCCTGTTGCTGCAAAAACAAGAAAAAGAAAAAAAATAATAAAAACCTTGGAGCTATTCTTTCTCCCGACCCCATCCCATCTGTCTGCAGTCCTGTCAGTGCTCTGTCCAGTGAAGATCCCAAGCAGGGCCTTTCCTCCCATCTTCCCACTGAGCTACCTTTATCCACCTTGGTGCTCCCCCAAAACACGCCTGCTGACTGTTGAATGGGCCGTGAATTCCCTTCGAGCCACCCTCCTCCACTCTCTTCCTGGGGCACATCCAGGGAGCTACTAGGTTTTCTGAATGGTTAGAGCAGAAAGGGCCGGAGAGGAGATTCAGGGGTCTTCTCAGAGAAGGGAGCATGGAGGGCCTCCACCTGCAGCAGAGAGTTGGGGCTCTGTCCTGAGAACAGTGGCGAGCGCCTGGAGGACTGAGCAGACCAACTGCAGAAAGCTCCCCTGGCAGCACTGTGGAGGGCCCACGGGGCCCGGGACGGGATCCACGCTGGAGGGAGACCGCAGCGGCCTGACTCCGGGGTGAAGTATTCATTCAAGACAACACTCACTCCACTGCTCGTTTCATCACTTCCCCCGGGTCCCTCTGCCTTTTGGAGCTCCCCAAAGTCAAGGCGTTGGCTCTTCCTATCAATATTCAGCAGGAATATAGGACCAGGGCCCAGTCTCTGCCCCTGGGAGCTCACATCTGTGACTCTGTCCCCCAGCACAGGAAGGAAATTCCATTTCCCCAGCTCCTTTTTCAGAAAAGTCACCCTTCATTGACTTCTGTGGGATGTTTGTCCCCGGACGGGGTTTGGATGCCGTGAGCGAGTGCCTGTGTGCACTGCTGTCCAGCTAGGGGAGGGCTCCGGTTTTCTTGGTCTCCCTGCTGCGGGCAGACTTCAAACGGTGCGGTTTCCTCCTGATGGTTATCTCCACAACCCATTTCTCAGAATGTCGTGCCCATCAGCTTTCAGACAGCGCTGTTTTTGGTGCCAAGTTGCTTGCTTCAAGGTTTGGAGCTTTACTGGAGCATAAAACAATAGAACTTCTGACTCCACCTCCCTCCTATGCCCCTAAACTGGCTCTCTGTCCACCAGCCCCCAACAAAACAAAGCTGTACACTTCCTGAGAAACACCCCTGACCCTGCAGCAGCCCTTGGTCCCTAAAAAGTACTTGGTTTATGGGTTATCACTGTCATGCATCTTAAGAGTTGTTGGAAACGCAGGGACACCACTCCTGAAAATGGGTTCCCCCAAGACATCAGAGACATTGGGCAAAAAAGACAGGATGACTCAGTGCCACCCCATTATCTCTGAGGATCCTTCAGGGGCCGCCCTCTGCTCTCAGGACAGAGCACAAACCCATTGGCTGTCTGTGCTCTTTTGGACAGTGGGGTTCAGCCCTGGCTCCTCACTCCTTAACCCCCACAGGTTTTTATTGGGTAAAGAGTGGGTGACTTGGAGGCTGGTGATGGCTGTCTGAACCAGGGGACAAGCTCCCTGTCCTGGCGGGCAGCTCTTCTGTGCCTTAGCCCCCAAAGCCTGCCTATCTCCCTCTTTGCATTGGGTGTGTTTCTGGAGATTTGTGCATCAACTCAGATCACATGGGGAGCATTCTTGGGGTGTGTGCTTTTAAAAGGAAATCCATGGAAAATCCTGCTTGTGAGATGAGAAATCCTTTTGTGATGGGTAATCACCATTGCCCTTCTCCAGCCCTTCATGTGTTGATGCTGTGACTTTGGGGGTTTGCTAAAGGGGTCCTCCGGATGCTGGTGCTCCTTCTGAAGACCCTGAGCATGGTTCCTGGGGAAAGGCCGTGCAGCTGAAGCTGAGCCCAAGATGCTTGCACATCTGACATTTCTACAGTTGCCGAGGCTCCTCGTAACCCCAAGCTGGTCTCTGTGAAATGGTTGCTGCTTCTCGAAGCCTGACCAGGGGGTATTGTCAGCAGCCTCAAGGGCCCTCCTCTGGTTGATTCAGCTGGACCAATGCACACATTTGGAAATGGGTCAACTCCTCCTGTGGGCCTTGGCTATAGAATGATCGAGAGGGAACAGGAAAGAGAGGGCAAAGAGAAACACCCCCTCCCTCGAAAGGGTATCAACCCTCACCCAAAGGGATTGCGCCTGTCACAATTAGGGCTGTTTTTCCTGCCTCCAGATGTTGTGTGTTACAGGATCCTTTGTTGGTGAGCACACACATGGCAGCCTTAGCGGCAGCCAGTGCCAGCCTGAAGGCTTCAACAATGGGGGCTGCAATTGAGCATGAAACATAATGTGCCAGGCACTGAGCTATGAGAGCCGTGTTTCTGGGAACGCTGTGCGGTGCTGTTCCCAAAAGCACAGGCGCCCAGCTTTGCTTTGTGAACTCTTGTCACCAGATATAATGAGGCTCCCATCTGAGAGAGAGACTTGACCTGAGGGGATGATTAATGGGATTAAGCTTCAAGGCTAGATCGCTTTCTTTTGGGATTTGGATCCTTGCCATGAGAACCCACCTTCAAGGCCAGCACTGTGGTTTTACCTGGAGCCCCAGGAAGATGGGCCCTGGGCAGTTCCCAGACAAGACCCCACGGAAGTCAAAGTCTAGAGAGGCCTGGCTGCTTCTCTGTCGTTGGTGGGAGTGCTGGAAATCACCAAGGACACCGTCTTGTGGGATCCCTGCTAACCCGCCATCAAAGGGGGCCAGAAACCACTGGCCTTGAAAATTCTGTTCACGGCACCTTTAGCTTGGAGCATGAAGGGAAACCCAGGATTCAAAGCACAAAGACTTTTTTCCTTCTTCAATCGAGAGGGCAGACAGGCTACATGCATTTGAAAGCGGTTATAAACACCAGACCCACCAACGACAATTTAGGAGGTCTTATATGTAATCTGCCCAGTCCCAGATATTTTAATTCTACGTTGCAGGGAAGCAAGTGCCAGCTGGCCGCTGACCGACCACGCTCAGGGTTCAGTTCTAAACAGCACTGTTTGGGAAAAGCTCAATCTAAAACAGACAGCTCTGCATGTGTTTAGGTTTTGCCTTCTTTCCACTTTTAAATATTAAAAATTGACTCCAGCTGTGGGGTAGAAAGTAACGCCTAACCTATAAAAACATTGACAAATAAATCACAATGCAATTTGCTGCGCATTTTTGTGAGGTCTAAACACCAGTTCTTGAAAGGAATTTTCCATTATTGCATCTTGGGAAGATAACTTCTTCATAAAAAATTCATTTGACTTTTATATTTCATAAAATCATCACAATAGCATTCCCACATTCGGGATCTGCGTGTGTGCTGGAGCACCCATGGCTTTCCGCCGGCTTTCCAGGCTCCCAGACCTCTCTTCCATGATTGTGCAGCATCGGAAGCCTTACCTGGGAGGATGAGATCGCGCTGCATCCCCCGCCTGGGGCCCTGTCCTTCTGGAAACCAGGCTGAGTTGAGTCTCAACAAAGGGGCAGCTCTTTTTGAGTTTGAAGTGACTGCCAACCAAACTCTGTCCATGTTTGCAGACCCCTTTCTGAGGTAAGGATGGAGGATTGGTGGTGGGAGGCCCAGGACAGAGGAGGGAAGAGGGATCTGTGTGACAGACTTGGCTGTGAGTTTCAGTCTTCAAGCGCCTTTTTCCAGAAATGATGCTGCTTCCAGCCCAGTTCACATGGTATCGGCCGCGATAGCGTAGACACGCTGCGCTGACAAACAGCCCCAGTCTCAGTGACTTATTCCTCTTATAGTACACGCCTAGCACACAGCCGTTGCACTGTAGTATTTACACCGGGATACAACTAATATAACAGCCATACATCCATTGCACTGTAGTATTTACACCGGGATACAACTAATATAACGGCCACTACCTGAGACATCGTCAGTGCTCCTGGCAGAGGGGAAGGACCATCTTGGAAGGCCTTTCACAAGTAGTCAGATGCTCACAGCTTATTGCCCAGAACTTGTCCTATGGTGCCACCCAACCTCAGGGAGTGCCAGAAATGAAATCCTACCTGCCCAGAAGACAGAGAGCTGGAGCGAGGCGGTGCGTGGCTTTGATGGGTGTTACACCCAACATGTCTGCGTAACTGTGGAGGTCCTTCTGCGGTATCTGTACTAGCCCCAACCCTTCTGAGCCCCGGCCTCAATGAGATCGTAGCCCTGGGAGTACAGCTTTGGGAAGCCAGAACGGATCAGCTGCAGTCAGGCTTGTAGGAGATGCCCCCTTACAGTGCCTGGCCAGCCCCTGCGCCCCTTCTCTGAGAGCTACGCTCGAAGTCCTTACGCATTGGGGTGTATGGGGTGGCCCCAGCAGATGATGTCACGTTGCTACTACACAACTCTCCCTGGAGCCAGCTGCCTGGATCAGAGAAATGCACCTAAACAGAGCTGAGCCGATAGGATTCTCCGTCCCAGAAATTCAGAATTGTAGTTCAGGGATAGCTAGTCTTGGTATGGTGCGTATAATTTTGGAAGCTCTCGCAAAGAGATTTTTGGCCATATGCGTGGAGACACTTACAAAGTTGAAATGCAGGGCAAGTGGAACGTGTCAAACACGCAGAGAGAAGTAAATACAAGAAACCACGGCGCGGGGACGGGGAGAGAGAATGCTAGGCACACAGGCACCGGGTTCTAGCATAAAATCAGCGCTTGGGCGGCAAGGGAGGACGAATATATTACAGAAAAATCTGAGTGTCCACCACAGAAGATAACCACTAGGTCAAGGCCCTGAGTGTCTGAAAGTTTCCTGTTCAAGTACCAAGACTCATGGAGAAGATAGCACCTGACACCATTACCAGCCGAAGCCACTTTATGGCGGATCCAGTTAGCAAGTTAGGGAGCCATTTGGTGATGTCCTTAGGATTACTAACCCCTCAAACCTGTACCTTCTTTTATCCGCTCTAAGAGTCCTGGTTCTCAAGGACACAGGGGAGGGTAGAATTAGCAAACCCCACAATTACTCATTTGTTTTATCCCAAATTGCATACACAGCAGTCTCAGAATAACTATACCAATCCTACCACCATTATGATGACCAATAACATTAAAAAATTTATATGTGATCTCTCCATTCCTCCTCCCTTTAAAAAATAGTTATACTATATGTACATTTTTAGAGCATAGAGCTATTGGGTACTTTACTGTCCCTGTGAGCCTTCACTTAGTCTTAGAGTGATAAGTAATTACATTTTTAATGTTCCCCACAGCGTCTCTCTAGCCTTTTTGATTGTTCAAAATTTATTCTCTAGTGAACTTCTCAGGGAGGGCTTATGGGACCAGTTTCCCTAAGTTGTTGCATGTCGCTAACATTATGCCTGGATCCTTCACCTTGAAAGTCAGTTTTGTTGAATTCAAATCTTCGGCCTGTATTTTCTTTCCTTGAGTATCTTAAACACGTTACTCCGTTTTCTTCGGGCATAAAATGTCACTGTCAAAGTCTGATGCTAATTTATTTTTTTTCTCTTCTATGCCACATGCTCATTTTTCTAGATGCCCAAAATATAACTTTTCTTTTTCTTTGAAATCCTGCGATCTCATTACAATATATTGTGGAGTTGGTCGTTCAGGTCTGTACTCCCAAGAACATGGCGCACTTTTTCCTCCCTCTGAATCGATCGTTTTTTTGTATTCTAGAATAGCCTTTTCACTCCCTGGGCATGTTTTCTTGAATTAAACATGTTAGTATTTAATTTTCACCTTCAGGAATTTCTATTATCGTATGTTGAGTTTTCTTTGCCTAGCTTCGAGATTCATTCTTTTTTCTTGAATTCTTTTATTCATTCTTTGCTTTTTAAAATTTTTCCTCGTGTTACTTCCATTTTTAAGACATTATTGTATTTTCACTCACTGCTCCTTACAGTTTGGTCTTTGTTTCTGAAATACTTTTTTCTTTTCTTTCCACATCTTTCCTGAGTTCTGCGCTTATTTCTGAGTTTTTCTGTTTCTGACTCGTGTTGTTCTTTCAAGTCTTAACTGTCTTTTGGTTTATTTTGAAGTAATAAGTTATAATTTTGAACTGCTTTTACGGACACATCTTTCTGGTGTTTTTATTATTTGTAGGGATGTTATTTTCATCGTGTCCTATTTTTAAGTAGTAACTTTGTATGGGCTTTGGCTGCTGCCAACTTTTATGTGACTTCGGTTTTCCTGGGCATGGGGACTGAGGCGGGACATGAGGTTCAGGAAAGCTTTTGTAACTGCTCAGAGCTCCCTCCTCTGTTGTTGTATAGTGATAATAAACACATGAGCTTGTCTTATGACACTTCCAGTGCTTCAAATGGAAATGAGTGGATACAAAATAGCAACACAAAAGCATATGAAAGCATAAATCTCACTGGATAAGGTAAATATATAGACAGATACAGAATAATGTAATATTATAATAGTGGTACATAAATCACTATTAACTGTGGTGTAATAGTTAAAAGAGTGAATTATTAAGAATAACTATAACTATGAAAATCTGTCAATGAGTGGATGCACAATAGAAAAGATCTAAATTGTGATATCAATAACATAAAGTGTGTGCCCAGGACCAGGTTATCTTCACAACTGAATATGTTCACATATTCTACCAAACATTTAAAGAAGAATTAATACCAGTCCTTCTAAAACTGTTCAAAAATAAATAAAAGAAGGAACACTTGTGAACTCATTTGTGAGGTCATAATTACCCTAGTCCAAAGCCAAACAAAAAATTAAAAATAGAGCTACCATTTGACCCAGCAATTCCACTTCTGGGCACATATTCAAAGGAATTGAAATCAGTATCTCAAAAAGATATCTGCGCTCTCATGTTCATTGAAGCATTGCTTGCAATAGTCAAGTCATGGAAGCAACCTAAATGCAAACAAGTAGATAAAGAAATTGTGGTATATAAGCACAATTGAATGTTATTCGGTTTTAAAAAGAATTAAAAAATCTGCCATTTCCATTACGCTAAGCGAAATAAGTCAGACATGGAAGGACAAATGCTACATAATACCACTTATATGAGGAACCGAAAACAGTCAAACTCAGAAGAAGGGAGTAGAAAGGTGGTTGCCAGGGCCTGAGAAGAGGGAAAGTGGGGGGATTTAGTCAAAAGGTATATCAGTTATTCAAGATGAGTAAATCCTAGAGATCTAGTGCCTAGAATTAATAATGCCTTGTTGTTTTCCTAAAATGTGGGTAAAGTGGTAGATCTCATAGTAAATGTTCTTATCAAAATAAGAAGAAGAAGGGTAAGAATAAATAGAGGGTGTGGGTGAATCTTTTGGAGATGACGGATGTGTATGTAACATTGATTGTGGCTTCACAGATATATACTTATCTCAAAAGTCATCAAGCTGATTATATTAATTACATACGGCTTTTTGTGCCGATTATAACTAATCATGTGGTTCAAAAAATGGTCATGTGGTTAAAAAAAAAAAAGAGTGGATGGAGAAAGACCTGATTGGGTTTAGGGAACTAAAGGTTTCATGGACAAGGCCACTGGGACATGTTTATAATCATGGAAAGTGAGCAAAACTGGCCCAGAATGATCTAAACAGTGTCATTTTGACTTTATCAAAAATAGGTAGAATTCAAAGCCCAGGAGTAAACATGCAAAAGTAGTATAGCAATTACCTCCAGGTGGTGGGATTACAGGTCATTCTTATCTCCCACGAGGAAAACAATGGAGGTGACTGTGAACTGGGGCACAGTCTCGCTCACCCTCAGCCGGTGAGTCCGGGCTCTGTGACCCCCGTGACTGCGACGTCGGGAAAGCGAGCTGATCCCGGCCCAGTTCCCACCTCTGCCAGGGGTCAGTGATCCCTGCCCCGCAGAGCAGCCCCGGGCACGGCGTGCGTGCTTGTTTTCGAGCCCTGGCGCTGCAGAGGAGGACTGCTTTTCCTCCTGCACCACCATCATCGCATCTCACCCCCTACTCAGAGCAGGGCTGGCTCCAGACGCCGGGCCGCCGACTCTGCAGGGGAGCGCTGGGGAGATGCAAGCGCACCATGCACGCGCAAGAGGGCCAGCCTCCCCATGGGGCAAGGCAGCCGGCTGCCCCGTGACACCACTGTCCCTACGAGCCATGCCGGGCAGAAGGGGGCCGGCGGGGCCTCCCTGACCCTACCCACCCCTCACCCCCCTTCCCTGCTCCTGAGGAGCAGCTCCCCTGCTGGGCGCATCTGCTCCTGCCATTCGCCAGCTGGTGCAAGAGAATTAAAAGTCCCATCTGAGGTTATGATGAACAATTTAATGATGTGGCTGTGAATGAGGCCGTAACGGCGGAATCGTCGCTTCATTTTCAGGCTTCCATTAGTTGAGCTGACTTGATGCTGCCTGGGGAGGAAACGAGCCCCGCAGTGCAGCTCGGGGCAGGGCAGGGGCAGGGCAGGGCAGGGCAGGGCAGGGGCAGGGCAGGGGCAGGGCAGGGCAGGGGCAGGCGGATGGGGGCCGGGAGGGCGAGCAGCGGTGGAACTTGGTCAGGTGGGTCAGAGGCGGAGGAGAGGCCGCAGGAACTCGGGCAGCGATACCCAGCTCACCCTGAACTGATGGAGAAGGCAGAGCCCTAAATTAATCCAGTTTTTTTAGACAACTGAAAGCAAAAGCCTTTTCCCAAAAATGGAAACTTCTAAAAGCTCATTCATCATTGTCCCTAGGAGTTTGGGAGGCATGTAGGGCTGTTTGCCCTGGCACTACATGACCCCCAATTAATGTGTTTTTCCATTTGGGGACTCTTGTCTTTTTTTTTCTCGCTGCCAGCTGCCACTTCTTCGTGTGTCATCTCCCAACATTTCCCACTCTGCTTGCTTGTCTTTAAACTCTGCAGGAACTAAAGGTTGCAGGGGAAACAATGAGGAACTCAATCTGCTCGCGCAGTGTCCGTATATTCCATTGGACCCCAAGACGACAGAGTTGGATGAAGGACGGCTCTTCCCCTTTCCCCTCTATCTGTCGCTGCTGCCAGCCACCCCCCAACACACACGCACACACACACACACGCGCACACACACACGCACACACACACGCACGCGCGCACACACACACACACACACACGCACACTTTGAAGAGCAAGGCCCTGACTCGCAGCCTTTCTCTCCATCCCAACCCCTGCCATCCCTGCCTTCAGGCCTAGCCCGCCAGGGTCTCTGCCCTGGGCCCCATCTTTCGGAGGACCCTGCTCTGGCCCTTTCACAGCCCTCTTGGTCTCCCCGCTACGGGTGAACTTCAAACAGTGCATTTTCCTCCTGATGGTTATCTCCACAACCCATTTCTCAGAATGTCTTGCCCGTTAGCTTTCGAACAGCACCATGTTTGGTGCCAAGTTGCTTGGAGCTTTACTGGAGCATAGAGCAATAACATTTCTGACTCTGCCTCCCTCCTATGGCCCTAAACTTGGCCTATCTGACCTCCAGCCCCCAACAAAACAAAGCTGTACACTTCCTGAGAAACAAAGCCTGCAGCAGCCCTTGGTCCCTAAAAAGTATTTAGTTTATGGGTCGTTGTTGTAATGAATTGTAGGAGTTGTTGGAAATGCAGGGACACCACTCCTGAAAATGGGTTCCCCCCAAGACATCAGAGACATTGGGCAAAAAAGACAGGATGACTCAGTGCCACCCCATTATCTCTGAGGATCCTTCAGGGGCCGCCCTCTGCTCTCAGGAAAGAGCACAAACCCATTGGCTGTCTGTGCTCTTTTGGACATTGGGGTTCAGCCCTGGCTCCTCACTCCTTAACCCCCACAGGTTTTTATTGGGTAAAGAGTGGGTGACTTGGAGGCTGGTGATGTCTGTCTGAACCAGGGAGAAGCTCCCCCTCTTGGTGGGCAGCCCTTATGGAAATTAAAGTATCATTTACAATATGGTATTGTGGATAGAAAGGACGTCAGGAAATTCTCTTTGCCCTTTAGTATCTGAATATGTTTTATTATTAGCGAAGGTTCTTCCCAAGCTATGGGTCCTGCGTTTTGTTTGGTAGCCATGGTCTGCCTGAGAGAACTGAGAAAATCAAACAAAGAATTATAGGGGAATGTGTATTTCATGCAATAAAAAGACTCTAGAAGTGAGAAAAGCAACTCTAGACTGAAGGTGAGAGAGGTGAAAGCCTGTATCTTTTTTATTCTTCTGGGAAAATAAATCAGAATGACCCGCTTAGAGAGATTTTGTGGAATAAGTTTGTTCTGTTGCAGTGATTGTGGGGCCCTATATCTGTGGTTCTCAAACGGGCAATTTGCCCCTCAGGGGACATGTGGCAATGTCTGGGGACATTTTTGGTTGTTGCATTTTGGGAGTGGGGTAGTCTACTGGCATCTATGTATCGGATGGAGCTCAACATCCTACAGTGCAAGCCCAGAGCACCACAACAAAGGCTTACCTGACCCCAAATGTCAGTGGTCCCAAGACTGAGAAAGCTGCCCTATCTGTCACGGGGTGGGATTGGCACTGACTGCACTCCAGCATCCACAAAACAACCGAACGTAAAATCCGTTCCTGGTAGTCACAAGCTTGAGCCCTGGGTGGCTCTGACTCATCCATAAGCACAAAGCTGGGACTTTGACACGGGCCAGAACAGAACTCTTGGATGATTTTGTGCTATAATTAGTTTTTAAATACTCTCTCCCCCCTTTCCCTTCCCCGACATCAGCTGCCTTTTTTTTTTTTTTTAAGGAAATTAAATAAACAAGAACAACTCCCAAAATATCCTTTGTTTATGTCATTGGATTTTTTCTCTGTGGATGAAGTAAAACGCAATATATTGTAGAAAATAGCGTCAAAGGCTGTGGCTAACGCTCAGTGGCAGCTCATGGAACACAGCAGAAGCCTCGCTCCTGGGACCCGCTCGGGTGGCGGTGAAGCGCACAGGTGGAGCGTGACCGTCATAACTCGTTCGTGTGCTTCCCGCACGGTAGACATCCCTGGATTGCTCATTTGATTAAACACGGTGCGATATGTTTGAAGGATGAATATTCCAGTCCATGCTGTTCTATTTTCCCTGCGAGGGTCATATTTCTCCTGTCAATAACACAGGCCCGGTTCCCCTCGAGCCCCAAATTACACTTCCTCGAAGGGATGAAATTCCGTATTTTCCGTGAGATCTTTATTCCACATGACTGTACTAATGACCAGGGTGAAACTGAGAAGTTCAGGAAAGGAAACCTCTCCCTCCATCAAAGGGAGTAAACAAACCGAAGGAAAACAAGACGCCAGAAGCGAAAATGTGTAGGGGGGTTAATGCGTTCCATGAATCCGGAGGCTGTCCTAGGCCCACGGCCGGACCTCCTCGCCTGTCCACCAAATCACTCCTGCCACCTACAACCGTGTCACGTGGCCCACGCCGACAAAATCCTCCGGCCGTCTGGTTGAGGATTTTTTTTCTCTCTTGGCATTGAAAAGAGGGAATGCTGTTAAATCTCTCCAATCTCACCTTGTCCCTTGTCTCCCACCACTACTCCTGACTCATCTGTACCTGGATTTCCCATTCACATGCTAAGTCATGTCCAGCCGGTGTGGCTCAGTGGTTGAGCATTGACCCAGGAACCACGAGGTCACGGTTTGAGTCCCGGTCAGGGCACAGGCCAGGGTTGCGGGCTCGATCCCCAGTCGGGGTGCAGGAGGCAGCCGATCAACGACAACTCGCTCATCACTGATGTTTCCATCTCTCTCTTTCCCTCTCCCTTCCTCTCTCTGAAATCAAGAAAGATTTTTTTTTTTAAAGAGCACGCCACTGCCTTTAAAAAACTAAAAAGGAAGAATTAAGCAGAGCAAATGCCCAGGGTCCTGAGAGAGGGTGGGACTCACTTGGCTCTTCTGACCCTGAGACTCTGAGCAAGTTACTCCTCTGAGCAGCCGTGTTCAAGGCCAAGGGGGCCGGTGGAACAGCGGGTTTCCTGTCACCGTAGGGACACTAAAGTCTTCCCCGACCAGTATGATCTTCGATTCAATCAATGACTGACTCTGTTGTGTGTGAAATGCATTTTTATAGGGAAACATTCGAAGACAAGATCTGTTGAAGAGTGACTTTTGCAGCATCTTATCTCAGTTACTAGGTAAAACTCTGATTTCTGAGGTTTACGATGGTACGTGAGTGCTCATATCTAAATACAATGACTTTGGTGGCCTGTTTCACGAAACATATATGCTCCCAAGTTACAATTCCCTGTTTGACACTGTCCATTAGAGAGCCCTTAACTATTTGGTTCAGCCATTTCTATGCGCCAAAGAAATAATAGGAGTGAGCATGCATTTGGGGGGTGGGGGGGGTCTCTGTTTGTAGTTAATGTCATAAACATTTTAAAGTCAGATAAGCATTACATAAAATCAAAGCTATTTTTTCACAAACACAGTTGCTGGTGTATCAATGTTTTTGTAAGGAGAGTCCAATAAAATGTGTCAGGCTTTTCTTTCTCCTGTCCTAAAGGACCAAGACTGTAACAATTTTTCTTACATTAAAGATGAGTATTTCAAAAGATTTCTCTTCAAGGGCAATGCCTACGGCAATATCAGCCTCTAGGATAAAGGAGGAGGCCCCTTCTGCTCCCGAAATAAAACCCGCACTCTTCGTTACCCAGCAGGAAGCCAGAGCTGCCCTGCAACGCTGTCCCGGGGCCAGGCCCAGAAACATCCACGAAGAGACTTTATACCGAGAACCTCCGACCTGGACCTTGTTTATCCAAAATTCACTCTTTTCTGAAAACATAGCAAAGTGCAAGGGACGTTGGACATTTCTAAAGCTTACAGTTACCCAAATGCACACATATCTAACCATTAAAGGCATATTGTTAAATAGCATTTAAATGTTTATCCTTACTACTTATTTAAAAGCCTCCCAGGTTTATCTTGTTAAAGAATAGACCAGTTGTTGCTTAATAATAACCTAAAAATGCAAAATTTCGCCAATTTGACTGAGACCTTTCATCTTTTGGCCACGACATCGCTTTTGTTAACTGCAGTGAAAATCCCGAAAGGTTTGAACTCAGTTTAAGTCTTTAATATTGTCAAAAAGAGATAAATGTTCAGTTTACAGGCCTTTTTTGAAGTTTTTCAATGTCTTATTGTTTCAACACGATGACGCAGGTAAAAGTCCTCGCCCACATCTAGGCGTTCTGTGGAGTTATCTTCTTGGTTAATAAAAAACTCCCCTTATAACACGGATAGCTTCTTCCATTTAAAAACCAAATGCCAAAAATACATTTCTCAAATGGAAAAGCCAGGTCAATAGGCTAGAGAAACACAGAAGTGGAGGTCCAGAGCTGGACCCACTGAAGCTGTGCTCGAGGTTATGTTATGCAATGTGCTGCTTGAGCTCTGACACCAGACATCACTTTCAGAGTATGACACCCCTGCTTCCAAGAACCTCAGTGCCAAGATTTATCTGGACGTTGGGAATCTGCACCTAAACCGAGGGGCCCCTACCATAACATAACCAATGCTGAGGAGCAGGATTTATAATCCCCCGGAGAGACGTAATTATTTGGCCACTACATCATTTTCATTAACTGGAATGAAAACTCTGGGTGGTTTTGAGAACTCAGCGGTAATCATACAGGATATGCTGACATCTGGTGGCATTGATTAAGCAAATACGAATTAATAAGCAGCACTGTAATTAAAACGATCAACTGCGTCGTTTTAAAATATTCAGAATTCCTTTGGAGCTTTTCTAAACTATTTTAAAAGGCTTTGCTTTTTCGTTATAATGTTTATCATCTGGCCTAGCCTAGTCATTAAATCTGTGAGTAAAACCTTACATTTTAACTCCAGGTTAATTAATCCTAGATTTATAATGATAGATGTGAGCTATTCACTAATTTAGGTCTCCAATTTCAATAATAAGATCTAAATGGTAATCAATTTTTATGGGGTTTTTGTTTGTTTGTTTGTTTGTTTCAAGGAATAATTTAAGATGAAATAAATGTGATTTTTCTAGTTTCTGGCTTAGAAGCCAACAGTGGAGAGCTGCCCGCAGTCAAAGTGGGCTGTGGTGTGTATAATTTCATGCTACTAAATCGTTTGACCTTTCAAAATTACATCTAATCAAATCTAGGAGAGAATTACCACTGTCTCCTTATTAGCATGACTCTCCCCAAAGTTGTCCGTCAAGAGACATAAAACAATAGTTTCCACCCTGCTTTTCAGAGCAAAAAATGAAAACAGATTTTGACTGGTCCAAAGTCAGTGTCAGGTCCATGAACAGAATCCGGGAGTTGCTAAGCCTTGGTTCTTGCCACCTTTCGATGTGTGTTTCCATTTAAGATGAGTGACGTGTAGTCAGTTGTCATGGTTTTTAGAAGATTTCTGTAAGGTCTGACTTTTGCCTCAGATTCTGGACGAAAATCATGTTTAAAGTTTGTTTCCTCTCATCTTTTCCTGGTTTCGATTATTTTTTAAGAGTAGTTGATGGTCTCATGACACGAGCCTTCTATTTTGTGCTTTATGTCTCGTGTTTTGAATTTTATGTGAAATTGTGGGTTTGATCTTTGACCTCTGTTTACTATAATGCTGATTTGCCACTAATTCGATAGCAAGCCATAGGGATCTACTGTAAACACGCTGCTCACTTTACACAGCTCTGTTTTACCCTTAAGTGAAGAAATATGTGCGTAGAATATAATTGAAAGGCTCTTGCAGAAGTAATAAAAACCACATAAGTTTTCCACTTCCCAGGTAGCACTCAGATTAATCACTTTCTGTGACAGAAGGACTAGTAAACTGAGAGGACGTCATCAACGTAAATAGGTATAACCTTGCATTTAGGTTTAGCTCGGCCAATGTACTCAACTAGAAACAGGGAGACGTGGTACAGACCGCTCAGCCCTGCCTGGCCCGCTGGGCTCTGGACCCAGAGAGCGCTGATCACAGGTGGGGTCAGGGCAGAAGGGAGATTAACCCTGAGTTAGTTCACGCCCTGATCCCAGGGGAGCCCGTGTCAGGGCAGCTGTGCCCAGCACAGAGACCTGGGGTAGAGCCCTGTCTGTGACTGACCGTGGCATGGAGTGGGCATCAGGGCATCGGGCCTGCGCGATAATATTCCATGAATTTTATTTCTCGTTTTTCAGAATTTCCAAAGGCAACTCTGTTTCGTTTTAATCCCACAACCAAAGGTCGTTACAAAATAGTCACGGGGATGTAAAGTACAGCACAGGGAATATAGTCAATAATAATAGTGTAATAACCATGCGTGGAGCCGGGTGGGTACTGGAAATATCGAGGGAGCGCTTTGTAAAGTATGTGATTGTCTAACCACTGTGCTGTGCACCTGAAACCAATACAAAATAATATTGAATGTAAGCTGTAATTGAAAAATAAAAGAAAATTGAGAAATAAAACAAGGGAGAGCGAGAGATGAGAAGACCTTGGGGAAGCTCCAAGGAAGGGTTTGGCTGGTCGCAGCTGCGCCCCGAGCCCAGGCCAGCGAGGAGCGCGCTGGGCGCCTCCCTGGCAGCCGGAGGAGGGGATATGGCAAGGCCCGCGTTCGGGCAGGGAAACGCTGTCTTCCTCTCTCTCCCTGTTATGCCAACTGCCTGTGAGTTGCTGGCCTAATGTCTTATCGGTGTATATTCCAAATCCTAATTTCTCCTGGGCTGGTTTATGTTATGCCCAGTTTGAGATCACTCAGCCCTTCGGACTCTGGGCTTCGGCTGAACACGGAGCAGGGGTTGCTGTCCTTGGAATACTTTGATTCAATAGAAAAGAATTTGCTATTAAAAACACATTTATGACATTCAACCTGGTCTCCCTTTTTCAGTTTCCTCTCATTTTTCTTCATCATACTCAGAGATAGCATGAGAATGAAATCACTTGTCCAAGAAATATTTATTGGGCCCCCACCTTCTCCACGCACTGCACAAGGCATCGTGGAGCAGAGAAAAGTCGGCTGCCTAGATGCCCCCTCCAGGAGCGTGCGGTTCCCTCGGGGACGCGGGGCAGACACGTGTGCAAAGTTAAGGAGCAATTCAAGGACCTCACGGCACAAGACAAACACCCAACAAGGCGAGAGGCGCCGCAAAGCAGGGCAGGATTCTAAGGAACAGGAATGGTGTCGACAGAAGGTGTGCGAGCCCTGGCTGGTGTGGCTCAGTGGTTAGAGCGGCGGCCCATGGACCAAAAGGTCTTGGGTTTGACTCCTGGGCACGGACTCAGCTGCAGGCTCCATCCCCAGCCCCGGCTGGGGCGAGTGTGGGAGGCAACCAATGGACGTGTCTCTCTCACATCAATGTTTCTCTCTCTCTCCTACTCTGAAAAGCAATGGAAAAAATATCCTCAGGTGAGGATTTAAAAAAAAAAGAAAGTGTGAGAGTTCAGAGGAGGAGGGAGGGAGCATAGCCAGAGAGGAGGGAGATTCCCCGGCAGAGCCACAACTCAAAAGCTGGCATCCCCGTGGGGAAGGGAGCGCAACTCCACGGGCAAGGCAGACGAGAGGCAGGCGAGCACGGGCCTGTCCTGGAAACACGTCTAACTTAGAGGAAAAGATCCATGGACGTGCCGTGTGGCGCAGGAGACGCGAGTTCCAGTCCTGACTCAGACCCTCCTGCTGTGTGACCTTTAGCCGGCCTCTTGTGCCCGAGATCCCCGAGCTCATTTACCTATGTCATGGAAATAGCACCTCCTCCTGTGACGCCTGTGAAGCTACTGGAAAGATCAAATGACCAACGGGGAATGAAATGCTTGGGGATACCAGCACAAGGGGCAGATCAGAGAAGGCCTGAAATGCCAGCCAGGGGCTGACTTCAGTCCTTTCAGTAATAAAAAGCCATTGAAGAACTTTGAAGATGCCAGTGAATGACAGGATGAGAAAGGTGTAAGGAACCTAGGTCCCCTCTCCAACTCCCTCCCGCAGCCTGGCCATCAGTCTCCCTTCTGCGCTGACAATTTTCTGTGATGTCAATTCAACACTCCTGCCGGCGCTGGGAGGAAACTCCATCCCCGCGCTTGGGAGGAGCTGTGCAGGCCTTGAAACAATCATACCGTGTAAATCAAAGGCCCTGCTGCAGCTCGGGCCTCCCATTCACTTGAGCATATCTATTGTTTTTGGAACTTACTCAAATTTATTCACATTTCAAGATGCTTCGTACTGTGGAGAGAGCATTCTTGCACTGTATCCCCAGAAAGCACCCTTGTTTATGATGTGCTGTCTTTGGCTCTGAAGATCATTAGCCCTTTCCCCACATCACTGCCTTGCTGAATCCAAACACGCTGCTAAGCCCCTATAAACTCTTAAATATTTACCCGCCTTTTGAGATGAATAGGTTTACTTTTTCTTGTATTTAAATATTACTTTTATCCCTGCTGAAATTCATGGTATTGCAGAGTTTAACTTAGCGACGAGTCATTTTGCAGCAGCAGGTTGGGAAATCATTAAATACCCAAAATCTTAATCAAATAAAGTTAATTTTAAAAAAACATATTATCCAACTTCATTTTTCCTTTCTCTGTTTGTGACACTTGCAAGGTTTGGAGGAAATGAAAGGGCAATGTCTAAAGTCCTTTTTTAACCCCACGAGTGTCTCTATGACTTTTAGGTCCTGTATGTCCGGGTAAATGAATGAATGAATGAACTGAAATAACTAGACCTGGAAAAATTGTATTTATTGTTATATCATTCATCTCGTTAGGAGTAGGCAAACTTTTTCTGTAAAGGGCCAGATAGTCAATATTTTCAGGTTTGTGGGCCACAGGGCCTTTGTCACAACTACTCATCCCGGCCATTGCAGCGTGAAAGCAGGGACTACAGTTCAAAAACGACGGGTGGGCTGTATTCCAATAGAATGTCATTTAGAAAAACAGGCAGTAGGCAGACTGGGCCTTTGGACTGGCCTAGCTCACTTGTTCCCAAACTTTGGTGTGCGTCAGAATGACTCGAGCAGCTTGTGACAAGGAAAGATGCCCTGAGCCCAGGTTCTGATTCCACCGGTTTGGGCCGGGGCTGGGCCTGGGGCTGGGGCTGGGGCTGGGGCTGGGCCTGGGGCTGGGGCCGGGGCTGGGGCCGGGGCTGGGGCCGGGGCTGGGCCTGGGGCTGGGGCTGGGGCTGGGGCTGGGGCTGGGCCTGGGGCTGGGGCCGGGGCTCCCATGGTTATTCTGATGCACCGAACTTTGGGAACCTATGTTCTTTTTCCTTAAGAAATGCAGCCCCAAAGTCGTATATGAACTACCAAAATTTTGATAAGAGACTCATAAAAAGACAAGAGAATACAAGTTGGACCAACGAAGATTAGCATTTTTTAAATTGGAAAAATAAAACAATTTCTGCATTTCTAGAAATTTTAAGGATGAATAATTCTGATCCATAATCCTAGCTCGTATCAGTTTCTATGAATCATCTAAATGGCGACATTCAAATAAATTATGGAACTAAAGCTATAGCCAAATAATATCTTGGATTTAGTCCTTAAGGTGTAAATTGAATTTAAACAATCTCAAGCGATTTTAAAAGTTTCATCATCTTTCAGCCTCTAAAATAGTTTAGCACTGTGATTATTAAAATTATCAAGACCCAAAAAAATAACAATAATAAGAGCTTTACAGCCCATAAAATACCTCATTGTTTTAGCACAGCATCAGTTGATACTTTATAAATCTGGACCCAGACTTTTTTCCAAAAGCTTGTTGAAAGCTACTCAGCAAAGCAATGAAAAGATAGAAAATATTTTTTTTTTTTTCCGTATAGAAATTGAGGGGAGCCTGGGTCCCACCCTGTACAAAAGCATTTCTCATACAAAGAAAAGACACTCAAATTGTAAACAGATGGCCAATCTCGTGGCAATCAATTAAAATGTATCAGGTGAGGTCCGGTTCCAAATCTGAATTCCATTTCTGTTGGCTAACCCCCGGAGTTTCCTCCGCAGCGGGATGAGCTGCTATGTGGAACTGCAGGCTCAAGCCACTCCCTGGGCTCCCTCCCCGCGTGGCAAGGAGACTGCTGCCCAAGCGGAGAACTTGGCACCTAAGGGGGCTCGCCTTACTCTTGAGCCCATCTGCCAGCTGGTGGTGATAGACGGGGGAGTGAACACGGCCCTTCTTGGCTAGTGGATGAGTTTCCATTCAGTGCTCCTTTGTTATTCGACTCAAAGCTAATAGTTTTGTGTGTTTTTGTAAATTTCATTATTTTGCCTCTTTTCTTTAACAAGATGCTGCCTGCCTGGCATACTGTACAAATACAGGCCAGGTTTTTAAAAAAAAAAAAAATTCAGAGTTCCGTTCTTGACTGTTAAACCTAGAGTGATGAATATACGGCACGAATCGCCTCATTTCCCTGCATGTCAATGTTTGATAAATGAGAGAATAGCACTTTTTAATGTATTCAGTTACAAGATAATAAATAGGTTAATCTTGGCTGTGAGAGAGTTGCAAGAGGACGGAGATGGCCGGGCGTGGCTCGGCGGTTGAGCATCGACCTAGGATCCAGGAGGTCAGGGTTCGATTCCCGGTCAGGGCACATGATCCCCAGTCAGGGGCCTGCAGGAGGCAGCTGATCAATGACTCTCATCATTGCTGTTTCTATCTCTCTCTCTCCCTCTCCCTTCCTCTCTCTGAAGTCAATAAAGATTTTTTTTTTTTAAAAAAGAGAGTGGAGAAAATGCAATAATCTGGAATTTTAAATTGGTTTTGTCAGTGACACAAAGCTGTTTTAAATATGTGGTTAGTGATGCAAGACTCTAATGCCTGTATAATTAATAAATCATTTTTTATGTTTTTTAATTGAATTTAGGGGAGGGCATTGGTTAATAAAATCATATAGGTTCCAGGGTACAATTCTATACACGTCATCTCTCTATGGTACTGTGTGTTCACCACCCCAAACCAAGTCTCCTTCCCTCCGCATTTACCCCCTTCCACCCTCTTCTGCCTCCCCCACCCCTTTCCCTCTGGTCATCACAATACTATCGTCCGTCTATGAGACCAGTTTTCTGTTTCTGCTGAATCCCTTCACCTTTTTCACCCAGGCCCCTCCCGCCCTCCCCTCTAACAGCTGTCAGTCTGTTCTCTGTAGATAGAAAGAAATGATTTTTATAACTGCATTTGACAGGTGTAAACTAACCCACAAACGCTGAATAGCCTAGTAACAGCCCCTATGTGCCCCAGCGACGACACACTCAGTACTCTCCGGTTTTTATTTTGAAGAGCTGCTAAGCCTCAGGGTGTCCCCACTGCAGTGAGTGCTGGTGACCTCACCGGTTCTGTTCAAAGCAAGGAGGGCCACACTGAGACCCTTCCCGAAGCCCCTGGGAAGGCCCAGCAGTGACCCGGTGTCCGCCACGTGCCTGCCAATCCCGCCCCAGTGCACGGCCCGTAAAGCCCGTAGTTTTCTGGAACTGATTCTTAGAGGTCAAACTCGTGACTGTCTTTTCCCCAAAGACAGTGGAATAAACTGCCTCTATATTTGCTTGATTTGATTTTCCCCCCAAAGGAACCAACATCACGGCCCAAGAATGTTGGTTTATTACCAAACTGATATTTTATCTTAAAAGTCACAAAACGCTCAAACAATGGATTCCTCTGAATTGTGCTCCCCCTGTGCCTCTTCTTCAGTTGGAAGCAACCCCTGTAGTTCTCTCAGATTGTCATCCAGGAGGCACATTCCCGGCGTCACAGCCCGTGTGCCTCCCAGGCCCGCCCGGCGGGACGCTCACTTTGATCTCTCGGTTAAACTATGAGCTGCTTGTTCACGCCCCCTCTTTGCACAGTGGGGGGATCTCTAAGCGGTGGCTTAACTTCCCGTGAAGTGCGACTAACGTCCTTAAGAACAACGTAAGGAGCATCCGATGGAAAACGTTTGGGGTACAGTTCAAAAATGAAAGTGAATTTAAAAAAATAAAGAGCAGCCCGTCCAGCGTCGCGGACAGCCTTCGGGTAGGTGCGCACTTGCCCACTCGCTCCTCCATCGAGCATCGAACTATTGAACGAACCGTCTCGGGTGCACGGGCTTCTCGGCTCCAAAACAAGGGAAGGGGAAACCCCAGCGCGGCTCCCGGAGGAACTGACGTCCTCAGCTCCCTCCTGTCCGGATGCCAAAGGGAACTTTTCGGCCGTGTGTCCGCCCTGCACCGCTGTGGACAAAATCTGACAAAATCTTCCGTATCCTCGGACGCTCCACTCTAGTCTGATGTGCTCCCAACGCCCTCTAACCGCCTCGAACCAGACGGCTGCACCCCTTTGGACTTTCTGAGAACATTTTGCACATAGTTTTAGGCTTCAGGCAGGTCTTCCCTGGTGGTCCCATGTCTGTTTTGCGGCTTGCCCAGGTAGGAAACGCTCATGAGGACATGAAAGGCCCCGGCTGCCGCTCCAGCTCCCAGGATCTTCCTCTCTGCATCGTGATCTCCTCGAACAGGGCTCTCCTTTACTCTTTTCTCAGGAGAAGGGAGCGGTGGGTCTTTCCCCAGAGCTCTGTACCTTAACATTTTACATGCCGTCAAGGTACTTGGCCCCAGGAAGTTCACCCTCTCCTAGCTGGGTCTCTACTTGGATTTCTCCGTTTCCGTCTCCTTCAGGGGCTCCTCGCTCTTTCTGCCCTTTCCAATTTCCAGGCTTCCTAAAGTTCATCTTCCGCCACATTCGTGTTTGGTTCTCTACATCAGTGACTTCGTTTTCACCCGTGAGTTCAGACACTGCTCAAGTACAAATGACTCAGCCCAGGTCTCTAGCCCTGCACCCTCTCAAGCTACACTATTTATTATATTTTCTGGTGCCCGTCTAACACCCCGAGTATATTTTAAAATCATTTCTCCTATATCAGGGCCTCCCTCGACCTTCCCAAGTTCTCCTAAGTGAGAACCTCAAAATCACCTTTTCTTCTAGATCCCCACTCCAATTGCAAGACAAATCTTAAGGGTCTGTCCCTTCTTTGCCGTTCCCAGTGGCGTCTCCCTGATTCCAGGCCGCTCCACCTCCCCTCTGAACAGCTGCCACAGGTACCTCACTTTTTTGCTCACCTCCTGCTTCCCTGCCCCAACCTTTCCTACCCATTGCTCGACGCCGGGGAGTAAATGATGCCAATGCAGAGGAGGCAAGGCTAGACGGGTCCTTGGCCTTAAATAGAGGAGAAACCAACATTTAAGGATCAAGGTAAAGTAGATCAATAGATCAAGAGCTCTACAATATTGAAAAATACAGATAGAGGGTGAGGAGAGAGGGAGAGGTGGGGGGAGGGGGGTCCTGAAGGGACATCTTGAAAGCCTAGGACAAGCAGAGAGGGGCCAAATACCAAAGAGAGCATTCTGATTCATTCCACTTTGTTACCGTCTATCGTCTTACCATATCACCAAAAATATGTATTATTTAGCATTAAAGCAAAACACCCCAAGTTGATAGCTACTAAATTAGCTATTACAATTAGCTGCACCTGTCTGAGCAATGATTCTCAAACACTGGCAGAAGAGGAACCCAGAGCGGTGGGAAACGGAGCACACACCCAGGCCCGGGCAACGTCCTAAAGAGCAATAACTTCTACCACACCAGTCTCTCTACAATCTCTTTTATAAGATTGTACGGTGTATATTTAGCCACTAACGCTGAAGAAAAAAAAAAGTTAGGTTCTTTTAATCCCAGGTAAACATTTAGACTTTGTCAGAGAAAATGAAACCAAGGTGCTTTATGTAATAATATACACATTGCATCCTTGAAACAAAGTGTTTCTCATTTGACTCCACTTTTAAATCACTTGCAACTGAATCAAGAAATGGCAGAATAAGCAGCTATTAAAAACTCCTGGGTACACATGTCCTCTCCGGCCAGAGGTGGTCACCTTTAGGGAGGTTTGTACGTCACAAAATGAAAGCAGCATTTTTACTTCGAGCAGATTTGTACCAAGTGGAGTTTCCAGCCCATTAGTGAGTCGTAAAATCAATTTAATGGGTCCTAACCAACATTTTTAAAAGAAATGAAAAAATAAGAAAATAAAGGTGCTAGAGTGTATCACAAATTGCAAGGGTATTATTTCATTCAACTCTTATGTCAGTAAATACAGCTGTATGTGTGTGTGCACCACGTTACGATGTAAAAGATGTATCTTATGTGTTACAGTAAAAAAAAAGTTTGGAAAACTGACTTAGGGCAGTATAATATGCTTCCTGCTACTTAAAACAACAACAAAAAACAGTAACAGCAGGAAATTCCATTAAATTTAACTTGTCCTACGTGTTGCTGAAGCTGCTGCTTTAAAGAGAGAACTCGCCTCTCCTGTGCTCCACCTCCAGGGCATTTCTTACATCTGCGGTTCTCAAAGTGTTGGCCGCGGACCCCTGAAGGCCCCCGAGGCCCTTTCAGAGAGTCTACACCTTCAGAACGATTTCATTGTAAGACTAGGACATTATCTGCCTTTTCACTGCGCTGACATTTGCATCGGTGGAGCACAGGCCATGCACGTGCAGATTTTTCTTGAAGTGCCAATTTCACTTACGACGACCTTGATAAGGCAGTAAAAAGTATTCATTTTATTGAATGTTGGCCCTTGAGCACACATCACTGTAATATTCTGTGTGAGGAAATGGAAAGTTCTCATAGAGACCTCAGTGCCTGCCGATTACGATTACGACAGTCGTCTCAAGGAAAATCTTGTGCTGTGAGCTGAGCTGGTTGCTTTTTAGTGGAACACCAGTGTTACTTGAAAATGATGATCCTTCTGTAGGTATTTGGCAGACAGTGTCCGTACAACGAACAAAGTGAGATTACCACTTCAGGGAAAACAACTGAAAGCATTTATTGCCAATAATAAAATTCCAACTTTATAGTGAAAAAAAAAAATTTTTAACTTGAGAGTATACCAATACTTAAAGAATTTTATGATGAAATGAGTGGTGATAGTAATGAAAGGGATTGTTTGACTTTGTATAATGAAACGCGTCAACATTTGGAAGATCTGCATAGCCTAGTGAATCAATATTTTCCAAATGACCAATACATAATACAAGACAGGCCAGTGCATTTTAAAGCAATGGAGTACAAAAAGTCATTGATGTCGTTTCAGAATCCATCTATTTTTAAGAAAGCAGCCTTTAAAAAACTACCACTTGTTGAGTTTGGATGTCAAATCAAAAAGGAACATCCACAATTATCTGAAAAGCTGTTAAAATACTCCTCCCTTTTCCAGTTACATATTTGCGGGAAGCCAAGTTTTCTTCATCTATTTCAACCAAAATGATGCATCACATCAGATTGGATGGAGAAGCAGATAGGGAACTACAGCTGCTTTCTTTTAAGAGATTTATCAAAATGTAAGACCATACCACTCGTCTCATCTTTTCCCATTAAAAGTCTCTTATTTACATAATGGGCTTGTGCTTTTTAATGAATACATAAATTAAAATTTTTTCTCAGCTTTGATTTCTAATACAACAAACACTGGTAGATATAACATATAAACAAAATCTCTTTGGGGCTCTCAATGATTTTTAAGATTTTTTTTAAAGGGATCCCGAGACCAAAATGTTTGAAAACCGCTGTCCTAGACCTTATTTGATTCCACTGTGAGAAAAATCACCAAATCCAAAACATAAATATACATTGGAGCTTCTGAGTCCATAATTAGTTGTACTGTTTAAGACAAGCTTACTAACGGATATGAATTGGGGATGCTGGAAGCCATCTGAGGTTTAAAAAAACGAATTTCCTAACTGAAGAATATTTAATGTAAAAGTCTTATAGGCAAGGATGACATAGGGCACCAAATACGACCCTTAATGTTCTCTCTCCTGCTGATCTTGATTTTAAAGTGTTTGCCTTTCATTGATATACTGTCAAGCTGGGTACCACATATAAACATAAACTTTATACATCAGTAGAAACCATAATTCTAATCTGACAGTTTAAACACTGAGATGTGCATCACACACGATGCAAAATGCCTGCCACGGTGCTTCCAACACCAAGAGCTCTCCTGGATGAGACGCCGGTCCAAGAACCCGCGCCCCCCAGAACAGACTTTACCCTGCAGTGAAAGTCCGTAGGAAATCGACATGACTTAATTACATTCATCACACTGAAAATCAAATTCTATGCCAATGATACACAGCAGTTGGAGCTTACTTTACAAACATTTAACTAATTAATCTGCAAAACATCCCTGAGAGGCAAGACATCATGATCTATGAGCTGACAACCTAATTATGTCTAATTATTCATAAGGCTTCCCCCTTCCAAGTGTTTTCTATTGCAGGTTCCGAGAATGTGGGCCTGCTACATGCTTACGTCAGATGCAGAAAATCAACCCTCACTTACTCCAGCCAGAATCCTCTTGCTACAAAGCGCCCACACTTCTTTTCAGAACAGATCAACCTGTACCGTTTTCCACCCGAACAACTCATAAAACTCCAAAACCCCAAAGTGTTCACCTGGCGCTGAACTCATAGTCCTAGATCTTAGACGGCACTTTACCCCCAAGGAATTTTTATTATTGTCCCAACTGCGTTGACCGATTTTGCTCTACTGACTGTGAAGATACCCACCGGCTCAGGCCCCATCCTCCATGAAGCTTCTTCCCCCCGGGTTCGGCAATCAGAAGGCCCACGCGGCCTTCCCTGGGCTTCTGTGCCTGTCGCCTCCCAGCTCTGAACATGTCCTGGGTTTCCTCTAGCTCTCTGCACTGCCCCGGGCCTCATTCCCCTTGAACTTAGGCAACTTTGTTCCATCAGATAATTCCACTTTGGCTTCTCGTCAGCAGCAAGATGGGTCTTGAAAGTGGATGCCACATGTTTAAAAACATTACTAGAAGACACATTTGCAAAGAGGGATGTTACTATTTGTGGAAAGGAAGGTATGATACAATTATGCTTTACAATGTATAGGTTATTTCAGGAATGGGAAATAAATGGTAATACTTATGAGAGCTGTATTAGGGTTCTTCAGAAAAATAGAACCAACAGGAGATATAGACATAAAGATACAGATATACATGATAGGCACATAGATACACAGATACATAGATACATAAATATAGACATAGACAGATTTACTCTAAGGAACTGGCTCACACAATCTGGGGAGTGGTAAGTACAAAATCTGCAGGGAAGGCTGGTAGGCTGGAAATTCCAGCAGGAGCCGCTGTTGCAATCTTGAGTCCAAAGACAGAATTCCTTCTTCTTGGGGCGAACCTCAGTCTTTGCTCTTAAGACCTTCACCTGATTGAATGAGGCCCATCCCCATTATGAAAGGTAATCTATTGTACTCAAAGTCTATTGATTTAAATGCTAATCACATCTAAAAAATGCTTTCCCCATAGCATCTACCCTGGTGCTTGACCAAACAGCTGCACACTGTGGCCCAGCCAAGTAAACACATAAGATTAGCCTCACAGAGGCCTACCTTCTTTGAGAAAGCATTTACGGTGACTTTATCTTTCATCCTCGCAATCTTACTGGCTAACAAAGTACCTCCTATCCTAGGTGTTCAGTAACTATTCAGTGGTCAAGCTAATGACTGCGTGTTGGACTTGTATTTCCAATAAAATTGTAAACTTGAGGGACAGTATTTCTCTTGGCATGTCTTGTAACTGTGACAACCATATAACCCAAGTTTTCCAGGGTCATACTGATTTCAAATGCTCTGTCACACCACGTGTCCTGATTTTTAATTGTAGAAAATATGGTTACCAGACCTCTCACAAGTAAGTTAGTTTCATGCTGAACACAGTCCTTAAATCTCACTAAATACTTACTGATTGAAATGGAATTTCCAGCCAGTGGACATTTTGTTTAAAATATGACAAAATACAACTGGGAGAAATTATCATTTTTCTTCTCATTTATTCCTGAGACACAAAATGCAATCTGGTTCTTGTGTTTTAAATTTTCCATGTCCAGTTTTCAGGGTGTGGTTATAATGAATTGCCGGGCCAATATGAAGTAAGATCCTTGGTAATCAAGGGCAAGTTTAAACAGTGCTGAACATTTTTTTAGTGTGAGCGAACATGCAGGTAATGTATCCAGGAAAGGGCTTGTATAGAAAGGGAGGGACGCAACTCAACAAATAAAAGTCCCTGTTTATGGACTCTCTGTGCAGGTAATAAAACCTAATGATTTCAGGAGGAAGGTTGATGAATTTTTTTAAAGACGTAAGAAGGCAGAATCGAAAAATAAATAAAACATTAAGGACTGTCCTTTTTCCAACAAAAACGACTTGGGGCTTTTCTGGACTGCTTAAATTATTTTCCTACTCTATAATCTGTTGTGATTTTTAAAACCGCTCTTTTGTTCCAAAATGATATCTCAAAGGAGTACAAGTTATACCACTTGGAGTTTAGATAGACTTGGCGAAAATTTAAAGCTATTATAGAAAAACGAGTGATGAATTATCTTCGGGGAAGCCAGAAAGTGCTCGAACCAAAAACGTTCAGATATTCAATAAAAAAATTAGCAAGATTTAGTGTCCGCTTGGGTACAGGGAGCGAAGACATGGAAGGGATGAAAGGTCTTAGCTGTGGGAAGAGACAAGAATTTTGCTGATCTCATATGACAGGCAAAGAAACCAGGACAGAGAACCATTTGGGGGTATTTGGTCGAGTAGCAAAGGTGATGAGTGACTTTGAGCATGTTGAGTTTTAAGTGGGCAATGGGGAAACCCTGTAAACAGCTGGAAATACAGGACCAGAAGGCAGGTGAGAAATCAGAGCCAGAGCTGAAGCTTCCAGGATCTTTAATAGAGAATTTAAATAAAGTCCAAACTATTGGCCACAGTTAACCCTTGCCTCCCCTACACCCATCCAAGCCACAGGTGTCTCTCCCTAGACTCCGGCTGGGTGGGGCGATCTGCAGGCCCCTGCAGGCCTCTGCACCCTCTGGGGTATGTGACTGCTCTCTTCTCACCCCGCATGCTCTCTCCTCCTTTCCCCAGCTCTACCCCCCAACAATCCCAAACACCAACTTCAACTCAAACTTCGGGTGTTACTGCCCCTTTTACACACACACACACGCACACACACACACACACACTCCAGTGTTAGGTTAGTTACCTCACTTCCAGAATACTTAGTATTTAGTTCCCCCATTGCACTATGTAATCAATTCGGCTTCCCTGTCTGCACATCCATCTCCAGTTAAGGTTCAATCAGGAGAGAGAGGAGGGGAGAGGAAAAATATATGTATATGCTATTGATTCTGTTCTTCTGAAGAACCCTGACTAATACACCCACTTACCCAGACTGCCTTAACCGAGCAGCAGCAGTCCTGACTCCACAGACCGGCAGTGAACACGAGATGGGTAATCTAGCTCTCTAAGTTGAAATTTTTGCTTTTTAAAAATGCAAATTTTAAAAAATGCTTCTAAGAAACACAAATGCTATGCCTACCTCACAAAGCTTTTGTAAGGACCAAGTGAAATAGCAGATGGGAGAGTGTTTGTAACTATAAACTGGAAGGGAAGTGCGGGCCTTTTGTCTAACCCTGTAGTTCTCACTTCAGGGCATTTTTGTTTAGCAATTACATCTAAAATCTGTTGTGTCAACGCCTAAAATTAAATATTTTGTTCCTAAAGTTAAGATTCGTATCTAACTTCCCTCAGCGCCTTCTACAGCTCAGGGCTGGCCTCATTAATGACAAGCTTATTACATGGTGAAGTTTGAGGGGCAATTTTGCATGCCCCACCTCCATCTGCCCAAATTCTTAGTCTTTTGACAAAATTACTCCTTTGAGCACAGTGTCACATTACCAGAAAAGTCCATTTGGAAGGCAGATAATGCAGAAGAAGATCTATTGTGTTTGTGCCTTGGCATGGATTCATTCCCAGATGCCTCTTTGAAAGCAGCGAGCACAGGAATGCGGCGTAAGGCACTATGATTAAAGATGAGGCAGAGGGAGAGATGCGGGTCTACCGTCTGGGGAGGGCCCAGCCGCGTGGGACACAGCCCGGGAAAGGCCTACACAGTCAGACCTCAGTAAAAGCAGGAGGAACAGGGTGTAGGGGGGCAGGGTGGGGAAGGGGAAGGAGAGAGGTCTCCACAGAAGTCGAGAAGAGGTCAGTGTCCTAAAAGGGGATGGACACTAGATCAACATGTTGTCAATGGAATACTTGTGTTTCAAGCTGGCTCCGTTTTTATTTCTCCAGGCCCGAGACCAGATATTCTTATCAGCTCTCTCCTCCCTTGGCCTCTCTCACCTCCCTCGTGATATCTCACTAAACCCTGATGTTTTCAATTCCACATTGCTTGGATCCTGCCTCACGGTCATAGGCAACTCAAAGATGCAACTCAATTAGCTGCAGGCCCTGAGGGTCACACCAGGACTGTGCACCACCTTTCAGCCCAGTTCCGCCCTCGAGGGAATCTCCCACTTCGAGAGCCATCTCCCTCTCCTGTAGATGACCCCCACACTCCCCTCCAGTGGCTTCAAAGTGATGCGCAAATAAAGAAAACTCCTGTCTCTCTCTTAACGGGCTCCTAACCTGTTCCTTTCCTAAGGTCTTTTTTAGTAATAACTAACATTCCTATAGTGAATTCTAATTTATTGAAATATTATCTTTAACTATAATCTGGTAGTCACCCCAAGAGTCAACTGAAACTGTTCAGGGAAAAACCACCGAGGACCTTTATTGGTCATTATTGCAGAAGCCACTGAACACAGTTTGTGTCTTGTGTCGGTGTCCTTTCTGCTGTCAATGGTATTGCTCCACACACCCTCATTTCTGTTCCTCTCTCCCGCCTCGGTTTCCAGGTTCACCACAAGACTGGCTCTTGCTTTTGTCTGCTCAGCATTTCTTCTCACCTTGGCAACTGCCCCCACCTCCCTGAATGAAGGGGCACGTGACCCAGGAGGGCCAACCACAGTACCAACTCTCTGTCCCCAGTGATTGATGCAGAAGTGGGTCACAGTCCCAAATCAGGCCAATCAGCGTTTTTCCCAGGGGTTTTGGAAATGAAGCTGGTTGAAAATACCTTTAATCAGTCCATGTTGCTGTGTAATGCTCTCAGAATCGCAGTGGCTTATTACAGCCCATATTTATTTTCTGGTCTATGGGCCTATGAGTCAAACGTGGCAAGGATCAGCTCACGTGTGCCTCACGGGTTCTTCGTTCTCTCCGGACCAGTGGCTGGTTGGGGCAGACTCCTCTCAGGATGGAGCACAGAGCGAGCAGAAACACGTGACGCTCTGAAGGTCTTGGCCCAGAACTGTCCACATTTCCAAAGCAGGCCATGTGGCCAAACCCAGTATCGCTGGGAAGATGCCTCTCCTGGGAGGAGCTGCGGTCACTCAGCAATAAGAGGGGGGATGCATGACACAGACATCCCTGCACGGGGGGACATCGGGGACCGGGAACGATACCCAGTCGGCTACACTCCCTTTACCTTTCCGAACCTAGGCTCTAAGTGTGGACAAAAGAGGGGTGCTGTCATAAATCTAACGCAAAACAACCCCACAGGGTGATCTGATCATAAATCTCCAATTTGGCAGGTCATGGTGGGTAGTCACGCCCAGGCATATGAGTGATCCTCTAGATGGACTCAGGAAGGCAGACCTCGACCTTTGCCGCTCCGAGGACAGGATGTTGACCAGAGGCTCTGGGCATCCTGCAAAGGGAACAGGATGTCCCCTGGAGGAGCCCCAGCGAGAGGTAGAGGCCTGAACAGCCTCCAGCTCCGCCTACACTACAGGGACCAAAATAGCTCACAGGGCACTGCTGCCCCCCTCCTGAACCGCATGGGAAGGAGGCTGGTCACGAAGTCTTTGTTCCAACCACCCCCACTGGCTAGGACAGCCCAGCGACTGCAGTGGCATCTTGGAATGCGAACAGCTCGGCACAGGCTATGCACCACACCTGTTCTGCACCAAGTGCTGTCTTTCTCTAAAATTAGAGGTTTTTCAACGAATACCAAGAAGCTGAAGATGATTTTTTAAATTACAAAATGAAATGGGAATGAGCTGAGGGTAGCTGGGTACAGGGGCCAGATCACAAAGGGTCTCCTATGCCAGGCTTAAAAAGTGTGAATTTACCGCATCCGTAGGGAGGTTTGGGAGCATTTTAGACAGGAAAGTAACATGATCCGTCTATCATTTTGCTTGTTAGAGGCTGTATAACTAGTTACACTGGCTGATAGGACATACTAATGAGTGGCTGTGCCCGGCTCTGCTGGGGCTGCCCTCCCACCGCATCCCGGGTCCTCCTTGCCAGCAGAACTCACTTCCCACTCTGAGGGCCGAAAATGCCCGAGTCACTTTCCTGGCCTCCCATGCAGGTAAAACGTGTGCACGTGACCCCGTCCTGGCTAATGGGACCCGAGGGGGAAGGCTGCTGGGAGGATTCTGAAAATAGATTTTCCTGTCTACTAAAAAGGCGCATAAGAAGAAATGCCCACTTCCTTCCTAAATGTGGTCAGTTTACATGGGGTGCCTGGAGCTGCTATACCATGCAAAGGGACAAGGCCAGTACCTCAGGGATGGCAGAGCAGAGATGGAAATGATGCGGAACCATAAATAGCCACATTCCCCGGGGGGAGATAACAGGTGCTTGTTGTTTAAGCCACTTTGATTTGAGTACTCTGTTACTTGGGCCCTAAAGCATTTCCACGTAAAAAAAACCCAAACCGTTAATAAAATCCCCAACACAGATTCATGCAGTGTATAGAAAATACTAATAGACACTTATAAACGAGCCTCTTAAAATTGGAAATACGACCGTGCTAACTGCTCGCTGAACATTTTGGGTGCTCAAGCAAGAAACTATACAACTTCTGAGATGAGGCGTCTTGTATTTCTATCTGAATGATCCTCATTCACTTCTCTCAGGAGCACATTTCCCCTAAAACCACTGGGAACCTCCTCCCTGTTTCCCCCTCGGCATCTGCGCCGGTGCCTGGGGGCCTCTGTTCGGGGAGCAGGGCAGTCGGGGGGCATCGCCTAAGAAGACCCTCGGCTTTGTGTAAACAGACAAACACTGCGGGTTCCAGCCCCGGGAACCTCGCAGCATCACCGACTCCCGGGTGCGAGGACCCCGCAGGTCTCCGTGGAGACGCAGCGCACGGTGGGCACAGGGAGGCCCCGAGCGTCTGGCTGGAGCCCTTCAGGACCATCAACGACGATTACCCCCCGGCCCAAATCCCTCCATCATCGGAGCCGGCGGCTTTTCAGCGAGTCTTCCCGGCTCCTTTTGGAGGAGGCCCCACCGCGTGCGCCCCGTGCGCTCCGTCGGGGCGCGGTTCTGGGCTGCCTGCAGCGTTTTCAGATGCAAACGATTTAGAAGTGGAGCGAGAGACCCTGCCAGGCGCGGGCGGGAGGGCGGCAGCCTCGGGGCGGCGGGTCTCCTCCCCGGCCCACGCGCCCCGGCCCACGCGGACTGAGCGCCTGCTGCGCGCTGGGGGGCCCGGGCGGGGATCCCCTAGTGGCCTGACGGGTGCGGGGCAGCCCCGGGCCTGTGGCCTGGAGGACGCGGCGCCCCGCCCGCGGCTCCCAGGACGCAGATGCCCAGCGCGCGGGGCGGGGAGGGGGCGGTGCACCTGCGGGGGGCGGTGCACCTGCGGGGGGTGGTGCACCTGCGGGGGTGGGGCACCTGCTGGGGTGGGGCACCTGCTGGGGGGCGGGGCACCTGCGGGGGGCGGGGCCAGGTGGCCCAGGTGGCGCAGGTGCTGCAGGTGGCGCAGGTGGCGCAGGTGGCCCGCCGGCCGGCGTCCAGCAGGAAGCGGCTGCGCGCGGCCCGGCGCGTCCTGTCGGAGCCTCGCGGAGCAGCCGGGCCGGAGGCGGCCGAGCCCAGCGGGACCCATGGCGGCGCCGGCCCCCGGAGGCCCCGGCGCGCTGGACGAGCTGCAGCGGAACTTCACCTACGGGGCGCCGGGCGGCGGCAACGGCTCCCTGTCGGGCGCCTGGTACCGCAGGAACCAGGTAGGGCCGCGGGCTGCCCGCCGGCCTCGGGCAGGAGGACCCGCGCGGACCTGCCGCTGGCGCGCTGCCCTCCCTGCCCCCCAAGTGGGAGGCGCGCGGGGGCCCCGGCTCCCGGCTCCGACCTCGCGGGGACCCGCCGGGGCCTCTCCAGCCCCACCCCCCTTCCCCCGGAGGGTCCCTGCGGTGCGCGCCCCGCGTCTCCCTCCATCCACGCGCCCCCCCCAGGGCCTTTCACGGTTAAAACGGCGACAGCGCGTCTCGGGGCGCCCGCTGGGGACCCCGCTGTCCCCCGGCGCGGCCCCGGTCCGCGTGGGGAGCGCCGGCCCTCGGGGGCCCGCGCGCGTCTCCCGCCTCCCGCCTCCCGCCTCCCGCCCCTGGGGACGCGCTGTCAGCCCAGATGGCCTCGGCTCAGCGGGAACACCACCGCACGGCGGCAAGGGGGTCGGCGCGGCCCTTTTGGGGGGCTCGGATTGAGGGGCAACAGAGCGCCCGGCCGGCCCCCCGCGGCCGCGCCCCGCCCGCGACCAGCCCGGGCCCTTTCCATTCACAGCCGCGCAGCCGCCGGGTGTCGGTCTAACGCGGGGCGTTGACGCGTAAACCAGTGCGCAGAGCCCTTCTGTGCCGAAGGAGGCTTCGCAGGTCGCTGCCTGGGGTGGGCGGGGGTGTTCAGAAACGTCACGAGAGCCCCTGGGTGACGACAGAGGCAGCGCCTCACCCTGCTTTCGGGGGGGGGCTCTAAGTGTTACCCGCAGAATGTGCGGAACGGGGGGGCTCTAAGTGTCACCCGCAGAATGTACGGAACGGGGGGGGCTCTAAGTGTCACCCGCAGAATGTACGGAACGGGGGGGGCTCTAAGTGTCACCCGCAGAATGTACGGAACGGGGGGGCTCTAAGTGTCACCCGCAGAATGTACGGAACGGGGGGGCTCTAAGTGTCACCCGCAGAATGTGCAGAACGGGGGGGGGCTCTAAGTGTCACCCGCAGAATGTGCGGAACGGGGGGGCTCTAAGTGTCACCCGCAGAATGTGCAGAACGGGGGGGGGCTCTAAGTGTCACCCGCAGAATGTGCGGAACGGGGGGGCTCTAAGTGTCACCCGCAGACTGTACGGAACGGGGGGGGGCTCTAAGTGTCACCCGCAGAATGTACGGAACGGGGGGGCTCTAAGTGTCACCCGCAGAATGTGCAGAACGGGGGGGGGGCTCTAAGTGTCACCCGCAGAATGTGCGGAACGGGGGGGCTCTAAGTGTCACCCGCAGAATGTGCAGAACGGGGGGGGGCTCTAAGTGTCACCCGCAGAATGTGCGGAACGGGGGGGCTCTAAGTGTCACCCGCAGACTGTACGGAACGGGGGGGGGCTCTAAGTGTCACCCGCAGAATGTGCGGAACGGGGGGGCTCTAAGTGTCACCCGCAGAATGTGCAGAACGGGGGGGGGCTCTAAGTGTCACCCGCAGAATGTGCGGAACGGGGGGGCTCTAAGTGTCACCCGCAGACTGTACGGAACGGGGGGGGGCTCTAAGTGTCACCCGCAGAATGTACGGAACGGGGGGGGCGCTAAGTGTCACCCGCAGACTGTACGGAACGGGGGGCCCAGCGCCCCGGCCGCCCCTGGCCCCGCCCCGCCGCCGGGAAGCCGCCCCGTCCGGGGCAAGCTCCCGGGTCCGGGTCCGCGTCCCGCGCGCGCTCGCGTCCGTCCCGAGCTGGGCGAGGGCCCCGCGGGGGCCCCCGGCGAAGGTGTGAGGGTGAGTTCTAGCTTTTTCTCTTTGGGTAACGAGGTGAGAGTGTTCGGTACGTGGGCGCTTCAGGGCGCCACCGAACAGGAGAAAGCATCGTCTCCTGCGTGGAAACCGCCCGCCCTGCCTGCCTTTGGCGTTCCCTGGGTTCGGGCCTCCCTCGGCGCGCCCGCCCCCAAGGCAGATTGTCCCGTGGCGTAAGCGCGAGGCCTGTGTGCAGAGCTCGCCTCGCCTTTGACAGCATATTTATACAGATTAGAAAGGGTGTATCCCGACTCCGCCCATTGCTCAGCTAACATTTCAACTATAGCCAGTTTGAGGTAAGACCGCAGCAACGTTTCCCACTCTCCTGCCAAGTTAGGCCATCAGATAAGACGGTTACATTTTACCCTTCCAGTAATTGCATTTGTTTTTAAGCAAAAGTAAAAATTGACATTCATTGAGCAAACAGTTTGTGGAATGCCTCTAGCGCTGTCCAGGCCAGTAAAAGTAAAATTAATTTAATTTTTCTTTTTTCTTTTTTGACACTAACTGAAAATAGAAGGGTGAACATGGGGGTGGCTGAAGAAAAACAAAATGTGAGATAAAACTTTAGGACTCCCACACTCAGAATTAGCCCTGGTTACTGGGAAGCCAGGGTTTAATCAGTTTTATCACAGCTTAAATATTTGGACAGTGTCTGCTCACTGATAGCCCAGCTCTCCGTGTCTTTCCAAGCGATAACCATCGGATCTGGTCAATTAACCTTCCTCCTAGAAAAAGGCCAACTCCCCCGAAACACTTTCATGTAAGAGATGAGTATGTAACAGTGGCCTCCTGGAATCGGTGTTGTCTAAGGCGAAGGTCTGAGTGCTTTAACGGAGGAACTCTCAAAGCAAGTAGACAGCAGGAGAGGAAAAGCAGTACCGGTGACAATGTACTGGGGAGCCAGGGAGGTGAGGCCTGCGCCCCTTTTGCGTCACTCAGGAGTCTGCCTATAAAAGTACAGATGTCATAGAGTTCTGCAAAGACATTTTCTTTATGTTTGAGCCACAAGTTTCCAGTATAAAAGGATAGTGTTTCTAAAATAGTTATTGAGCTCCCTGCTCCGTCCAAAGCACAGTGAGCAGATCCAGCGTCCAGCAGTCTCCCTTTATCCTGTGGGGATCCGTCCAAGACCCCCACTGGACGCCTCGAACCACAGGTAGCACCTCATCCTGTTATACTATGTTTTTTCCTTCACATGCATGCCTGTGATCAAGTTTAATATATAAACGAGGCACAACATTAACAAACTAGAACGACTGTGACAAGATACCGTATTCAAAGTTACGCGATTGTGGCCACTGTCTCAAAATATCTTACTGTAACTACCTCGTACTTGGACTAAATGGCTTCGTGCACATTCAGGGCATCCCTTGCTGGAGTCTCCGTAGAGGCTCCATGCTGTCGGGTGCAGCCTGCTGCTGTCACTTGGCCACATTCTTCCTCTCGTCCCCCCCAGTGTAGTGCCTTTTCCATCTTAACGCTTCAAACCCACTGTGGCCGTAACTGTTGCAGTTTGAGGTGCGCCATCGAAATAGCAAGAGTTTCTTTTCCTTTCTTCACAAAAACAGATTGCTAAACACTTGCCCTGGTGGCATTTAAACCACTCAGTGAAAGATTTAAAGAATTTTGAAGTTATTTCTATTTGCCTATTTATTTTTACAATTATGGAAGATTTTCATAATTATTCATTCAATCCCAGACTTCATCTGAACATTTATTTGCCTGATTGCTGCCAAATGCATCTCATTGGAAATCAAAAGCATGGAAATAGCACATTGTATTATGATACGATTGTTCCCTGTGAGGGACAGTGATCGAAATTATTGCCAACTGCCTTTATTAGAAAAAGAAAATTCTTAACTGATTAAAGGCTATGGCTATTATGCATCAACTGTTAAATGGGTTTTCAACTTTGTTGCTCCATTTTTAAAATATACTAAATTTCACTTCAGCACATATAATAAAGTTCTACAACTTCAAAGACATTTTGCATTCTGAGAGGGGTTCCTTATGGTTGTAATGTTCATTTGAAATTCAAATAACTCCTTGGAATTTGAAGCTAGCTAGGAGTTAAGTTATGTAGAAGAGGGGAAAGATCCCTTAAATCGTTGCTAATTTATATAACGCTAGAGGATATTATACCTCTACGTTTAGATAGGAGCTGCTAATGCATCTTTTGAAGTCATCAGATAATATACACGATCATAGTAAACATCTTGGGCAATGTGTAAGAACTCATTTTTTAACCCATATAGCTCTTATTTTAAATGATTATACATGTTTCCAAGCAAGTATTTTTCGGACTCCTTGTACAGTTGATGATGTCAAAGACCCAATAGAAGCCTAAGACATGGTTCTCTTTCCTCAGACAATTGCCATCTATTTACAGAGCCTGATGATACACATGACAATATAAAAGGACCACGGGGCATTCACTTGGAGCCTGAGAAAGTAAACACGGGCCACTAATCCCAATAAAATCACTATTCATGTTCCAAACAACCCTCACAAATGCATGCTAAGTAAATTTTTGCTGAACGAACGAATGAATGTATCAACCTAAATTTTGTCGTTGTTTGGGTCGTGGTGTTCTTTGTGGGGGTTTTTCCAGGAAATATCTGACAAGTGCTATTTAGTTACCATGTAAAGAAAACATTTTCTTTTTCAGTTTCACCTTTTTGGAGTTTTGCTGGCCGTGTTAGGAAACTTGGTCATCAGTATTTCCCTAAATATTCAGGTAAGAAGAGTTTACTTTTCTAACTCTGAATTTTTCTACCACATGGCTTTAATGGGCCACAGGCACTTGTGCCTTCTTGGGCAAAATGGAGAAACATTAAAAATATAAAAATTATATTTTGCGATCTCACTGATATAAAGGTAAATATAATCCAGTTGGACTACATTCATATTTTTTCTTCTGATTTTAAAAGAAATTAAGCGTTTTTGTGGTCCTCTTAATAGTATTGTGTACCCTAGGCAAGGTGTCCAGGTGGCTTATGAATTTGTACCACACTTGGAAAAATATTCATAATCTTGGCATAAGCTAATATTTTTCTTTAATGCTCTGTGTTTTCTTCTAGTACTTTTCTAATTTTTTTTACAAATTTTTAAAAGTAATCTAGAATTGTATTTACTTTTTATAAGGAAGTTCAGTTATCATAAAATCAATAAGGAAATAGGGCTTTTATTCGATGGACAGTTTTCCAGGAATTTATATGTTTAAAATACAAAGAAATACTCAAAGCAGATATAAATAAGACCCCCCCATAACCTAACCCCTGCTACCAAGGCATTCTGCCCGGTGTGGTCATTGTGGCAGCTATTTTGACTCATAAATTTGACTCTCTTTTCAAAAGGTTTTTCTTTAGTCACTGATTAACTTTATTTCATTCATGTTTATTTGGGCATCTGGACTTTTTGATGTTCTAATATAAGTGTTTGGAGGCAACAGGTTTGCCACCAGAACACAGGTGTTGTGAAAAACACTAAATCAAAGGTAAAATGGGAGAGGAAAAGACTCGTAGCAACATCGTCGTCATGGGACACGTCATGGGACACGGCAAGCCCGCCACTGCTGGCCATCTGATCTACAAGTGTGGTGGGATCAACAGAAGAACCATCGGAAAATGTGAGAAGGAGGCTGCTGAGATGGGGAAGGGCTCCTTCACGTGTGCCTGGGCCTCGGATAAACTGGAAGCTGACCGTGAGCATGCCGTCACCATTGACATCTCCCTGTGGCAAGTATGTGACCATCATTGATGCCCCAGGACACAGAGACGTCATCAAAAACGTGATTCCAGGCACATCTCGGGCCGACTGTGCTGACCTGATTTTTGCCGCTGGGGCTGGCGAATCTGAAGCAGGTTCTCTAAGGGTGGGCAGACCCGCGAGCATGCCCTCCTGGCCACACGCTGGGTGTGACGCAACTGGTGGTTGGTGTCAACAAAATGGATTCCGCTGAGCTGCGCTACAGCCCGAGGAGATACAGGGAAAGTATTGAAGAAGTCAGCACCTGCATTAAGAGAACTGGCTACAACTCTGACACGGTAGCATTTGTGCCAGTTTCTGGTTGGAGCGGCCACAGTGTGCTGGAGCCAAGTGCTAACATGCCTCGGGTCAAGGGAGGGCAGGTCGCCCATAAAGATGGCAGTGCCAGTGGAACCACAATGCTTGAGGCCCTGGATTGCATCCTGCCACCAACCTGTCCAATTGACAGTCCGCTGCATCCGCCCCTCCAGGATGTCTACAGAATTGGTGGTATTGGGGCCACGTGGGCCACATGGAGACTGGTGGTCTCAAACCCAGCATGGTGGTCACCTGCACTCCAGCCAGCGTTCCAGCTGAAGTCAAGTCTGCTGAAATGCGTCATGAAGCTCTTCCTGGGGACCATGTGGGCTTCAATGTCAAGAACGTGTCTGTTAAAGATGTTCATAGTGGCAGTGGGGCTGGTGACAGCAAAAATGACCGCCCAGTGGAAGCGGCTGGCTGCACAGCTCGGGTGATGTCCGAACCATCCGGGCCAAGTCAGTGCTGGCCATGCCCCTGTGCTGGTTTGTCTCACAGCTCACGCTGCAGAGTTGCTGAGCTGAAGACGACTGATCGTCATTCTGGGGAAAAGCTGGAAGATGGCCCTAAGTTCTTGAAATCTGGTGGTGCTGCTGCGTCCGTGAATGTGGTTTCCGGCAGGCCCACGTGTGCCGAGAGCTCCTCTGACTACCCTCCTCTGGGCTGTTTTGCTTTTGGTGACCTGAGACAGACACAGTTGCTGTGGGTTCATCAAAGCGGTGGGCGAAAAGGCAGCTGGAGCTGGCAAAGCCACCCAGTCTGCCCAGAAAGCTCAGAAGGCTACATGAGTAGTATCCCCAATCCCTGCCACCCCCATCTTAATCGGGTGGGAGAACGGTCGCAGAACTGTTTGTCTCAATTCATCATTTAAGTTTAATAGTAAAAGACCGGTTAATGATTACAGTGCATCGTGAAACCTTCAGAGGAAAGGAGAATGTTTTGTGGGCCATTTGTGTGTGTGTGGGGGGGGTGTCTATGGCAGTTTTTAAGATACTAGTTTTTAAAATCAGTACTTTTTAATGGAAACGACTTGACCCAAAATCTGTCACAGAATTTTGAGACCCATTAAAACAAAGTTTAATGAGAAACAAAATATAGTGTTTTGGTAGTGGACCAAAAAGTCACTTAACTCCGTCACACACGCCTCATCTTTAGATAGTATTACTACTTATTTTACGGAGTTGTTATGAGAATTAAGCCACACTAATGGGTGAGAAGACCCTTTAAGCTACAAAATGCTATATCAATGTGAGTCACTTCTGTTGATACGTTTGCAACAAACACAAAACCACAATAATTGCTCTACAGTGATCTGCCAATACATTTTAAAGCCGTGATGGGAATTGTCAGCGCCAAAATATTTTTAAAACAAGTTTTAATTGGGTAGAAATATTTTCTCATTTACATTCTGCTTTATTCCTAGAAATATTCTCACCTGCGGTTGGCCCGCCAAGAGCAGCCGCGGCCGGTCTTCAGGAGCGCGCTGTGGTGGGGCGGCGTCCTGCTGATGGCCGTGGGCGAGACGGGGAACTTCGCGGCCTACGGATTTGCCCCCGTTACTCTCATTGCTCCCTTAGGCTGTATGTCCGTTACAGGTGAGCCCCTTTTCTATGTTTCCACAAATGGAAATTTTAAGAGATCAGAAAGTTGGTGAAAAATATACAACTTAAAAAACACATGCACAAAGAAAGAAGGCCTATTTCCTGTTTTCTTAGCATGTTAACTTGGAGCGATTATACCACTAACTTCAGTTATCACTGTGATGTCGCCCCATCAACCATGAACAAACTTGCATTTTGTAGCTATAACACTGTGTATAAAAAGCCTAATTCCTAGCCTGAGTCTTAATAAATTAATGGTAACAGCATATGTTACACTGTACTTTTTAATCATTAATGAGTCATCTAAAAGCATTTGTAATCCAATTTATATGTTATTCATATGTTAAACTGGCATTACGTGCGCTCAGATGCTTCGGTGTCTGGTCTTGGACTCCGTAGTTTAGCATCCCTTTTACACATGAAGAATTAAATACTTGTTACTTCTAAAATTTATATGATTTACTAAATGCATTTAGAAAAGAGAATGGAAGATGTTGCTGAAAGACTAAAATAAAAGAGCAAAAATCGCTGCTGAAAAAGAGCAAGTTCCCTAAACCTCGTTAAAATCAATAAGATCTTGTTAGTTTCACTATTTGCTGCTATGGAAACAGCATGTTTCTAAACGTCTGTGAATTTGGAAACTTCATTGAGATAGAAACAAGTTGATGATTATTGTCTGGTCACAACTAGATCAAGCATAACATGTGCTTACAGACCCCAGTTTTAGTATTTCTCCTAAAAAGCATTAGATAGCCTTAAAGGGCGCATCGCTAAAACTGAAACAGTGTGTATTCAAAGAGAATTTCCTTTCATTTTGCAAGTAGTTTCCCCTTCTTAATCATTTAAAACATTTAAAATGCATTCACGATATACAATAACAGAATATTTAGCAAAGGACACTTTTTTAGCTTTCTAGAGATCGTTCCTTAAAAACCCTCATGCTGTTACTACTCGGAATAGGCTCCTTTACCATTTTTAACATTCTGATAAAGTGAGCAATTTGTGTATGTCTTATCTTCTATTTAGTACACATACTGTGTACACGGACGCTGGAGGTTTGATTTTCAAAATCTGAGAAATCACAGATAAAAGATCTAGTTATATGGCCAACTTGGGACTTCCACAGGCCCCCCGCTCCCCAGTTGTTCTGAAAATGTTATTTTCTTCTCCATAACGACTGTATATTTAAAGCTGATCTTTAGTTGTCTTTCTTTTTCTGCTTTTTGCTCAGTTTCCATGAAATAGCCAAAGGAAAAAGGTGCCCAGGCAAATCAGACGGTGACCTGGGGGAGGGCTGCGTGCACAGCACTGTATCAGATCCTCCGTTTATCTCGAGGCGCCCAGTCCTGGGAAGTCATTTTCCTGGGAGCAAGAAAAAGAGAGCTACTAGCTCAAAGGGCTGGATTTATTGTAAAGACCAGACGTTTCACAGGGATGAAATTTAGCCAGGCCTCTTGGGCCCCGAGGTGAAAATTTGGAAGTTGCCGGAAATTTAGGGCCGGCCTTGACCCTTCTTGCAGACCCTCCGTGAAGCCGCCTGTGAAACCGCTCGTTTTGGCAGGACCTGCTCGAAGCTCCCGTGAACCGCAGGAAGCTAGGGCGCCCCACCTTTCCCTCGCGGCGGCCAGTCCCCCACCTCAAACTCCAGATCCGCTGCCTTGCCCGATGGGCTTTGCCTAACGTTTCACGTCGCTGTGTGTGTGTGATCTCAGCCCCAATGAATGGTTCAACTCGAGAACGTTTTTAACAGCCTCCCTCTCTGCCCATTTAAAATTATTCAAGGAAGTAAATTACAGCCGCGCACACAAATCACTTCTGATTTTACAATCTTTGCGAACGACAGTATAGGCTCAGAAACGGTATTCCCCCAGCACGGCGGAGCTGCGTCAGGCTCCTGTGAAGCGTGTGGGTGGGTCAGGGACTCCCGGTGATGCAGACTTTCCCCCGGGACACCCCCTGCCTTCCGGAGCTTCTCTGTAAAGATTACAGGAACTCCAGAGAATTTGAAGCGAAGGAGAAAGTGTTTTTAAAACAGACGTATCTCGTGGCTGTGTTTACAGATGCGGCAGGAGGGTGTCCTCGATTTTCTTTGCTAGAACTTTCCTTCCTATTTCTTGGGAGCCTCAGCAAGGAAATCAAACCTCCCTTTGAACTAAGAAAAATGATAATGTCTGTTGCAATGTTGCGTGGAGGTTGCATAGTCTTTTCTGGCCTGTTTGCCTTTTGTCGCTTTACAGATTTTTTAAAAAAAGAAATGAACATCTCGAACGCTTCAGGAAGTTTCGCTCTCAAGTCCAGGCGAAGGGCTCTGTCTCCCATCCTCCTCTGTCTGCCTCTTCCCACGCACTGTGCCCGTGACCGCGGGGCCCAGGCTCACCTCACGCGGGTGCGTCAGGCCTGCTGTCCTGTCTTACCCGGTCAGAGCTGCTGCTCCTTTGCCCAGTGCCGTCGAACAGGTTTTTCAGGCCCCGGTTCCTGGCTCCTAGCCCAAGCTCAGCGGGCGTGGTCCCTGCTCCCTTCGCACCTGTGTGCCCTCTTCTCACCCATATAGAGCCTTTTTGTGAGTTAGCAGAAGGCAGCCCTTCTCGTGACGCTTTATTTCTGTCTGTCTGCACGTTGTAATACATTGATTTTATTCAAGCAGGACACTCTGGTGCCATCTGTCAGAAAATTGTCCCGGGAAATACACAAACCACCAAAATCTGAGATGTGGGCGGTGCCCCCTCAGATGTATAGTCTTTGTGCACAACCTGCTCAGCTGCACGGGGCGGTCCCGGCCTTGCATTTCCCCTTTGGCGAGTCTCAGCATGTTCTCAGTGACTGGTTTGATGTCTGTCCTGGCCGTTCAGCTGAGACCCAGGAGACTGGTGACTGTGTGTCTGGGTGCTGCCATCTGCTTTTTCTAGGAGAGTGTGGCTCAGGGAAATCACACAGTGCAGCCTCGTAGAATTGGGCTGAAACTGAATTATGATCAAATGAGGATAGGATGTTCTGTTCTAGGGTGTTGGAACAGAAAACGCACTTGGTTAAAAGATTTCAATTCCTGATGAAGTACAAGGGTTACGCATTTCTTTGCAAGGGACTTGTGAATGTTCGCTCTTGTAAATACACAAAGGCTTATCCGCCTGTCCTTTGGGGATTGAATTAGATTATTTGTTCATCTACAAAGTGTGTCCTTCATGTAATGTTTCCTTTTTCTGTTCATCCCCATGACCGATCTGTGCGGTGCCTAAGCATTGAGAGGTGATTTAAAATAATAAAGCTATCACAATCCAGAGTGGAAGCCACATAGAATTAAGAAGATTCATGGCAGCTCGGCCGGTGTGGCTTAGTGGTTGAGCTTCAACCCATGAACCAAGAGGTCCCCAGTTCAATTCCTGGTCAGGGCACATGCCCGGGTTATGAGCTCGATCCCCAGTAGGGGGTGTGCAGGAGGCAGCCGATCGATGTGTCTCTCTCATCAATGTTTCTACCTCTCTCTCCCTCTCCCTTCCCTTCTCTCTAAAATCATTAAAATAAAAAGATTCATGGCAGACCTTACTCAGTATAAAATTAATTGTCCAGGGGTGGCAAGGGGCTGGGAGTAGGAAGGGTGATTGCTTCAGGGGCAGGAGGGTAGAACAGATAGACTATGATAGACGTTTTTCAGTTTTATGCCTTGGAGTATACTTATTGAAAGTAATTAGGAAAGAGTTCAGAGAATATATCATCTTTTCCCAATTAAAGTCGGGCAGTACTTGAGAAATAGTCAAAGGTAAGAGACTAATATTGAATGTGCATCTGCTATGCCAGGTACCATCTGAGTCACATAAACTTATTTTCCTTAATTATTTCCCAGATGACTAGAAGTGAGTAATAAGTAGATTAAATTTGAGATAAATTATATGAGATCAAACACTTGGAATATTAAATGGAACAATAAAGATTAATAGCAGCTAAGTCTCCTTGGCCCTGGAATAATTTCCTAAGAGAAGCAGTCACCCTCGTCACGGGCTAATTGGGATTAAGATTGGAGAGCTAAGCACTGAGGAAACGAGAATAGAATGAGACATGTGACTGATAAGTCTTTTCCATCTTTAATTTTCCCCTAACATGCTGGCTTTTGCTCAAAGTGAGATTCCTGTTGTGGGGTATCTGTTGTTTCGTGTATTTCTGTTGAGCTGTTGGGAAGCTCCAAACTGAAATGTGTCTGTAACCCATTAGACAACGGTCACAGCGTAGCCAGAAAGCCCGGGTGAGGCCTTTGGAATTCCAAAGAAGTCATCTCGAGCAGAAACTTCGGTCTCCAAGATTTTTATCAGAAACAAATGAAAGGAAACATAGACCAGTGAGCGAGTGACCAGCCGCGTTCCACAAACCTAGTTACTGCCCTTGTCCCAGCCCTTAGAGCCCTGTGCCTGGCGCCGGCCTGGGTGAGCTCACTGGAGCCCTGTGACAGTGGCACTCGGCACAGACCTTTATTTTCGTGTTGGGAATATGCAACGATATCCCTTTTCTCAGTGACTTGCTGGGTTGTCTGCTTCAGTACGTGGTCCTCAAACCAGCCCAAGTAAAACGTATGGAACAAAACTCTGAGGTTCTGACCTTCTGTCTGTCCGCTCATGAACTCAGCTGGAAGCATTCCGAAAACCTAAAGATCTTTGTTTGAAATGTCTTTTTCACCCATCCCTAGTATTTGAGAACACTACCCAATTATTTTCCTTAATTATTTCCCAGATGACTAGAAGTGAGTAATAAATAGATTAAATTTGAGAGTATTTCCAGAGAAGTTGCTGTTAATGAAGTAATGCATGTTTAAATTTATAACACAAGAGTTCATCTTTTCAGTGATAGGATTTTTACCTCTTTTTGGAGTCCTTTCAAGTTTAATCACTAATGTGTGTCAAGTAAAATGTAGAAAAGGATTGTTGTTCTTAATCCAGGTAAATGTCCTGGATTGAAATTATGCAAATAACCTACGAACGATCTTTTAATTATTTTCAATAAATGACGATAGCAATTTTTTATTAAGATTAATTACTTGTGTCTGTTTTTATTCCTGCCCTTATGGATGGTAGCCAACGTTCCTCTCTGTAAAGAAACATTTTCAACGTGTCACAGCCTCAGATCTTCCAATCCTGACGCCACGGAATACGTTGTCCCTGACATGCTCTTTCACTGCAGTTCTGCGGCTGACAGGGAACAATAACCGCGGTGCAGTCAGGGCCTCCGTCGGGTTGGAGTCGCCTGAGCCCTTGAGCACGCTCGGGGCGTCCACGTGTCTGAAGCTTGGTTGTGACAAGAAAGGGCCCTGTGGTTTGCTTTCCATAAAGCTGCCATCGTATGTGGTCAGAAACCACGAGCCAGATATTTACGTGTGAGGATCTGTTTGTAGCATTATATATAAATATGTTCTTTTCATGTCATGTCGTACGTTACTTTTTTTTACATAAGAGAGTTTTCTTTACTACTTAGTCTTCTACTTTCCTAGATGTGTAAACATATACCCTGAGTTCTCTTCAGATCGTAGACACTAAACAATAAATCGAATGTCCAGGAGATGAAAACTGAGGACTGGATCAGTGTTCACAAACGGACGGCCTGTCGACCAGATCTGGCCTCTGCTCTGTTTTGTTTGGCTCAAACAATGCTTCTAAGAATACAAATTATTTTCCCATGTTTAGAAACTGGACCTTGACACACAAGAACTGGCTTTTTGTCCAGAAGTATCAGATGGACTCACCGCGTGCTAGGGCTGAAGTGCGGCTACCACCGGTCACACTGACCCCGTGTGGTTCGAGTGACCACAGCCCCACCGCAGGCCGTTGCAGCCCATGCGCAGTATGTTTCCTCTTAGAGAACTAGCTACCTGTAGGCACTGAGTTCTCGACCTGTGGACCAAAGGCTCTTTCCAGTTGAATCAGATAAGAATATCATATCGTAATTACATTTAAGTAACATGTAATTGTTTTTTTCTTAAGCTTTCGATTAAATTTGTCTTTTAAGAAGTGGTCATAAAAAGGTAGCTAAAATGGGGAAAAGTCAATGTGAACAAAATCTTTTTAAAATAGCCATATTCTAACACATTTAAATAGTTATTGAACGCTCTTCTGTGCTATTAAATCTCCAATTAAAAAATTATTATTCGGAGGGGTAGAGAATTTAAGTAGAGCGTACACAGACATCTTAATGTTGCAAACTGAAAAAGGGAATGCCCGTTTACCTATCATTCTACAGGCACGAAAATCTAAAATGATATATAAAAACCTACCCTTGCGTTTAATTGCTAACATATGGAAATGTTACTGAACTCAGGGGGTTCTTATTCAAGAACAAGACACGGTTGTCATTAGTTTTATTTACTTACAGCAAGTAAGACTCACATCCAAAGCTCTGGACACTATTTGGTTAATTACTTATAGATTTTTGTCTTTGCAATTGGCTAAACTTATCTAGTTGTGGTTCTGGTCAAGCTCATCCCATTGCAGCTGCAGCTGCAAAATACTGTGCCTTTTAACATCCAGCAAAAATAGCACTAAGAACCACTGAGACCTTGAGACCCTTGTCTTATCTAACAGAAAACTGATGCCTACCTTCTGAGTTATTAATCCACATTAGTAGATGTTACAGAAGAAAATCCAAATCAAGTTTGTACAACCTACCTGAGTTCTCATAAATTCAGGTTAACGTATAGCTGTTGTTTTCTCTCTCTCTCACTTGAGGCCTGCTGTGGATCTTAGAGCACCAGCTCTTGACCACAGTAGGCTAAGTAACCCTTCCGCAACCACCACCAAGTCTGAGTGACGTCAGAGAGGAGGCGAAGGAAGAACAAACTCAGGGTTGGCTCCTGAGTGAATCAGGAAGCATTAGGAAGCTCAACACCAGGGCACATACCTACCCCTGGGACTGGCACGGTCCCCTACATCTAGTCTTGGTTCAGCTGAAGCCACCAGAATCTTGCTTGGCCTTTGTTTTCATCTGGAGATCCAAATCAGAGTGCCCATGTATAAGTTTCCTTATGTCAACCTTGACCAGAAAGCATCTTCATTCTGACTGCTAACCTGAGTGACACTCAATGGCCCAAAAGAATCTAAACGACTCACCAGTGGGAGTCAGTTATAGCTGCTGCTAAGATTCTTTGTGGCCGTGAAGCTTCATGGTCAAGGCCGAGCGAATATATTAATAAACTTCCCCATGGGAGCTCTATTTGAACCAAACAAAATCCTAGAAGAAGCTTTTTTGTCTTTTTTCTTTCTGGATAATATTTCTGCTCTCTCTCCCCCCCCACACACACCCCCTACCCAGGATTCCTACATCACCACTGTTTGAACTTCGGTGTATTATCTTTCATATGCTGCTTTTCTCATTTTTTAATGTGTTATGGTCATTTATAGGCCAGTGTCCACCTCTGGAGTTTCAAAATTATTTATGAAACTGTGTAATGAATTTAACCCCAGGGTCTATGAACACCTATAGGGAGACCTGTGTCTGTGCGCACTCTGTAAGGACCGGCGCCGGGAGCCTTCTCTGTGTAGACTCATGTCCTACGAAGGCCAGAGTGGTAAAGGACCCATGAACCTCTGTCCAAATATGCCTGTAGTCCAAAAGGTACTCAACAGCTGGCTGGTGTGGCTCAGTGGTTGAGCATCAACCCATGAACCAAGAGGTCGCCGGTTCAGTTCCCGGTCAGGGCGCCCACCCCGGTGGTGGGCTCCATCCCCAGTGGGATGGAGGCAGCCGATCGATGTCTCTCTCTCATCAATGTTTCTCTCTCTCTCTCTCCTCCCCCTTTAAAATCAATTAAAAACATATTTAAAAACAAAACAAAACAAAAACAATGTACACAACCTTGTGAGTGCTGAAGTAAACTCTCAGTAGTAACTATAACAGTTTAAGCCCACCTAGCACAAATCTGTTTAATTTACAAGTGTGTTCTGTTGTAATGCTTTTTAAGCTACCGATCTTGAATTTTTTTTTTTTTCTGTTGTTGAATATTAAATTTTACTAGAGGAATAAAAGTGTAATGGATTTTCTCCCTCTCTGAGTGTTCATTAAACAACGGTCGTGGTTATAGCAACTAGACAGGGTTGAGTTGGACAGATCTCCAATCGCCAATATATATGGAAGCGCTTCAGTTTATTTTCTTCTCATCTTAAAAATTTACTGCTCTACTTGGAAGTCATGTTATTAACTGTTGCTCAGATACTGTTTTTGCTCGGCATAACTCTCATTTTAACAGTGTTTTGCAGCATAAATGAGCTACAAGTAAATGTATCTTAATCGAATGTTCTTTTTTTATTGCTTTCTTTGCTAAATAAAACTTAAAATCTTCTTATTCTCTTATGTAAAAAATTTATAGAAAATCTCATGTTCTCTTAAAACAGAAAAATGAGTGTATAAGTGTATCAGACATAATTTTTTCAGAGCTAAAAATAGTATATTTATGCTTCATAAAACTCTGATAGCTATTTCACAGCAATTGACGATTGGATGCATTAGTGTAGTTCAAGCTTATTTTTACCAATCATGTCCTTTCTGTTTTCAGCAATGAAATTATCTCCTGTATAGCATTTCCCCCTGTTCCTTCTGAAAGTGAAATTATTTATGAAACTGTGGCTTAGCAGCAAGCAGAGAAGGTAAAAGACGCTTCCTTCCTGCGAGGGAGGCTGTGGAGTGCGGTTTACTAGAGAGCTCTGGGCCGGATAAAGGAGATGCGGGTGCCGGTTCCAGTTCTGCTGCAGCATAGATGTTTGTTAGACAAACGGATCGATGAATAAACGACCTCTTTGGACCTCAGTTTCCCAATTCCCATGTGTAGGACCTGGAGGAGATTGTCTCTTTGTCTCCTGCCAGCCCCCAAATTCCCTCCTTCCACGTGAGCGCCGTCTCCCTTCTGGCTGGAATCTTTGCTGTGAAGCGGTCGCCTGTCGTTACAGGGGCCTGCGTTTGCGGGGTGTTTGTTGTGACTCTGCTCCCCCTGCTTGGAAACATTCCTTACCTAATTACGCAGGACGCCGGCGATGGGGGTGGGAGGGGGGTCTTGGGGTTTGTACCTTTTCTGATTCTCTGACGTGTGAAATTAGTTGCCCTGAATTACTTTGGTCCGAACCTGAAACAACATTTTTGTACATTTTTACATCTGTCCCAAACTCAGTTCTTAATGGGATGGGCTATGTATCTGCAGATTAACTGATGTGCAGAAAATATTGCTTTAATGTTTTAAAGGCATACTGCACAATTGAATTCATGCTTGGTGGACATCTCCCATGCTCTTTATTCCCAGTGAATCCTTCATTCCTATAAATAACCTCCCTCCCTCCCTCCCTCCCTCCCTCCCTCCCTCCCTCCCTCCCTCCCTCCCTCCTTTCCATGCATTCATTGAGTTATTAAACCCTCACTGTAAACGGGACACTGTCCCAATCACTGTCCTAGGGCCACTGTGACCCAGGCCACTTTCCACGTATCCTGAACCCCGGGGGGAAAGAACTCGTTTTTACAGCCGCAGCTGCTGGGGGTCTCTGACCACAACACAGCTACTCGCCTAAGACACAGATGGCTTAACTCCTTTCAAACACCGTTGCATGATAGATGTTTTTGTATCGGAAACACCACTAATGGCCATTTTCTTTCTAGGTAGTGCCTTTATTTCCGTTATGTTTCTGAAAGAAAACTTGAGAGCCTCAGATTTACTGGGTAAGTAATTGTTCGATGCATGTAATTATAGCACTGCTTGATCGGGAAATAATACCATCCATAAAAAACAGGTGCTTTATAAACTGGGGACAAATGACGGGCACCGATATAATCTTGGAGCTGCCACCTGCTCTCAATCTTCATTGCGCCCACTCCCCATACTGTTGACCACAGCAAATTATTATTTTACAGCATTGAGAGCATGACAAAATCCAGTAAATTCTGCTTCAAAGGACATATTTGTTAAATTGTCCCGTGAAACTGTTACATAAAAAGGAAAACCACACCCAAAAATTAGATGTACCGGTTAACTACCTGATTTGTATTTAGCTCTCCAAACGTAACATAGAATTTTGCTCTTCAAATTTTTATTTAGAGTGCCTGGCCCGCAGCATGGCTCAGCGGCTGAGCGTTGACCCGGTTCAGGACTCTCCCATCGCTGATGTTTCCGTCTCTCTCTCTCTCTGAAATCAATAAACTCTTTTTTTAAAAAAAGGGACACCCCTTTAATGAAATGGAGATAATATTACCTACTTTGTAGGACTGAATGAGTTCATGTATGTAAAACTCTTGGTACAGGGCCTATCCTATAATATTACCATCATTACGGCTGCCACCACAGCCACACACTCTGCTGGTTCATCAGAGGAAACCTCGATTCCGATATTTCTGCAGACCTTAGTGATCCAGGCCACATTTCCCGCAGCTCTGGGTGGGGTTCTTTTTTTTTTTCGCCTTCCGAACTCGATGCGTTCTGAGTAGGGCTGTGTAACGGACACCACATTTGTTGCGTACTATAGTTAATAGTGATCAGTTCTAGACTTTAATCTAGGACCATAAGAGTGAGGAAGGAGATAGTCACCATGCCCACGTCTCCAACGCAATATGGTGAGATTTTCATGATCTGAGGGGTAATCACCCATCTCGTACTTAGGGAAAGGTTTTTCTTCAGCCTCACTCAGGGCTGTGTGGTCACATGTCTTGTCTTTTGTCCTGTGTTGCTGTTGCCTTGAGAAAATTCGGCTCTTTCGGTTAAAAGCTTAAAAACATGCATTTTTTTTTCCTTTACAGAGACTAAAACCATACAAGGAAAAGATAGTAACATTTAAAAAATAAAAAAAAAGATTAACATAGAAGCATGCTAAAAATTAAATTGTCAAAATGGGCAAAAGAAAATCACTTGTTTTTCCCTGCTTGAAGCAAATGGAAGTTTGTTTTGCATGATGGAACAAATGAAGATTTTTGGGCCATGTGGGAACAAGCTGAACTAATTTATTGCCAAATGTTGCTCTGTGACTATGAAGCTTTTCACCACTGGCCTCAAAAAATGACCTCACAAAAGCTATGTCTGAAAGGAATCGCCAACTATTATTAACTCAATGACAAGCTCTGGACTGTGTTCTGGTTCTTCGTGGATTAATAACTTTAAATTATTTTAATGATTTTTTTTTCCTTTTAAAAAAAAGCACCAGATTTCTCTCCCCTCTAATCAGCCAAAAAGGATAGTATGTTCCCCTCTCTTCCTTAGTCATCAAAAGTACGGTATCTAATAGTCTGGGAGATCCTAGCTGATTTAATCCAGATAATATCATCGTAAAAATAAAAATTGCAGTCAATTCATCAGCTCTCCCCAGAGACTAGTAACTTAATCACTTCAAGTCACCTGTTAACGGTTTCCCCAGATAGAATGTCAGGAGATTAATAGTGAGATGAAGACCATCTCCTCCCACCCCAGAGGTCAGCTTGGTTTGGGGCCAGTATCTAGGATGCTAATCTGGCCAAACACAAGCCGTTATTTCTGGGTAAGAGGACAGATTGGCTCTTTGGTTTTCAAAGCTGCCTCAAGAATGGCAGGCTTTCTGATGGGAGGTGTAGAATGATTTGTACTCACTACATTATAGAGACTTCTCAGCCCAGGGCTCCTTCAGGATTTCCTTGCCTTAAGCCTGAGAATCTGGAGAGATTGTACTGAGGGGAAAGAATGTCCCAAATGGCGTTCGTTCTGTGACTCCTGGCGTCCCACAAAAGTAACAGCCAGACCCCATGGATCAGGAGACTTATTACCAGGACCAAGAGAATCACACATCAGTCTTCACTGGAGCCAGGTTAGCTGAATATTAGAAGACTCTTGGGCCTACCAGGAATAAGATAAAGTCACGTTCCAGAAGCTAGACAATAGACAGTTGACACTAGTGAGCACCGAGCTGGTGGGTAGGGACACATTAAAAGAGATTTCAGGCTTTCCGCAGGGGAAGGGTGGGCTGGGAGACCAGATGCCAGTTGAGGAGACTGTGCTGGTGGATCATGCGCCCCAGGCCTGCGTGGACGAGGGACTGAGGCTGGAGGTGCCAGTGAACGGAAGCACAGGAGGCTGACTCTCGGCTGCGCCCCTCCAGCCGCTGGACGCGTCACTCAGGCCCCAGTTTCTAGGGCCAGCGGCCGGAGCCCCTGAAACAGGCTGCACTCAAGCAGCTCACCCGGCCAAACGACAGGCGCGTCCCAAAGCAGAAAGCATCCCGCAAAGCACCGCTTCAGGCGGACAGAAATGGCCAAGTATGTTTAGAAAATATTATAACCGTATCTTCTTGTGGGAAATTCACAGTGAACACGAACGCATTAAGGACTCGGGGGGTCTTTCAGTAAGGGAGCTATTTAAGTGTGTCCAACTCACCGCCTCCCAGGGGGATTTGACCTGAGAGCAGCAGAAGGTAAAGAGCAAGTTTTCTAAGTCAGAAATCTGTGGCTTTACTGAAATAAAAATAGTAAGAACTCGTGTATCTCATGCCCCTTTTAGGAAAAAGTGGAATATAAATAAATGTTAAGGAAATTTCTTTAAGGAACTGCTAATGACTATCTTCAACACTTTAAACACTTATGAAAATGTGCATGTGATTTATAAAGGAGACAGTGAATCACACAGAGAAAAAAATGACACCCAATAAGCATATAGCAGGTAGCAGCCATACATTCTGCCTTTGTAAGTGCCAGACGTAGCTGAAATTAAAACTATTAAGAAGGAAGAATGTATGACCTCAGCTACCATAGAGTTACTCACTGGACTCACAGTGAGGTGAGGCTCAGACGAAATGATGCACATGAGAAAGTACTTTGCAAGTATAATTTCGGAATTATTAGTCATTTTATTTAAGGAGTTTTGAATGCAGTGAAGATCTGCATTGGTTTAAATGGGCACAGTAGACAAATGTGGAAGCAGATGTGAAATGGGGCAGAGGGGCTGTGTCAGGATGTGACATGGGGACCCTGTTGGAAAGTTAAGCTAAATGAGCCGCACTCCCTCCATATAACCGGACACTATGCAGGCTGAACGAGGGTGATGTTGCCCAAGATGCTCTGTTGATTAGAAATAAAGCACGGCACAGAAAAGTGTGTATAATACCATTTGTGTAAAAAACCCAGAATTCATACACACCAGCAAATGCACATGCATGAAATTACCAGTAAAGAAAACCTCAGGAAGTAGGAACCGGGAGGCCATCGGGGTGTAAGAGAGATTTAACTTCACTCATCACCCTCGTGTGCTTTTGAATTTTTTACCATATACATGTGTTACCCATTCCAAAGCAAATCTTTAAAAAGAAATGTAAATGGCACTAGATACAGTTCGATGAGATAAAGAAATAACTGGCAGAGGAGCTCAATATAAAGAAGAAATTTGGATTTCACAAAAGGAAGTTGGAAGTGTCAGACTTTTAAATTGTATTGTGCTTTTATTCTACTTTACCAAGTTTACAAAACTGTTTTTTTAAATCCCCTTTTCCTAGGAACCTAATATTGAACAATTATAAAAGATCTTTTTATTCCTAAAGAAAGGACAAGGCTGGGCAATAATTTTGCCCAAGATCTTATATATGGTTTTTATTATTTTCCTTTTATTACAATGCTCAAGAACATATAATGTTTTATTTTTTTAAATCTCATTAGAAATCGCTTTTAAAATTGTATCTATAATTTCTGTCTTCACAACACATTACAGAGTAAATTGTTACTCAGATGAAACTTCATAGCTTCTACGGTACCTGAAGAGCTATTGTTCAGCGTGTGTGAAAATCAAATGCTCTTTGTTTTCAGAAACTAGAGTTCAAAATCCTAAATCATTTGGGTGAGAAGAATAGGAAATAGGTGTCTTTGAACTGTGAGATTTTTATGGACAAAGCGAGTCGTTTGGGGTGGGAGCCCTGCTGGTTGTGTTGGGTGCTCAGCGCGGCCGACCCCAGCGAGGAAGCAGGCTGAATTTCGTTTCCAGGGTGCCACCTGAAAAGTGCTCCATGTGTCACTTTTTCTCGGGCTGCTAATTATTAATAAATAGGTAGCATCCTTCCTTTACCTCTCCATCCACGGCCACCACCGCCCTCCCAATTCCTCCATAATTTTAAGTAACATTAAAGTGATGAGAGTAACACATTCCTTACAGGTTTATTATGTGATATTTTACTCAGCTATGCCTCGAATTCTAGATTCTAAACTGGACTAAGTAAATCTTAGAGCAAAGTCAACGTTCACCTTTGTTATTTCTGCTAAAGGGTCTCCAATAAATGGCAACGATTAAGGCGCTCATTTACCCGAGTTTCAAAGCGTAAAATCAGCCGAGTGGGTGTGTGAAGGCTCCCTAGTGAGTCAGTGCAGAGCGGAGCGGGTGGGCAGGCGACCGACCCCCGCCGCCTGGGCTCCGCCATCTCGGCCCAGCTCTAGGGCCATCCTGCGCTTACTGGCCACAGAAAACGGCCAGCTTGGTTGTGTTTTCACGCCTCCATATGCACATGTTCTGATCTTCCCCATCTTAGGGGAACGTTTCTCTGGATGGACCAGGACCCACCTGGAACCACAGAGAAAAATCAGAAGCTATGTCCTGCCCCATGCATTTCCTGGCCCATATCCCTCCTGACAGGCGATGCTGGCAGGTGAATGTGTGATGCTCTCTAGGGATGGTTTGATGACTCGTATTTTAATAGGGACGACTGTCCACCCTTTTACAAATAATGCTCCGTCTATAGGTAACGTCTACAGCCAACAAAAAGACTGCACGCCCCTTTTCAACCTGTTTTGTCTTTTCGATTTTATTTAAAGGTATGACATTGGCATTCGCAGGATCCTATTTATTGGTGAACTTTGCTCCAAATATAACTCAGGCGATCTCGGCAAGAACAATACAGTATTACTTTGTTGGCTGGCAGTTCCTGATGTATGTGGTAAGAATTCTAATTACTATGGCAGAAGCTGTGTTATCTGGACCACTGGTACGTGCAGGTGTCAGAGAACTAATACAGTCTTTTCTTCTCAGCATTAATATCTCATTAAAATGTAGCTATATCTGTCCAATATTAAAGTATTTGAAACACTAACTCAGCAATAGGAGTCGCCCAGTTTCCCAGGGATCCTGTCCTTGAGGGTGACCTGTGACTGGAAAAATGTCCACAACATTTAATCTGACAAATTTCAGAACAACGTATTTTAGGACAACTCAAAGTAAAACCAAACAAACAGATTCCCCAAAAAGTCTCTCTCCCAAGGCCCAAGGGAGGTACCTGAAGATACATTTCTCCACTGAATTTTATTCAAGGTAGATCTTCTCCTCAAAACAGCTCTCACTGAGACCAAGGCAACAGCAGGTTGCTGGCGGAGGGGCAGACGGCAGGGGGACGGTGCTGAGAGGTGTGCAAGAGAAAAGGCGATGAGCTGTCTCCCGCGTTTGCCGTACCAGGCGGACGTGTTTTACCCCTAAGGCTCCCGAGCCGAAGCCAGGCGCGGGCCCAGAGCAGGTCCTCCCGGGGGCAGGAAGAGGGTTTGGGAAGCCTGGGGTGTCCTGGCCAGTAAACGAGGGGTGGCCTTCCTCAGCCTGTGTGCATGGAGGGGAGTCCTGCCTGTGCTTGTCAAGAAGCAGAACAAACCAACAAACCAACAAACGAGGGGGTTTTCAAGGTCAGGCGAGCGTGGAGCGATGCTGTGTAACAGGCCCCCCGACAAACCCACCCTCTCTGTTAGCTCGTTCAGAACCAGAAGCCGTCAGGGAAGAGGCCGGCCTAACTGTCCTGCACCCCCAGGCTTCTGTGACCGGGCCCCGTTTCGGGAAGGGCCTTCAGCTGACCGACGCCTGCTAACTGGGCCGCAGACCCTGAGCCTCAGCTCCTTCCCTTCGTGGGCAGGCTGGAGGGGCCACTCTGCCCACCCATAGTTTCCAACTGACTGTTCAGACCGAAACCTCTGTTAGGAACATAGAATCCTACACAAAATAATCAGCACAGTTCGTTTTCTCTCCAGCAGACACACACACACAAAATTAAATCAGCAGAGGCAGGGCGAGCCTGCTGTTCAGTGTCACTCTCTACCCAAAGCCCATTCGTGAGTCAGCCCTTCTGGCAAAGCTGCCGCGGCAGCCAGCGCCAGGTGTGGAACCTGCAGGGGGAGACGGGTCTGTCAGGCCTCGGGGTCTTGCGGGGGGCTCCGTCGCCTTGCCCTCTGAGTGCAGGCCTCTCAGGTCTGCCCTCGGGCACCCTCTGCACCGGCGGAGCCAGCACCCACGGAGCACCCCTGCCCCGATCTCCCACTACATCCTGTCCTTTAGGAGCAGCCCCATCCCTTAGCAGACGGGGAACCTGAGGGAGGGGGCTCGGTAACTTGGCCAAGGTCACACAAACACTAAGCGCAGAGCCGGAATCCAAGGCCAGGCCGCCCACCTCCGGGCGCACGCTCCGCGCACCTGGCTGTGCAGATCCATGCAAGCCGACCGCCCAGGACCAAGTCCCAATCCGGACGTGGCCTTGGAGGGAAGCTTTGCAGAGCTCGTGTCTTTTACACAGGAAGGCATATCACAGGCCTGGCTTTCAAGAAAGAGCTTGGTGAGAGAAGACAAGGTGCACGCCGGCCGGGATTTTGGTCCTGGAGGTGGGGCATCTGAGATGAAATGCTGCGTATCTCTTACGTCCTGTCACCCCATGGGCTGCCCGTGAAGCACTGACAGAAGGGTGAGAGTGAGCGCCTTCAACTCCAACCGGGTTAGAGAGCCAACCCCGAAGGCCCGGAGCAATTCCGAAACGCACCCGGAACATTCTGGAACTCGGCAGAGGCCTCAAGTACCAGCGCCTAAATTCGTCTCTTCTTGCTTCCAGCACAAACTGTCACAAACTCAGTGGCTTAAAGCAACACAAATTTATACACTTACAGTTTTGAAGGTCAGAAGTCCAACACCGGTCTCACTGGGCTGAAATCAAGGGGTGGGCAGGGCTGTATTGCTTCCCGGGCCTCTAGAGGAGACTCTCTCCTTGCCTTTTCCAGCTACTAGAGGCCACCAGCTGGGAAGGTTCTTGGCTTTTAAAGACTCCCGTAACTCCATTGGGCCCACCTGGGTCATCCAGGATACTCTCCCCATTCAAGGTCCATACCTTACATCTGCAAAGCCCCTTTGCCATGTAAAATAACATATGCAGAAATCCCAGAGAATAGGGCACGGACATCTGGGGAGCCGTTAGTCTGCCTACCAGAGCTCCATAACCCCTCTGAGCCTTGGTTTGCCATCTGTAAAATGGGGATTATAAGAGTGCCTGCTCCAAGGTGGTTGCGAGGACTCAATGGATTAGTACAGTGAAGCCTGTGCTGAGTACGCAGTGAGCACTCTGACCCCTGAGGTCGCAGCAGAGCAGCCTCTCCGTGGGTTGCAGCAACCTGCAGAAGTCCCAGCTTCTTTAACATTGATATTTTCACAGGCGGGGGGAATTGTTGCTAGAAAAAATTAACATTAATTCATGCCACTTAAACATTTTGTTCCTGGGAGCTCTGTGACGTCTTGCCACAAGACAGAACCCGGGGTGACGGCAGTCCTTCTGCGAGTGACAGGAGCTCATGTTTTATTCATCTGAAGTCTCAGGGGTGGATTTACAGAAAGTCATACGTGATTTTCAGGACCGATAACGACCCTCGTCCCCCCTGCCAAAAAAATTAACAGTCGGCATCCTAATCGACTTAGCCGACGTGCTCCGTGTGTTAGTGCAGAAGGAGCTCTCTTCTCTCCGTCAGCAAGTACGGTGGCCCCCGTGGCACGTGCGAGATGTGCTTGAGCGGAGGCCAAGCCACCTGGGACATTTCTGTTAACAACTAATGAGTTGTGCAAAGGTTGGGGCACCCAGCGTTCTGATGGCAGCTTTGGGGGCGGCAAAGAGATAGTTTAATAGCTTTCGTAGCACTGCCTGATTAAATCAAAGGCCTGGCAAACGAGTTTTATAAGGAAGAGTTAAAATAATTGCTTTAATTTACCAGGGAAAGAAAGCAAAGGGATGACCTAATTTTCCATATTAGATGAAAAGGTTTTTAAATGAAGATTTGGTCCCGCTGCATTCTGTGCCCACAGAGGATTAAGGGGAAAAAACAAACCAACAGCCAGAACCTTGAATGGAAACAGTAGAAATTTATGTTGACTTAGAGGGGGCTCCATAAGTAAAATCCAGTCCTGAACGTAGTGAAGTTCTAGCTCTAGTAATTTTTAAGAAAAACCAAAACACTAGTGTTGGTACTTTTGCTTGTCTGATGTCAGAAAAGTAAACATTCATATTTATGAGTTCAGTCCATGGATACTGTCTCCTTGGGAAAAAATAGAGTTGCTTCGGGTTATCTTAAGGACCTCAAAAACGAGAAAAGTTTAAAACAAAAATAATATTGACAACTCAGGCTTACACTAGAGTTCCCTAAGGGAAGGGAAAGTTTAGACATTCAGTCAATTCATATTTATCGAACCTTCCGTTTATTAGACGTTAGGTCTGGTTTTTTTGGCATGTTGTTCATAATAAACTGGAGGTGTAATCTTCTCGTTAATTCCCTAAATACTTACTGAGCGACTGACTCAATACCCGGCACTGGAGACAGTGGCAGCCACAGCAGGTAAGGCCGCTGTCCTCACAGAGCCGATGTGCTAGTGGGGGAGGCGGGCAGGAGGCACATAAATGCATGAACAGGACCTATGACACCTGATGGTAAATGCTCACAGTAGCCGCCTGAACTTGGGGTTGCGACAGGCTGACTGGGTGGCTCTGTCAGATCAGAGTGGTCAGGGAAGACCTCTCGGAGGAGGTGACATTGAAGCTGAGAGCGGAGCGACTAGGAGGAGCCATTATGCAAAGGTCAGGGAAAGAGGCGTCCGGGCAGCACAGTTTGTGCAGAGGCCCGAAGGCGGCCGCAACCTGAGGCCCCCGGGAGCGAGGGAAGAAGCTGGGCCGTCGTGGCCGCTCAGCACCGGAGGCGCCTGGTGACGGCGGGATGAGGGCGGCCGGAGGCGCAGGGCGTCAGGCCTGGAGTCGGGACCGGGGCGCCATTCCCCGTAGGTGCCGTTAGCGCCCCGGGTCTGGGCAGCCGGGGTTTCAAGTATTGTTCTCATACATTTATAAGCGTCCTTAGGCACTCGAGTCACCTCACCCTCAACTCTCAGGTGATAACTTGCAAAACCACAGGAGTGTGACGTTCTGAAGACTTTGTAGAGGATAATTGATACTTTACTCTCTTTATCTTTTTTATTTCTAGATTTTAGAAATAATAATTTTCTGCATTCTCCTATATTTCCACAAGAGAAAAGGAATGAAGCACATTGCGATTCTTCTGAGTCTGGTGGCGCTTCTAGGTAAGGCTGCATTTTGTTTCCTGATTTCTGATGTAGCCATGCTTGGTCATGGAAGAGTTGAAGGAAAATGTTTGAGCATCATATTCCTTTCTCATTGTTTCTACTTTTCAACTCTGATTTATAGAAAAAATTTTTTTAAATGTATTTATAATTCTGCCTTTGCCTCTTCTTTGCCAATAAGATGACGGGGGATCGAACCCAAGACCCTCTGGTGCCTGGGCCGATGCTCTAACCGCTGAGCAACACCAGCCAGGGGGAGTTTATGTAAAAATTCTATTTTTCTGTAGGTTTCAGCTCATTTATGGAATCATAGGTAACAGTATTTCAAGGGCCTTGGGACAAAAAGAAAACACTTTCTTCTTCCTACAGAAACATGGTGTTTCCGGAAGATGCTTCGTTGCTTTCACTTTGATATAACCTTGTCAAGTCACTTTTTCTTCATGGCTCTTTGGAAACTAAGAAAAATGCGTCCCCATAAGGGACAGGCTCCTCTTTGGCATAGGACATGAGTGGACATGCTCATGTAAATCTTAGATTTAGGGTCCTGCTTCCCATTAGTTTCTTCTTCCCAAAATACTGTTCATGGAGCTCTTAGGCATGTATTAACAGGGTTCACACACAGACTGAGTACACCCCTTGCTCTTCACTTTCCTGTCTTCTCCTCTAGCTGGCTTTAGGGTTTTTCGGTGTAGCTTAGTAGTTACTTTCCCATAGATGTCACATGGACAACCCGACTTTTCTTGTCTTCTCCCTTCATTGTGTTCTACTTTCCCATCTATTGTAATTATAAACTCGATAGCGTCCTTTCAACAGTTAGGGCTGGAAAATAAGCCTCTTGCTCCAAAAATAAAAAGCGCAGTCAGTCACACAGCAGATCTTGAGCTGATGGAAGCAAACCTGAAGTCCAGCCCAGCTTGAACAACGGGGCTACTGTTAGCTGGAGTCTTCATGCTTAAAGCATAATTGGGGTATTTACTACTGTGCCATGTAAACTTAAGATACTGATTTGTAATTCTACCTCAGGTATGCATTTTATTTGTGTTCTTGGTTTTGTTTTTCAGCCTCACTGACTGTTATTTCAGTAAAAGCTGTCTCAGGCATGATCACTTTTTCTGTGACGGATAAAATGCAGCTAACTTATCCCATCTTCTACATAATGTTTATCATCATGATAGCATCTTGTGTTTTCCAAGTCAAGTAAGTTAGCTCCTATATCCTCACCGATCTTTCAACATTCCTGTGCTTCCCTGAGCACCGACCTCTATTGGCTTCAGATGGTAATTTAAATGAGATGCAACCCATCTAGAAGGGTGACGCGTCTGCAGCTCCCCCTCGGCTAGCATGCCCTGCGATATCCTTCACATCCGATGAGAAGCTGTTGCTGAGCGTTGCCTTCACATCTTGTGAGCTCTAAAGTGCAGCCATAACCCGGCTAAGTGCACTTTGATACTTTCCCGATGCTCTTCTGCTTCTACTTAATATGCATCGTACACAGGTTGTCATTAGCAATAAATCAAAGGGGCAGGTCCACATCCAGATTTCGTTCTAAGTATAGGAAATACATGAACCCTTCACCTTCACGTCTTAGCTTATGTTCATTAATTGCGCAGGGATGGACTAAACCAGACGTTTGGCCCGGAGGGAAATCCTTTCCCCAGAACTTTGTATCTCTGGCCAGAATTTGCTTCGTACCCAAGGGATTGTGGAATGATTGTTTTATGTTTCTCCTGGGGCCTAATAGTGGTGACATGGAACATTTTTAATTTCTGCTCCCCCGCCCTCCCCCGCCATCTGCTCCAGTCGCTTCCCCTCTGTTTCACGTCATGAGTCTGCCCTTGCCTGCTAGGCTCTCTGGAGTCAACCAGAAAGTTTTCTGTTTACCTCAAAATACTAGGCAAAGCCACCATCCCAGCGCCAGCGAGGAAGTCGGAGCCCAAGTTCGGGAAGAGAGCGGTTCCTTTCTCAGGTCCCAGAAGTAAAGTCTAATTGTCATGGGTTGGCTGTAGGCCCTGGAACTAGGAGTGTGGACAATTACTGGAGAAACCCAGTGTTTTGTCACTGTCTCATTAGTCATTTCCTTATAAGACTGAGTGTGTTTCTAATACTGGAATCTTGCTATTCTGTCTCATCTCTTTCTTCTGAATTAATCAGTACTGCTATGCTTCCTTTTAGAATTTAATGATTGGCATCATTATCTTTAAACTATGCTTTATGAATTTAAAAGGCACATACAATCCAAGGTAATCTGCGTTCTTATTGCCCTCGTTTGAGTCCCTGCACCTTTCACACTAGAGCTATGTGAACACACTAGAGCTGTAGAGCTGTGGCTTTCAGCCCTGGCAGTCCATTAAAATTACTCAAGGAGGTTTAATTACACATATACACGTACACACATATATATATACACACATGCATGCATGTATATCTATGCACAGGCACACCTGGGCTCTACCCACAAACATTTTTTCAATTGCTCAGGACTAGGGCCTGAGCATTAGTGCTCTTCGAAAGTACCCAGGTGGTGTCAGCGCCGTGCGCTGCTTTAGAGAAGGTTCTGGTCCCTGACTGGGCAGCAAGCGCGGTGCGGGAACCCGAATCACGCTGGTGGCCAGAGCGAGAAGCTGAGTCCCCACATGTGCTCTGCAGCTGGAGTCCGAAGCATTGTTTTTGAAACGTTCAACATTCCTTTACTTCTCCATCTCCGTTCTTGGCTCGTGGCACGTCAATGCATAGCCGTACTATTCCCTAGATACGATATTTAACAGATTCGAGGGTCTATCGTAATGAATCAGCCGCAGCGTGATACCGGTCCAGCAGCTTGAACGGCTTCCAACTCAAACTTCTGTGGCCTCAGCATATGATTAATTGCTTTTCATTGTTACTGTTGTTGGTTTAAACAGACCATAAAACCTGACATCTGATCTCATACATCAGATGCACATAAGCTATGACTGCTGATTGGAAATGCCCTCTTACTGCACTTCCTCCCCTTTTGTAGTCGGAGCTAAAGAACACGCATTTCTTGATGTTATTGTTAACTTATTGCTGAGCATCTCTGAAAGCCAGAGCTCCACTCAGTGCCTTCTGCTCTAGGTTCCTGAATCAAGCCACGAAACTCTACAATACGGCCATGGTGGTGCCAGTTAACCACGTTTTCTTTACAACCAGTGCTATAATTGCAGGTGAGTCTTGCCTTCCTCTACTCGGGTGTCCCACCCCCGCAACAAGCCTATGAGAAAACCCAGGAGTCCTTAGGTTGTTAGCGTCTGTGTGGCCCAGAGTCTGAGTTTCCTCCATGACACCCTCCAGGACAGGTTCTTCCACTTTGTGTGACTGCTCCCCAGTGCCCTCTGCCTCCGGAGACAGCTCAGTCCCATTTTCGATTGCTCTCATAATTTGAAGAGCTCTAATTATTAGAAAGTGTTTCCTTACATCGGACCGAATTTGAAATCATAGAAAACGTAACTATGTCATTCCAGTATTTTTAAACTATGCTACCAAATGTGCATTTTAAGGGTGCCCATACTTAGAAAAAATACATACAGTAGCTCCCCCTTATCCACAGGGGATATGCTCCAAGACCCATGGATAGTAGCAAACCCTATATATACTGATTTTCCTATACATACATACCTTTTCACTTAGAAGGAAGCATGTTATGGCTTCTCCCTGGCACATTCAAATTGCCAGCACCACTACTCTTATGCTTTGGGGGCCATCGTTAAGTAAAATAAGGTGACCTGAACACAAGCACTGCAATAACGCAATAGTCGATCTGATAACTGAGATGCCTGCTAAGTAAGTATATACAGCATGGATATGCTGGATAATTCATGTCCTGGGGATATGTGGTTTCATCACTCAACTCAGGACAGCGTGCAATCGAAAACTTATGACTTATTTCTGGAATTTTTCATTTAATATTTTTGACTGTGGGTAACAGAAACCACAGAAAGTGAACCCAAGGATACAGGGGGCCTCGTGCATTAACACAATCTGTAAAACAATATGTAGCTTTTGTAAATATTCTCACCCTAAAATTAATTTTGTCTTCTATTTCTGTTATAGGCATCGTATTTTATAGGGAATTCCTTGGTGCAGCTTTTCTCACTGTATTTATATATTTTTTTGGGTGAGTACATGTCTCAGAGGTAAGGTGTATGAAATCCCATTACTTTTATGTAGGATTCTTGGCAATGTACCTGAGGCATAGAAAACTGGAAAATAATATAAGAAACATCCATTTCCTGAGCTCCTAAAGGAAACATTTTTCAATGTAACACCCTCCACAGGGCTCAGTGTCTTTGACTTTGTGGTTTAGGTATCTGTCTGAGGGTCCCGAAACATTGGGGATTGTCAGGTCCAGCCAAAGTCAAGATAAACCCACTGGCTCCTGTCAAGATAAACTCCATGGCCTTTTCCTACTATCTCAGACCGTTTCGCCCCGGGGGAACCTCTAGGTTAGATCTCAATCAGGGAATCGTGGATATCTCTAGGATCACCTAGGAAAAAAGACCAAAAGGGGCAGATCTAGCTTTGGATGGAATAACATGACATTGGCAACATCCCTTTCCTGGGTCTGGGTGCCCAGCTTTAACCCTTCATGGCTGGCTGGGCATCACTGCTGACACCCTTGCAGGGCACAGAACTTTGACGGAGCATTGGCACTGTAGAGGATCTTCCCTTGGTTCCCAAGGGCAGTCCGTCAGTGGCTTAGCTGATTCTTGATCTGGTATTCTGCACGGCCATTGCTATGCGAACTGGAGCCCAGACTACTTTCAGCATAGAAAACCATCTATCTTGAAAATTCAATTTCATAAGATATTTGGGCAAGGCTAAACTTCTGAGATCTGGAAACTGTGACTATTCTCATGGCCAAGGACAACTAAATTTCTTAGAAAATTAAAGAATAAATTATTTTTTCTCTCTTGTTGCATGCCAGTAATGGGTCTGGGCATACATGGATAGAAAATGAGACCTAATGTCTACCCAAAGGGTTTAGAGCCTGAATTAGCCTCCAGATGGTAAAAACCTGGGGCAGAGATTCATTGGAAGCTCTCCAGCGCTCGGTTCTGAGGACAAATATTGTTGGCTGCAGCAATTAAGACAAGTTTTAGGCAGCTTACCACGAGAAACAGGAAGGTCAAAGCCAGTGGAATGCATGCCATCGTGTGGAATACAGAGCTCCGTTATTTAACACCGTGAGTTGCTCAGCCTTCTGTACCAATATTGTCCTTACAGGTGTTTTCTGTCATTCCTGGGTGTGTTTTTGGTCACAAGAAACCGAGAAAAAGAACATCTGCCACAGTCTTTCATTAACTTTGGAAATATTCCTGGTAAAACCGTCTGCTTTCTCATTTATAATAGAAAATGTCATCCTCGTAAATTAATCATGGCTGGTATTATTTTGGGTGTTAAATGAACACAGAACGTAATTCTTATCTTCGAAACATGTGCACTTGATACTAGCAGAGGCGATGTGTTTTAACAGTAAGTGTTAATAATCATTCATTTGAATGTCGGGTTTGCACAGAACTTGGGGATGTAAAAGAACTGGCCCTGTTCTCTTGATTTGGGGGCTGCTGCCAATTTCCTCTGCGAGCTTCCTTAAATTGGAAAAGAGCAGGAAAGGGATGGGGAAGGGCTATCAGCAGCGGCCCCCATGCACGGGGAGCCTTCGAGGGACTATCAGAGGCCAGGCTGCCAAGGAGCATGTCCCTGAGGAGACAGAGGTGGCCTGTGCTCTGTGGGGCCAGGAGTGACGTTCTTCCCCGACGCCTGAATGTGAGTAGCTTCCTCCCCTCCCCGTCCCTCATTCATCAGGATCGGCTTAAAGTGCATCATCTTTTCAGTTAATTCTCTACTCTGAGAATCACCCGCTTTAGTCCTGCAGGTAACAGAACAAAGGAGACACTCGGATGTCCCTCCCGCCCCACCGCCCACCACCCTCCACCGTCTCCAGCTTCCCTGGGGATTTGGGGCGACCTCTAGGTTTCTAGACGGGAGTGGTGGTGTCCTCGCGGGTTCCTCCACCCTTCCATTAGGACCACACCTGTGAGGCAAAGGCCACTACAGCCTCATCCCTACGACCGACAAAAGATGGGCCTGTGACTTCTGTTCTGTTTCGCACCTGAGCCAACTGAGCAGCTGAGAGCTGTCAGGGCGGGAGCTGGCGGTCGCGGCGGGGTGTGCGTCACGGTGACTCGTACGGTCACAGGTTCTTCCGTAGGAGAGAAAGTTGACTTATTTTTAACTCTCTTTTTCGTTTCACAAAGCCCCATACGCAGGATCAGGAGCGGCTTTAGAAGCCACTGGGAGAGGCTGGTTTTCTATGTTGTTATGTGTGTTAGACTCAACTTGGGAGAGGAGGCAGGACCCTGGGGAGCACGCTCTGGAGATGAGTGAATGCTTCGTGTTAACCTCCGGACCGACCCACCTGATTGCCGTGCCCCGCGTGGCAGGCCCTGTGGGTGGGGACACGGCCTGCCACCGGGCGATGCTGAGCACACATCCAGGGACATGCAGTTCCGGGGGCCTTTTCTTCCCCAGTGCTTTTCTCTTCTGTTTCGAGGGCGACCACATAGTATAAAGAAGGGAATAAAATGTGGCCCAGATAGAGGAGAAATTATTAAGACTTATTCTTCTATAGGCACTCGAAAGATTTTTGTGTGGTTATTATTTCCACAGGGAAACAAATGTTGGATAAAATACAACCAGATTCGAACGGCTTATCCTATGGAACTTTGCCTGATGGAAGTGACTCAACAAAGAGCCAAGGCGGAGAGAAGAAAGGGGCCTGAACTGCCGAGAGGGATGGCTGCTGGCCCGTTACCCGATACCACCTTTTTAAAAAATTGCACATGTTCCGTTTGTGTCAGCAGCGATTTATCGCTGACATGTGCTAGCGTTCGTTCAGTTCTCGGCCCCCTCCCTCCTGCGCACACTCAGCCTTGCTGAGCTCTGACAGTCTGATGTTTTTGTGGAATGTAACTTGAAGTGTCCCCCACCCCGTGGACCTCTCCCGAGTGACCCTCTAACCGGCTAGGTCTTAATCAGAGCCTGGCTCCCCGCGCAGGAGTGTCACTCGGAAACCTGCCCCGAGGTCGGGCGGGAGCACGCCCGGCCTGTCCCAGGGCCTGGAGCGGCGTCGCTTTGCTTTAAGGAGGCCCTTTACCCCGCAGCCTTGCCCCTGAAGCCACCGTTTGAAGCGCCCATTGTAAAAACTCTTCTAACTGCCCCATAAAGATCTCACCTCTCTGTTCCTAAACGAGAACGGTGTGTCCTCTCTTCGGAAAACCAGCCCTGCTAGAGCCCTCCTTTAAAAATGAACAGTGTCTTTAAAATTAGAATTTATGCCCTAGCCAATTTGGTTCGGTGGCTAAGGCGTCAACCCATGGACTGAAGGGTCCGGGGTTCGATTCCAGCCAAGGGCATGTACCTCTGTTGCAGGCTCATCCGTGTCCCTGGTTGGGGAACATGCAGGAGACCACCAATCGATGTGTCTCTCTCGCATCGATCTTTCTCTCTCCCTTCCACTCTCTCTGAAAAGCAAGGGAAAAAATATCCTCAGGTGAGGATTTAAAAAATAATAAAAATAAAATAAAAATAGAATTTACAAGTAGCATTTTGTGACGGGACATACCGAAACGAAAGACCTTGGCTGTCGGGCTTTTTAAGCAAGGAAACACTTAAGAACTAGCACCAATTTTTTAAATAAAAATACAGAATGATGGCATTTTTCTTCAGTGATGAGATCCTGTTATACTTGAATTGAAACCGAAGGAAAAAACTTCATAGTCTATGCCTTCGTTTGTTTAGCTCTGATAATCTATCATATGGGTTTCTATGTTGTAGCTCTTACTACGTCTCAAAAATCCTGTTTAAATTCTTGGTGATATTTTCACTCACACACCGTTTCTGCCCTAAGTCATTATTCCCAGCTTTATAAATTCGTCTAGGTAAAAGGCACAGTTAAAGAACCGGATGCCAACCACTTAAATCTGAGACAAAGCATACCGCCAGGTGGCCTGAGCCTAGAGAGGAAGCCCAGTGCCCCTGTACCCTGCCCGGCTCTTCTGTTGCCATTAGTCACAGATCTGTGAAGATGACATTTGCTGGTAATGCCCATAATCATCTGTTGCTTATGACCTACCTAATATTTAAGAAAAGAGCCTTCACTGTAACAAACATCAATTACAAGCCCTGTCCTCAAGGACATCTCAGAACCTTCAGCTCACCTCTGACACGTCAGTGCCATGAGGGTCCGGCCAACTGTCTTGCATTCGTGTAGGTCGTTTAACTCAGACCCATGGAGACGGCAGCTGTAATGGTTGCAGGGCTTTTAGCTTCGTTCTTTGTCTTGCCCCGAGCTCCTGAGCAAACCAACCAAACCTGGCCACCAAGGCAAGAATCGGATCCATCTCCAATGTACGAATAATAACCGAGAGCCCATGTCTGGCTTTTGAACTCCTGGTAAGAACTCCTGCCGCTGTGGAAAGTGTCCCATTAATTCAAATAAAACACTTATAATTTATGGCATGTTCTACGCGATTGGTCCAGCATGTTGGCACCGAAAGGCTCAGTGAAGAAATGTGTGTGGTGTCTTAAACGGCAGCTTTCTGGTGACTCCTAAAACGGACCCAAAGATTGGGGAACTAATTAGCCTGAAGAGCCTGACTTGAAGTCGGACTGTATTTATAGCCACAGCACATGGTTTTGAGCATTGTAGAATTTTGCACAGACACACGCAGCATACTTTAGTGGTCACCAACATTCTCATCGTTGTAAATGTTTTTGAGAAATGACATTGACTTACGCATATTTAAGCAATCTAGCAATGCTTTAGAAGTCCAGGTAGCATATAAAACATATTCGGATCTAGTTTCACTTTCCATATGACGGCTCCAAAATCAGGTGAATAGGAATTTTAGCTGTGCTAGCTTGTAAAAATTTTTAAAAATTACACAGTGCATGATAACAACCGAAGCCAACCCAGCCCTTCTTTTGGCATCACGAGCTGGGGACCTTTAGCCAACACTTGACTCATCTGACTATTTGTCTAGACCAGGGGTCTGCAGACTTTTCCTGTAAAGACCCGGAGAGAAAATGTGTTGGGTGCATTGGCTATACAGTGTCGCAACTACTCCACTCCGCTCCTGCGCACGAAAGCGGCCGCAGCCAACGCGTAAATGCATGGGTGTGGCCGGGTGCCGGTCGGACCTCACGTGCAACAGCCGGTGGCCCGGCCCCGGCCCCGGCCTGGGCGCCTCTGCTGCGGCCTGCAGCCTGCGGCCGCTTGCTTGTTCCTTGGGCCCTCGGGAGCCTAAATAGCGACGGCTCATGGTTCAGGACAAACTATGGGGACGTGGACCCGCGTCCTGATAGTTACATCAGAATCTTCTTGCTTATCTAAGGTACAAACGGTACCGTGGGTTCATTACCGCCGCTGAAGTTTCTCTGCTAAATGCCGTGTGTGGTTCTGCGTGTCCCGCTGCCAGCGCTGGAAGAGCCTCTCCAGTCCCACATCCTGCTCGATGACAGCCTCAGAAATGACTAGCGGCCACCTCTCGTGTGGCAGACGAAAGCAGAAGCCTTTACCATCTGACTGTCTTCATCTTAAACGTTTTCTTGCCCTACAAGACTTCCGCTACCTTGAAACGCTTTAAAAAAAATACGATAAAGAACTTCTCAAGCGGTGACTCAGGAGGCACTTTTCAACCCCCACCCCGGCCCCGCAGGCTCCTGGAGATTCTGTTTCATGGCACAGAAAGAAAGGGAAAGAGGCAGATTTCATAGATGAGAGCCGTTTTGTGCTGTTGAAGAGGAATGGTGATAATGGGCGAGCTTTGCTCCAGAAGAAGCAGGTGCAACAGTGGACATGACTCAGTGGAGAGAAACACTGGGCCAGATTCCCGGAGCCAAGAACCCTCTCGATGCCTCTGGCTTCCAAGCACACAGGTCATCCAGGAACGGGGACCGTGCACGCTCAGCCTCAGAGCCGCTCCGTGCTGGCCAATGTCATGGTGATGTTATGGACGTAAATACAGCCGTTACTAAAAGCAGCTTTCCCAGCGCCCGTCCAGGCCCTTCACTCACACTCTGCCGCCCGTGATGGGGGCAGCCCTTGAGCTGGGCAACTAGCTGCAAACCTCATACATGTGTCTGGCACCCGCGAAAACGAGGGCTTCAGTGAGGTTGCTAGGTAAGCACACGTTTTGAACTTTTTAAGAGCAAGGTCTCAGAATTAAACCTAACCTGCTGGCACAGGGAATTTAGAAGCTGCTTCAACTCATTACCATTGTCAATAGTCTGGCTCTTAGGGTCATCTTGAAGTAAAAAAAATAAAAGTCCGTATATAAACAGTTTCCACGCAAATATAGACCCGCCTTGGGCTATGAAACAGTGTTTTTGCAATTGTGGTCGACGCAGGGAAAAGCCTTCCCATCCAGGAATTCCTGAGTCTGTCCCCTTTCTCGCCAGCCTCAGGGTCCCACACAACACGCTGTCCTGGGCCAGGAGAGCAAATCAGTTCCAGGATCTGTGGCCTGTCCAAGGAAACTTTTTTTTTTTTTTGCTAGAAAAGAGGAAACTCCTCCCTCAAATGTTGGTCCCTATTGAGAGTTAATGAGTCCCAACCACAATGGGAAAGAGACACATCAAGCCCCAATATCAGATAAATGTGTTTTGGGGTACACCCACCTGGGCCAGACGCTGCCAGGAGCTTCGTGGAGCCCTCGGCAGACGCTAGATCGCGTCCGAGGTCTAGGAAAGGCTCTCCTTCCCCGGGAGCTGGCGAGTGCGCGGCCGCGAGGGAGCCCAGCTGTTCCTGCCGGGACCGGCGTGCGTGGACCAGAGCCACTTTGCACATTTGAGCTGCTGCTGTCCAGACACGAGCTAATCCTTCCAGCCTGCACGCACCCCGCGTTTGGAGCCTTTCCCTTCATGGTTCTAATTTGAAAACCAACCTCAGAAATTTACTGAGGTTTGGGCTCCACTCCTTCCATCCAAAGCACCTCACCTAAGCCCTCGAAACGCGGCACACGAGCAAGGAAATGGATCCGCTCCAGATCTCTCGATCCAGGGGCTCAGAGCTTGAGTGGTTTGCCCGAGTATCGACCGCTAACCCAATTACCGCACGCCTCAAACCTAGCACGCGCTCATTAATTCACTCAGGGGTAATTGATCGCATGCTATTTCCGAGCTAATGTGCTTAAGGTTATTAGGATATAAAAATGAATTAGACGGGAAGGCCGGCTCCTCGGGAACTCACTGCCCGATCAGAGGAAGGGCAGCTTCGTTGGCTGAGCCCTGGCTACGGGCTGGCATCATGCTGGGCTGTTTCCTGGTGCTGCTCCCCTGCTCCAGGCAACTTCTCCATCAGGAGGTCGCTCTCCCACCTCACTCTTCTCTGTCTGTATTGTCTTCTGTCCTTATCAGGACAGTTGTTGAATTCAGGGGTCACTCGGGTAACCCAGGATACTATCCATCTCAAGACCCTTAACTCAGTTACACCTGCAAAGACGCTTTTTGCAAATAAAGTCACATGTATATGTTCTGGAGGTTAAGCGGTGGACACGTCTTTGGGGGGGGAGGGGGCAACATTTAATTCACTATAACCCTCAATTCCCTGGAAGGCGTCCCCTAGCCAAAAGTGACCTCTCTCTCCTGCAGATCCCATGCCCTTTATTCAGGTCTCTCAAGACACCTCTTGTTGTTCTGTGCAGTGTAGATACTTTGGCGCTGGTAGTAAGAGTGTGGGTAGCAGAGTTGGAAGTTCTGCGTTCAAATCCCAGCTCTGCCACTGGCAGGCTGGATGGCACTGGCCAAGCCACTTAACTCCACCTGCCAGGGCCGGGTGCAGTGAGGCGCCAAGAAATGTCCTCGTAGCTGCAGGACCAGCCCTCACCACCGGCGCAGAGATCTCCGCAAGCTTCCTTAAATCTTCCCTAGGTGGCCTTCCCGCCTGACCTTTTTCCAGCCCTAGTTAGAGGCAGACACGTGGCCGGGTCTTGTTTCCCTGTTTATAAGGCAGAGCCAGTTATTTCTGGCCGGCCTCCGAGGAGGTGCAGGAGAAAGAACAGGTGACACATGCACACTGAGCGCGGGCGGACGGGCCCCGAGACCCCCCCCCCCCCCCCGTGGTCTCCTTCAGGGCCACGTGCACAGACCGAGTCAAGGCCAAACGCGCAGGTGACAAGACAGGAAAAGCTCCCCCGGGCACGCCAGGCAGGGGCCCCGGGCAGCAGGCCTAACCACACACGGGCAAGTCCGTCCTTTTTCATTTTTATATATTTTTAAATATATCTTTATTGATTTCAGAGAGAGGAAGGGAGAGGGAGAGAGAGAGAGAAGCATCAATGATGAGAGAGTCACTGATCGGCCGCCTCCCGCACACACCCCACCTCGGATCGAGCCCAGAACCCAGGCCTGTGCCCCGACCGGGAATCAAACCTGGATCTCCTGGATCCCAGGTTGACGCTCAACCGCTGAGCCACGCTGGCCCGGCCAGTCCTTTTTTAAAACCGCTGGGAAGCCAGAGTGTTTGGAGAAAAGGTCTGACGGGGAACCAGCCCTTCCTGGGTGGGCCGGGGGACGGGTCTCTGCTACAAATTGGTATTTGGCCCCGTCACACAGCCCACGTGCGGAGCGTGTTTTCTCTGCCCAAAAGCAACGAGAACAGTCTTGCTTTCCTGACTGATTTTCGCACCACGACAATAAAGTCAATAATGAAAAAAACATTTATCTCATGGCCAGGGACACTGCCCAGGCAGGGCCTTGGACCTACAATCTATCAACAGAGATTGCTGAGGGGAGCTGAAGCTTGTTAACTGATTTATAGGAATGATTGAAACAGCAAAGCAGATTTATTTAATTTCCAGATTTGAAAATTGACGATTTCATAAATGCTGTTTTTTGAAACCATCAGGATGAAAACCATTTTGTTCTTGAAAGGGAGACACGAACTGAGTTAAAGCCCCGGCTTCCCCACTACTTTGCCCCTTTGTCTCTTCCCCTCCGGTTCCCATGTGCACCGTGGGCTGAGGCTGGAGACTCAGGATGTCCCCGCCTTTCCCACCTTCATGCTTCGCCCAGGCTGCCACGCTCCCATCCCTGCTCCCGGGTGCAATCTACCCATCCCTCAAAGCCCATCTCTAGCACTCGAAGATTAAATGATTTTAGCAGCCAGACGTGCTCCTTCCTCCTCGGAATCCCTTCTACTTCTTTTTCAGCGCAACTCTTAGGTTACTGCGCTTCGAGTTGCAGTCATCTGACGGCTGGTAGAGTTTTCCCTGGACTTGTCTCCTCCCCCACTGCCACCAGCATCCTCTCTCACTGGATTATCGCCGTGGCCTTCTAACTGGTCAATCAGTAGACAAGCCCAAGTCAAATGACCTGACATGGTCCGATCTACAACCCCTCTGCCCTGAAGGCCCCCCTCTTCCTCCTTCCCTCACTCCCCTCCAGCCTCACCGCCTCCTCCCTGTTCTTTAAACGCACCAGGCAGGCTCCTGCCTCAGGGCCTTTGCACGTGCTGTTCTCTCTGCCAGGCTAATTCCTGAAACTTCTCTAAGCCTTTGCTCAAATGTCACCTTCTCAAGGAGGCCTGCTCTGACCACTTTATTTAATATCGCAACCAGGCCATTCTCCACCCACCACTCTCAGCCCCCCATTACACCTTTCTCGCCATACCATGCTCACCTCCTAAAATACCGTATAACTTGTGTGTTCATGGTGTTTATTGTCCGTTGTCTGCCCCTTCGCCCCCACCCACCGCAGCGCGAGCTCCTCGAGGACAGGGGCCTGTCACGCTCACTAATGCATTCCACGGGCCTGGTGCATGGCTGCTGGTCTGTAAGTATTTGTTCCATAAAGGAATCTCTCTATTGTGCATACACAGAGTGAGGACAATCACTAGGTTCCCAAATCATGCCACTTTTTTTTTTTAACATAACTGCCTGGTTGCTTAGCTTCTCTCCCCTGTGTTGCTGTGGAAACCAACAGCCCAGGGACAGGTTGCCTCTCATCTAATCAGGCAACGCGGATCGCCCCCCCAGAGGACACAGAGACGTGTGCCCACGCCCCCCACAGCCTGGGGACCGACACCGGGGCCAGTCAGCTGGAAGCATCCGGCTGCCCACGGTCCTGGGACCAGCACCCGTCCCCACTCAGGCAGCCGTGGGATTTCCCTGGGAGCCTCCTGCGGTGAGCGGGAGACCCCCAGGAGGATTTGCCCCTGGCTGACCACTTCTGTCCTCAGGGGAGTCTCAGTTCCAAATTCTCACTGCCTCCCCAGGCCTTGTTTTTTCTCTCTCCCAGTAACAGCAGGCATCTCCGGAGCACTCACTATGGAGGAGGCACTTTGGGCATCCCCAAGCCTCACAACACGCAAAGTGACCATGGTTATTCCCTGGTCACAGCGGAGGGGCTGAGCTCAGGACGACTGATCAGCCTCAGTGCCCAGAGCGAGCCTGGGGTGGGAGGACTTGGATCCAGGCGGGGAAGCCTGCAGCCCTCCCACAACCCGCCTGCCCCACCTTGCCCGCACTCCTCCCTGCCACTGTCTCAGGCCCTGGGGGCGGGGGGGGGGGCAGAAATCCTGGAACCTGCGCGCGTCACACAGCTCAAGGTGGCCTAGGAAACAGTGCCTCAGCACGGCGGATTTCCAGAGGGGGCCGAGCTCTCTCTGGAGCTCTTTAAAACGTAACAACAAATAGAAGATGATTCCTCCTCTTCGGAATGAGGTGGGCGTGGTCATGGCTAAACGCAGACATTAGCTGACCCCGGGGGTCCCGTTAGCTTCACGGCCACGAGGACCCATCACCGGGCAGTGGGCCCCCAGCTCGGAGCAAAACTAAACCTGTTCTTCACGACGACGCTTGTCACGGGCATGCACACGGCGTGCGTATGTGCGAGCCACGGGCACACGGAGACAACACCTGAGGTTATCAGGCATCGTCTCGGCTCCTCCGAGGTCAGGCAGCTGCCCCTGGCGGGCCCCCAGGAACGAGCCCAGCCCGCGCCCGCGCCCGCGCCCGCCTCTCAACGGCTGCCTCCCCGGCGCTGACGGGGCTTCTGGTGGCCTGGGGGTGTCAGACGTGGCAGCAGGCGGAGGGGCCATGGTGCACGGGGCTCAGCCTCCTCCCCGGCCTGGGCCTGTCCTGCCCCCCCCGGGGCGCACTGAGCCGGCTGCTGTGGGTCCGGCTGTGCTCCTCCCGGCACAGGGCTCAGTCCGGCCCGTGTCCCAAAGGCCTGGACTCCTAACCACTCTCCACGTACCCCCCCCCCCCGACACACACACAGAGGCATGTGTACACGTGTGCGCACACGTGACATACCCGCTGTGGGACCCCCGGTCCTCCTCTTTGTCTCACAGTTACTGAAGCCCGTGTGTTCTCTCTCCTGCCAAAATGCAAGCTGCCTGCAGGCAGAAGCCAGAGAACACTGTGTTCCGAGTTGAGAGAGGTGCCAAGCCCTCCCCCCCGTCTCTCCAGGAACGTTGGTCAAACCGGACTGACTTGTAGGAGTGAGATCCGAACCTCCGGGGATCTCCTTCTCGCCTGAGCAGGGCCAGAAGCGAAAGAATGCCTTTGTGTCCCAAACACTCGCTCGGGGCCTCCGCCAGGAGGGGGGAGGAGAGATCAGTCAGCGCCCAGGGCTTAAAATCTTTGCTCTTCCTTTATTTGGTTTCCTTTTAAGGCATGTTTATTGTTATAATTGGCCCAAATATTTTAATTCCCACAAAGACGTGTCTCCTCCAGTCTCCGTCATGTCAGAATGTCACTGGGTAACCTCCCCAAAGTCGCTTTTAACTCCGGCGTCAGCCATCAACACCCACGGGGCAGGCCCGGCACAAAGCCAGCCAGGCAGTGGGTGGAGTCAGCCCCTCCACCTGCCTCCCCCGTGTCTATATATATGCAGAACAGTTATAAGAAACAACAATTGTCTCAGTGCTCCAACGAACCCTTGCCAACTTTATGTCTTGCGGCTCCCTCTGTGAACCACCCACGCGGGGCCTGTCTCCAGCACTGTCACCCTCCGAATCGCCTCTGTGTCAGCCTTGCAGCTCTTCAGTTTTCTCCATCCTGAGCATAATCATTTTAAATAATGGGGGGGGGGGGGGCGGATCTTCTTTAAGAAATGCAGCCTTTTTCATTGCTCAGCACGCAGGTTATTTTACACTTGTCCTTTCTTTCTGGACACATGCTGTTCTGCAGGTCCAGTGTCCATGTGGGTCGTTCCGTATTTAGTGCTTGTGTTGGAGCCCGAGTCACAGGCGTGCACACTCGTGTACGTGCCTATGTATGTGAACACGTGTGCATTTGTGTAGACGCGGATGTGCGCACACGTGCCGTGATCTGTGGCAGATTTGATAGTGCTCCCCAAGGTGCACGTGCCCCTCACGCTTCTTGGCTCCCCCTGCCTTCATATTGGGGCAGCATGGCAGGTCTGGGCCAATGAACTGTGAACAGAAGTGACGTCGGGGCCACGGCAGCCCAGGGGCCCATGGAGTGGCACCTGTTAATGGACTAAATGTGCTTCCCCCCAATGCATATGTTGGAGGCCCAACACCCAATGTGATGGTATTTGGAAGTGGGCCTTCAGGAGGTAATCAGGTTTAGATGAGGTCACGAAGGTGGGGCCCCCAGGATGAAATTAGGGTCCTTAGAACAAGAGGCACCAGAGAGGTAGCTCGGTCGCTCACTCGCTCTCTCTCTCATCATGTGAGGACTCAGCAAGAAGGTGGCCACCTGCAAGCCAGGAAGAGAGTCCTCCCGAGGAACCAAATCTGCAGGCACCTTGGTCTCGGATTTCCCATCTTCCACAGCTGTGAGAAGCAGACCTCTAGTGAAGCCACCCAGCCTGTGGTCCTCTGTCACAGCACATCCTGCCTGAGATGGCCGTCTTGGCGACAGACATTCGAGATGCAGCAGCTTCGAGGCAGAAGAAGGCTGTCCACCCACATCAGGCTGTGGGGTGAGTTACAGACTCTGGTGAGCTGAGCCACTGAGATTTCAGGGTCAACCTCTTGCAGCAACATACCACCTAATACCAAGGTCACGGGGTGTTGTTAGGATTAAACCAGGTAATAACTTAAAGATCCCATGTGCCTTCTCTCTCGAGGAACCCACTTACATCCGGCAAGTGCCCGAAGAGCACATTCTGCATGCCCGGCATTGCGCTGGGCTCAAGCCCAGGGACACCGCCCTTGGGGACCTCCCGTCTAGCAGGGCAGACGTGTAAACAGATTGCTCCATATTGTGGCCAAAGTCCAGTTACCGGAGTATACAACATAGAAGAGGGAGTGGTTAGTTCGGGAGGATTCAGGAAAAGTGACACACAGAGGGCAGAATGGGCTGCCCTTTGAGGGAGAATTAGAGCTTGCGGAGCTGGATGCGGCAGGGCCTCTCCCAGGGGGCGCGGGGCTGGGTTGTGAAAGGTGGATGTGCTTAGCGAGGAGGGCCCTTCACTGGTCTTTGGAGCATCCATCTGAGCCCCGGGATTCTCAGGCCCGCTTTCTACTGGGCAGGGGCGGCCCCAGGGGCAGCCGGGGACGGTGAGGGTCTGAGGAAGCATGAAGTTATCATTTGCTCTTGGTAAAGAAAATACAAATTTTAGTATTTTTTTAAACCTCACCTAATAAGGACATGCGGTTTTTTAAAAATTGATTTTAGAGAGAGGGAGAGGGGGAGAGATCGATGTGCGAGAGAAACGCCGACTGGTTGCTTCCGACACGAGCCGAGCTACCTGGCCGGGGCACAAGTCTTACTTTCCTAAGGCCATGCAAAGCCGCCCAGCCTTCTTCGTATTCATGTTAAAGGGAGCAATGGTGTCCCCCCCCACACACAGGTGGACTGGGGCTCCTAGGGGACAGGGGCACACCTGGCCATATGGCCCTGGCGTCCCCAAGCCCGGGGCCTGGTCTGTGGCTAGAGCCCCACACGCGCCTCTGGACATAGCCTCAGCCAGCTCCCAGGCTGCAGCGCTAAACGACCGCACCCAAAGCCCCTTCTGCGGTCGCTGTCCTGAGTCTCCCCAAATTCCCACCTGCGCAGCCTCCAGGCCCCGCTGAAGCTCCTTCCCCGAAACCTCTGGGAGCCGGAGCGCCGGGGTCGGTCCGCAGCGCCACCCGGTGGCCGCGCCTGAGAACTGCACCGTCGCGGGCCGCGCGGAGGAGGTCCCCCCTCTGCTGCCATCAGCACCCCCTTTCTCACCCCCCAGAGCTGTGCGGAGACGGGACCCGAGCTGGTTACCCTCAGCCCCTCCTCCGCCCCCTACGAAGTCTCGGCGAGGGGACAGGCAATGCTTTGACCGCGCTATTTTGGCCCCTCTTTCCCAAGAGCCAAGGAAAGGGAGGTCGCTGTGAGGGCCCAGGTGGGTTAAGGATGCTGACAGGTGTGGGTTTGACCCCCACCAGCTGTGTGACCCGGGGCAGCGCCCTCCCCTGGCTGAGCTCAGCTTCCCTCTCTTTAAAATGCAGATTCTAAAGCTCATAGGATTGTTGTGCCGGTCAGAAGACATAATCCACGTGAGATAAGCTCCGGCTGGTAGTGGTGTGTAGCAAGTGCTCAAGAAATCCAAACCCAAATGCAAAGCACGGTTGCCTCTGTGCTCTGAGTCTTGCTTCAAGATGCTGAGCGGACGGGGGTATTATTCCCCTTTTACGGCCACGTGGCATTCGTGGCTTGCCCAGGGTTGCTCAGCCTGGGGATGGCGAGACTTGAAGACGAGCCTTCTGCTCTGGCCAGCACTCCAGGCGGCTCCCCGGAGGAGGAACAGGAGGGCAGGATTGCCCAGGAACAGTGGGGGACATCAAAGGAGGGAGAAGGAGGTGCAGGGCTCGAATGCAGCCCTGGGGGACTTAGGCCCTTTCTAAAAAGTGCTTTATTCAGAAAGTTGGTCCTGACCAGCACCTGGCCGTCGGGGGACCTGGGTTCTGGCCCCAGCTCTGTTAGGAAGCAGCCGGGTGACTGGGCGGCTGTGGACAGGCCTCCCCCTCTCTGGGGCTCAGCTTCCCCCTCAGCAAAAGGAGGGAGGGGTCGGGGCCGCTCAGCTCCCAGCCTGTCGCTCAGCAGGCCCTGCCTTTCAGACCCTGGGTGGGAGAGCAGCCCCGCGGTCACCCTGCACAAGTCCCCAGGAGGGGGCTGTCATCATTTGCCCTCAGAGACCTCTGGGTGGGAGGAAGAAAGGACACAGAGCTCTGGCCTGAGGGGCAACAGATGGAAAGAATAACTCTTGACTCAGTCGCATGACCAGGAGATTAACACTAATCCTCGCTGGGGCTGCATGTGGGAGCCCAGGGGCCGCAGGAGCTCAGGGTGGTGCGGGCTGGAGGGCCCGGCCCGCTGATTTATGGGCAGGATCGAAAGAATTAAATGAGCAGAGGCTTCGAAGACCAGGCTGGGCAGAGCGGGAGGAGGGTGAGCCCTCGGTGACTGCCCCGGGCTCCGAGGGAACGCTGTGCCTGTACCTGCTCCCTTCTGGGTAGAGGGGCGGCTGTGTGTTCTATTGTTTTGCTTTTGGCTGATGCTTTAAACACGAGAAGGCCAATTGGGAGACGTAATCGCGGCCTTTCATGAACGCCTGGTGATGGCAAGACGGATGGTTTTGGGTGGTGCTCGAATGGTAAATAACAGCGGCATATCAGGGCGAGACCGAAAAGGGGAGAAGCAAATGGAATCAATCTTCTGGGGCTCCGGGGCCACCCTTCCTGGGAAAACAGCAGGCCCAGAGAGACCAGGGACCTAGGCCAGACACACGCCCAAGTCCTCTTCTCTCGTCACGTGGCACCAAAGCAGCAGGCTGTTGACCTTGAGCTGCTCAAGGGCAAATGCACGTCCGATCCATGTTTGTGCCTGATCCCCGGGCCTGGCACAGAACCACCCACGCGCCTCCCCCGGGCCTGACTGGAGGGAGGAAGCCTGCGGTCCTGAGCTCAGACTCAAAGTCCGAGAATGAGGCCCAGACCCCAGATCCGTGTCTTTCCAGCAAATCGCTAACCGTCTCTGAACCTCAGTTTCCACATCCGTGAAGACAATAAAGGGTGCGGTTGCAAATGTTACGGGGGACGTTGCCCGTGACGCCTGGTGTGCAGTGGCAACAGGAAGCAGTCACCTGTCTCCTGGGGGCTCTGTGCCAGGCGTCTGCCCCCGTCTCACGTTCCCTGGGTGCACTTTTGTCCGGCCCGAGCTGCAGCAACCTGCTGGGAACAGGTGCTGCCTTAGCCGCGCCTCGTCTCCACCCGTGGGGCCTCTCCGCTGCCTTCCGTGGGCTCCCCCAGAGCAGCCTCAGCCGGCCCAGCACCTGTGCGAGCCTGGAGGGGAAAAGGCAGGAAACGCTCCCAGGGGCACCCCGTGGCCACGGGCAACGAGAGCTGCAAACGCAGGTTCCCCTCTCCTGGGCCTCGCGTGGACAGTCCCCTGCCCTGTGGTAACCAGCTGAGCGATGCCCGCTTGGACTGGCTTTCATCTCTTCCCCAGTCCACGCTGTCCAGGCTCCACTCTTCCGTCTCCTTAGATCACTTCCTAAAATAAATGACATGTAAGCCGTCCCAGGCGCTGCTTTGGAGGCTCACCAGGCTCGCACCTGCCTCAAGCAGCAGCAGCTGTATCCTGCAGAGCAGGGCGGGGGAGGCTGCAGACTTCAGAGGGTCGGCAGCGGCCCAGAACGTTCCGGGCTCTCCCTGAGCCAGCGCGGCCCCCGCCTGGGGCTCACGCAGCCATACAGGGCTGTTCTGAGAACAAATTATGTCTTGTCCAGAAAACAATTTCGGGTCCTCTGTGAGATGTTGGACAGAAGAAGGAAAGCTGAAGAAATGCAGCTTGTTTAGCCTGCCGGAGAGAAAAAGCGAAAGGCCGGTAACCGGCTCCCTAAAGAGAAAAGGCTGCCCCTCGGTGTCGCTGACGGAGTAAGGATGGCGCTGAAGAGGCAGCTGGCCCGCCCGAGTGCTGCCAAGGGGGAGGCGGCCACCCCTGCGCAGTGAGCTCCCTGTCCCTGGGGGCATTCTGTTCACGATGGGGGGCCCCAACGTACTGGGGATCATGTGGATGGATCTGTAACCTCACGAACTCCCCATTCCAACAACACACACAACCGAAGCGGGCTAGTTCCCATGTTTCCAGAGCGGGCTGTTTTCTCACGAGGCCTTGGCGCCACCCGGTGGCTAATTTGCGCCTTATCACAACGCGTGCCTGGGCTGAAATAGTACCGGACAGTTTCCGACAAACTCCGACAAACGAAAACACATCGACAAAAACATGCCGAACACAGGCTGCGGGCAGGCGCCGAGCCACCTCGCGAGGACACAGTGATCGAGTAAGACGGTCTCCCCTTCGCGGGGCTCACAGCCCAGCAGAGCGGACAGTAAGCAACGGCGAAAGAATTATTACCTACTGTGGTGTCATCAGGAAATAAACCCCTTGTGATGGAAAAAAGCGTAGGCAGGAGGCCCCTCTGAGAAACATGAAGTTGAGCTCGGAAGGATGGGATGGGAGGGCACAGATGTGCAGGAAGCCTGGGGAGGGAGGGGCGAGAACGTTCCACGAAGGCCGAGCACAGCTCCTGCCAGGTCGTGGAGGCACCAAGGAACCCACAGACCAGCGTGTGCACAGCTTGGGGTGAGGCTGAGAGGCCTGCGATGAGATGGGAGGGGTCCACGCTTGCTAACATCTCCTTTAGTGAAAGCACATGGATGGTTAGGGGTACCTGGTTAAATTTTAATTTTTAAAAAAGGCAGAGAAGGGAAATGCCATTACGTGAACTTGGCTGTTTGCTCAGACCCAGCAGTACCTATCCAGGGACACCCCTCCGTGACAGCTCCGTGCCCACTCAGGACAGCCTGCATCTGCTCCGCCCTGCAGGGCTCCCCGTTACTGATACGTTTCTGTGTCCTTGGCTCATGACACTGGGACCTCATATTAAGCATCCAGAACAGTGGTGCTCAACCCAGGCTGCGAGTCACCTGGGAGTTCTCAAGAATCCCAGCGTCCAGGCCGGTTGCACCCCTGACCGGCTAAGTCAGCATCCTGGGGGCGGACCCGGCTCCAGGACTGGGAAAGCTCCCAGGTGATCCCAATGTGCAGCCAAGGTCAACAATAGCTGACCTGGAAGGGTACTCCCCCGGAGGAAATAGATGAAAAAGACCCCCTTTTATACGCCCCAGGAGTTAGGTTCTACGAGTAATGAGCCAGGCTGTTCACGTGTCCAAGCCCAGGCCCCTTCCCCAGTGCAAGTGCCCTCTCTGGCCACCCAACCCTCGCCACCATGCTCTCATGAAGTTCCCAGCTGGCTGCTTCGCAACAGGTCCTGTGAGCCAGGCCTGCTAACAGCAGAGTAGTAAGGTTTCCCCGGCCTCGTTACTCAAACCGCTTCCCCTAAGTGCAGAGGGTCCTAAGAGCCAGGCCTCTGAAAGCCGCAGTCCCCAGCCCAAGTCACACATCAGAACTGCCTGGGAGCTTCTAATACGGATGCTTGGGCCCAACCCGAGACTGGGGGGAAGCCTGGGCTATCAGGTGATTCTCATGCGCAGCCAGAAGCCAAAGCCACTGCTGTCAAAGGAAAGGCTGCACCTGTGGTCCTCCGTGCTCTGGGGTGACCAGGACAGCTCCTGTGTAACCGGGATTGCTGCTCCGAGTGGCCGCAGTTGCTGGTCTTCGCTACCTTCTATCATCTGCCAGGCAGCCCAGTCCTGGACCTGGCTTCCAGGCTCCGGACCTCAGACTGGCCACAGCACATCAGCTAAGGCTCTATGGAGTCCCTCCAGCCACCACTGCCCACCTCACCGCCCACCGGCTGGGAAGAAAGCACGCACCTGGGCATGTAGCAGGCAAGACGGCAGTGCCACCTGGAGTGCTAGACGCGCCTGCTGACTTCCTACTTCCCACCAAAGGAGCACGAGCACCAGGGCTCCTCCCGCTCATCAAGCTCCGGCACGCGCGCCGGATGCGCATCGCGTAGGTTTTCGTGTAAGCAATTACTGATGCCGTTTTTCTTAAAAGGAAACCACACGTCTCAGAGCCCAGAAGGATGCTGGAAATCCAGGTGACTTAGGTTGTTGCTTATCCGAATCTTCTAGTTTGTGATGAATGTGGATTATTAATATAAAAATACTACTTAAGTAAAACAGAGCAGAGCATAGAGAATCAATTCTGTTTGGTACACAGCTCGGGGTGGAGCTGGTCTCTGGGTGCTCAGCTCACAGTCTTCCAGGACTTGATGAGCTTTACAATCTCTGCCCCTCGACAAGCGGCTGGGGGCCGGGCTGTGCCTATTTGGTAGCTCAGCAGGCATCTAGTAGGATCAAAATAAACACATTCCAGTATATTCCATGAAACTAGTGTTCTCAGGACAACACCTATGCAAAAAAGAAACGAAGCAAGCAAGTGGGAAGGGGCATCTGAGAAAGACATTTCCTTCCTGCAGGTACCCGCAGAGCCTCGATCAGACTAACAGTCCATCAGCAAGAGGAGGGTGCAGCATGGAGCTTTCCCATTTATTTAGCTGTGAAACACTTTTTCCCAGGAATGTTTTGGGAAATCCTAGTCTACCTCTCAGTGCACAGTCTGACCTACCGTTGCAGAGCGAAGCGTGGCCTGTCCCCTGTGCCCAGGGCAGGCGGCCGGCTCAGTGAGTCACGACACTCTCGGACGCCTGTCGTCAGCGAGCCAGGCCACAGACGAAGTGGCTTAGAGCCTGGAAAGCAGGTTGCGCCAATAAACATTCACAACTGAGCATCAGGTGACATTCTCATTTATTGTTTACAGACACCACTGAGTTAGACTCTTTTTTTCAGTCTCACTTGGGTTGGACACAAATACATTTAGAGGCAGGGTGAGAGGGAAGACACCAGACATTCCATCAGCTACGATAATACTTGTCTCTCCCCCCAGCTCATCATTCCCAAAGGTATTCAGTGCCAGATGCTACTGTAGCAGCTCAGTGTGTTTACAGGAAATAATGCCTAACTGTACGATTTAAATTTTTAAAAATATCCCACTCAAGCTCTGCTAGAATTTATGGCTGGAAAATAAGGGACTGAGGGGATGAGTGAGACATACATGGCAACTAAAAGTCTATGAGCACTGCCCGGCCAGCGGGGCTCAGTGGTTCAGCGTCAACCCATGGACCTGGAGGTCACGGTTCGACTCCCAGTCAGGGCACAGGCCCGGGTTGCGGGCTCGATCCCCAGTCGGAGGCGTGCAGGAGGCAGCCGATCAGTGACTCTCTCATTATTGTCGTTTCTCTCTTTCCCTCTCCCTTCCTATCTCTGAAATCAATAAAAACATATTTTTAAAAAAAGTTTATGAGCACCTGTTTCCCTGCAAATAAAAAACCACGATGACCCCACTCTTCCTATGGGACAGGATGAGACCTCTTTTATGCCCTGCTCAGTGTCAGGCGGACAATGCGACTGCGCGAATATTAAAAGCAGCTTGTCATCATGGTAGTCGACATCGAGGTGAGTGCCGCACTATATGGCCATGTTTACAAAGCACGTTACTGAGAACACGGGTCCTATAAGGTGCTCCTTGCAAAAGGAGTTTGGGATCAAAAAGATTTAGAAACCACTACAGACTATTACCCGCTTCCCGGAGTCACAATGTACATTATCACATGGAAGGTTCTAGAAGCCCTTGAAAAAGAAATGCTTAACTGTGTTTAACCCAGAGCTTCCCAAATCAATCTGACCTTGGACTCTCTTGCTTTTTGGGAGGAGGGGGGCATGTAACACATTTCACAGAACGTATTTTTGAAATGCTCCTCTATGGCTTTGAGAAATTCTTTGCAGAAACAAAAAGCCTAGAAAATGTAATGAGCTGCGAGGATCCCGGGTTGGTCGGCAAGGAAGAGGGCTGGGGCGATGAAATCAGAGACTGCCCTGTATTCCACCCTAACACTCGCCACAGCCCAAGGCTGCCGGGAAGGGGCAGCGATACGTTTTCCACGATGTCCTCGCTCACGGTGCCCAGCGTTGGGCATGCCGATTATAGCGCAGCACAGAGCATGGCCCGATGAGGGAATATTTCATGTCCAGAGGCCAGATGCCTCTCCTGTGCCTCTCCTGTAACAATCAAATCACTAAACCACCTTCACTGCTCATCACATGATCCCAAGGTTTCTAAACAGCCCCGGTGGCCCTTTGTTTCTAATAAAAAAGGGGACAAGGAAACATAGAGCTTCTCGTCATTTTCAGCAAGAATGACACAGACCAAGAAATCCTAACAGAAAGGCTCTGGCTCTATACGCCTAATAATTTCAAAGTATTACAGCAAGGACAGAGAGACGGAAATCATCGAGATTACTGGAATGAGGTAAACATTTCATCCATTTGCATAACATCATTTTTTTATTCTTGTTTCCAAGGAGTTCCACACGACATTTCAAAACAGAAGACGGCTAAAACCAAACTTTCCAACTGTGGGACTTGGCCAACAGTTACCATCCGTGCCCTGCAAGGATGCGAACTGGCAGTCACACCTCAACAGCGATCCTCGCAAACCGATACTGCAGAGAGGCGGGGGGCCTCAGCAGCACCAGGCCCCTCTGGGCTGCGGGCTGGCCCGACAGCATATCCAGCAAGCCCGTCAAACTCACGAACCCCAGGGCTTCCCCGCAGCCCACGGCCATGGAAAAGTCTCCCTGCGTGACGAAGCCCAGGAGAACTCGGGAGCAGTGAGAAGTCAGGTCGGGGAGCGGGCCTGGCCACAAGCCCAGGGTCAGAGCTTGGTGTCCCGCTGTCAGGTCCCTGGCTGTCTGGTCCCCTGCTGTCTGGTCCCCCGCTGTCAGGCCCTCTGCTGCAGCAGGCCCGTGGCTCCGCCTCTTCTCTCTTCTCTTTGTCTCTTTCTGCTCCCGGACCTTGCTCTTGAAGGGGTCGCTGTGCTTGGGTTCCTGGGGCCCACGGTAGAGTCGGTCCCCACTGAGCTGCAGGAGGTCCTCCTTGGCTGGGACACAGATCATAGTGTGCGGCTCGGGGCTGCCCTTCCTGAGCAGGGCCAGGCTGACCCACACCAGGGCCCTGGGGAAGCGGGCCACGAGCGACAGGCAGGCCGAGGGGGTCAGTTCGGGCTGCCCCTTGCCGGGAGCTCGCCGGGCTGCCCGACCGTCCCCAGAACTGGGCCCACACCAGGCTGACAGCTGCTTCAGCGATGTCCTGCTCCTACGTGTTTGAGGGCATTTTGTTCAAGGAGAAAACAGGCAGTTAGAAGGTTAGGCATTGCCAGAGCTAATTAACTTTTACACCCTGTGTGGAAAAGGGTCAAAACCCAAGTTTTAAAAAATTAAAATGAACATTAATGCATTTTTATCGTATTTTACTTTTTATGTGTCTGCTGTTCTGAGACAGAAAGACTAACAGTTTAAGAAGTTGAAAGCAGAGAAAAATAAGGCAGTGGGATAGAATCTAAGGCTGTGATCACAGCGAGAGGATTAAAGGGGGGCTGATGCTCTGATTACGAAGAAACTCTAAGGGAGTTACATGTAAAAAAATAGGTATAAGGCAAGAAGGGTGAGCACTTTTTAAAAAAATCAGGGCACACAATAAATAAAAAACACCAGAGCACAGAATTAAGGGTAACTGATAAGCAAAATCTAACTGCCTGCAGCAGTCCTGAGTAGGACACATTTCATTTGGTGGCCTCTATGATATGACATTACAATGAACCATTACCTAATCGGCCACAAATTCAGATCATTCCAAAGGAATGGGGGGAAAAAAAATAATTCAGTGACTTAAAGCAAAGAATGCTGGCCCGGAGTCTGCAGGGGCTCGTCGCCTCAGATACACCGTGAAGGTACTGCTTTGTGAACAGAAGAACTGAAATACATCGTTAGAGAAAAACCACCTCGGTGTAGGTCTGTGGGTGACAATATTTCCAATCACTTCGTCAGTTAGTATCGTGCCCCAAATCTAATGTGATTTAGCTGTTTCCATTGGGTCTCCATGGAAGTCCAGAAATTCACTTGGGCTGTGCATCAAGGAACAATGATACGTTTACACCCTACAGCCTGGTCGGTATTAAGAGAGACGATCCAAATCGTGTCCGGAAGCCGTGAGCACTTACCTAAGAACACAGGGGAGTCTGCCAGTGACCTCCGGGCCCGACACCGCCTCAGTCCCCGCCTGGGCTGGACACTCTGTGTCCATTACTACCTCAGGCTCACTGGAGTCATGTAGGGATGTGCCCACTTCACCAGGCACCTGACGGGTTTGCCCAGGCATGGGAGCACAAGGCTCCTGGTCTCTCAAGCTGTTCTCCTGGGCCTGGACTCTGGATTCCCAGTCTCGAGCTAACTGCTCCCAGGGACAGAAGAACGGTGCCAGAGTGCCCAGCTTCACATAGTTGGGCCGTTTTGCAGGAGGGCGTCTAATGAAAACCAAAGAGGAGAGCCCCAGTGCTTAGAAAGGTTGTTTAACATACAATAGGCTCTAAACAGACATGTGCTACATGAATGGATAAATCAAACATGTAAAGATGTATATGGATGGCTGTTCACGGAAGCACATTGCAAAAAATCATAACACATCCATACTGGAGTCCTAAGCAGCCAGTCAGTTAGATGTGGAGCAAGAGGTGGCCAAATATGACTCACAGGCTGAACCTGGCCCTCGGTCTGCTTTTTATGACCCGTGAGCTGAGGATGGTTTTTACATTTTTAAATGGTTGGAAACAAACAAAAGGATAATACTTCGTGGCACATGAAAACGACGTGAAATTCAAATCGGAGTGTCCATGAAGTGAGTCTGGAGCGCAGCCACGCTCAGTCGTTTATGCATCTTCTGTGGCTGCTTTCCCACCACAATGGCAGAACCGAGCAGTTGCCATGGGAACCAAAGGGCCCACAAAGCCAAAAATATTTAGCATCTGGCCCTTTCCTGAAAAGGTTCACCAATACTTGGCTTAGAGTCATACTTATGGGTATAGGAAAATTATCCCTTCTATGCCATTAAATGAAAAAAAGCAGGTTTCAAAAAAGCATGTGTGTGCATGTGTGTGTGTGTGTATATATATATATATATATATATATATATATATATATATATTTTTTTTTTTTTTTAATTGTATCTATGAAAAATTTGTATGCATAAAAACGTCTAAAGGGTAACAAATAAGTATTATTGTCCATTATTACTTAACAAACACTGAGAAGACCCTCAGCTACATATTACAGGAGGCACAAGGACAAATAATGTATGATCAGTGCCCTGAAAGAGCTCCTAATTCAATGAAACTACAACATTCAATGATTCACTCATTCATCAGTCAACAAATAACAGTGATTAAGACCCACTGTGCGCCAGGCACTGGCTAGATACTGCACACGCCACAGAGAGCAAGAGTTTCTGTGCTCCGGGGAGGCCACAGTTGAGCAGGAAATACGGGTTTCCCAACGTTAGCATGGACTTCACAGTATAAAGGAAATAAAGCTGCTCACTGTCCACTCCCCACAATGACAAAAGGCAAGAAAAAATGTCTAGACAGATAGATCCTAAAATGTAAAGACAGTGCTTATCTCTCTGAACAAAAGAACTACACCAGGTAATAAAGAATTTTTAGGTTTTCATAGTTTCATTAAAATTTCCTATGTATCATCTCTATAATCAGTTATAAAAAACTCAATTTCCATTTTCAGGGGTCAGGGTTGGGAGTGGGAATCTAACAAGCACCTGAAACTCATGTCCACAGTTCACACCATCATCAATGTCAGCAAATGACCGAGGGGAGGGTTTGTAACCTGGATGGTGCCTCTAAATGTTTGCCAGACATAGACGGTCTCCTGACTTGCTTATGTCTCAGTTACGCGGAACTCAAGGAAAAACCTATGAAACTCCGCACAGAGTTAAGAGTTACCGAAGCCATTCCAAACAGGACTGGCCAACGTGAGCCGGCCTGTCTCCTCCTCTTACACCACCACTGAACAAGAGAAGCCAGTTTCTCACCTTTTGTACTTTTCAAGAAGATTCTCAGCTTGGTCTTCAGCAAACAGAATCCCCGCAGCGCAGTCTGGGAAATCACCTGGGACGCAAGGTGACCTTTGATACTGAGAATGCACTAGAGTCTCTTTTAATCCACCCACTCGTGCACCTCGATAGATCTGAAGGGAATGCCAAACAGGGCCTGTCAATGTCCAACTTAAAGTGAAACTGCTTCATTGTTTACATGGGGTAAATGGGAAACAACTTAAATAACCATCAGAAAAAGAATGGGTAAATAAGCTGTGGGAAAATCCTATAATGAGCTACCGCACAATAGTAAAAATGAATGGGAGAGCGCTTCATCAGTCAATGGAGAAAATCTCAATGCTGAGTAAATACAGCAAGTTGCAAAAGCATATATACAGTGAGGCATACAAAGTGTGAAAACATGTCGAACACAGCTGTTTTCTTTTTGGGATACAAGCATACTTTAAGGAGCCTTAAAAACATGCATGGTGGTGACAGGCACCTCAAACAGAACAGTGATTCTTTCAGGAGGGAGGGAATGGAATTGGGGGGGCGATGGAGAGTGCTTCCAGTGAACCTGCGATGTTTTATTTCTTAAGCTGGACGGCAGGTGGAAAGAGCACGGGGGTTCACTATATCAGCATCTGTACTTTTTTGTATGCTTGAAACATTTCATAATTTAAAAAATTAGAATTATTTTCAAATATTCCCACTCCCAAATGATCAGCTGAATATCCCCTGTACTAGGCATAATCTAATTACCTGCCTGGATCTAATGGTCTTATGTCTTCTATATTCTCTAGCTCAAAGTACTGTTTAAACTAAACGGAAAAACAACCCACTCATTAGATTTTAATAAAAAATTTTCGTTAATAAATAGGAGTATATGGTCAGCACTTTAAACAAATATGTATTTTATACATCTATAAAAATTAAAAATTATAAAAACTGCTTTTAAACTGTAACAAATTTAAGTTAAAAAAAAAAAAGTCAGGCCACTTTTAAAACCTCAAAAATTCACAGTATGTCAGCGCAACTCTTATTAAAAAAAAAACCCTGGCTCCAGGGACTTTATGAAGTATCTCGTATCAGGGCTATAGCTGAGAGGGCAGTAAACAGCACTCGATTTCTAAGTTGTGCATCACGTCCGGAACATTTTCAGCACTTGGTGTTTATTAGGAATGCATTTTAAACACAGCAACTCTTGGTCCAAATCAAAAAGTAACTTACAAAGGGAATCCAGAAAGCCATGCCCCAGCCCTTTGGGAGCAGGACATCCCAGCCACTTCCCCAGCCTCGCCGGTCGTCACCAGTCACTTTTCCCGGCTGTTGAATCAAAAGTAGAGGGATCTTGGATTCGTGGGGACCTAAAAGAAGCTGTGACCCAGGCACCAGTAATTCGCTTCTCTTCCGGTTTAAATCCTAAAGTGGAAGAAAATAATTCAAGACAAACAACCCTAGTCTTCTGGGAGGTTCTACTGGGTCTCCCCATACGTAGCTTTAGAAATTTACACGCTTTTTTAAAAAACAAGAAAAAAGTGTTCTCAATAGATGTGAGCCATTTTAAGTACCGGGTATTCCCTCCTCCGACGATTTTCCTCTATGTAAGAGCTTTGGTAGAAAATGCCGAATTACCTCAAACATGGGCAAGAATATACTAGGTGATTCAAAGTTATAAAATATACATTCATTCCACTAATTTCTTATATCAGGATTAAGCTTATATTCTGGTTAAGATGTGTCGTAAAATAAAAAAGGCACAGTTAACAACTTCTCCAGGGGGGGCAAGTCGAGAAATACTCTGGCTCTTGAGAAAATTGCTCACCCAGTCTTAAGGATTTAAAATAAAAGGTGCTATAAATTATTTGTTAAGTGGACCATAGGGGGTAGCTAACATTCTTTCAGGCTTTTCTTGCCAGCTGTACAGAGATGAACAGGTTGGGAGAGGCCTGCCGCTCAACTGAGAACTACCCCGGATGCTGCCTCCAGGCTAGTCTACCTGCAAGGATGCCTTCAAGCACGACCAGGTCCTGGTTCTCCTCTTTAACTTCTCACTTTCTTCTTTTTGAGTTTCCACTACCATCTACATGTTGGTACTTTCAAAAATCTCTCCCTTTAGCCCTGACTTTTCCTCCTGGGATCGGAACCCCTCTCCAGGACATCTGTTCCTGGGAAGTCCTGAGGCCCCTCAAACTCAATTATCCAAGATTAAACCCACTGCATTTGCTCTCCTCCTGTGTTTCCCACCCTAGCTGAATGATGCCACAGTGCTCACAGTTCATTCCCTCATTCGTTCATCCATTCAAACATTTACTGCTCACTCATTTACTCACTCATTCATTCAAATATGTACTAAGCACCTGTTACGTGCCAAACGCTTTTCCAGAACTTGGGAATACAGCTGTAACTCTTTTTTAGCTGAGCTCCTGAACCCAAATAGGACCCTTAGGAGCTAATCTACAAGTCTCCAACTTTCTCACCACCCATTTTCCAATCAACCACCAAGTCTTGTCCACGTTACCCTCTAGGAATATGCATTCAATCTCAGCCCCTGCACTCTGGCCATACTACCACAATTCAGGCCCCAGACATGGCCTACACTATTGACTATCTCCAGGGTCTCTTTTAAGGCCACCCAACCACAAGTACTCTCTCCAACTCCTCCACCCAAATCCCCATCCAAAGTCTCATCCACCCTCCACTGTGCTGCTGGGGACACATGTGATCATGTCATGGCCCAGCTTAAAGCCTTCAATGGTGCCCTGCATCTTTAGTCCAGATCCCTAAAATGCCCCAAGGTCTTTTATGCTCTGGTCTCTGTTATCTCTGCAGTTTCATCTCTTGCCCCACCTTTGACTCCAAGCTACTGATCTACTTGAAGATTTTGGGCCTGGGCCCTTGCACATGCTCACTTCAAGCAAAACTTTCTCTGCTGCAGCCTTGGCCCCTGGCCCAAAAAGTCTAGTTAATTCTAACTACCCACCTAAGACTCAGCTCAGATACCAGCTCCTCCATCCAGGAAGCTTTCCCTAATGTCTATAGTCTGGACTTAGTATCCCTTCTTTGGGCTTCCTTTATACCCTGTACTTTGTTGACCATATCTAAGGGTCACCTACCCCATCATCTAATACAATACCTGTAGGAGCACAATCATCGTGCAATTAAAGACAGGAGAACAAATAAATTAATAAAGACAGAGAACACTTAACAGGAAAAAAACAATAAAAGAAAAACATGTATTTAAACTGTAAAATTATCATTTTAAAAGAAAATTCTGTGTTCACTTTTTCTAGGGATGATTCTCTAATAACAGAAAAACAACAGCCATAGTATGTATCATAAGTAGGGGACCAGTAAATTGTCTGAAAATAAAAAAAAGTCTACGGGACTCTATAAAGTACAGAGTAACTTTTACACTCTCTCGAGTGACGAATTTCAACCCATCTTCATGACCTGACCAAGAATCCTTACGTTAGTTACCTGATCGGAGATTTTATTCTCTGTGACACTCTTACAGATAGCCTGGTCCCAGATAAAGCTCTGCGTGCACTCCACAGGCACACCCTCCAGAAGCAGCTGTCTAACTTGCTCATCTAAGAGGGAAAAGAAACAGCCTTCAAACCACGTCCTTTAGATCGATGAAGTCAAACCCTAAACGTGGCCAGTTGACCTTTTGTTACCAGAAAATATTTTATAGGCACTTACTTCTCTAGAATATACTTGACTAGAAATGAAATTATTCTTATGGTTGGTTTCATAATCTGTGAAATGGCAAAGGCTCCTAAACTTATTTTTTGAACATTTTGGTGGGGAAGATACGAATATCACAATTTCCCCTCCGTAACAGCCTAATTTCACAGCTGAGATCACCAAAGTCTAGGAGCCGCTGCAGGGGCAGACTACGGTAACATGCAGCGATAGCACAAGCCACGTTCCCAACTGTCTTCAGGGCTCTTCCTGTTATTCCTGGCCCAGTGCTGGTGAGAAAACAGACACTATCCTTCTCTTCAGCCCTATTATTTCAAGTCTGTGATAAGCCTTTTTTATTGAACACATTTTCCCATTCCTTTAAAATGAGCATATTTTCTGTGAAACATATTATTTCATTAAAGATGCCACACCATGCCCAGCAGGGCCCTCGTGGGAAAGGAGGAGGAACTTTCCAGTTATAAACATATACATGGACAGTAAAGACATCCTACATGCAGTCATTTAATCACTACGGGGTTGGAAAATCTTCCAAATCTACTTTTGTTGACTGAAGAATTAAAAGAAAAAGTCAGACAATCCATGAGTTTTGACTATGGTCCTGAAATGCCAACATAGAAAGGTCACTCAGAGGCACATACCTGTGTGGGTCTGGTGCCTGGAAAAAAAATTTTTTTGAAGTGACTGGGCCATAACGTGAGAGATTTCAGGGGGGAATAAAGTTAGAGAAAATTAAATTGATGAACAGATCTGAGATGAAAGCTCTTTAAAAGCTTCTAATACATTGCTCTTCCTCGTGGGGAAAGCAACCAACAGTGTCTCAGTAACTATTATGGTCAGAGGAGATGCTTGATATGATTTCAATCCTCTTAAATTTACTAAGGCTTGTTTTGTGTCCTAACATGCGGTCTATCCTAGAATATGTTCCAAGTGCGCCTGAAAATATATATTCTGCTGCTTCAGGGTGAAATGCTCTAAGGATATCAATTAAATCCATCTGATCTAGCATGTCACTTATGGCTGCCATTTCCTTGTTGATTTTCTGTCTGGAAGACCTATCCATTAATATAAATGGGTGTTGAAATCCCCAAATATGACTGCATTACTGTCAATCCTCTCCCTTTATAAAGTCCACCAAAACTTGCTTTACATATTTAGGTGCTCCTATGTTGGGAGCATAAATGTTTACGAGGATTATATCCTCTTGTTGGATTGCTCTTTTTATCATTACGTAGTGTCCTTCTTTGTCTCTTAGTATAGCCTTTGTTTTAAAGTCTATTTTGTCAGATATAAGTATTGCTACCCCAGCTTTTTTTCTATTCTATTTGCATGAAATATCTTTTCCATCCTTTTACTGTTAGTCTGTGTGTATCTTTTGTTCTGAGGTGGGTCTCTTACAGACAACATTATATATGGGTCTTGTTTCCTTATTGATTCAGCTACCCCATGTCTTTTGATTGGAGTGCTTAAGCCATTTACATTTAAAGTGATTATTGAAAATAAAAAAATGATTATTGATAGGTGTATACATATTGCCATTTTATTCTTTAAACTATGTTCCTGTTTTGTTTCGTTTTCTTCTTCTTAAAGCAGGCCCTTTAACATTTCTTGTAATACTGGTTCAATGGTTAACAAACTCCTTTAGTTTTCTCTTGCCTGAAAAGCTCCGTATTTCTCCTTCAATTTTAAATGATAGCCTTGCTGGGTAAAGTAGTTTTGGTTGTAAGTCCTTCCTTTTTTCATCACTTTAAATACTTTATGTCAATCCCATCTGGCCTAAAATGTTTCTGTTGAGAAATCAGCTGACAGTCTTATGGGAGCTCCTTGTAGGTAACTAACTGCTTTTCTCTTGAGGCTTTTAAGATTCTCTGATGCTCTGGGCTGGGGAGCCCAGCAGAGGGTTTAGACCCCATGCTTCTCAGGGAGAACCCCTTGCAGCTAAGATAGCCCTCCGTAACCTCAGCCGCCACCCACGGGAGCTGGGCCAGCTGTTTTTGCATCTCTGCTCTTCCTACCAGTCTCAATGTGGCTTCTTCTGTAAATCCTTGGTTATAGACTTCTCTTCAGCTAGTCTTCAGTTGGTTATTTAGGATGATTCGTCTATATTTTAGTTGTAATTCCAGTTTGATCCTGGGAGGAGGTGAGTGTAGCTTCCACCTAATCTGCCACCATCTTAGATCTATCAAAAGTTTACTTCTTTATGTAGCTCATATGCCAATCCATATTTCTTCATCAAAAAAATTATTTAAAACAGGTTTTAATGAAATTTCACAATGACTAACAAGATAAGCTTTTATAATACATATTAAATGTTTTTTGAGAAAGACTTTCATTTTCCTTGAACTGATTCATATTAAGATAAAAGCCTTAGAAAGGATTTAATATAAAAGTGCCTGATTTCAAAAAAAGAATTTGAGAAACTGAGTAGAATTACAGCTTTAAGGTGATGATGGTAGTCAACATTTAATGGTGCAGCAGATGCTGCAGCTCTCCTAGGAGCACCAGAGCACATTGCTACTAAAAAAGAAAAGAAAGAGTCAACACCTCATTGATTAAAGTCTGCGACTCCATAATTAACTTACCTGTGAATCTTCTAAATCCTCTCATTCAATCCACCTTTCATGTGACATCCTGACAGAATCCTTTTCTGACCCCTTAATAAGCTATCTAACTACACATGGAGATTAAAAAAAAAAATTGCAGTCATTATGAAACACACCTATTTTTTTTTTCCTCCAAAAATTCACAAGCTAATTTTAATGATTCTTCCAAATAACCATACTTAAATGACAGCAAATACAATAAGACATTACCACAACTACTGTATGTCCCAGATCAGGCTAAAATTTTAGCCAATCCTACCCACCCTCCTATGCCACTCCAGCCAAATATCTCCCTCGGGCCACTCTACCGAGTCTAAACCAAGGCATCTTATCCTTCAGCACCTGGGATGGCCTTGCCAGGATTCGAACCTGGATCATCTGTATGGTCAGACAGAGGCTTCCAATGAGCACAAGACCAGCTGCAGGTGCACATCCCTTCCTCATATGACAATTCTGAAATACCAAACATTTTCAGAGAACCCACTTGACAGAAAGACAGGTTTTACTAGATACTAGAAATTAAATGAACATAAGGATCAGGCTACATGTTTCACAGCTAAAAGATACTCCCACACACACCATCTCCTGTGATCATAATCACCTTGAAAGCAGCCAGGTAAAGCTCACCCTAATTTCTAGAGGTACAGTTACTGCATGGGGGTCACAAATAGAACTCTTCTAATGGGACTAGACTGCTGAAAATAGTAAGGAAAACCAGGGGTGTTTCAAGAACTTTACCTTGGCATTTTTCTGGATTGGGCAAAACTTTGGACCTCTTTTGAGGCAAATTTATTCGAGGATCCCCAACTGTCAGTCCCAGAATAGTACCTGCTGGAATTTCTGCTGGTGAGGTTATTCCTTTAACAACAAATAAAATCCAAGTTAAAAGAGTGTCATTCATAATGTATACATATTTGCTTCTATTTTCAAATTTTTCTAATGTAGTCTAACTGCAAAACCCTCTTTTTCACCCACTTCCCACAGCTCTCTCCTTTCCCAGAACAACCCAGCACCCCCTCCACATACCTCCCAACAATTCAAAAATGGCTTCTTGTCTGTGGTGAAGGGAAACACTACCAGGATTCTTACAAGTTTCAACCCACCAATGGTGAGGTGTCTTCTCTGTGCCCTCTCCCTCCTGAAAAATAACAACAACTGTTTACCAGATGAATAATGAGTCAGACTTCATATTTCATTATGGTTGTGATCATGCCCCTCCCCTGCCTTTTCTCTGTTGTGGGAATGAACATTTTAAGGGAGGAACCAGGGTAATGGTCCCTATTTTTCATGCAGTAATGAAGACCAGACTAGCTATTCTTCTAATTAGAGGCAAGGACAGAATACTACACTTCTGTCAAGATTTCACATACTAAGAAAACACCCATGGTTTTCAGAGATTGAGGTCTCTGTGCACAGTACCAAGAGCTCCTTGCTCCTCTCCCTCTATTGCCAACTGCAACACCACCAATCTAAGCAATAAAACCTTCCTCACCAAAGGAAAACCAAACCAATACCTTTTGAAGAAATCTTCAGCAAAAAGCTGTATTATGACTATAATACTCCTAGAGATTTCAAACGAGATACACAAGTATTTTACCTACATTTATTCCTGACAGACCAGGAATTGAGCAAAGTTTCAAAAAGCACCTCAAGTATTACACACGTGCCAAGGGAGAGCACCTATAGCCACAATTTATACTGAACTGAAGTTTATTAAAATAGGACGTGCTCCTAGATTCTACAGCAAGCTGTAACACGCGCCATTTATCTCACAAATACTCAGGCAGCATGGCTTGGTGGTTTAAAGTACAGCCTCTGGAAACAAACTCCCTAGGTTCGAATCCTTGCTCTAAGACTCATTTAGCTGGAGCAGAGCACCTGGTCCGTGCCAGGCACTGTGCTAGGCACTGGAGACAGAGTCAAGAACAGAACTGGCCCTGACTTGCCATCATGCAGCTCACTGTCTAATGAGAGACACCACATTGTAAAAACACACAAACAAATGCAGACATACAAACTGAGGAAATGTGCAAGATGCAACATAATTTACAGGCGGGATGTCATTAACCCTGAGGGGTGAGGAAAGGATTCTGTAGGGAAATGAGACAGATGTTGAAGCTCAAGGAATGAGGAAGGTCTGGCCAAGCACTGAGTGGTGGGGGCAGAACATTCAAGCAAGTGAAAAAAAACAGGTGCACAGGCTCGGAGGGAGATGAAATCTCCAACTGAAAGGAGGCCAGTGTGGCTGAACAGCAGGGTTGAGAGGTGGGGCAGAAAGACACAGATTACAGCCACATTAGGAGCTTTGGATTTCATCTCAAACATGATTCAAAAGCTTTTAATCACGATATAACACCATGTGAAGAAATTGTTAAAAGGCTACTCTGCCTCCTGCACAGAGACTGGAATGAAAAGGGGGAACAAAGGAGGAAAGTTAAGATGCTGCTTCAGGATTCAAGGCAAGAGGCCAGGTAAGAAGAGAAGTGGTTGAGACTGGTGTGGAAGCAACAAAGAGAGAAAGCAGTAGCCTTTGTGTTTTAAAGTACTTTTCTTCTAAAAGCTCAAAAGCTGTTCAGATCTATCATCGTATTTGACCACGTCAAGTCTGTGAGGGGCACAGGCTCTGAGAGGTTCGTTGTACTCACACAGCAAAATAACTGAATGTGAACCCAAGGTATCTGATTGCCAATCTAGTCTCCACTCTCTAGCCCTGTGCTGTCAACATGGTAGCCACTAGCCACAGAGTTATTCAAATTTAATTTTTAGTCCATTAAAATTAAATTAAGGTACAAATTCAGTTCCTGAATCCCACTAGCCACATTTCAAGTGCTCAAAGCTACGTGTGGCTGGTGGCTACCATACTGGATGGCACAAAGAAACAGTGTCCTCACAGAAAGGTCTACTAGACAATGCTACTCTAGACACACTGCTCCTAACCTTTCAGGGGTCACAGAACTTTAAAACTCGCCCCAGAAAATATGCATCACACAAGTACAAATTAAAAAAATTGCCATACACTTCCATGAATTTTAAGGGTACTGTTACCTGTTTATGGAGCAGAAGGTAACAAACTCACAAGCTGCAAGAATAATTTGTACTTAACTGAGAACAAGTCAATTTAGTTTTTACATTCACTTAGATTTGCTCATCTAGGAAAGTAAGAGATGACAAAGTCCTTAATAATAAGCATCAATAGAAATGAACATTTACTGCCCAGCCGGGCATGGCTCAGTATCGACCTGGGATCCAGGGGATCAGGGTTCGATTCCTGGTCAGGGCACATGCCCAGGTTGCAGACTTGATCAGTGACTCTCTCATCATTGATGTTTCTCTCTCTCTCTCTCCCTTTCCTTTCCTCTCTCTGAAATCAATAAAGATATATTTAAAAAAAAAAAAAAAAAGAAATGAACATTTACAAGCCATGGCCCAAAATGTTAACCACATTATGTGTTAGGTTTCACCAGTTTGCTAGGAAAGACATGACTAGAATAAATCATTACAGTCACGTCTGATCTTACGGTGTGGACGGGAGCAGCTTTTAGTGCCTCGGTTAGGATGGAGTGGGAGAGTGGACCAATCAGGCGGAATCTGTTGATCTCCATTGTCAAATCACTGAAAGAGAGAAAAAATTTTAAAATGTTAACTTCCATGATATGTGAGGTCTGTGCCACTGGTAAAAACAGAGGGAGCCTTCAAAGAAAATGTCCTGAGCAAATTCACCCTGTACCTGATTATAATGCCTGTGGTTGGAGAGATCCAAGAATAAGGCTGGTGTGAACCTCTGGTTCCATCCCCGATAAATTTTTTAATTGGCTCAGCATTTTCTCCATCATCTCTCCGTTTTCTTTTCTTGCCAATTTTCTCATCAGGCAGCTTAGTTTGGCCTTCTTCTTGGGATGGTGTCAGAAGGGGGTCAGGGATGCTGATAGTTGATTTGATGGGTTCTACACATTGGCACGCTGCTTTTATTTCCTCTAAAATACCCTAAGGATATATTTAAACATTACACTTTAAAAGTTTGAAATTTAAATACGTTACAAATTTAAGGTGGTTTAGTTTGTTTTCTCCCTTTAAAAATTTACATTTTTATTCCTTCACAAATTAAACTAAATTCATCATCATCAAAATGGTTTTTTGGTTCTTCTGAGTAGTGTGTGGCACTTGGAACAAAAAAGGAACTCCTAAATGTCAAAGATTAATGAAAACAACGGGACTACTCTGACCAAATTGTTTAAAAATGAGTTGAAAGAGAAAATTTACAGTCTACCATATAAAAACAGTAAGTATGCTGGGGGGGGGGGGGGGAGAGAAACACTGAGCCAAATGCAGTGTTACAAATCTTCAGAATTAATCAAAACAACTTATCGTCAAACAGGCTCTAACAAGTGCCTAGGCCCCAGGGAACCAATTCAGGCATGGTGGGAGCATTTATCCAAAGGCAGTATTTCAAGTCATCTGCATAATAAGGCTGGTTTTCATCTCTACTTGTGGCTTTCTAAAAAGGGAGAGGTCAAGATTTGCTTCATTTAATATTCATGCAACTCTCCTTCCTATATTCAAACACCAAGCTACCAAACTTTTATACCATTTAAGTTTCTATGGTATTGATTTCCAACAGTCATCAAGAATGTAGTAGCGAGTGATGGAGAAACAAACTCAGGATAATACCTGTTTGAGAGTTGGGTGAAGCCAGATCCACAACTGCCGGCTCTCAGGAGTGTGGCCAGGGCTCCTCTCAGACTTCCAAATGAATGTAACAGGCCCCAGCATGTCTCGGGGATATTTATTTGACCGGTAAAGCGTGAGACTACCTTGGCACTTCCCAGACAAGCAGTGAACTGCTGCAAAAGTCAACCCTGACATAAAGAAAAACAAAATCCCATGATTTCGAGTGTTGAGACTGCGTATTTCCTGACAGCCATTCTCTTATTTAGTGTCTCTCTCCATGAGGGACGAAGTCTAGGTTTGACCACTGCTCGGATCGAAGTGGCACATAGTAATTTCTCAATAACTATTTTACCAAATTAATGGTTTCATGAGTTTTGAGTTTCTTCCTGCCTAAATTCACTCCATCAGCATAATGGTTTTCTCACTTTACACTTGACAATGTCACACCCCAAGCTGGGCGGGCCTGGCTCAGTGGCTGAGCATCAACCTAAGATCCAGGAGATCGAGGTTCGTTTCTAGGTCAGGGCACATGCGCAGGTTATGGGCTCAATCTCCAGTAGGGGGCGTGCAGGAGGCAGCCTATCAATGACGACTCTCTTCATTAATGTTTCTATCTCTCCCTCTCCATTTCTCTCTCTGAAATCAATAAAGATATATTTTTTAAAATAAATAAAATAAAGACATATTTAAAAAAATAAAAAATAAAAGCCACCCCAAGCTTTTCTTTTATTAACATACTCACTGGGAACAAAAACTGTCTCATGCATTTTTATAAATGTTTAAATTACTAAACACAGTGGACACGTCTTCATGAAATATTAAGAATCAAAGACCAATACAGGACTCAGATTTGAAACAAGTTTACCTGTGTCTGTGCTACACATTGGAGAAAGTGCCTTTAGTATTTCTTCCTCTTTACCCTTCAACTCCAAACAACAGTAGTAGGATAAATCCTGCACAGAGAGAGACGTTATTAGAAACTTGGCAGTTTACATGGGGGAAACTGCAAGAAGCCAAGAGTCACATCAGAAAAACTTCCAGAATCCAAGGCACAAAACGAACTACCAAAGCTATCATTTCCTAAGTCAAAATCTGAAACTCGTCTATTCCTATTATATCAGCAAATATTCTTAAACCAACTTCAATCAAAATAAAGATGAATTTCCATTTAAATATGTTACAGTGCCCTACTTTTTATGAAGAAAATCTGTGTTTTATCCCATAGTCAAAGACAAGTTCTAAGCAGAATGTAAAAACTTCTTCCCTGGAATCCACCTAAGAAATAAGAGTCACAATGTTGCAAATAATTTATACCGTATTTCTCCCATGCTCCATCTTGACTATAATATTCAACTTTGACTAAGCAATATACAAGGAAAAATGAGAGTAATGAGAGTAAGACCTTACCAATTAAATAAGATAAAGACAGATCACACCGAGCTAGTAAAATCAATACGTTAAAAAACTATAATAGCCCTGGCCAGTTTGGCTCAGTGGTTAGAGCATCTGCCCATGAACCAAAGGGTCCCAGGTTCGATTCTGGCCAAGGGCACGTACCTTGGTTGCAGGCTCACAATGCTTTTCTACCTCTCTCTCTCTCTCTCTCTCCCCTCATTCCCCTATTCTCTCTGAAAGAGCAATGGAAAAAATATCCTCATGTGAGGATTAAAAAAAAATAAAACTATAATAATAGTTTATAGTCAATAAAGGGTTACTGAGTACCGGGGGCTGGGCTGACTCCTTACGTGGACTGTCACTTATTTCACAGCTGAGACAGAGACTGTTACTGAACAAGGCCATATAACCAGAAAGCAGAGAAGCCAGCGTTCAAGACAGGCTCACCAACCCCCAAACCAACTCCTCTCCATAGCATCTTTATTGGGGAGAGGCAACCAGATAAATACTATCAGGAGGCTCTAAAACCAGCTGTCCTCTCAAAGAGTTTAAAATCAACTTCCCAGCATCCCACTGAATCATCAACATCTAGAACAGCATTTGGACACTGCCCAGGGCCCATGAATGGTTCCCAAATATCTGTTACTGACAAATGACTACTATATGCATCGATGCTGAGTATATCTCAAACATGACCAACAAAACTTTGCATGAACTAGTTCTCCAGAACTAATCTCACCCTAAAGTTAGCCTTGCTGTGACTCTCTTTATTTTTGTCACCTGGGATTTATTTTGATTTTTCCCCCCGCTATCTGGCTTCCCTCTGCCTCCCCCACTCTCCCATTTTCTTATTCCTAGAGCTCTGCTCAAACATCACTTCCATGTGGAAGCCTTCTTGTCCCTGTGCTAAGAATGCTCACAGTATTGTATATACCCTTACAGTTGTGTATTTGGCTATTAATGTCAGTCTCCCCTGATGCTTTTAAGCCGCTTCATCTCCAGCATCTAGCAAAATGCCTCATGCTCAGTAGTTATTTTTAAAATAAGTCCTCTCAGAGATAGGGCTTTGGCACAACACGAACTATTCCAAAAGTCTCTATCAGAAATGGTCGAAGTAAAAATAAAAGAAAATCAATTGCAAAGCGTACCTGAAGGAGGCAACGGTTTGTCATAGCTCGGTAGCAGGCTCTGTGGCTCTTGACTGTTGGCCTCTCCCCAAGGCAGTAGCCCCACTTCTTGACCATGTGGAACCGTTTGGCATGCCAGATGTGAGTTTCTAACCATATGTTCTTCTTCTGCCTACGGTTAAATTCTAGCATCCGGTTTATGTGACATCTCCGAGCTTTATGGCATTTGTTTTTTGAATGTTCTTTTTTCTGATGTACTGCTTTCTCTGCCTGTGGTATCAAGAAGAGAGGCAGGACCAGTTTGCAACCATTTCAGAACAAAGTTAAGTGTTAGGAATTCAAATTTAAACTAACTTTAGATTAAGTCTAGCACATTACAGACCCCATTAGTTTGTTTAATTTTTTAACTTGGGGTTATTTCTCCAATGAAAGTAGAGAAGGGCAATAGAAGAAGTGAAGATTTTAGCAGCAGGCAAACCTAAGAAGGAAGCACGTCCTATCACTAACTGGATGACCTTCACAGACTATAAAGATTAAAATAATTATAAAATGTTCAACACAGTAACTCAAGCTTATTGTGGCTATTGATAGTGTAACAGAGAACAAGAAGGAATAAATCCTAAACTAGTTTTTTGGGGTTTTCTGTTTGTTTTTTTAACCTCTAAGATTATAAGTAAACCCAAAACTTAGGACCAAAAATATAGAAGTGGGAAAACCTACACATTTCAGGTCAGTTAGGTGCTGACAGGTAAAGGCTAAATGCAGACTTCCCATTAAATCTAGAAACTATAAAGTTCCTGCATAGTTTTCACTCAGTCTCTTCCACAGCTAAGCTAAGCTCTTGTGGAAAGAACGCGTCTCCATTGCTTTGTGGATCCCTCACAAATAAGGACTTCACCCCGATGAACTCTAACCCCACAACCAGCGTAGTACCGGTACACAGAAGGCACACAATAAAGAAATTCCGAATCAGCTAATAAAAGACAAGGGTAGCTTAGACAGTCTCAGAAAGTCTAAGCCAAAATTTGTGGTGAAGCCAAAAAACAATCAGACCTGAACAAAAATTAAATTCAAGCTCAAGTTTTCAACACTGAAAAAGTAGAAAGGCAAGTCCTAGGCAATGACGCAGCCTTTTTTTTTTTAACCCTCCACCTCTAAGCTGGCCACACGCCCAAAATGCATAGCTAAAACTGCTTATCTGGTAAGAAGGTCAGAATTTCATTTCAAATCTGAAAGGGAAACATCAACTTTTTAACACTATTAAAAGAAAGGGGTTCCAAATGTTATTCTGAAAAGGAGCCGTAAAATCCAACTACCTGCTAATTTCTGGATGAGAAGCAGGTGGGAGGCGGATAAACGATTAAAACAAAATATGTAAAATGAGCATGTAGTTTTTGGTTATCACTTTAACAAACTATTAGGTTAACACTTTGCACTTTCTTTTAGGAACTACTAATCTACACATTTATACCACATAAAACGTGTACCTCTTTCTGAGCAATCTCCTGCAGCCGCCTCGGAAGGCGCTTGACATTGTGGCTCATGGCTCTTCGTCTCATGTGCCGCGGCAGAGTCTGGAAAACCAGTGAATTGGAAGACTTCTGAGTCACGGCTTTCAACATAGCGCTGATTTCAGCAGCGCGGGCCTGAGCAAAGGTGGACGCTACGGAAGGAAAGAGCACTGTCATTAAAAACTCATCCTGAATCAACACTTTCCTGGTACATCTCAGAAGGAAAAGAGATTTGGAGTACATGAGCTCATAATTCACCCACTACCCTAACCCCCTATTAGATTAATCCCAACAGTGGTTATTTTTGTATTATGAGATTCTGAAACTACTCTTCAACTTTTATTTTTTCAAGTTTTCTACAAGGATTCAGTGTCACTTTTCTAATTTAAAAAAAAAGTTTAAAGACACGATTATAAAAAAAGGTTTTTAAAACAGAGCTACATGCAATACAATAACAACCATTTTTAAGTACAATAATGACACAGGAAAACCAAAAAAGTCCACTCCCAGCTTTTGGCATCAAACAAAACAAAACAAACAAAAAACAAACAAAAAAATTAACAACAGTCTTGACTCCAAGGATTTTTTTCTTAATATTTTCTTCTTTTTACAAATATGTGACCATACTATTAGTTTTCTTTATTGAAAAATACTTTTTTTGAAAAGTAAATAGAGTGCTGGGGAAATTTAAGTGAATTTCCCCAAGAAGGTATAGAGAGAGACCAGAAAGTACCCCTAAGGTATGTACAAGAAATATGGGGTTATGTGGTAGCAGGGCTAAGAGTGGTGGGGGCCATGGGAGATGAGGCTGGAAAGTACCTGGAGATAGGTATTTAAAGGTCTTGATTGCCTTTAGAGTGCATTAAATTTGGTTTCATCTTTGGAGAATGCCATGCTGAGGAATGTAAATGGCATTTTATATTTTTTAAAGAGGGTGGAGAGAGGATTTTAAGACAAAGTAGAACAGTTCACAAATAAGGACTTGTAAGACAGGTGCCCAGCCGGGCGTGGCTCAGCGGTTGAGCGTTGACCTAGGATCCAGGCGGTCAGGGTTCGATTCCCAGTCAGGGCACATGCCCGGGTTGCGGGCTGCAGCTGATCAATGACTCTCATCACTGATGTTGCTATCTCTCTCTCTCCCTCTCCCTTCCTCTCTCTGAAATCAATAAAGATATATTTAATAAATAAAAAAAAAAACAGGTAAGGAAAAGGAGAGAAATTGTAGAAGGGAGAGCAATAAGGCCCAAGTCCAAACGCTCAAAGTGAGAAGGGCCTAAAGCAGGGCCAAGACAGAGGGCATTAGAAATCTGGCTGCAATAGAAACAAAGAGCTCATAGTACAATCAAACCTCACTTCTTGCCCTGGCCAGTGTGGCTCAATGGTAAGAGTATCAGCCCACACACCTAAGGGTAGTGGGTTTGATTCCCCATCAAGGGCTCATACCTGGGTTACGGGTTCCTGCTCCCGGTTGTGGTGCGTACAGGAGGCAACCAAGTTGATGTCTCTCTCCCCTCCCCACCCTTGCTCCCTTCCACTCTCTCTGAAAAGCAATGAAAAAAATATCCTCATGTGAGGATTAAAAAAAACACAACACCTCACTTCTTCACAAACACCTACCTGTTATGTACTTGGGAATCTCCTGAGATGTGCCCTCAGGACCTGCTTTCCAACCTCCCTTCTTTTTAAACATTACTTTGGAGGAAGACTGCTCATTCCCATCAGGCTCAGGTAGTAAATAGTGGGTCATTTTGGTTTGCCGCTGTCGCGATGTTCCAGGATCTAGCATATTATTTTTTAAAAAAGAAATATGTCATTCTCATCAAGAATAAAGATTACAGTGGAGAACACCAGTTGGGTGGCAACATTGCTCATGTTTTCAATCCTATAACTACGCTGTAAGATGGTTATTACTACCCTCCCTTTAAAGAGGAGGGATCTTGGGTAAGGAGGTAAATTAACTTGCCCAAGGTTATACAGCAAATAAGCAGCACACTAGCTAATCGTATCAACAGGATGTGAAAGACATGATACAAGGGAACTTTCCTCCATATAAATAGTGCACCATGGATCTTAAATCTAAGCTCTCTTAAGTACTACAGTCCACGTGACTTTGTATATTCAGTCCTTTATCATAATTCTCTGGCACACTCAAGTTGAAAGCCTATGCTAAATTTAAAATATTAATAAAAGCGAAATCTCTATACAAATGTCTGGACATTCAAACCATTATGACTTCGAGACAACATCAAATCCTTGTATGTAAATGGAGAGATCAGAAGAGAATTTTAGGGCTTCCTGCCTCCTTCCATTATGGTGCTAATTATTAAGCTCCATAATAGAACGTGAAGCACATTACAAGACATGTCACTGCAAGGCTTAAGTGAGAGTCTGTGTTAAGGTTTATCACATGGTGTGGCAGGCATCAACTGTTGGATCTGCATCTAGATCTTATGAATATGAATCTAAAACATACTTAATCAGATACACTAAGCACTATTCTTTCATGTTACCAAAAAGTAATTGGTGACCTGTTTGCTGTCTTCCCACATTGGCATTTTCTATTGCTGCCCAATAAACAATATCACCTTCATCACCTCATGAGGTTCTAAAATCAGCACACAAATTAAATGAAGATATGACCATTGCACTGTATTTCTTTTAGAAAATACAGAAGTGTAATTTAATAATAATTGTAATCAAGAGAGTCATAAAATATGTCAACTCTAAAATAAATAAGCTAATTCTCATTATTCCCAGTAGTTATGTTCTACGAAGTCCCAATACCGAATCACTGTTCCTAGGAGAATATATATAGGGTGTCCCCCTAAAAATGTATACAGACTTTTTTCCTGACAGCTCAATTGACGTTTCTTTCTTTTCAGATTTAACCTATTGGAATTAATAATTATTCAAAGTGTGCACCCATTTTGGGGGGACACCCTGTATATCACATAGATTATAATCTTAAATCATAAAAACAACTCTTATCCTGGTATATTCTATTTCCTTTATTTTACAAAAGAATAAATGATGTCTGGCCAGCATGGCTCAGCAGTTGAGCATCAACCTATGATCCAGGAGATCAAGGGTACATTCGGGGTTGTAGGCTCGATTCCAGTAGGGGGCGTGCAGGAGGCAGCCAATCAATGACTCTCATCATTGATGTTTCTATCTCTGTCTCTCCCTCTCCCTAAAATCAATAAATATATATTTAAAATAAATAAATAAATGAGGTTCAGAAGTGTTAAGTGACCTGTCTGAGGTCACCCCACAGTTGGAAATAAACCCCTCAGAGCTGGAGCTTCTGGCACTATGCTGCACTGCCCACTCACCATCTCCATCCTCAGTCATCTGCATGAGCACTGAAACTAGAAGGAAGCCGGGCACGCCCACGTGGGGCAAACTGAAATTCATCTCCACCCTACACGTCCATGAATGACCACCAAGCACTGTATTAATTTTAGGGTTACAAATAAACTTTCACGACTAGCTAAATTTGCAAATACAAATTTGCAAATAATAAAGGTTAACTGTATCTGTTTTTAAATCAACTCATTTACCCTTTTGATGATAACTATCAAAAGGTGCTGATGAAAGCAATTTGTTCCAAATGGGAATGGAGAGAGCACTGTGGGTATCTTACCTAGTTTTTGAGCTCGGAAAGATTTTCCACCTCCATTAAGGTGCTTTATACCTTGGTCAGCCGCAAAGCCAGAAGATAAAGTCACATTGGTGGGCTGGTTTCTCATTTTCTTAGCATGTTTTCTTTCTTTTGCATTAGACATTTCTGAAAAGAAAGTAATAAATTTAGTACAGGGAAAGGGAACGTCCATTCAAAAATAAAAATAAATATTCAAGTGACTCAATATACAATAAATCTTTATTATAAGTGGATTAATTATTTGAAAATGTTATCATATTGATTGACAGCAGAAATTCATAACCAGGGCAATCTCTAGGGGAGCCATGAATGGTATTAACACCAAAAACCTGATTCAACAGAAAAAAAAATAATTCTAATGTTGGAAGAGACCATATTAGTACATTCTAGTTTGCACTTTCAAATAATTAAATCATAAACCAATGTTGACACTACAGAAAGTCTGTTTAATGAAAAACGAGGCAAAAGATAAGATCCCTATGCCATGATAAAATTAAATTAGCTATGACTTGTAATCAAACTTTTTAGGTGAGCCCTGGCCGATGTGGCTCAGTTGCTTGGGCGTCATCCCATAGAGCAAAAGGTTGCCGGTTTGATTCCCGGTCGGGACACATGCCCTGGTTACCAGCTCGATCCCTGATGGAGCACGTGCACAAGGCAGCCGGTTGATGTTTCACTCTCACATCAATGTTCTCTCTTTCTCTCTCTCCCTATCCCTTTCTCTCTCTCTCAAATCAATACAAACAAATTAATAAAATTAATTTTTAAAATATTTTTTAAAAAAATTCTTAGGTGAACATGAGCCACCTGGTATGATAACCTCTACAGAATCTGAGCGTAAATTATTGATGTTTTCATTTCTACTACTCAGATGAGACCAGCTGCACCTTTAATCTGTAACAGCAAAAAGATTGCAATGTGAAGGAAGAAGAAGAAAAGACAAAAGCCGGGTGGAGCCTGAGACTTACTAAGTCTCAATTCTCAAACCTGACATCCCCCTTTTTTTCTCAATCGTTTCAAACACCTGTTATTTTGAATGAAATTCACTAATAACATAACCTACCAGATATATAACTTTTACCAGTACATGCCCTACAGCATGTGCCCTAAGTGCAGTGTAAAGAAAAATATCATTTTAGTAGTGTGTATTTCATTCTTTCACAGCTGCACGCGATGGCATTACAAACAACGAAAACGCTCTGAAAGTTCCTGAGCCACAAGAAGAGCCAAAGCCTTACCAGTATGTAGGGCAAAATGAGGGGGAGTAAACACAATTTTCTCCTCGTACATTCTGGAAGCAAGGCGGGCGTGGGAGCCTGCCTTTTTCGCTACAGCGCCTCCAGCACCCCGCAGCGCCCTGCGCGAAGTGGGGGCTCCGTGGGGGTCTGCTGGCTGCGCGCGCGTAAACGGGAGGGAAGGGTGCGCTCGCGGATTACAAGCAGAATGAAAACCGGCCGGCCGGGCGCCACCCCCCTGGCACAGCGAGGCTGGGCGTCCGCCGGGAGGCCTGGCCCGCGGCACCCGCAGGACCAGGACCGCCGCCTTCCCGTGCGACACCGGACCCGCCTCCGGGGCCCAGCTCGGAAGGGGGGAGGCAGAGGCCTCGGAAAGCCGGGGCGCGGGCGGCGCTCGGGGGCGGGGAGCGGGGGGCGCCGCGGGGCGGGGGCGACCCCCAGACTCCTTCGGGCGGAGACTCCACCCCGCGGCCGCGAGACTCGTTAAAACGCCCGACACCTGACTATCGAGTCGGGGCGCTGCCTCCTCTGCCTTCGATTGTCAAATAAAAACTCACAAGCCTGACGTCAGGTACAGGTGAATCAAGATTATACTTTTTCCTGTCAGATCGGCAAACAATGTCTCTGCTGGTGTGCCACGCAGCCTCAGTAACCAGTCTGTGCGCCAGGAGACGACAGGGGCTGAACCCGCTGCTCCGGGCGCAGGGAGGGGCACAGCGCGTCCCCAGGAAGCCCGCGGGGCCCGCAGCGCAGCAGAACCGGGGGGGGGGGGGGGGGGGGGGGGCCGCAGCCGCGCCGGCGGAGGGGCCGCGGCGGGAGGCCCGGGGGCCGGCGACCGGGGCGGGGCGGCGAGGCGGCGGCCGGCGCCGGGCAGAGCAGATGCGGGGGGCGCCGCGCGGGGGTCCCGACGAGGGCCCCCCACTCCCACACTCCCCCCCCGTGAACACCAGCCCCTCACGACTTACCTGCCCGACCTCTGAGGAAGAAGCTGGGGCTCCGGGGCCAGAATGACAGGGTCCTGCCGCAGTCCCCTCCAAAACATGCGCGGGGAGCGTGCAGGAGGGCGCATGCGCCGGCGCGGCCGCGGCCTCCACGTGGCTCGGAGCCCCGCCGGGACTACAAGTCCCAGAATGCCGAGCGACCGCCCCCGGCGCGTCTTCGTAGTGACTACAAGTCCCAGAATGCCGAGCGACCCCGCCCCCGGCGCGTCTCCGTAGTGACTGCCCGCGGCTGGGGAGTCTGGGAGAAGCTAGCCGAGCGCGAGCGCGGGACGGTCGACTGCGAGGCGCCGGCAGAGCGACGGAGTAACCATGACGTCCTTAATCAGAAAGGTGATCAGCACCACGAAGGCCCCAGCGGCCATTGGTCCCTACAGGTAACTCGACTGGTGGAGCGCGGCTGGACCCCAGGCGCGCGGGGTCGGGGCGTATGGGGCGGACCCCCGGGGTCAGAGCTGGGGTGGCCGCGGGGTTCCCCCAAGGGGAGCACGCGGGGAGACCTCACCCGGAGAGGCGGGCACGCACCCGGAGGCCCGCAGCGGGCGGGGGCACAGCGGGTCGGGGAGCTGCGCCCCGGGGAGAAGGCATATGGTGTTGAACTTTTCTTTTTCTAACAGCGTTATGGAGCTATGATTCACATACACCCAAAACCCAGCCCTTTATACGAGTCAGTGATTGTTACTGTCCTCACAGTGCAGGGTAGCCAAGGCCACTGTAACCTCAGAACATCGGCACCCTGAAAAGACCCTGTGCCCATCAGCAGTCACGCCCTGGCACCTCTTCTCCCAGCCCCTGGCAGCCTCTACCAGTAGCCAGTCTATAGATTTGCCTGTTCTGGACTTTTCCTATAATCAGCGGAATCCTACAATATGGGGTCCTTGGTAACTGTCATCTTCCACTTTCCAACCTTTTCATCTCCTGGCACACACAAACTAATTTCTAACATTCCGCAGCACACCAAAAATACAGTTTTGCCAATCTGACCAAAAAAAAAATAGGTGTAGCTTTGATTCATTAACACTGGATGGCTGTTATTGTATTGGCTGTTGTCATTTTTTAAAATTGACCATCTAAGGGGAAAGACGTCAGTGCCCCTGACTAAATAGTCAGGTATTGCATGTTTTAAAAATTATTGCGGCCGGCCAGAGTGGGTCAGCGGTTGAGCATCGACCTATGATCCAGGAGATCGAGGTTCGATTCCTCCTCAGGGCACATGCCAGGTTGTGGGCTCAATCCCCAGTGGGGGGTGTGCAGGACACAGCCAATCAATGATTCTCATCATTGATGTTTCTCTCTCTCTCAGTCTCCCTTCCTCTCTCTGAAATCAATAAGGACATTTTTTTTTTTTTTTAATTATTGCGCATCCACTAGTTGAAAATCGCTGATTTAGCATAATGTTTGGCTAACCCTCTCTTGACTCAAAGGAGTAAATCCCATCCACAGATGCTTAGCAAACCCCTGCAGACCTACCCAGGAAACTAGTTTTGACAGCATGTACACAAATGCTTTGTGATGTTTATGAGTTCATTTGCCCATGTTTATTTCCGGCTAATAGTCAAATACAAATCTTAATGAAGATCATTTCTAAGATTGCCCCACATGCGCTAGCTAAATATACATATACTGGCCAGAAAGTCTATCCTGTGTATGTTTACTTCCACTTGTCAGAAACACTGCTAAATAGAAAAGTCAATTCCTTTTTTAAAAGACTTTATTTTCCTAAAATGTCTAACCTTTAAACTATTGGATCTTACATGCATTCTTGTTGACTTTTATTTTCCTAATATAATTTTCGTTATTTTTAATTCTTCACTAAAGTATATTCTGTAACCATCTGAAGAGGAAGTGACATGGTCAGATCTCTCTCATTTTACTTGTCGGAAGGTGACTGGCAGCAATGGCTGAGTTGGTCATGCTGCCAGCTTACCTCCACAGCTTTGCTGAGCACATCAAAAATAGCTCTTTTCTTGACATAGATCAGATCTCTTTTAAAAGAGAATTCTGATAGTGATTTGAGAAGACAGTAAGAATAGTTAAGGGGGTGTTTCAATAAAAGTAAAAATCAGTCCCCCTTTTTCTTCTCCCTCCCTGGTCCTCCCTCCATCACCCAGGGGTTTCACTTCAGAACAAAAGTGACCCTTAACAAACAAAGGGATTATAGAGCCCAGAATGCACACCTTCCTCGGGTATGTACTTTGTTCAAGAAAGCAAGCATGAGAGTAATACTGCTGGCTGACTCAGAGATGGGGTCAACTCTCTTTGTAAAGCTGTAAGCAAAGAAAATGAACATGCCATGTGACAAGGGAAGAGCCATCAGCCAGCTTCACTGTGTGAAGACCTCTCAGGACACTGTGCCTCCTGTGCTTTTGTGTATCCAAGGATGATACAAGGCCACTAGAAATGGTACTAATTTTCAAAAAGAACATTCCAACTAACTAGTTCTATCCTGGTAAAGTGAATGAGACATGTCTTAAAACCATTTGGAAACAATAGTTTTTGTGCTTAGTGCACTTTTTGAAAAATCTGGGTCCTCTCCAGGAGGAATTCAGATGTGTTGAACTTTCAGTCCCTGGCACTGGGATGGCTGGGGTGTTGTTACTAATTAGCTAATAAGCTCAGCACATTTCAGGGACACTCTGGGACAGAACCTTGAGAGATTTCGACAGCACATTGCTATTGCGTTCTTTCCACTTTGCTACACCAAATAGTCATGAAATGTTGAAGTGATCATCCAGGTGGCATAGATAAGGATGTGAGAATTATTACTAGGATGCTTTTGAAGAGTGTTATTACCCTTTGACCTGGATGTAGAACAATATACTTTAAAATTCTCTGGAGCCTAATGACTGTCCTATGGATAGTAGGATTCTTATGCTCAGGATGCATGAGTTATCCAGTCATTTTTGTGAACAACCTCTACTAATTTATAAGAAATAACTCACATAGTTCAGATAGTCCCAGAGGTCCAGGGCTTTTAATTTTCTGAGGCTCAATGAGTTCCTTTTTATGTATGAAAAAATTTTTAATTAATGATAATGCATATGGGCTTGAACTACATTTCAGACATGGGCAGAGTTAAAGGTACTTTTCAAAGGGCTGAGGGTAGCCTAATTCTACACAGGACAGTTAATAGAAACAGTGTTAGCTGATAGTACTTTTCAACCTGAGAAAAGCTGACACATTAACCGACTCAGTAGTTACCTATTTGTGGGCTGGGCTGAAGCCAGATAGTGGAGAATTCCTAGACTTTCTAAATCCCGGTACCAAGTTTAAATTGACCCTCTTCAGTTCTCCAGAACCCTCACTAAAAGCCAGCAGGTCTTCAAAAAAAGACACTTTATTCACAGCCAAGTTAAGCTAAGTGGTTAGAGAGCAAAACATCAACAAGAAGTTACTGTGACCCCACTGTGTGGGGAATCACCTAGGCCCTGCACAGCCAGAGACCGAGTAAGACACTGCCCCTGCCGCAAGGAGCTCAGCCTGGCACGCGGGGCAGGAGGGATGAGAGGAACCACCGTCATGTGAGGCAGGACCCTGTGCCTGGCGTGAGAAGGGCTCCACAGGGACCTCTGGGGCTCACAGGAAAGAGGCTTATTACTCGCTCAGGGGAAATATGTGTGTGATGGTTTTCAATGTAGTTTTGTTTACAATAGCAAAATACTGGAGTCAGTGTGACTAAAGTGCACCCATACAATGGAACGTGCCATCGCCAAAAGGACAGGGAAGCCGTCTACACACTTATGCAAAGACCCTGACGCACGTGGAGTGAAAGCAGCACTCCGCGTGTTGTGCAGGCGGGGAGAGAAAACATATTCGTGTTTCTTCATCCACGCGTGCAGAAACTTTGGAAGAATGTATCAGGAGGAGCACAGAGCAGACAGAGCTAGAAGAGTAGGCAGAAGGATTCCGAGCAGGCCCGTGGCTGCGCCCGGCCCGCAGACCCCCACAGGGGAGCCCAACACCCAGCCACGCGGTTCTCCATGAGCAGCAGGGGATCGGAATCCAGGAGGCACCGAGACTTGGTCCTTGGAGAATCTGTGACCTTATCTGCAATTGAAAACAACTTTAGATGCCACTCCCATTTCTCAGGAGACGCTCTTAAGGCGGTGACTCCAGGGATAAAGTGTGGCTTTGAGACACTAGGCAAGAGTTGTCTCTTGAGCTTCGCCCGGCCTTTGATGCTAACGTCGAAGCACTGGTTCATCGCGCCCGCCCGTGGGCTCCTTCCTTCACCCAAGCTGCCAAACCGGTGTTACCAGGAACTCCGACGGTGTTCATGGCAAAGCCACTGTCCACTGCTTCACCGCTCAGCGGTCTGTCCAGTTTCTGAAATAGGCTCACAAAACGAGAGCCCTCCGTGATGTCAGCACGCTCAAGGCGAGGAGAGAAGCCAGCTTCACAAGAAGCATCAGGATTTCACTCGGTGACACGCCGGAAGAAAATGGTGTCACTTTTACACAACGATGCCTTTAAAACCTGACCTGAGAGACACAAGGGGGAAATGCCAGTAATTCTGGAAGCATAAAGCCACCTGAAAGAGGCCTCCATTGTCCCGCTCCGGCTCACAAACCTCAGCGCTGCACCAAGGCCTCTCCTCTCATAGCATTAATCTTGCTTATAAGGTTTTGTAAAAGAAGACTTTTGTGTTGGGGCAAATCCAAACTTAGGGAAGGGTCCAGCCTTTTTCAAATTAGGCCACCTTCTTAGCAAAACAGTCCACACACTGTCCGACGTGCTTTCCGGATGGGCAGACGTAGAGGCTTCAGCTTTGTTGGCTCCTGGCTTCCATCGGCAAGAACCTTGGCAGACGAGAAAAAGCTTGGCTTTTTACCCCTGGGCACTCAGTCTTCGCAGCAAGATTAGTTTCGTCCTTTCTTTTTCTTTTTTATTGCATTTTTAAAATATTTTTCCATTTAAACTAGACTCTGCATGAATACAGATGGCATGGTGAACTTTCCTTCATCTTATCAATGGGAAACTGATATATCTCCACATGTAGCAACAATGAAAACTGTACATAAACTGGATACACTTCATGTGCCCATTTTTTATGGGGTTGTCTTCGTATTATTTAGTTATAAGAGTTCTTTATATATTCTGGATACAAGTCCTTTGTTAGATATATGTTTTGTGGTTATTTTCTCCCAATCTGTGACTTGTGTTTTCAATTTTCCTAAAGATGTTATTCAGCAAGCAAAAGTTTTTCATTTTAATGAAGTTAATTATCAATTTTGTAATTTTACATTTTGTGCTTATTGTATCCCAGCAAAGAACTCTTTTACCAATGCATTATATATTTATATTGAATCTATCTGTTCGTTGCAGTCAAGCTGTGTTAGTCGACAGGACCATCTACATTTCAGGACAGCTGGGCATGGACCCCTCCAGTGGACAGCTTGTGCCAGGAGGGGTGAAAGAAGAAGCTAAACAAGTAAGCCACTTCCACATTTGAAGTTTTACTACTTTTTAATGTTAAGGTGTACTAAAAATCCACTTGGCTGGTTTGCTTTAGAGAGATTACAGGATCAGTGCTTTTTAAGTTACTTACTGATTGATTTAAGACAATTTTATGTCAGTAGAAAGTTGGAAATTTAATGAATCATTTAACAACAAAAACAATTGTTCCTTCCAAGGTGACTTTAAATCTGAAATCAGATAACACCTCGCCACTTCCAAGAGGATTGGGAAATTTTTTTAAATCAGGGCCACTGACCTGCACAAACAACCCCACCACCACAGAAGTAAAAGTCAGCATTTGTTAGTAAGAGAGAAATATCAAAGATTACATGCAGTATGTTTTCATTCTTCCTCTCCACTTGACTAGTCACATTATAATATTGGTGATATTTTTATTCTTTAAAAAGTAATTAATCTAAATAGGTAGCACACAGATATGGCAAAAAATTCAAAAGCTATATAAAGCATATGCCTCCCACCCTTATTCCCCCCTCCTCAGTTTCCTTCCTGTCCTTCCAGAGACAGTCAATGCCTATACCAGCATAAATACACACACACACACACACACACACACACACACACACACACACACACAATGGTAACTTATTGTGCAGGTCACTCTGCATCTTGCTTCTATTTCATCATGTAACAAATTATGTTGGAGACCTTTTCATTTTAATTCAGTTGCATGTATCTAGTAGTTTGTTTTAGATTTAGTTAGAGGTGGCCTAGAAAGAGAATTTCCTAAAAAGGGGAAATTTTTCTGCTACATAAGCTCTTTAAGGAGGTATTAGAAAGATCATTGCCCGGCCGGGCGTGGCTCAGTGGTTAAGCGTCGACCTGGGATCCAGCCGATCAGGGTTCGATTCCCGGTCAGGGCACATGCCCAGGTTGCGGGCTGCAGCCGATCAATGACTCTCTCATCATTGATGTTTCTATCTCCCTCTCCTTTCCTCTCTCTGAAATCAATAAAGATATATTTAAAAAAAAAAAAAAAGAAAGATAATTGATTGAGCTGGAGTATAGCTTTAATATAACATCCATGCCTTAGGCCTTCTTGCCTTGGTTCACAGGCTCTTACAAACATGGGTGAAATTCTGAAAGCTGCCGGCTGTGACTTCAGTAACGGTGAGCAACCTGATATTACTTCCATTTCTGTTTAACATTTCTTTGCTCTTTTTGAAGAACACGTGGCATCCGGCAATATGTCATGCCATATCTTCATTGCTTTGTAAAACAGTTTTAATTTCATTTCCATTTTAATCAAGACAGTCATAGAACCATACACTTTTTTAAGTAATGTTTTGGATCAGACCAAATAGCTAAACCTAATTACAATGTATGTATTTTTTAGTGGTCAAAACAACTGTTTTGCTGGCTGACATAAATGACTTCACTACTGTCAATGAAATCTACAAACAGTGTAAGTAATTTGGATTCATAACTATTTTCCATTTTCCATTTTCAATAGAAATGAATCTGTTAGCTTTCATGAGTGTGCACTATGAATTAAGAGTGAAAGGAAATGCTCAAGAAGTGGTGATAGATCTTATCCTAGAAGAACAGATAGTCTGATTGGACACATGTAGTGTACCTCCATGAGAAAGATCCAAGACCTTTTTATTGTATTCTCTAGAATAATATGCTACAACCCTCCAAATCCATTTTCCTAAAGCTTAATTTTGTTACACCCTTATCAGGCTTTTTAAGCGCTCCTAATAATTTTTTTAAACACAGATTGTATTTATTATTGCTATGCTATGGTCCAGCTACCATTTCTTTTCTGGCACTCTCAGGATCATTAGCTGGTTAGTTACTTAACATTTCTGTGCTTTGGTTCCCTCATATACAACATGGGGATGAAACCTTGTAGGGTTGTTGGGATGCTTAAATGAATCAATACAACATGTAAACACATTAGAACAGATGCAGGTATGTCATAAGCTCTCAGTAAATGTCATCTACATGTCATTAACATGGTGTCTTAGTGGGGAGAATGGGTGTCCCTACCAGGGGGTGAGATGAGACCAAGGTGTAACATGGAAAACGCACCCTTACGGACTCCGTCCTGATAAACAGCGGGAGTAAACCGAGGTTAGCAGTGAGAGTGCTGCTGGAGACGGGCAGCTGTTCCCTATTTAGAGAATTCTTTTACAGGTGTAACTTTTAAAACAAAACCCCCTCATATCAAATAAGATCAAACTATCAGAGTACAGGAGTGTTTTCATTTTTCCCCAGAAAGCTAAGACATTTTAAAAAGTATTAAATATATGATAGGAGTCATATGGCAAAGTATTTTATCAGACAAATATGAATGTAAGCTTCTTTTTCTCAATGTTGTTTACGTCTAAGAACGAAGAAGTCTATGAAGCACTTTCCAGACTTGAGGTTACACAGAGTTGAGTAACAACACATTATCTGAAAACTAAAATGAAACTCTTTAAAATTCAGATTTCAAGAGTAATTTTCCTGCGAGAGCTGCTTACCAGGTTGCTGCTTTGCCTAAAGTAAGTACACTTTAAGATGACTAATGTACACAATTTTACTTTCTACATTGTTTTCTGAATAGAACAAACTAAGCCCTATAGCAGGACATTTCCAAAAAGAAAAGAAATAGCCCCAGCTTTCCAGAGACTTAAAGTCTAAAAGAAAACACCCAATATTACATGCATGGGGGAAAAAATTAAGAAACCTAAGAAATTTTTAAAATTAGTCTTACAAATTCAGAAAATTAAAAATTAAAGCCACACATGAGCACAACAGAATCAGAGTACTTAAATTGTGAGAAAAAGTAAAATAGCAGCGACAGTGTATATAAATTGAGCCAGATTTGTGAGTGGTTATTTTAATCACTTTAATTGGTTGTTACTTGGAATGATCAGTATATCAAACTTATTAAGGTATTGGGTACAGCAGAAGGAGCTCTGAACTTGGAATCACAGGATGTGGGTTTGAACCTCTACTATTGATCTTTGTGTCCTGGGACAGGTTAAATAACCTTTCTAAGGTTCAGGGTGTCAATCTCTGAACTGAGAGAACACCTGTCTGATAGAGCTACTGTGAGAGTCACATGAGCTAATGTATATGAACGTGATTTGCATAGTAACCTGGCCTGTCATAGGTTTTTAGTGAATGTTTCCCTCTCCCTTTCTTCTTTGAAAAGTTTCATGTTAAAAATGATATATTGCTGTGTGGCCAGTGTGGCTCAGTGGTTGAGTGTCGACCCAGGAACCTAGAGGTCACTGGTTCGATTCCTGGTCAGGGCACATGCTCAGATTGTGGCCTCGATCCCCAGCAAGGGGCATGCAGGAGGCAGCCAATCGATGACGTTTCCCTCTCATCGAAGTTTCTCTCTATCCCTCTCCCTTCCTTTCTCTCTAAAACCAATAAAAACTTTTTTTTAATGTTAAATTGCTGTTTTAGGAGGTATTATGGAGCTCTCTTAATTTGTAAAATATGATATAAACAGTGCTTCATTATTTTCTTACAGGGAGGTCGTGTTGAGATTGAAGCAGTAGCTGTCCAAGGCCCCCTCTCAACAGCATCACTCTAAGTGAGCCTGGTGTTCTTTAGCCTGGAATTTTAATGCTGTTTTTAAATTAACATCTTAATTTTTATAATCAGTGCTGGAAATTGTAAGACTCACTAAAATATCTGAAGTATTATGGAAATACCATATAATAAGGGCAATTGAACATGAATTGAAAGTGAGATGATGAATCCAATTACTGATGTGATAGATTCACTTATGCACATTCATTACTGGATGTGGGAAAGAGGAGTTTACCTGATTCAGTTAAATCCTTTTAATTTAATGTTGTGCAATGTTTAATTCTCATGTCAGATGTACGATTCTGCTTTTACTGGAGTAAAACTAAGGATGTAGGTTTGAATGGTAGAGGAAGAGAAGAAAGTGGACCAAAATTCTGTATGCTAATGTTTTCTAATGGAAATAAAATACACACAGATCTCCCGCGGTGTGATTCTGTTCACTTATTTCTTAATGGTTTAGTTTGTATGTTAGAGCACATTGCCTAACTAAAGATGGAGAACCATGAAGTTAAAATGCCAACTATTGTTTTCTCAAAACTTACTTGTGACTTCGTACATTTTTACAATGTTGTAATCAGACTATGTGTAACCTTTCTGTGTTTGTTCTTTTAAAGTCTTTTAACATTTTTAGACAGCTACTACATGAATACCTCCATGTTGTGGAACAAATTTCGACACAAAATTATATAGATTAAAAAGTAAAAGTCTCCTTCAGTCACTCACCATTGCACTTAGCTCCACAAAGAGAACCAGTGTTTGAGTATAACCAGCAGATGGTTTCCTGCTCACTACAGGCCTGATCCTCTAAGTTTGGTTTTGGTTTATTTACATACGTGGAACTTTATTGTACAAATGTATTATTCTAGAGATACTTTCTTCTGTCTCGAACATCTTCCATATAAATATACATAATCTACCCATTTTTAAAACTGTAGCAGAGTGTCCTTTTGTCTTGGATATACCTTAGGTGGTTTAACCATTTCTCCAAACAATTTGTTGTTTTCAAAATTACAGTCATGTGCCACTTAACAATGGAGATAAGTACTGAGAAATGCGTCATCAGACGATTTTGTCATTGTGAAAACATCATAGAGTGCACTTACACAAACTAGATGGTGCAGCCCACTACACACCTAGGCCATATGGTAAGTGTATGGTTCCTAGGCTACAAGCCTGTACAGCATGTACAACGTGAGAGTAAATCAAACTCAAGAGAAAACAAGGCAACTGAGACGGGATAAACACCAGATGTATGAGGCTGCTGCCAGTGTAACACAGCTACTGTTTCACAGCAAACTTTTTTTTTTATAAGTAGAAAGAGTACACTCTAAAATTCAGATTAAAAAGTAGATAATAGCTCTGGGCTGGGTGGCTTTGTTGGTTGGAGCATCATCCTGTACACTAAAAGGTTGCAGGTTCAATCACTGGTTGGGGCTTGTACAGGAAACAATCGATCTATGTTTCTCTCTTACATCCATGTTTCTTTCCCTTCCTCCCTACCTCTCTTTCTAAAATCAATAAAAACATATCCTCGGGTAAGGTTTTTTTTTTTAAAAAAAAAGTATGGATAATAAATACATAAACCAGTATAGTCATTTATTATCATTTTCAAGTATTATGTACCATACACACTGTGCCACACTTCTATACGACTGGCAGCACAGTGGGTGTGTTGACACCAGCATCGCCACAAACGCGCGAGTAATGCACTGCTCCGCGACCTTAGGACAGCCACGACTTCACAAGGCAGTCGGCATTTTTCAGCTCATTAAAATCTCATGGGACCATGGTTGTATGTACAGTCTGTCATTGACCAAAATGTCATATGGGCCACATCAGACTGCAGCAACACTGCCATAATATTCTTACACAGACACATACAGACAACATCCTTACATATACCTATTTTTTCAGGTTATTTTAGAAATGTCACGGTAATTTGAAAAGCTTCATCAACCAAAGGATAATATTAAAAGCAGACAAGAACGGCAGTTTTAAGAGCACAGATTCTGGAGTAATTCTAAGGGTGTTGGAGGCCCAGATCTACCACTTAGTTCTTTAACCTTGAGCTAGTTATTTAACCTCTTTAAGCTTCAGTTTCCTGAGAGAGAATAATTGCATCTTCTCAAAGTGCTGCTGTAAGCATTGAGATGATGTGTGTGAAAAGCACGTAACAGTGTCTAGCATGCAGCAAAGGCTCAAAAAAGCTGTCACTATTTAGCAGGATTTAATAATTATTAATCATCATATAGAGTACTGTGCTGGGTCAAAAAGTGTGTGCTACTTATATAACTTAATTTACTAAAACATAAGTATAGGTCTCTTAAGTAGGCAGAGTTGGGGAGTATGGCACTGTGAATTGATAAAACAAGGTTAGGTGCTGAAATTTTAGACATTTCTGCTTGAAGCAGTAGAGTATGGTGGTTAAGGGCATGGACTCTGAAGCCAGAGCACTTGAGTTCAAATCCTGCTCCACCACTTTGGCCAAGTTACTTAAGCTCTCTGTTCTGTTTCTTCTATAAAATGTCTCCTGTTTCATCTGTTAAATGGGGATATTACTAATACCTGCCTTATAAAGTTGCCAGGATTAAATAATTTAATATGTATAAAGCTCTCAGAATGCCTGACACATAGCAATGATGAGATTAGAGGCTTTCTATTATTTGACAATAAAAAGAAATGAACTATCAAGTCACAAAGACACATGCACGTTGCTAAGTGAAAGAAGTCAGTCTGAAAAGGCTACGAACAGCATAATCCCAACTATATGCCGTTCTGGAAAAGGCAAAAAAAAAAAAAAGTTAGTGGTTGCCAAGTGTTTGGGGTGTGGTAGGGGAGAGATGAGTAGGTGGAGCACAGGAGTTTTTAAGGCAGTGAGACTCTTCTGTATGATACTATAATGGCAGATACATGTCATTACGCAACTGTCAAATACCATGGAACATACAACCCCCAGAGTGAAGCCTAATATAAACTGGAGCCTTTAGTTAAGTAACGATGTGTTATCATTGGCTCATTAACTATAACAAATGTACCACACTAATGAAATATGTTAATAATCAGGGAAGCTGTGCAGTGGTGAGGGGAAGAAGATTGGTACACTCTGTGCCCTATAAAATTTAAATCTTTTTGTTAAGGAAGTATTGCAGTCTGTGGTAGAACCTTAAGTGGAAAGTTTCCCCTTCCATTAAAAAGTGTTGCTCATAGTTAACTGGTATCTCCTAAAACTATAAAGACAAGAAAATCAATAAGTGACAAACACCTCCCCCACCAAAATGTGCCTAGAAAAATATTGACAGGTGATGAAATTTGTCTACGATCGCACCTGAAATTAGGTTACCCATCAAACCGGGTTTATTATTAACTATTTCATAGTTATCATAGAAGCTGTGTAATTTAAAACTTAGGGTTTTGAGAATAATAAAATTGACACCTACGAGTCCAGTTTAAGAAAGGACCACCAGCAATACTTTCGAGGCCCAACATGAGCCATTCTCGTTCCATTATCCTCACTTTCCCCAAAGATAACTGCAGTCCTAAATTTTGTGTTAATCATTCTTGCTTTTCTTTACACTTATGCCACATAGAAGTTAGGCACACAAATGGTGATTTAGTTTTGCCTGATTGTGAATTTCATATTAATACCACTCTGAATACAGTTGTCTGGTTTGCTTTTTTTCACTCAGTATGTATTATGGTTTAAAAATTAACGTTTTTTTAAATGAGTGCATACAAAAGTGTTGACTACCCACATTCCCACAACACGGTTTGAGAAAAACAACATTCTTGCTGCCGAACACTTGCGGGCGGAGGTGATGTTCCAATCTGCCCCCCTCCAAATCTAAGAAGCGGGGCAGCTGTAAAGCCCAGTCACCCTCCTCACTGACCTGCTTTTATTCTGTTCACAGCACTTACCACTGCCAGGAGCATCTTAATCATTCGTTTAACTTGTTTACTGTCTGTCGCTTCCACCTCCTAAAGCAGTCACTGATGGTGATGGGGGGGGGGGGTCACTCGCATCTCCCGCATCTGGCCGAGCACCTGACTATTACACAGTATACTTCACGCTCAAAATATACTTGCTGGATTTCTTTATAAGTTTCAGTGATGGCCACTTTTTATCACGTGCGTATTTGTCAAGAAACACCTAAGCCAAGGACGGGGGAAAGTATCCGACTCTCCGGAGTGCAGGGCGCTATTCGAGCAGGGACTGTCCCTCGGTGCTTTCTGCACCTTTGCCGTTGCGGATGCTGGAACCCTGACGGAAGGGCAGGCGGGGTGGTCTTGATAGAAAACGGGTGGACGCCCCCCCTTACGACCACAAACAAATGGTTCCCGGTGAATGTGCACCTTTATACAACCCGAAGTTTCGTACTTTGGCTAAATTAAATAGCACGTATTTTTAAGGGCAGTTAATGACCCATCTGTCTAAGAGATGGCGCACCTCGCCGCGTCAGGGGTTCAAGGCCCGCGAGCACACAGGCGGGCGGGGTAACCCCAGCGTCGGCCCCGGCCCCGCGCGTCGGGGCGCACGCCGACCGCAACCCTGGGTCACAGCAGCGCTGGCCCCGATCCCGAAAGGGAGGCGCACTGCGCTCAGGGCGGAGCCCGCCCCGTGCCGGGCCGGGAGCGCGCGAGGGGCACCTTTCGGCCCCTGGGGAGCCAGCGGACCGTAATCCCGAGCTCCCGCCGGCCGGAGGCGGGGCCGGTCCCCGCTCACCGCTGGGGGCCCGCGGCCGTCGCCCGCCAGGCCGAGGGCGCCGCTGAAGCAGCCCACGTGGCGAGCGCCGCGGGAGGAGTGCGGCCGGCGGGCGAGCGCAGCCACCCGTCCCAGCCCCACGCGGCACCCGCCCCGGAGCCCGGAGCCCGGAGCCCCACGCGGCACCCGCCCCGGAGCCCGGAGCCCGCGCGACGGCGGGGCAGCACAGACGCTCCTCCAACTCCGGCGGCGCGGCTCCCGCGGCTCCCGAGCGCGAGCGCACAGCGGGGCTCAGGCTGCGGCGCGCACCCGGGGCGGAAAGGGGGCCGCGCGCCTGCAGCGCACGGAGGCGGCGGGGCCGGGGGCCGGGGCAGGGAGAGGAGACGGTGCACCGGGCAGTGAAGGCCGGGAGGAAAGCGGGAATAGAAATGGTGTTGGGAGAGCGCGGAGGGAACCTGAATCATCACGAAATAGCTGCGGGGAGGAGGGGACGACGGCGGCCAGGGGCTACGGTCCGGTGCGCTCCATATGCCAGACGGTCTTAACCTGACCTAGCCTCAGGCCAGTTAACGCGGGGAAGCCTCACGCTGATACGGTGCCACCTGACACCCCCTCACTCACATCCCACCTGGGCCAGCCGTCCGGCCCAGGGCCACACGCTGCATTTGGCTGCTGTACTCTCTCTAGTCTGCTTTCATCTGAAGCCGGGCCTCGGCTTCATGACCTCGGCGTTTTTAAAGACTACAGGCCATTCATTTCGCAGACTTCTCCGTCTGGGCTCACCTGCCGCTTCCTCGCGACCGCTGCCGGGGATGCGGTGGGGCCGGCGCACGGGCACCGGGCACCGCGCTGTCCGCATGGAGAGGCGCGTCCTGGAGGCGACGCCCGCCAGGCTGCTGCACCGAGGAGCCACTTTTACTCTGTCATTTTGGGGGAAGATACTTTAAGTGAATACCCTCCCTTCTCATCAAACACTGATCTGCCCCTTTCGGCAATATATTAATATCCTTGTCTGGAAAAATTATTTTCATGATGCTGATGAAATGGTGATTTTTTTTCTCATTACACTGCTCCTTCTGAATTCTACTTTAAAGGGAGCCCTTTCCCGTTTCCTCCCTGTATTACTCACTTGTACCAGTGAACACTCAGTTCTTACATCCTCCGGTGGGTTATGTTATGACCTGCGTGGGTGTGCCGGGGCTGCCATCACGAGGTGCACAGATGCGATGGCCGAACAGAATTTTTTTCTCACAGCTCTGGGGCTGCAAGCCCGAAATCGAGGTGTCCGCAGGGCTGTTTCATTCAGAGGCCTCCCTCCCTGGCCGGCAGGCGGCAGTCCCGAAGGATTTACAGGCCCGCGCGCGGCGTGACTGCCCACCACGACCTGCCCAGCTAGGAGCTGACCATCGGATCACCCGCACGTTTCCTTCCCAGGGCCCCCTTTTCCCGCCCGCACCATCCGGCACAGTGCCCGGCGCAGGTCACAGTTAGCCCTCTGGTTCCCCGTCCTGACCTCCGGGGCCACGACAACATACGAAACAGCTTCCCCACGAGGCTGGTTTACTTATGATGCGGAACGGGACGTCTACATCAAGGTCCAGCGTGCTCTACAAAAACGATTTTTACAATTAGAAATTTTCTTTCTGTGCCAATTCCGCTCACAAGTTGACCCTCCCACGGCCAAAAGAGAGGGGGGTTTCGGGAAACCGGCGCTGGGCGCCACGGTTCTCGGAGGAACCAGCGCGTCGGGCGAGGGCGGCACCCCCGGCGGAGGGCGGGCCCGCGGGAGGCGCCCCGCTACCTCCCGATCCCCCCAAGAGCCTGGCTCCGGGCAGAGATGAGCCCCGCAGCCCTAAGGCCGCGGTGCAGCCGCCGCCGCCTCTCCTCCCCGCTCCTCGCGCCTCACCTCCGGTCGCCTCTCCGATTCCCAACCTGCTTGACCGTCCTCGGCTCCTCGGTGGGCGGCGGGAAGCAGGAATAACGGAGCGAGGCGAGGCCCGCAGCTCACATCCCGGCCAAGCTTCCCGCACCGCCGCCGTCGTACCCAGCGGTACCCATAGCAACCGGCGGCGGACCTTCTCTTCTTGCCCCGCCTCTTCCGCTTGCTACTTGCTTCCGCTTCCGGTCCCGGATCCCGGCTGGGCAGTGAAGAGCTTTGCATTGTGGGAACTACTTCCTTTCTCCCTCCCCGGCCATCTTGGCGGCTGCGCTCGGTGAGTGGGCTCCACCCGGTGGAGTTTCAGGCCGCGCGGGGAGCCATCGCGTTGCCGTTTGGACCTCCGGCTCCTAAACTTCCTGTCCTGTTCTCTGTATGTTCTAGGTTGGGGGCCGTCCCGCACCTAAGGCAGGAAGATGGTGGCCGCAAAGAAGACGGTGAGTGAGGGCCGGGCAGGAAGCGGGTTCACGTGGGGAGACGAGTCTCGGCCGGGGCGGGCAGATCGGAGCACGCCGGGGAGACAGCACGCCCCGGGGCATTTGGAGGGTCCCAAAAGAAACCCGAGGAGGGCCACTCAGTGACTTGGGGTCCTCGCCTTCAGAGGTTTTATGAATGGTCCGGTCTGGAGGTGGTTACAGGCAAGGCCTTCAGGTACATGTCAGATGTTTGCTTTGTAGAAAAAGTCGCTGGAGTCGATCAACTCTAGGCTCCAGCTGGTTATGAAAAGTGGCAAGTACGTGCTGGGCTACAAGCAGACTCTGAAGATGATCAGACAAGGCAAAGCGAAGCTGGTCATCCTCGCGAACAACTGTCCGGCCTTGAGGTAAGGGGGGGCCCCGAAGCGTGGGTCCTCCCCCGCGAACGCGCCCCGAGCGAGCGTGCAGAGTGTAAACTTGGCAGTCCGGGCAGCACGGACTCGGCGTTTTATAGAACCCGTTTTACAAGCGAACACTTGACAGAGTGACATACGGTTGCTACTGCGGTGGTTGGCTCTGGATTCGCACCCCCAGCCCCCCCGAGCGTGTTTTCTCCTTGTGGAAGCTTAACCTTAGGGGACGAATGTGGCACAAGCGGTAGAAACCACAGAATGTCAAAAGTTTGAGGGCAGCACACATGTAATTTGTTTTTACATTATTTTGTGCCGTGCCTGTGGTCATTCTTGTAGCTTTGAGACGCTTCCAAAGTGCTTCATTGTATGAACTTGTCTTAGGGTAGAAGAGTAGATGAGAAAAAAGTTCGGGCTACCAACGGAGTTGCAGGCCGTCCTAGAATCACCTAGTTCATCCTACTATGTCGGTTCTCAGCACAGTTTTTGCTTGACTGTTTTAAAATTGAACTTAGTGGGTATTGTAAACAAGTTAAAAAAATATGGATCTTACAGAACATAAGCCGGGATCAGTCCCCTACCCACATTGATTTTCGATGGTAATGCATAACGCATGGCGTTTTATGGGGCGTATGTACTTCCGGAGTGGTTTCTCCTCCATCCCATCCCAGAGTTTGGTCTGATTTCAAACATTTCTTCCAAGCCCGCTATCTATAGCGGTGCTTCTCAAATGTGATTGTGCACGGTCACGAGTGAACTGCAGGTTCCGATTTGGGATCTGGAATGCGGCCTGAGGTGATGCATTTCTAACAATCCCCTTATGACACTACTGCTGGTCTGTGGGTCCACACTCTGAGTAGGAGCAAAGTTCTGTTAGAACTCCCTTCAAGTTTGTAAAGCCGCTAATATCTACCTACTCCGTTGCTACAAATGTTAACTGTGGGTAAGTGATAATCACTCCCAATCTAGGATTCAGCATGGGGGGGATAGAAATGGATCATCTTTTAAAGGTAATACGGGTTTGAATTCTGAATCCTCCACTTTCTATTCTGTGTCTCAATTTCTTCATTAGTTTAAAATAAATGGAGTACAACAAGATTAGAGGTTATTACGGGAATTATGTGAAATGTCTGATATGCAGTGAATGCTGAGTAAATAGTGCTTTGATTTTGCACCCTTCTGTCTTCTCCATGAGCATAGATGCCATCTTAAATGTGGGTGTTCAATAGATTTTTGCTGGTTGTCTCATCTCTTGTTAAGGGATCCAAGGAAAGGATAGTTTGTATTGTCCAATGGATATAATAGGTTCTTAAGAGTAATAACTGGCTTATTTACTGTTGGAAGGCCTCACCAACATTAAAACTAATGAGAGAAGTAGTAAATACCTTGTCAGTCACTTGGTATGGCATTTATTTGCCCTTTTTTGTTCCCAAAGGAAATCTGAAATAGAGTACTATGCCATGTTGGCCAAGACTGGTGTCCATCACTACAGCGGCAATAATATTGAATTGGGCACAGCATGTGGAAAATACTACAGAGTATGCACACTGTCTATCATTGACCCAGGTATGCTTCTTAAATTACACATTTTTTCCTTTATAACGTAATACAAGTATTTGCTATACAAATGTCTTTGGTTCCTGAGTTCAGATGGTGAGAATTTGGATATCTTAAGGGATATCCTTATTTCACATAGAGGTGATAATGAATGTCAGTACATTGGCTTTGTTATAAGTGAATTTTTTTTACTTTGAGATTGTAAATAGGACCTTGGTAAAAGGTGAAATTATCAAAGAGGAGAATGATCAGGTGACTAGAGGAGAGTAACCTTTTCTGGCTGCGTAAATGGGTAAAACTGACTGAAAGAAGCTGACTCTTGTACAGCACAGGTTTGAGCTTCATGGGTCACATATACAGATTCCTTTCAATGGATTTCGCATCTGTGGCTTCACCAACTACAGAACGAAGACAGTATTTTGAATCCGTGGTTGGGAATCTGTGTGAAGGCCAACTTATGTTATACATGGGTCAGCACCCCTAATCCCTGAGTTGTACCAGGTCAACTGTACACATCATGTTGTTCTGAACTTAAGAATTTTTAATTCATAAAATATTGCGAATATTCTCGCTGTTCTGATTTTGTAATAATCAGGGCAGGCTAAACATTCGCTATATTAAGACCATGCATGTGTCCCCAGACCTAGTTCTTTCCCTGGGTCTGGTTTTATAAATGCTGGTAATAAAACAAGTCTGATTTATATGATGCATCTTAAGTGGGAAATGTCTGGCTCTAGGTGACTTTAATCAACGTCAGGAAATGACAGCACAGCTAGTCCAATAACTTGAAGATAACCACTGCTAATTTCATGATTACCAGATGCCATTAAATGAATTGTGAAATTATTGTTTTATTTTCCAGGTGATTCTGATATCATTCGAAGCATGCCAGAACAGACTGGTGAAAAGTAAATCATGGAATAATTTTTCTTTAATAAAATTGGCCAGAGCTTGGTGTAAAAACTGCATTCATTTCCGTTTTTATATATTTTTGTTTCAGTACACTTTCCTGAAGGTAGGATTAGAGAGGATGGGGCAGCTAGATGTGGCAAGACTTTTAGTTAAGAGCTATAAATCCCAGTTTCCACACAGTTCTTCTCCTGTATTGGATTTTTAAGAGACTTAAAAATAATTCCAGTCTCAGGACATTGTTGGCATTTTATATTTGAATGTGTTTGAGAGGCAGTAAGGTTCAAAACCCAAAAAAGAATTGGAATTTGTAGTTCAGTTTAAATCTTCCAAATCTGAATAGCAAAGAAAATTAAATGAAATATCCTCCTCCCACTCCAAATTTTGTCACTGCATATTACGAATTACAGTTATCCTTCTGGTGATCAGGTTATTTCTGAGTTGTTAGTTTGGTAAACTCAAGCACCATTCTTGTATATGTCTCATATCTGCTAAAATGTGGTGGCTAGAGTTCAAGGTTGTGTACGTTTTGTTTTACTGGGTATTGACATTCTCCAAAGAGACTAACCATTTGCATTGCCACTAGCAGTGTACAAGAGCCCCAGATTTCCACATCCTTACCAACACGTGTTCTAGTCAAACATACTCATTTTTGCCAAGCTATTGTTTTAACCTGCATTTTTCTGATTACCAGTGAGATTCAACATTTTCTTCATAATGCATATTGGCCATATCTCATGTTTACATACCTTGCATTTAAAGTTAAACTAAGAATTTTACACAGAATACCATTCTCTGAAGTGAACTTTAATACTGTATTTTAGAAACCAACTTGTTACACAAGTACATGTCCTATGATTTTATGCATATGTCCATATACATATATCAAGGTAAAGTCCAATACAAAAAATAGCTTTTCTTATAGCCAGTGTTCTACATAAGTAAGACCATGCAAACTTGACTTTGTAGTCAGATGGGATTGCAACGCTCTAAGGCAGGACCTGGCAAAAGCAAATCATGTCCACGGTATGTTACAGGGTATCTTGCATAGCTTATTCTCCCTTGGTAAACTCATTTAGGATTCTGAAGGATTCTTTTTCTCATTAAATTTACACAAGTTAGCATCTAGTTTTTGCCTTTGTACCATAACAAACCAGCTTTCTCGGTACTAATTATGTTTACAACCTTATAGGATTAACAATCACCTCAGCTTTGGGGCTCCAAGCTGCTTTCATTGTAATCCTTGATACAATGACATACAAATACGGAATACTTCAATCTTCATCTGTATCTCAGGCGATTTTCCAGGGCTTCCATTCTTTGTGTCATTTCTTCTAGTATATCTCAAGTTAAGGAAGAGAAATCTGAATCGCTAATTTTATTTACATTTAAATATCAGTTCATTTACGTACATAAAAATTTGTCCTAAATATAGGGCTTTCCCCCCCCCCATTTCTGTTAAGCATTTTTAAACACTGACTTGTAAGTTTATAGTAACTACTTAACACATTGCTACCAAGACACAATCTTTTCTGGAGTTAAACATCAAAGTGGATAGCTTGGTTCAAATTCTTTTTAATTTCTAATCTTGCCTCTGTTGCTTATAAATTAGTTTGCCATAGCACACCTCTATGAGCCAGAATTGACAGTGTTGGTAATGTGAAGAGAAAAAAGGAATAGACCTTGAACAGTAAGATATAAAATCAGGAGAGATGGGGAGTTTGGCAGGTATGGCCAAACGGTAGCAACCTTGAAGACTGGCGACCTACACTCCTACATAACCCGTCCTTACCATCTTGTGAGGGAGACCCTCAGGGTTGAGGTGGGAAGGGAGAGGAGAGGCGCATCCCAATAAGCATTTGTCTTCCTCCCTGTAGGCTCCTTAATGCCTCCCACCCGCCCCCTGGGTGGCAGAATGAGAGCCCAGACTCATCACCTGTACTAATCACTTGTCAGATTATTTTTTTAGGGGACATTTCCAGTTTTCAGAAGGGGAATTGCTATATGCTGTTCCTTATTCTATAAACCCACTGGCACAGAGATTGTTGTGAATTAAACCATTTCCCTATTGACTAGCTGATTGATCCATGTTGAGATAGATATGAGCCAGCTTTAGTAAGCTGGCTAATTAATTACACATTCAGAGCAGCTGGCAGGCTGTTCGGTGTGTGAAAGCACTAAATCCCTGCTTCTCCACTATCCCAAAGCATTCCTTTTATGTGTAATATTGTTTTAATGAATCACTGGATCCTGCTGTTCCCTGGTGGAATGTTTCATCTTAGAGTGCTGATACAAAAGATCTCTGCTGCCAAAACAAAAACCCCAACCCCAGTCCTCTAGAAACTAAACACTGACCAAATGTGGCTTCGGTGCGGGCTGGGGCCAAAGAAAGGTTTGGAGTTTAGCTGGAGTTTGAAACCTCTTCATTCTATAACATTCTCTGCTCCTAATTCTGTACGTTTGGTACACATCAGATCAGTAAAAATCTTCCATTTTCTAGCAGAGAGGGAGCTCATTAAATATGTCTCTCTTTCCTTTGTGTGCTGACTGGCTGGCTGGCTCTATTGCTAAACCCTCTGGAACAGCAGACAGCAACTCAGCGCTTGGCCCTGGCGCTGACACCCGTAGGGCTGCTGACAGCTTTCCCGGAGCTCGCTGACGCGGGGGCGGCTTTGCCCGCACCCTGAGCATCTGCGATCTGCAGCAGCGCTACAAAAGGATATAGCGTTGTGTTAATTTTCTTACTTCTTCAGTTGCGAGGTCCTGCGACCTTAGAAGGTTTTCACATTTGCACTGATCAGGCTTCTCGTCCAAAGGGCTTCCTGAGAAAGCAGATGGAAAGTGTCCCTTCTGTAGCCCACTGCGCTTCCCAGACGCGCAACAGCAGGGCTGTCAGCACGTGGAGGGAGCCACAGTGACAGGTCGGGCCAACTTTGCAGCACCAGACCCAGTAAATCCCAGGAAAGGGCGCCCAGCACCCAAGCGGCCTTTCGTGGGTTGGGGGAAGACCACTCAGTTTCGTTTAGTTTTTAGTTCCCACTTGCGTTCTCCTTTCCCCGTCTTATTCCCAGCTCCTCCTTTCCTTTCCCCTTTACACGGAGCGCGCTGGCGAGCTGGGAGGCTGTTACCAGCTAACCGGCAGCAGGGTTTTACTGGGAATTACCTGAAGATCTTGGGGAATGGAACAGTTTTTGCGCAGACCGTGAAAGGCTGTCTTCCTCAAACAGGTACCTGTGTTGCACTGCAAAATTAGAACAGGAAAGTAGGTCTTGGATATTTACGGTGACTGGCTCAGATTCTGTAAAGAGAGAGAAAAGTGAAGTCAAACCTGCTTAACACGGCTGTGGTATAAAAAAGCCGCCAGCTGTCAGAGTAAGGTAGGCGGTGTTCCTAGCGTGCGGGACAACTTTACTGGGGGAAACTGTGGCAATGAGACTGAGAGAGGCTATTGGTGAATACGGCTTACGGGGTGGGGTCAATGTTTCCTGTTTGATCGAAGGGAAAAAGCTCTAATTCACATCTTTCATTTCTTTCCAACTTTTGTCTGGGGGGAAACCATGGTGGAAGCACCCACCGAAGGTTCTGAAAACACTGTTTTTTAAAATGTACCTGTTGGTGGCGGAACCGTCCTTGGCGATTCCCCGGCTGGGGAGTCCTGACTTCCGTCAGAGTCTTCTAGAGCTGAAAGGAAAAAGGTGGCCGAAAGGAGTGACAGTTGTCTGCATGAATACACGTGTTCTTTAGGAAACCGGTCCCAGACCAACTCCCTACCTACGTGCCATAACCCAGGGTACTTGAGGTTATTTGGTAACACCACAAAGTCAAAACGCAGTTGGTTACGAGCATAATTCAAGACCACTCTAGGGCAGTTCTCTACTGGGGGGAAGCCTGCACCCCTGAAGTGCATCTGACTTAACCATGCCCCCAAAATATCATGTCGAGAAGGCGAGGTGGGAAACAAGTTCCAGTTGTTCAAGCATTTAGTTGCAGTGGCAAAAGCCCCTCTTGAGGCCTTTCATCTCGAATGAAACAGCCTAGAGGCGAAACATATCTACTCTCTCCCTCTCTATGAAATCAATAAAGACATATTTTTAAAAAAGGAAATCAAAGGCCTTCCTTCCCTGGCCTCCCTCTCACTGTTTCTTTCCTTTAGAGGAGTGAGCTACATCCCTTAGACTGGGATTTTATTGGTGACTGAACCTGGGACGTGAGTAAAAGGGGAAATGGGGAAAACTGCTCCGTGTCAGCATGCCTTACATGTGGCACAGTAAACTGGGGAAAGGCAGAGGGAGCTCTTGTACATAAAATCTAAACTCTAAAGGGCAGTCTAATGTTCTGTAAGCAGGCGTAGTCCACGCAGGGAGGCATCCTTCCATTTCAGACAGTGGGCTTGAAAAGACTGCCGTCCCGTTCCATTCCAATTACAGGCAAATCCTGAAACCGCGCATCAGCTCTCCTGGTTTATATAATGGTTGGGGTTTTTTGTTTGTTTGTTTTTAACTTTTAAAATATGTTTTTATTGAATTTACAGAGAGAGAAAGGGAGAGGGACAGAGAGCTAGAAACATTGATGTGAGAGGAACACAGATCGGCTGCCTCCTGCATGCCCCTACTGGGGATCGAGCCCGCAACCCAGGCATGTGCCCTAATGGGGAATTGAACTGGTGACCTCTTGGTGCATGGGTCAACCCTCAATCCACTGAGCCACACCAGCCGGGCCATAATAGTTGTCTTTTAAATTACCATCTCTATAGGATTTTAGTAAGGATTAAGCATGCCTGTGTCAAAACACTATCCCTCAGCTCAGCACAGCAAGCACCAAGCAATGCTGGCTGTTACTTTCCACCTTCTGTGTGTGGGGTTTACAGATGTCACTGGCCCTGTGCACCAGGGAGGCACTTTTTGAGCACTGTGGAGGAATGGGTCCAGAGTTCTCATTCAAGGGTTCTTGCCGCCCTGTGTGCTGAGATCTCTCCTAGACAGAAGCTGTAGTACCTTCGCAAATGCCCTTCTTTAGTTTTTCACTTATCTCGCCCATCGTGCTGAAGTCTTCGGCATAGAAGAGATGCTTGTCTGTGGGCTCAGAGGCAATCTCTTGCAGTTCTTCCTCAATGGCTTTTCCTACCCCAACAGCATAGACAGTTATACCTAAGGTGCAGAGCAAAGACAGAACAATGTACTTAGACTTGTGTTCCCACGGTCTGGACACTGTGTACTGCACCCAAAGCCAGCTAGGTGTTAAGTGGTGTGATTTCCAGGTCAACCTCCCTTTATTTTTTCACCATTTTTATTTTAGCTCTGTGAGCAAAAGACAGGAATCCAAGAGAGGAGGAAGGCGAGGCATCTAGGAGAGGTCAGGGAGCTAGACCACTAACCTGTTGCTTAGTCTGGGCAAGGTCGTCTAACAAATCTTAACTTTTCCTTGAATTAGCCTTGTGGATAAAGAAGAAAACAGCCCTCATGCATGTCCATCAAGTCCTGGATGAAGCCCTGGTCTGTGCATTTCCTTTCCTGCTTTGTAGGACCTGCTAAAGCAATGTGCTCTCCACAAGTTCCTAGGGAAAGTGGCTTTTAAGCAAACTGCTTCAACCTCAAATTTTCTCACATCTCCAAGAAATCCAGACACTTTGCATTAAGCTGTTTACCCACCATCCTAGCTTTTGGGTTTCCTTTCTGGAGAGACATACTCCTCGGCCACACTTCACATCTACCCACAACTAAAGTAACCCCCAGTCCCTCCTGCAGAAACACCCCAGAGAAGAGGAGAACTCTACTGAGCAATGAGAGCTTAGAGTCACAATTCCTCCAGCAGTTTGATTTTCTCAAAAGCTAACTCCTGCCTCTTGCAAACACAAGAGTACTTGCTCTCCTAAGGCTGCCATGCTTCCAATGTTCACTTGCAGTATTGGTTTTAAAAAAGTATCAGTAAAAGCTCCTCCCATCAGGAACTTATTCTTACCAGTGTCTGGGGACTGGGCCACACACTGGCTGGGGAAGTGCAGTAGACGATTACTCAGGTGTGGTCTATGTCTGGACCAATCGCCAGTCTGCAACACTTCTGCATCTTTCCCCTCCCTCAACTCCCTTTAAGGCCTCTAGATGGCAGTTGAGTAAAGGTGTATGACAGTTGACTGAGAGCCATTCTGTACACTCAAAGAATCGCCCTCCTCTGGCAGCTGTGACCACCAAGTGAGTTTAAGTAGCCTGAACCCTGAGTGGTGTAAACCACACCCCCATCCCACATTACCATTGGCCTTGGCTTTACTGGCCCACTCAGAGACATCATCCTGAGCCCGTCCGTCGGTGAACACGATGGCCACTCGGGGCACCCGTGCGGAGAGAGGCCTGGCCCCTTCTACTTGGGTAAAACTTCTCTCAAACATGTGTTTCAGGGCCAGCCCAGTCATGGAGCCCTTGCCCATGTATTTCATGTGGGCCACGGCTTTTTTCATGTCCTTGGCCAAGCTGAAGTTTCTCAGGGTAAACTCTGTGCGGACCTGCGTGGAATACTGGAGCAGCCCCACTCGAGCGGCTTTGGGGGAAATCACCAAAGAATCTATAATCCCAGTCACAAACTGCTTCACAATCTCAAAATTATCTTCTCCAAGGCTCTTGGATCCATCGATGACAAAGACCAGATCGATTGGGCCTTCAGAGCATCCTGTAAGAATGAAAGAAAAGTGAAGGTAAGTACATGATTTTAAAAATTATTTATGCACAAGAGTGGAAGAAAATTATGCTTCAGGTGGAAGCATAACCATGTTGGAGAACCACCTTCATTGTTATTTTTTTATTGATTTCAAGAGAGAGGAAGGGAGAGGGAGAGAGAGATAGAAACATCAGTGATGAGAGAGAATCATCAATCAGCTGCCTCCTGCACACCCCCTACTGGAGATCGAGCCCACAACCCAGCCATGTGCCATGACCAGGAATTGAACTGTGAATTCCTGGTTCCCGGGTCAACACTCAACCACTGAGCCACTATGGCCGGGCCGACCTTTGCTCTTTAGATGACATACAGATAAGAGGTGTTGGGAGAGACACACAAGAGGCATAAAATGTCTAGGGAACCAGGTCCACACTGTATGCTGGGCCACTGACAGCCAGGTCTGGGAGGGACTGTGTGTAAAGTACACTGAAGGGTCTGACAGCACCCAAGAGAGTCCTATAGCTTGACTCCAGGAGGTGACACCACCCCAGTGCTGTCATTCTGACAAGGAACAGAGACGGACATTCTTAACATTCAGCTCAGCCAGCACCTTTTCCAGGGAGCTTCACAGCAGCCCAGCTTGTATTAGTTACTCTGTATGCCCCTCACACTACAAACTTATTCAACAACAATCTGCTTGTTGAACATGTGCTGCATGCAAGGCGGTAGGCACAGGACTGCGACAGTGACTAAGACGAAATCCCCGACTCCTAGCTGCTTATCGCCCAGGGCACCCAAGGCACTGTGCCACAGCTGATCACGGGTGCGTCTCCTCCTCTAGCCTGCCAGTTCCTCCACACCAGGGGCCTTATCTCATTCATTTCTGTACCCCCCAAGCCTGGCACACAATAGGCATTCAACAAATGCTTGCTGCCAGAGTAAAGGAGGTGGTGTCCCCTGGGTAGCACACCTGTAAGTAGCCTGCTGACCTATTAAAACTTACAAATGAATGATCACTGTGAATTCTTTATCTGCACAAAAGCTTTCTAGGCAACTCAGCTGGTTAACAGTAAAAGCTTTATGCAAATACTTAAGCAATCTGGGTGTGGAGAGATTTTTTTGTTCTTTAGGGCTGCATAAGACATTTACAGATCCCAAATGGATGATCTCATAACATTCTCTTTTATTTATTAAGCAGCTGTCTAATTTTTGGATGCAAAGCACAGCAATATGAGCAAGTAAAGGCTCATGCATGCAAACATGTTTCTATGCCTGGCCTGGATGGCATGCTAATGTGATTGTACGTGCGTGTGCGTGCATGTGTTGTACGTGCATTTGTTGTGCGCGTGTGTGTGTTGGGGGCTTGGGGTCCCCTCTTTCTCCATTAAGTGCTTTTCCTGATTATTCAAAGTATTGATTCTTTATTAGTAAAGAGGAAAAGGCCAATTCAGAGCTCCATTTACATTCACAGCCTGTTCCTGAGTCAACCAAAAAATAAAAATAAAAACCCAAACAAACAAAAAACCACTCAGGCGGAGTGCATGTGGATCTCTAGCAGATTTCAGAAACACTGGAATAGCTTCCTAGCAGTGAGTCTGTTTCCTCCTCTCTCCCAGAGAACAAAACCAGCAGGCCCCAGGGATGCACGGAGGGGCACAGGTGGCTTCCCCAGGAAAGCAGAGTGCTGGGGGCAGGGCAGGGCATCGGGCTGAGAGGTGTCTGACTTCTGCCCTCAGGTCCCGGGAGATGGCAGCCCCGCCTGCCGGCTGCTTCTTTGCGGGAAGGGCCACTCCCACTGTCCTTGGGCATTTTCTTTTTGGTCCTTAAGTCAGTTGATTTGCTTTCAGGACTTCATTTTCACAGAGTTCCAGAATTTCGGGTGAATAAGGCCTTGAAAGGTCAGCTAGTGCAGCCCCCCCGCCCCCCCATGGCTCCCGCCCAGCAGCCACTCAGCCTGGGCCTGGGCCCCTGTCCTGATGGGGAGGCCTCGCCTCGCCCCGAAGCCCCGACTCTGGGGGACTCCGTGGGTGATGTCCACAGCTGCTCAGGATGTGCTAGCGCCGGGCTAAGCACCTTGAGCATACGGTCTTACAGATTCCCCATATTGCAGACGAACACACTGAGACGCAGGGAAGTTGACCAATCGGTCCAAGTTCACACAAGTGTACGAAGGGGGTTTAAATCCAGGTGTCTGACCCAAAGCTCGTGATCTTAACTAACTGATCACAGGGCTTCCCTGTGAGGAAGTGTCCTTGTCCTCGTGCTGAGCTGAGCTGTAGCTTCTGCCCAGTGTCCTTTCCTTCCCTGAGGCAGGGGGGGTCCCCAGCAATCGTGAATGAGGTGACAGTCACTTTGGTATTTGAATGGTACCTCAAGTCTTTTTTCTACAAAGATCCCAGTTTCTTCCTTTATTTTTCGCTTGTCACCATACTGAACTTCCACACCCTGATGCTTCTGTGTCTCTATCCCTTTTCCTTAAGTTTTTTTCTACAAAATAATACATGCACACGAAACAAAACTCAAATATTACAAAGGAGTGTATATATGTGTATGTGTGTGTGTCTCTCTCTCTCTATATATATACACACATACATGCATACATAGTATGTTAGAGGAAGCCTCTTACAAAATATATCAATGGTAATATACTATAAAAACCATGTTTCTCTCACCTAAAATACATCTAGAGCTGCTTGGCTCTTTTTAACAGCTGTAGAGTATTCCACTGTGTAGCTGCACCATCATTTACCTGACCAGTCTCTTATGGATGGACATTTACCTTGTTCCCGACTTTTTGCCGACACAAACAACACTGCACAACATGTTTTTATATAGACAGCCTATGGCTTTGGGAATACATGCACATATCCGTAGGATAAACTCCTACAAGTCGAATTGCCTTTAAATAACCCCCTTCTCAATGTTGTAGCAATTCAGATACTTAGCTATAAACTTGTAATCACCTCTTACAACAACTTTTTGACCTCTGACAACTGATAGGTTAAAAAAAAAAAGCATTGTAGCTTTAATCTTTTACTATACATTTTCTTTTCTTTGCTTTTCTGGCTTTTACGTTTCAGGTCATGTTAGAAAGGTCTTCTCTATTCTGAGATTATCATTTTTCTGCGACGTTAGCGGTTTAGTGTTTTCACGTGTGAACCTGTGGCCCGCTCCCTCTTCCTGAAGCCCAGTGCTCGGAGCCGAGTGCCCTTCTCCAGCACGGGGCAGGCGCAGGTCTCAGGTGTCCCCCAGGCGCGAGGTGCAGCTCTCTCCCCACGCTCCACCCAGGCCCATGCACTTGTATCCACGGGAGAAGCAGAGATGAGGGTTTGCTCCCCGAAAACACTCCAAAGAGCAGTGACTCCCAAACCCAAGGAAAGACAAAAGCCAGGCTCCGATCACTCACCCTTGCACTGTCTTCCATCCTCAGCTAGAACGAATCCCTCTGAGCACTTGCAGATGTAGGAATCGCCAAGATTAACACAAATGTGTTCACAGCCATGGTGCGTCGACTTGCAGATGTCCTTCCCTGAGGAAAATGCAGAACTGAGCAATGCCATCGGCGAAGAAATGAGCTGCACTGAAGAGTCATGTCAGCAGCGATCTTGGGAGTAACCCATTTTCCACCTCTGTTCAAAGCTCCTCTGACATATCCCCCGTTCAGTCTAACACTCAGGACGGGGCCTGGCCAGGGCAGCACTCCCTCGGGAAGCTCCCACTCCCTCAGGCCTGAATGGCGAGGTGGGCCATCGGGGTCCTGAACCGATGATTAATTTTCCAATTGTCTGACCTGCACTGGGTTTTGATTTTCCCAAACTACTTATATTTTCCCATAGGCATCCCAAACACTCCAGTTTTAATGGTCTAATGAACATTCCTCATGTGTGAGGTACTTTAAACTCTTCAGAGTAGTTACAACCCTTTAATCTTCACAATATCCTGTAATAAGAGCAAGGCCGGAATGATTGTACCCAACTTTCTGAAACTCAGAAAGTCTCAGAGTTGCCCAGAGTTGCAGCAAGTTGATGGCACAGGTGAGGCAAGCGGTCCCCTGAGTCCTGACCGGCGTGAGAGCCTATGGTTTCCTGTCATTAGCTCCCTAAAGGGGAAGCGTCCTACGAAATTGCCATCGGTGTACTCCAGACCCCTCTGGGAAGTGGGAATGGAGGGAGCCGACTGGGCAATTAAATCCCAGAGGTAGAAGCTGCGCCTACAAGCGGCGAATGTGCTGAATAGCTAACGGTGCACATGCGTTTATAGGAAGAGAAATCAAGGCATGAACAAGCAGCTTGGGCGGACGGAATGGGCAGAACTGCGGACATTGTCTCCACAGAAGGGACGCTGCTGTGTGAAGGCAAAACAGGGTCGTTCAGGGAGCCTGCAGAGCTAGGCCAGGGTGCCCCAGGCATCCCAGGACCCAGCTGTTCTCGCCGAAGATAGGAGCCTGCCTTCCTGGTAAAGACGAGAGCAGTGAGCTCCATCTTGCCCAGCTTTGTGGCTGCGTGGAGTGACCCCCGTTATCACCACGGAGTATGCGGGCAAATCCCGCAAAATCAACCTCAAAAGCAAATGAGTTTATTTTGCCTTAACTAAAAAAAGGGCTATTCTGTCTATTCAAACAGTGTCATAAAAGCAGGTAGACTGTATTGAAGTCTCCCCACAACTCCCAGAATCTCACAGTGGAGGAAAATCCTCGCCCTGGGCTCTTCGAAGCCCCACCTCACTGAGCTAGTGTCTCTCTTTCTCTTCCTTTGGGTGCTGTGATGGTTCATTTTATGTGCTATGGTGCCCAGTTGTTTGGTCAAACAGTGGTCTGGATGTTGCAATGAAGGTATTTTTCAGGTAAGATTAACATTTAAATCAGTAGACTTTGTGTAAAGCAGAGTATCTTCCATAATGTGGGTAGGCCTCACCTAATCAGTAGAAGGCTTTAAGGAAAAAAAACCTGAGGTTCCCCCGAAGAAGAGGGAACTCTGCCAGCAGATTGCCTTTGGATTAGAGCTACAACATCGGCTCTCCCCTGGTGCTCCAGTCTGCCAGCCTACCCTGCAGATATCAGATTTGCCAAAAAAAAAACCCCAGTCATATCCTATCTATCTATCTATCATCTATCTATCTATCTATCTATCTATTTATCTATCTATCTATCATCTATCTATCTATCTATCATCTATCATCATCTATCATCTATCTGTCTACCTATCTACCTACCTACCTATCCATCCATCCACATACATATCTATCTATCTGTGATATTATATATACATATATATATACACACACCCATACATCTGATTGGCTCTCTTCCTCTGGAGAACCCTAATACACCTTCTAATCAAACTCTCAGAGCCTGTTCTGAGCGACACGCAGAAGCTAAGGATGGCATGGATAAGTAAAACCCGCAGAAGACCCCTTTGGTCCTTCTTCCATTCTCTACTCGTACTTCTAAGGGCTTCCAAGGAGAAAAGGCACCGTAATTAACCTCCGATCACCATCACGATTGCTCGCAGGGATTCTGACTCCGTCCCGTGACTAGCCAGGCACTGCGCGAGGCTCTGAGCGTCCACGGCGCTCCTGTGAACGGGGCCAACGGCAGGGAGAAAGCAAAAAGCAGCACAGCGCCTGACAGCTCAGGGCCTCGGCCGAGAAATCCCCAACAGCGGGGGTCCACTGTCCTGTGGCTCTCAAAACACTTCAGAGCGCCCAAGGCAGGAACCTGTAACTGTGACACGGATTGCAAAGGGAGATTCTGAAGATTAAATGAAGTTATATGACCAAGTCCCACAGGTGGACAAGTCCATGTCTACCTGCAGGTCACTTACTTCTGCAGCGTCTCCCGTCCTCAGCGAGTCGGAAGCCCTCGGGGCACTTGCAGACGTAGGACTCGCCACTGTTGACACAGATGTGTTCACAGCCGTGGTCCACTGCTTGGCAGACGTCTTTCCCTGAGGACAGCAGCGCAAGTTAAGACAATGTCATCAACATAAAGTTTCCCTGGGCTTCACCTCGGAGGATCCACTCATCTCAGCCCCCCGACTCCAGAGCCCTTTGGGCTCAGTGGTCCATGGGGAAGGGGAACTTGAGGATGAGGCTAAGGCTCTGATTTCAGGGGCTAACTCTTCAAACCTCCTCACTAGCATCCCCATCCCCATTCACCAGCACATGATTCAGTGTCTCATAAAACGCGGTCAGTCCATCAGCAGCTTTCTGCAGATGTAGTTTCTGATCCCAGAAGAGAAACACTTCGGGTATGATTACTTGGGAAATTAAACCTCAACTCAGATTAGCAGCACTGAAATCTAAATTTTGGCTTTGTCCCTGGCATCTTACGTGACTCGGGGGAACCACTTAATCCTTCAGAGCCTTACCTTTCCTGTCTGAAAAATAAGAGTAATAATTCTAGTCACTAGTCTTGTAAACATGAGGTGCCCTTTGAAAAGTGCTTTGAGAAGCCTGAGAAAACGGTGATTGATAGGGATGGAAATTGCTTGCTCAGGGTCACACACTCCCCTTTGATCAGAGATGTGTCTTGGCCCCACCTAAGAGGCTTTGCTTTCTGAGACGTGACAATAGCCTCATTGTACAGAGGTCTCTATAAGGGACTTGTGCTCCCAGAAACAACAATATTATTAGAAGAAACAAAGGCTCAGAGAAGTTAAGCAACTTGCCCAGCTAATAAATGGCAGAGATTGAAGTCGATAGAATCTTGGGTTTCAGACTGTACATCTCACTAAGACACACCGCTAACCCACTGCTTCTTGCCACGGGGCCTAAATGAGCAACTTCCTTTGTAGCTCTGGCAACAACTTTTTTCATCTGTGCATTTGTTTGTTTTCTTTTTAATGGACTTTATTGTTTAGGACAGTTTTAGATTCACAGAAAATTGAAAAAGTACAGAGAGTTCCCATAAACCCCCATGCCCCGTTTCCCATATAATATTTTCCATTAGTGTGATACATATTATAATTAATGGACCAATGTTGATACATCAACGCATATCAACTAAAGTCCATCGTTCATTTGCATTTCCTTTATTTTTACCTACATTTTCCTGATCCGCGATTCTATCCAGGATCCCACATTCCATTGGATGGGCATGTGGCACTGAACTTGAGAGTAACTGAGTTACACAGAGATCGGGATGGTGGGTTTCATGCAGAGGTCAGACCCCCTGATGTGCGCCCCCTCCGATAAACACTCACTTCTGCAGGTTTTCCCGTCTTCACGGAGTATGTACCCTTCAAAGCACTGGCACACGAAAGAGTCTCCACTGCTCACGCATGAGTGTTCACAACCGTGGTCCCCCAAAGCACAGGCGTCCAACTCTGAGAACCCAAGCGGAATGAGAAAAACAAGGAAATGGGTCAGACATCAGTGACTTATTCAATCTTAAAAGACATTCCAGACGCCTTAAATTAAAACAGTACCTAAGACCATTGTGCACGTTTCAAAATAGAAAGCACATCTATGAGCAAAAATTAGTAATATATAAAGAGCACATAAATGAAACAATATCGTCATCTTCATAGGAAAAGTGAACAGCACCCCAGGAAAGAACGTGCAGACTGCAGAGGTAACAGCAGGCTCGGCACCTTTCAGGAAAGGCAAAGAGACCAGCCGACCCAAGCAACGGGAGCAGTGCCCTATTTTGAAGGCAGAGCCTGCAAGGTTTGCTGATGGCTTAATAGGCAGTGTCCATCTTTATATGGATATGACACACTTCTGAGCATCAACTCAACTATTTCAGATGGAGTGAAAGTCCAGCAATGGATGTGCATTATTAAGTAAAAGCTGGGAAGGCCATAATCCCTTATTATAATCAGGCCCAGACCACACCCTTTTTCCTAAGGCATTTTTGCAGTATTTTGCTTTGGAGGGGGATCCTGAGAACCCCCCGTGGGTTAGCGAAGGCACCTGTTATTCTCATTCACCAAGTGGGGAAATCAAGGTAAATGGCTGCCAAGACCAACCGCTAATGACAGCACCGGGCTGAAAACGCAACCTCCTGACGGCGCCCTCCGTTTCCCCAGCGTCACCGCACCGCTTGGGTCTAAGGTGGCGCAAAGGGAGCCCGCCTGCCTGCCTCTGGGCAGAAGCACCGCCCGAGGGAAAGCGCTGCGTTCACTGGAATTATAACTGCAAAGGAGTGGAGCAGGGCGGCCTCCTGCTCGCTCCGAACAGGACTCACTTCTCCAGGCACAGTCTGGACTCGTGATTGGTTCAGAACATTTCCCCACGCAGTCTTGAGTGGAAATACAACGGCGTGATCCACGACAGACGGCCGGCCGGCTGGGGAGGTGAGCGTGTTTCTCCACCAGAATTTATAAGAATACTCTATTTTCCAAGGGCTGGATGTGCCCGTCTCTACTGCATCTCCTGGCATCTACTTAATGCCTGGCACACAATAGTCCCCCAGGAAGTACCCACTGAGCACCAGGAAACATTCCTCAGTTCTCCACTCTGAAAAGCGAGGGTCACAGACCCACCTCCTAGGGGTTTTGTGCAGATGTTTTCAATGAGATCGAGTGGGGTGTGGATGCTGGCAGTCAGCTGGGCTCCTCCCTTTCCCACACACCAGCCTTGCAGAGTGCACAGTTCACATTTGTTCAGCAGAATGTCCAGTTTCTGCATGTCAGGGATCACTCATAAATTAAAGAACCATACAAGGTAAACTAGAGAATGCCAAAGTTATACTGTAATTAACTTCCTGAGCACCGGCTCTCACTGCTTGTACTCAGCAAGTCTGGGAACCAATCTGGAGCCAGCTTCTTCCCGGAGCCAAAGCTACTCCCCCTCTAGGAAGGTACTTCAGTGGGTCCCTAACAGGCAAAGAGCCTCCATCCCTGACTCATTCTGATGGGGTGCCTTAGCCTGAGAGGACCGTGGCACCCCAGCAAGGAGTTCACTCATTCAGCAAGTATTTATGCAGCATTTACTCTGTGCCAGGCACTATCTTTATTTTTGGGCTGAAAGGGACCTTGGAGAAGAACTGGTCCAACCCTTTTGTTTCAGAGTTGAGAAAACTGAAGGGCCAAGGACACCCTTATCTGCTGAACCAGGCCTGGCTGTCCCCCAGCAGGCCCATCCACAGCCCGTCAAGTTTTTCTAAAAAGGTGCAGGCACATCATCAGGATTCTTCATCACCTGGCATAGAGCTGGGAAACGTACAACCCAAGCCCCAGGTAATTCTGGCCACACCGAAAACACAACCCATTATTACAGCACAAGGCAGCCAGACTGAACCACCCTGGGGCAGACAGAAAACATTCAGTTAGGGCAATAGCTCAACACATCGGTGTCAGCTGGTGGGGAAAATGCATCTCTTAGGTACCACCATTCCATGAGGAAAATTCTTACCCACCTGATTATCTCATAAGTTTTCATACAGTCACAACCATATATAACACACACATATCAAAATTCACTTCTGACTGCACTGTCGAACATTTACTCATATGGACGGTGTCACTGTACCATCAGCTTCAAACACACTTTAAATGAGAAAACAGGCAACATTTCAAAGTGTCCGTGGTCTAACCCAGAAGTGGACCTGGGCAGGGAGGGGGGGGGCACGGAATTTTAAGGAAAGGAAAGGGGGCCGCGTTTGTTTGGAAGGGCCGTGAGAATTTCTTAGAAGGCCCGCAAGCATCTTAGAGTCAGTCCTCGGTGATCGCAGTAAGACAGAGAACAATGGACGGGCGTGACTAATCTAAGACGATGGGGATTTAAAACAAACCAATAAACCCCAAACATCTGGCTCTGGCAGGCTGTCAGAGGCCGATGCAATTCGACACACCCACGCTCCTTCTGCAACCCCAACGCCCACCCCCTCCCCGTGCTGGCTGGAGCAGCAGGCCAGAGGCAAGCTCGAAAACGGATCATCCATTTCCCAAGACTCAAGAATCTGCCTCAAACAACTAGGGAAACATTGCTCACAGGCTGCACCCCTAGGGCACACCCAGCCAGTCGGCTCACCTGCCCGCGTGAATGTACCACATAAAAAGGTGGGTAAGTTAGGTTGTGGCCACAACTGTACCAGTGGTCCCGAAACCTGACCCTATAAGGAGAAAGACCAGCAGGGCAGGGTCTTTTCCTCCGTTTCTGATTCCCTTCTCTCAGAATGACTATTTTTTTTTTAGTTTTTATCTTGGAAATGGGATTGCAGAGCAGAAAATAGCATATTTTTGAGAAAGACTTGGAGCTTTTTTTCTTTTTTAATTAATGGAGACTGAAGTTGGGACCAGCTGCAAGGAAGTATGTACCCAGGAACATCGCTGCCAACCTCACCATCTGGAGCCAGATTATCATGATGGGGGGGAGCGGAGGTTTCTCAGGAGTCTCCCTGTCTCCCACAACTGACTTTGGAGTCTCACGGACCAGAGTTTGAACCCTCTACTGACAGCTGGTAACCTCAGGCTCTTTACTTAATCTGAGGGGCAGTGTCCTCCCGCTGGATGGGGATTCCACAGAGGAGCAGGAACAGGAGGACCCCTGTGTTTGGCAGGGCAGGCAGTAAGGGGTCCCCGGTATTATTATTCTTGTGCGACCCACTGGCCACCACTTCCAGCCATATTGCAGGGGTAGAGAAGAGCTAAGAAATAGGGCTCTGTCCAGCCTCAAAGTGACCGTCAGGCAAACTGGAAATAGGAAAAGCCACCTCATGGGGCTGGGAAAGTAAACCAGGGGGTGGGGGAACAGCACTGGGGCTCCCATCGCTGAGAGGGGACTTTCCCAATGACTGTGCCCAGGACCTCGGGGAAGGGCACATGGGCACTACCTGTCCCAAGCGCAGCTCACCTGGGATCACCCGTGTCCACCCCCCAGGGATCGCCCTCGCCAAGGCCCACTGGTCTCAGACCCCAGAACACTCACTGGCACAGGTCTTCCCGTCACTGCGGAGCTTGTGTCCCTCGGGACACTGACAGGCAAAGGATCTGTCCGTGCTGACGCAGGAGTATTCGCAACCGTGGTCGCTCAGCAAGCAATAATCAGCCCCTGCAGGACCCAACAGCCAGGCAGGTGGTCAGCGAGGCCCCTGGGTTTTCCCACCCGGCCTCACCCCAGGTACGCAGTCCCCAGGGGACACCCCCACGGAGAGAGGGGGCCAAGCCACGCCGGCCTCTGCAGGCCTCACTCCTGTCGCAAACCTCCCCCCATCAGACACTTGCGGAGGGGACTCACGGGAGCAGGTCTTGAGGTCGTCGTTGATGAGGAAGCCTTCCGAGCACTGGCACACGAAGGACTCCTCTGTGTTCAGGCACAGCTGCTCACAGCCGTGGTCCTGCTCCGCACAGTGATCCACCCCTGCGGTGTCACACAGGACAACAGAACAGAGCAGGAGGGGGCATCGCCCACCAGCAACAGGGCATTAAACACAAAACCTGCCGGCAGGGAGCCCCTGAGGGCCCCTTTCACTCTATCCCACCCCGCGTGACCGGCCTCTTTAGGATATTGCTCCTGTGAGTTTGTTTCTCTCCCGTTTCCTGGAAGAGTAAAAGCACATACACCTCCTGTGTAGGTAACGAGGGCAGCCCGCTGTGCCCCGGCCTTGGCGCCACCCTCCGAAGTCCTCAGGGCAATGCTGAGAGCAGGTGCAAGCCCATCTCACTGCGCCGAGAGCGAGGCTCAGGAAGGTCATGCAGCCCCAAACCCAACAGCTGGCAGGACAGCGCCGAAGAATGAATGAGGGCCCTGGCATCACCCGCTTGGGATCAAATCCACTCCACCACCTCCCAGCCCTGGATGCTGGGCAGTCACTTGGCCCCTCTGCCCTTGTTTTTTTACTTAGACGAGTAGGGATGGGGGTGGCTGCTTTCTTAGAGGAGGGAGGTGAGAAGTAGAGGAGTCGATAATGGGAAGCCCACAGAACTGCGGCTGGTACACACTCGCCACTGAATGAATGCTTACTAAGAAGTGCTGGGTAAGAATGAGTGGTATAGTCTCATTTCTATCTGAAAATGAAAAGGAGATTTTTCCCTCTCCCCGTAACCAGGACACCCAGATTCAGAAAACAAACCATAGCCAGGGCCCGCATGTGCAGCTGCTCTGGGCACCCCCGCGCTGGCCAGCTGGCCCCGTGGGCAGTGAGCGCTGAAGGCCAATGCCCACACAGCCGTGGAGAGCGGCTCCCACGGACAGCCCTGCAGGCTGCCTCCCAGGTTCCCCCGACGCAGAAAACGCAAACCCAGAGACCGGAGAGGCGCTGGAGGCCTTGTGCACAGCCAGCACGTGGACTCCAGCTCCCACGGGGCCTGGGACTGACGCCTTCTGGGACATTCCACGGGTGGATGTGCCTCCTGCAAACGTTTGCTCGCAGGATCTCGGGAGCCAGAGGCCTGCATTCACATCATTGTTCCACCCTTTACCAGTCATGTGACCCCAAGGAAACGACTTAATCTTTTCGTGCCACAGGTTCCACATCTTTAAACAGGAGTGAGAATGTAGGTGCCTCTAAGGCTGTTGTGAGGCTGAAGCGAGCGAACGCCTGGGAAACGCCTGCCCAGAGTGAGCGCCCACAGGGCTTGTCGTCGTGAGGGCCTGGGGCTCCCTGAGCCCTCTAGGGGAACAGGATACCGTGGCTTTCTCAGGGGACTCCTAGGAAGATATGGGTTGGTTTATACTTTCTTGAAGCTGACTAGGTGGTCCTTATTAGATTCCAGAGAGGGGAAAAACGGCCCAATCTCTTCTGGCCTCTCCTCTAGCTCTTCTAGGTCTCCCAAGGGATCCTGGGAGGGAGAGGCAGGCCACGGCCCTTGGGGCTCCAGGTGGACTCAGCCAGGTTGTGCCCAGCCTTCCCCAGGGTGCCTGCCAGGGCTTGTCAGCTGGCAGACTCCACACTCTCGGAAGAAGGCAGAACATACTCCAACTGTCTTCATCGGGCATCTCCTTGCCGAGTGGAAGACCCCCTGCTCCCCACTCCTGTCTCCTGAGGACTCAGAGACATCCAGACAAATGCATGGCAGTGCCAACTTTCTGGTTCAGAAGTTCTTTGACCTCTGAGATCAGTCCTCAGAAAGCCTCAAGGCACTTCACGCCCTCTGAAGACCGAGGGGGCGCAGGTTTTCCTGAGGGCGGCTCTGTACCTAATTCTTCATCTGTGACGCCGCCCCTCCGGGCAGTTTAAGGTCCAAATGCTGAACAGCTGCACTGTTCTCACTCACAGTCCATCTCTGTCCCCAAAGCGGGAGCAGATGTGCGGCTCGCTGGGTGAAAAGCCACACAAAGGGCCCCTTCTATGCTGGCCGGGCCACCAAGCCCCTCTCCCAGCACACCAGGGTCACAGGCATCTTTGGGGTGCCCAGACACCCCCACCCCTGCTGGCCTGGACCAGCGCAGACTGTGCCTCATAAAAGAGAAGGGGCCGCCAGCTGGCAAGGCCGGCAAGTTTCCGTGCGTTTACATCACCAAGGGGAGCTTTGTTGCGCCTCTTACACAAGAAAATGAAGAAAAAGCTTCCCAGAAAGGCCCATGTTTCTCAGCCCCGCCCTCAGATCAGCTCTGCGGTAGCCCATGTGTTTCCGAGCTCTGTCCCTCCCAGCCTCTGGTCCCCAGGCGGGGCCAGAGCTCATCACTCTCCCAGGCTCCGTGATAAGAATGAGCTATATTATCTGCAGCTGTGTGTTGTCCCTGTGCCGAGCACAGTGCTGAGAGACGGAAACGGTCCTGATCATGCCCCTAACAACCCTAGATCCGTCCTATTATCATCTTCATGGTTCTAAAGAGACAGAGAAACCAAAGCCTGGGGAAGTTAAGTGCGTGCCCTGGGTCATGTGTCCAGTGTGCGGTAGAACTTGCACTTGGCTTCAGGACGGTCTGACTTCACCAGTGCTCTCAACAGCAAATAATAATATTAGCTGCTTTTTGTTGAGTGTTTATTACATGTTTAGCAGGACTTTCTTAAATGTTTTATACGTATCGGTCTTTTAGTCCTCGCAGCGCAATCTCTGAGGTAGGGAGCATTTTTAGGCCCATTTTACGGATGATGAAACTGAGGCAAGGAAGAAGGTTCCGTCTGTCAGACCGTCAGGCCCACAGGAAACCCAGGAACCTCAGAAGTAGTTGGCTGCCAGTGAGCCTGGGGCCTGGTGTGGCCCCTTCCCTCCAGTCAGCAACCCCGCCCCCGGCGCACTTACGGCTGCAGGTCTTGCCATTGGGGTCCAGGGTGTAGCCCCGGCGGCAGCGACAGTAGTAGCCGTCCTCCGTGTTGACACACTCGTGCTCACAGCCGGGCTTCTTCAGCGCACAGTAGTTGATCCCTGGGGAGAAAGGGCAGATCCTGCCTCAGGCTCTGGGCTTCCCCAGGGCTGTGAGGTCCACCCCTCGCCAGAAGCACTCAGTAGATAAGGAGCTCTATAGGGCACAGGAAAACAGCTCTTGCTCTCAGAGCCTGTCTGAAGGAGAACCTGGTGCCTGCAGTGTACCCCTGGTCTCTCCAGCAGGGGTCTTTTCCCCTTTCCTGGCCAAAGAGCTGAAAAATGGGTGAGGACCACAGTCCCCAGCCCAGGCCCTTCCAAGAAAGATGGAAAAGCTGAGAAAATCCAGTAGTCTCTTCTTCCAACTAACCTGATCACTAGGGCTCCAGAGCACGTAGGGAGCTGCCACCTGCAGTGGCACCTGACAGTGACATTGGACGTCACAAAGCAGAATAAACGAAAGCTGATCCTGCAAGACACCCAGCTACTGGGCAGGAAACGGCAGCTACATTAAGAAGGGTCCAGAGGCTCACCCTCGCCCTGAGACCACGGCAGCATCCACATCAAGAACCTGGAGGAGACACGTCTCCCTCCCATGCTGCCCAGGCCGGCCGCTGCAGTTCTGTCCTAGGGTGACAGTCACCCCATTCAGGCTGTTCAGCAGTTTAGTTGTTTAGCAGCCAATGAGCAGTTTCATTTTGGGGTAGGATATGCTAAAACCACAAGGCGCCACACAGAGCAGGATATGGGAGAGATGGGGAGTGGTAAAAGGGAACCAAACGAGCTTGTGGGGGGCTTTTATGAGACTGGTGCTGGGGGCAAAGGTCACCACCAGCCTCAGTGGCTGGGCTGGGTCAGTTTAACTGCACTGCTCTTTTGTTCCCAGGAATGTGACAGACACTGTTGGTTGCCTTGCCGACGACCATTACCCTGTCTTCTTGGGACTAGAACCTTGACCCTCATGGGTCACGGCTGGTCTAGGCCAGCCCAGCAATCATGTTCTCCTTTGTCACTGATTGGTCTCGGGGTGGGAATATGCCCTCGTTCTAGCCGAGACATAAGGAGAAGTTTATGGGGGCCCCTAGGAAAAGTTTTCCTTCCTGCAAAGACAAAGATGTACAAAGAGAAATGTGTTTTTTCCACCCCGTTTCCTTTCTGTCTTTGGACCCAGTCGTGGGAGGTCACGATGCCTGGAACGGCAGCAGCTGTTTTATTGCCCCGAGGTGACAAGCGTCAGGATGAGAAGTGAACGGGCTTTAGCAGAGTAAAAGGACAGAAAGAGTCTAGGCTCTTTTTTTTGAATCCTGAACTGAGGATATTTTTTCCATTGCTTTTCAGAAAGAGTGGGAGGAAGAGAGAGAGAAACATCAACGTTAGAGAGACACACCGGTTGGTTGTCTCCCGCACATGCCCCGGGATCGAGCCTGCAAGCCGGGTATGTGCCCTTGACCGGAATCGAACCCGAGACACCCTCAGTCCACGGGCTGACGCTCCAACCACTGAGCCAAACTGGCTGTGGCCCTGTGTATATGTTTTGCACGGCCACCTTAATGATTTATGCCTTAAATCGATGACAGCACTTTTCAGAAAAAGAAACTGTGCCCAGATGAGGAGGGAGAACCAACCCTGGCCAAGGGTCTTTTCTTTGGTAGGATTCTGCTTAAACTTTTTTTTTCCCCCAGTTTAATTGGATGACATCAAATTCCTTTGAAAAACAGATTTCTTATTAGATTTGAAAATAGCCCATATCCATTAACCGCCTATTAAATGTAAATGACTGTACCCTTAGCTCAAGATTTGTAATGTTCTGGAGAGCCTCAGATTCCTAAGAACAAACTCCAGATTTTAAAGCCAGTTTCTCTGCTTCCCTCTTCCACGTAATGGTCCGGAGAGACAGCGAGCGCTCGCTCTTGCTCCTGTTAACAGCTGTGTGCCCCAGAGGACTGCACGCAAACATGAGTCAGGGGCAGCTCGAGGGGGCTGAGCTCAGGAGTTGAGGGCTGGGTCTGCAGCAAAGATGCTGGAAAAGGCAACGATGAGGGTGGGTTGCCCGGAGCAGGGCTGATGAGGACATCGACCTTTAGGAACAAATTCCATTTTTCTTGGATGAAAAAGTGGGGCACCTGGCTAAAGAGGAAATGGAACTATAATCACTGCATATACCATATAAATGAGCATTATATGGGCTGGGCTGCAGCCTGCAAACCGGACCATCTGTGGGCTGATGTGTGGTGGTCAAACTACTCCTGGATGGTCACTTTCTCTCACCCTTCTGTTCTCAGCCTCCCTCCTCCCCTGACGATGATGTGTCCATTGCCTTGGGCCCTTCTCTTATTCCAAGAGCCTTTCCAGGCAGGATGTGGAGGGAATCTTGGGTGATTGGTATGAGACGCAGAGCTTCAAGCAGATTCCCTCCATGACGGCCACACGCCTGACATGTGCTCTCTTTCCTCTGTCAGTAAGGCAACGAAGCTTGCAGTGACACAGCGAGGGTCTGAGCTGAACCAGATCTAACTATCCCCCACATAAGGGCTTATGAGTCCACCTGTGAGTGATTTTCCCTGGGTGTAGTCAGCCATGGACACATTTACCCCTAAACAAAAACAAAAAAGGGCGTGAGTAGCAGAGAAGAGCGGCCAGGCCAGAAAAGCTGGCCCTCTAACATATTGTGTGCATGTGTGGTCTAATGGAAAACATTCCATCCAATTGCTTTTACATTCGGAATGCTCTCAGTGAAACTTCCCATGTAATGCTTGATTATTCCCAGGGTTTGCATCCAGGCAAGGCAATGGGAATCATCTTCTATAAGAGGCTGCAAACCTCTCTTATATGGGCTCTGCAACCATCTGCCAGCGTACAGGGTTTAACTCTTACTAGAGTGAGTGTGTGAGCCAATATGTGCTGCAGGCAGAATGTGGCATGTCTGGATTTAGTTATATAGCCTACAGAGCTTTTCAAAACGGATATACAGTCAGACCTTCGAAAACTCAGCCCTGCGATGCAGAACTGCTGTAGGCATCACCAGGGAGAGGTGGGCGAAGGGGCACACGAGGACTCACACCCCTAAATGGGAGCTCCCGGGAGTTCTGCGCGCCACGCTGTCAGCAGAACGCCAACAATTCAGTGCGTCTAAGTGTGGACTATGGGACTACTTCTTGAAAAAATTCACAGCTTGCATGCCTTAGAAAGGCCACCTGTCCAACAAGGTTGACTAATTCAAATAACAGCTGCACTTTCTCCAGGATGACAAATCCCAGAGAGATCCATTTATTCATTCATTCAGCTCATGAACACCGCGTCACACCTACATGTGCCGAAACTTCGAGTTGTTGAGGATTCAGGAATGAGAAAAAGGTAGAATCTCTGTCCTTGTGGAATTTCCAGTCTTCTGGTCTCTCAGGAACCGTCTGGTTTAAAGAGATCCCATTTGGGGTCCATGCCAAGGTCCCCAGACAGGCCCTTTGCAGCGACAGGTGTTTGAGTCACTTAGCACATCCTGCTGACACCATGATGTGGGGCTGCCCGGAGTCTTAGTTCTTTCCTTCCCTCGTATCAGACAGGATAGACCTGCCATTTCCCCCTCTTAGCCGCTACCAAGTGTCTCATCTTGTAGGACTGGAAGCAACCAGCTCCTTTTACCTCCTGTCTCTGGGTTCAGCCGTTTCTTCCTCAAAGTCCCAAATACACGTTCTGGGGGTGAGAAGGAGGGAGAGTGTGCCCCCATTTCAGACAGGGGGAAGCTTCAGCCTGGGCCTCGATACTGCTAAATGAATCCAATGGGCAGACTCAGTCTATTCCATCTCTAAAAGCCATCCCCATCACAGGATCGCATGGGACAGAGATAAACCAAAGGGCCAAATATCAGGGGACATAAATGCTGCCAACAAGTGAATCTTGCTTGAGATTTGCGAGGAAAAGGAAGCTAGTTGGGCATTTAGTGGCACAAGCCCTTTCCCAACACCCAGGGCCACTTACTTCTGCAGGTTTTCTTATCTGGGTTCAGGGTAAAGCCTTTCAGGCAGCGGCAGGAATAGGAGTCATCTGTGTTAACACACTCGTGCTGACACCCGTGATTTGGGGAGGCACAGTAGTCTATCTCTGGAAAGAAAGAAGAATCACACTAATAACAAACAGAAGCAATAAATTTATCAGACGGAAACCAAGGGATTTGCAGTCTTAACTTTTCCTAGAGAGATAAAATCCTGTGACCTCAAACACGCCACGAAGAGATCTCTCAATGAAGCTACTTCCATGTGTAGGGATATGGTCCCCAGGAAGAGAATTTTCTTGACATGTTACAACAAATGAATTTATTTATTTATTGGTTAATTCTCACCAGAGGATATTTTTTCCATTGATTTTTTTTTTTTTTTTTAAGAGTGTGGAAGGGGGGAGAGAGAGAAACATCGATGTGAGAGACACATCAATTGGTTGCCTCCCCCACGTGCCCCAACTGGGGCCGGGATCAAATCTACAACCCAGGTAAGTGCCCTGGCCTGAGACTTGAACCCGAAACCCTTCAGTATGTGGGCAGACCCCGTAACTACTGAGCCACACTGGCCAGGGCTACAACAAATGAATTTATGAAGATGCTTTCCTTGTTCTGGCTCATGTAAGAACCCTGAAATTGAAAGAGTGTGACTGGGTGTGGTTTTGCTGGGGAAAGAGAGTTTGGTGAATGGATTCATGGATTTTATGCAATTAAAACAATGACATCTTCCCAAAGTAAAACTCCAAACCACTTAAATTCCTCACACACAGAGCCAACTAGTAGGGTACAGAATCATACCCTGGGAAAAAGAGGGCTCCATCCATACTCTAGGCGTGAAAGGCTAGGTATTCTGAATGCAAGAGTATCTCTCTTGTTACAGCTGCACGTAAACAGGGTCATTCATCTGGAGGTTTCCTAGTCAGAGAATGAGGTCTCTAGGTGTACTTAATGTAAATCAAAATATTCAGAAAAAAGTTTACATGGAATTTTTTATAAGGGGATTCTACTTACATAAGTATTTTTAGATATGGGAGGAGACTGTTCTATTACATTTAAGTTCTGTGATCAAAGTATTTTGCTATAGTGGTTTCACCTATACTCCCACCCCCCACATTTCGATTCCAGTCTTGAATTTTTTTATGCACTGTTAAACCTAGCTGAGCCTCATGGTATATGCTCAATAAACACCAATTTAAAGTCTCTGAAGCCAGTGTCATCCCTTAAAAGAACTTGCTTGGCACCAGGCAATTCGCTAAATCATTTATATGAATTAGCTCATTTCGTCTTCAAGACAACGCTATGAAGAAGGCAACATCACCCCCTATTACAGTTGAGGAAACTGAGGCATAAATAACTTGCCCAAGATCACCCAGTGAAAAAGCAGAGGAGCTGAGATTTGAACCGAGGCCGAGGCTGCCCCTGTGGTGGAGAGAACTGACTCATCAGATCAGCAACCACAATTCCCAAGCCATTACCGCAGGGCAGGCTGCTGGTTTACGGTTCGGAATATTCAGAAGGGAAGGGAGACCAGGAACAGAGCAGTCCATTCATTCATTTATTTATTCTCTCAATAAACAGCCATTTAGCAAATTGCCTGGTGCCGAACAAGTTCTTTGAAGGCATCATACTACCAGTCATGTGCCCGGGGCGGCTATGAGCCTGTCCGGTTCATGTCTTCACACATCTTTCCTCCTCCTGGCCACCTCCAGCTCACTGTTTGTACCTGGTGATTGGCGGCTCTGCCTTCAAGACTCAGCCAAGATCTCTTCTCCTCTAGGAAGGACCTTGTCTTATCCATTGCTATTGGCACACGGCTAGGGCTCCAGAAATGTATGTTTTGACTTCATATGTCCCTTACAGTTCCCTGCCTCCAGCTCTGGGCTTTGTAAGCTGTTGATATTTAGGGATTGTCAGGCAAGTTTATGTCTCAGGAGTTTGGGGGGATGCTTTTAAAAAAACTGTGCAGGTTTGTGCTGCTTTACATAAGAGATGTATTTTAGAAAGATTATGAGCACATGAACTTTTTGTAAATCGAAATCTTATTTTCTCGTCGATGTTTGTTTTAGAGATGACTTATTTTAAATTGCTATTAAACTTCACTTTGAAATAATGCTGGGCCCAAATACTTTAGGACTAGGCTTCTCTCAAGCGAACCTCTCTCTACAGGAGTTTAATAATCCACACACAATCCCTTAAGGGCTGTGACATGCCTTTACATTTAAAAGAATGCTTTTGGAATTCTTTTATAAACTAGTGATCACCTTTAGTTTATAGATTTTTATGGTCATATTTTGGAGGCTCAAATTAATTCTGATTGTGCGTGTATAATTCAAATCAAGTAGAACTACGTAGCAAAAACAAAAAACCAGGCAGTTCTCTGCAAGCCACCCTCCCCCACCCCAGAACAACCACATTCAGCTCCTTTGGGCTCAGCGATTTCCCTGCACTTGTGTAGAGTCAGAGCTGAAGCCCACAAGCCACAAAGCTTCAATGAAAGTATTTCCTAAGCCCCATTAATGCCGACGGGCACAGCCAGGCTGAGTCAGCATGAAGCAAGAGTCTGATTGTCAGCACACTCAGCAGATGCTGGGAGAACACTCCCACATGTGGTCTGTGATAAAAGACACCTTCATTAAATGCCATCAAGGGTGACATTGACATAGAGTGGGCCACAGCCTCAGGACAAGTCAAGAAAGGCCCGAAAAAGGAGGAACAGAGGCAGAAGGTACTAGACCCCTCAGCGCATAATGCTGTGCTTTTCTATGCTTGGGAGATCTCCATGGACACAGTGCCCATAGCAGTGCCATCCCAAAAAATTCTTTGGGTTGTTGTTTGTAACTTACTTGTGCATGTTTTTTTGTCTGGGTTAAGAGAAAATCCTTTAGGGCACCGGCAGAGGTAGGAGCCATCAGCATTCACGCACTCGTGCTCGCACCCGTGGTTTTCCGAGGCACAGTAGTCCACAGCTGTGAAGATTAAAACACGGAGTTTAAGTAGAAACACACACCGAGGGAAAGGGACTGGCAGTATGGAAGCTCACCTACAATAAACCTAAACAGGGATTAACAGTGTTGCCCCAAAAAGAGTAGGAATAAATAAATATGAACCCAAGGCCTCCCTCCCGCAAGCATAAAATTCAGTACTATGAAAACCAATAAAATATAATCACTAAAAGAAATTAAGTTTTTTTAGTAAATAAAACTAAATTGAAAGCTTTGTATAGACTTAAGGCAATTTGCTAACCAAAACTGCTATAGAAACAAGCATGGAAACTAGTGTAAAAGATTAGGGGGAATTTCATAAAAATTTACAAGTATTCTGCCCTTAGATTGCTTTACATTAGTCTTCAAATTCTTGCTGCACTTTAAAGAAACCAAACTGAAAAACAGACTCATAGACACAGAAAACAGACTGACAGCTGTTTGATGGGAGGGGTGTTGGGGGGCTGGGTGAAAAAGGTGAAGGGGTTAAGCAAAAACAAACTCACAGATACAGACAACAGTCTAAAAACTAAGTAATTAATTAAAGCAAACTGAAAATCATAGATAACATTATGGGTATGGTTTAGGCAATAAAATTTTTTAATTTTTTTTTCAAATGAACTTAAAATCAGGAATTTTTGGAAGTGTAATTAAAAGTAATTTTTAAAAACTTTTATTGACTTTATTGGGGTGACATTGGTTAATAAAATTATATAGGTTTCAGGTGTACGGTTCTATAACACATCATCTGTATACTGTACTGTGTGTCCACCACCTAAAGGCAAGTCTCTTTCTGTCACCATTTACGCCCCCCACACTCCCTTCTACCTCCCACACCCCCTTTCCCTCTGGTAGTCACCATATGTTGGCCTGTGTCTATAAGCTGCTGGGTTTTTTTGCTTAGTCCCGTCACGTTTTTCACCTGGCCCCCAAACCCCCTCCACTCTAACAGCTGTCAGTCTGTTCTCTGTGTCTATGAGTCTCTTCCTATTTTGTTTGTTAGATTATTTTGTTCATTAGATTCCACATATAAGTGAAATCATGTGGTATTTGTCTTTCTCTGAGTGGCCTGACTTAGCATAATGCTCTTCAGGTCCTTCCATGCTGTCACAAAAGGTAAGGTTTCCTTCGTTTTAAACGCCAAATAGTATTCCCTTGTGTAAATGCACCGCAGTTTTTTATCCACTCATCTACTGATGGGCACTTGGGCTGCTTCCAAATCTTGTCTCTTGTAAATGACGCTGCGATGAACACAGGGGGCATGTATTCTTTCCAATCAGTGTTTTGGGTTTTTTTGGATATATTCCCAGAAGTGGAATTGCTGGGTAAAAAGTAATTTTTATTAAAAGTACAGTTATGTGTTTTAAATAAAAATAAAATGGTTAAGGTTTATATATGTTTTTCATGATTCTGCTCTTTGAATGACATTTCCCATCAATAAGCCAAACCCAGGCCCAATCTCATGGGACAAGAAGGCTTCTCTGGGACTTCGATTCTCGTGCTGGTTGTGTTTTTTGTGTGCGCAGCTCTCTGGGAAAGTAAAGGGGAGAGCAGAAATCGTCAAGGCGGGACTCCGGCATCCCTGGGTCAAACCCCACCTTGACCTGAAGGCCACTCGCTGGGGACAGCAGATGAGACCATCAGTACAGCGTTAAACCTGGAGGAGCCAACTTCCAGGCACGTGGACCTAAAAGCTTTTTAAGGCCAAGAGAGTTCCAGCCCGTTCAACTCTGATATCCTTGGATGCCTGTTTTGGGTTCTTTGCATAACTTCCTTGGTTGCAAAATTGTACTTGTGAAGAGAGAGGCCCAGTTTAGGGGGAAGATAAATGAAGGCGATTTATGTGTATAACCCAGAGATGCCTCTGTTATTCCAAGTCTTCATCTACGTCGACAAAATCCTTTCTTGGTCATTTTGTCTGAAATTTCTACACTCTCCTTTACAAACAGAAGGAGTACAGTAGTCCCCCTTATCCATAGGGGATACATCCCAAGACTCCCAGTGGATGCCTGAAACTGCAGATAGTGCCAAACCCCATATATACTATGTTTTCTCCTATACATACACACCTATGGTAAAATTTAATTTATAAATTAGGTATAGTAAGAGATTAACAACAATAACTAACAAAATAAAATAATTATAATAATATACTGTAATAAAAGTTATTGCGCTGTACTCTTGAGACATGGTCATATGAGATGAGGTGAAGTGAATGGCTTAGGTATTATGACACTTTGTTAGGATACAACTGACCTTCTGACAACATGGCTACTAAGTGACTAATGGGCAGGGCCCGTTATCCAGCGTGGATATGCTGAACAAAGGGATGATTCACGACCCGGGCAGAAAAGAACATGGCCCAAGGTTTTATCACACTACTCAGAATGGTATGCAATTTTTTTTAAGATATGTTTTTATTGAGAGAGAGAGGAAGGGAGAGGGAGAGAGAGAAAAAAACATCGATGGGCTGCCTCCTGCACGCCTGAAACCTGGGCATGTTCCTGACTGAGAATGGAACCAGTGACCTCTTGGTGCATGGCATGACGCTCAACCAACTGAGCCACACTGGCCGGGCAGAACGGCATGCAATTTAAAACTTAGGAACTGTGAACCAATGTCATCTCAATACACTGAATTTTAAAAAAACTTATAAATTGCTTATTTCTGAAATTTCCATTTAATATTTTCAGACCGTGGTTGATTGCTGGTACCTGACCCCGTGGAAAGCGAAACCATGGATATGGGGTAACTACTGTCATTCCCTGGCTGTAGCTCTTTGGCCCTGCAGATCACAAACTGCTCGGGTCTCAGGGGCAAGGCCAGACCCAACATGGCCAGTCTCTGCCTACTATGTGAGAAATCGCTCAGCTGCCTTCAAGGAGACTACTTTGGTGCAAGGTAACAAAGCCTAAGACTGACAGTCTCTGATTTACAAGCTGGTCACATTCCCAAGTTTTCTCAGCAGGGATCAGTCTGCAAGGGGCTGCCTGGCAGAGCGTCTGGCAGAGCGTTCTGAAATGTTTGCTGAGATGAATCCATTGCTCAAGTTGATGGCTTTCTGAGTTCTGTCCATTTGGCCTCGCTGGGGCATGACATTAATAGCGACCTGGCCTAGAAACACTCTGCCACCTCCTCCGTGACTCTTCTGGTTCCCTCTTCCTTCACTCCCCTCCCACCTCAGGCTGTTCCTTCATGGATATTTTTCCTGCCCCCACTTTGCCCTGTTGCTCCCTACATCTGGCTACAGCCCAAGGCTCAGACCTTCACTCTCTACTCACCCCACACTTCAGATATGCAGGAAATTATAATAATTTGTGTAGTAGAAGTAGTAACAGTAATAATAATAATAATAAATTGCCCAGTGTGTATTAGGAACTTCACTCACTATCTTATCTAATCCCACAAAATCCCCTGCTCTACACATGGATGAGAAAACTGCAGAAATTAAATGATTTATGCCAAGACACATGACCAGCAATAGCAGAACTGGATTTGAGCCCAGGTCTCACTGTATTGAAGGTCCAGATGCCTTCAAAACAACCAAAAACACATAAACATTTAAAATGAGGAACAGATGGAAATTAAAATTTAGAGAGAAATGGACTGCACTGCTTCCTGACTGCATCATGGTTCTAACCTCTCCGAGTGCTGTTTTCTGCTCCCTCTTGACTTGTCCCTATTGGTGACCCACCTTGGTTTCAGACTCACCTTGTCTAAAACTACTATTTTTTCTGAAAACCTGTTCCCGTCACTCCCCCATCCCTGTCACCATCACTCTCAGCATCATGGAAGTTCAAGCCCGGCAGTCATTAGCAACTCTTCCTCCCCCCTCTACCTACAGCACCTTCTTTCACCCTTGACTCCATCCCTCTGTTCCCCCAGTCGCTGCTCCAACTCGGGCTCTCGACCATAGTGTCCCCCTGGCCTTTCCATTCCTCACCATCTTCCTCCTGGAACCCATCCTGCAGTTTACCACAAGCTTAAGTTTCCTAAGATGAGGTTTTGCATTTGTCACTCCAAAATGCAAGTCCTTCAGCAGCTCTTTTTCAGAGGTAAATTCCAAACTGCCTGGTTTTCAAAGCCCTGAACAGTCTGGTTGCTCCTAGTATCTTGAACTTAATCTCCCACCTCACACCTGCAGGGACTCTCTGCTTCAACAGAGCTGGTCTCCTCAACTGTTTAAGTCAAGCTGAGCCTTAACTAGCGCGATCATGTAACTTAATGTCAAACTGAAGCCCCCCAGAAAGTGAGAGGGAGTGCTACTGAGAACCAAGCCAACCAGCATAAACTGGGATCGTCCTGGATTAACGGGGATTTATGGTCACCACCTTCTTAATGTTCCCTGGCCATCTACATACAGGCCACCCGGACCAGCTGCTAATGGAATTATTCCAGGGTCCTTCCCAGCCTTCGATCTCCTCTCGATTTCCTGCTCTGAGTCGGATAGCTGGGGGTCTGCATCTTTGACAAGCCCCTTCAGATCGACATTCTCGGGTTAGGCTGTCTGATTAGCTCCCAAGTCGTTCTCTCTGTGAGTCTCTCCCTGAGCTCCCAGCTCCCAGGAGCAAGGCCTGCCCCTCCTAGCCCAGCCTCAGCCCCCAAACTTTGGGAGCACTGCCACCTCCACAGCATCACGGTCCCTCATGTCCCCTCTTGCCTCGGACGTCTGTCCAATTGCTGCCCTTCCTTCCTTGGCCAGATCTTCCCCGCCCGAGCCACCAGGATGTCCCTTCTGTAGCCTCCGTCACCGCTGTCAGTTGCTTTGCACTCAGCACAGTCCCACTGAGCAGCAACCGACCTTCTGAGAACTAGTTCAGTCTCCCTAACCGAGGCCACCGGCAACGGAGGCCCACGATGGCGTCACCATCTCACTCCCAGCCTCTGACGGGTCTGACTCCTGGCTGAGGCGGAGGATGGCAGGAACACCTGGTGGGGGAGACCTGCGTCGCAGTCGCTCCCGTTGCCACCCTTCGGCGGGGACGGCCCCTCCGAGGAAAGGCAGACATTCTCACAGGCTGATAGCCGCAGCAAGACACATTCCATCTCCAAGGAACACAGCCCACAACAGCTCCCTGGCAACCGCAGCATCTACTTTCCTGCTCGCTGCTCTTCAATAAATGTCAAATTCCAGAAGTCACAGCAAAGCCCTTCGAGACACAAAGGTTCTCTACTACATAGGGACAATCAGGCAATTATTTGGCAACACTCAGAGAACTGGGTTCCCCATGCCCTCCAGTTTCCTAAGGGCCAAGGCCGACCTCCTTGCCCCAGCCATGGCCCTCACTGTCCCTGTCCCATCTACTCACTGTCACCCTCACAGGCTCCGAGCTCTCCTGGTCCCTCCCCTCAACCTAAGCTACCAGACACCCTCACCCTGTTTCCTGAAGCTCAGCCACTGGTTTTACTCCCAATGGCCTGGTCTGCTTCTGACCATGTAGCATCTAAAGTGCCCACTCATTTAACAACAGGTAAGGGAAGAAAGATAGTGTGATCTATTTTGTTGAACAATAACAAAATGTTCTGAGGTAGGCACGTGTATATATTTCGGGCTCGACCCCCAGTAGGGAGCGTGCAGGAGGCTGCAGATTGTTGATGTTTCTCTCATCGATGTTTCTCTCTCCCTCTCCCTCCCTCTCCCTTCCTCTCTCTCTAAAAATCAATAAGAACATATTTTTAAAAAACCTCACAGGAGAGCAGCTGGGCACGTGGGCCTCCCCTCCCTCCCTAGGCAAGGCCGGGGGAGCACTCACCCACACACGCTTTCCCGTCCTGGGCCAGGGCGTAGCCCCGGTAGCACTGGCAGACGAAGGAGCCCAGCACGTTCACGCACAGCTGCTCACAGCCGTGGTCCTCGGCGGCGCACAGGTCCTGGACTGGGGCAGAGGCACGCCATTAGAGCACAGCTCCAAGGCCCGCCGCGGCCCAGGCGCACCGGGCAACCGCACAGCGCCTGCCGGGAAAACTGGAAAACGGCGCGAGCACTGATACGTGACCACAGCGGGGAATCTGGAAAACACAACAATCTATAAAAGACAACCCACCCGTGAGCCCCCCACACGCGATCCCACCACCCAGAGGCAGCCGCTGTTAACATTCTGGGGAGGACAGATACACGTTTCTCAAAGGTGAAACCATTCGCCTGTGTTAGATGCATTAATTTAAAATCCACATCAGTTTTTATTTCCCATGTCACTGAAAGTGCTCTGAAAACATTCTGAGGGAGCTGTGAGTTATCACAGGCAGCGTTTGCACTTGTCCCTTTGGACATACTTCTCATTTCGTGTGTCTACTGGAAGGATCTTTGAAAATCCTCTTTGCCCTTTACGTATTCATCCCAGTAACGTGAGGAGAATGGGAAGCCAGGGGAGCTTAGGGAGGTAACGAAATTTCCTAGGGAGACACGGATGTACGGTTATTAGCGGACAGTCCTGTTTTGGTCAAATATTCATCATATGTCCACAGAGCACTGAGCCCTGGCTATGTACCCAAGTGCAAGGTGAGGGTGCACCACAGGGATGCATCGCTGCAGTGGAACTAAGACGATATCAGAGACTGGAAAGGTCAAAGGCATTTGCAGTCGGTCACTGCTTCAGACTCTCCTCTGCAGAAACAGGCTGAGCTGATGACATTATTTCCCAGCAAGGAGGACAGCTTGGGTTCATAACTGTACTCCCACTGCTCCTCCCTAACCAGTGTTAGGCAGGGTCCTGCTGGACACAGAGAGGTGGGCAAAGCAGTGGCTGGTGCCCTGGGTGTCCTTCGACTGCCCAGGCCAGTCCCACAAACAGCACGCTTGCCAGTTGTCCCTTCATACTATTTCCAGAATGTTGGGGATTTACGGCCACTAGTGATCTGTACTGTCCCAATGGAAACCACCGGGGAATAAGTTTAATTAAACAAAGACAAAGGAATAAATACAGACTAGGTTCTGACAAAACAACTGTTGTTTTTTGGCAGTGGCCACTTCTATCAGAAACAAACGCAGATGTTTTTGGAGGATTGCTTATGCTTTTCAAAACTGAGTTGCTTTTTCTCACAGCCTGGGAGGAGTTCACGGAAGGGCGATAAAACCATGGGGGCGGCAGAGCACTGGATTGAGTTCCCGTCACCCTTCCAGATCACCTTTACCTGGTGACCCCCACTCATGGATCGCGGCGTCGGTCCAACGTCACCTCCTCCAGGAAGCCTTCTGCAGGTTGGCGGGGCTCCTTCCTCTGACTCCCTAGCACCATACGCAAGGCTCCACTCTTGTGCCTCTGCATTATCCCCATGGTACTGGAAGGACCTGCCCACAGTCTGCCTGCTCCACTGGCCCGTGAGCTGGGCCTGCCCCAGTTTGGGTTCCCCAGAGCCTAGCTCCATGGCCTGGTGCATGCAGTTGGTGCTCCATTAGTGCTCATGGGCCGAATGAAGAGTAGCAAAGGCCTAGCCCCTTGCCTCCCCCTGACTCTAGAGTGTTCCTAGAGTCCTGTGAGGTTCAAGTCCCTTGGTCCCTACTTTTTCAGGTCACATACAAAATAATCTTTTCAGTGAGATCGCCTTCCGACCACACTATTTAACACTTAGTGTAAACAAGGAGATAATGGGAAGTTATGTTTCCTTAGGCAGGGTGAGAGTGAGGTGATCACATCAGTGAAAGAACACTGCCTCTGGAGCTGGGTGATTTCTATAAGATTTAATTTTCACAGAGGTTAAATAATTAAGTGGCGAGAACATCTTACTGCAGGGCTAAACGAGGTAATATAGCACCGGGCAGGTGGTAGGTACTCGGCAGACATTAGCCTCCTTCCTTCTTAGACTGGGGTAAAGAAAGGTCTTGGTGGCGTGGGCCTAGTTAAGCGTGGAGGAGAAGTGAACCTCACCCCAAATTTTGCCTACATCACAGTTCTAATTAGTGTCACTTTATTGGGTGCCTATGAAAACCCTACACATGGACGTCAGATTCTGACTTCTTTAAATAATGTCATGTATCTTTGACTAAGTTTTGGTCTGTGAGTTCTATTCTGAATTGATCTGATAGAGCAAAGTAGGATATTTTGAATTTTATAACAAAAGATCTCACCAGACTCCAGCAGTGCCTCGCCGGAGGGCAATCCTTAGCACAGAGCCGAGAGTTGGCAAAATCTGCTTGTTTCTCTTAGTTCCTGGAGAATTTTAGGAGGGATGTTAACTGTGTCTGCTCAGTCTTCCCAGGTGAAGTAAATCAGCCAGGGTTTGATAACTAGGAGCCCAAAGTTGTGCTCAAGTCCATCCTCAGTGTGACCCCAGGCTCTCTCATGCACCGTAGATTTAAGTGCCTTCCTTCCTTCGTGATCTTGAATCCCTGGCGTAGTGCCTGGGTCCCGAGAATTTGGAAAACTTGCATCTGGTGACACTAGACAAGGAACACGGGACAAAGCCTGTGGCCACTGTGGCTGACCTCACCCTGGGTGAAATTGAAGGGCTTTTACTGACTTTTCAGTATTTTAGACAAGCCACATTGCATGCTGTTGACACCAGTGACAGTTTAATCTCTCCTTTGGAGTTAAAGAGAAATGAACAACTTTAAAGGCACATTCCACTTTTTTATAGCGCCTGCTGTTACTTACCCTGAAATGCAAAAATAAGAAATTATCTATCACAGCAAGAGAGGAGAGAAATGTATTAGTAGGGCTGTTATTTCACCCTTGTGGGAAACACTGGGGTTTCCAACCTGCTCATACTCCAAAGCTCGGTCAGGGGTACGGCTCCACAAACGCGAGCAAAACCCAAGTCTGCGTTTTGGGGAACGGCTCCTTTCTTTTGTCATGTCTGAAAGCACTCATCTTATTTTGACAGCCTCAGTTGGATTTAAAGGCTTTCAACGGTAAATGTGAATCATCAGCCTTGGGCTTCTACGCTGGGAGAAACAGAACAAGCCCACTGTCCGGAGAAAAGCAAACCTGTCCTTCAGGCGAAACCCAGCTGTGCTCATGGCCTTCTTTTCCCCGACGGTTTAATTCTTTTCCAATCAGTTCTCCTGTTCACTATCGAGATTTTAGTTTTCTTTTGAGAATGGAAAATGGGGGACCCCACACTAAAGCCTTAAAACATAAGTAAATGTGGCCAAATTTGGTTGATCCAAATAATAAATGTGAACGGGTAACGCCCTACTCTTGCAGAGAGCTTTGCTGTTTCCAAGGCTGTCACGGCATCACATCCTTAGTATAAACGTCCTATTGGGTGGGATCCCAGGGAGAGGTCTACTTTAAAACATGTAGGTCAGTAGTTTTCAAACTTGAGCTTCCCTCAGAATCCCCTAGAGGGCTTGTTAAAACACACATTCCTAAGTCCCACCCGGAGTCTAGGGTAGGGCCTAGGAATTTGACTTTTCAACGGGTTTCCCCACAAAGTTGAAGCTTCTTTGAGAACCACTTGTCTAGGTGCCTGTGGAAATAAGAAAGCACAGAAGCTCTACAAGGTTCAAACTCACGTCTCCTGCTGAGTAATAATTCTTTCACAGCTGGGATTTCTCCACTCACGTCAGTCAGCTCCGTTCTCCCACGAGGCCCTACTCATCCAGATTACCCTCCCCCCACTTTAAACCCTGCACCCTGGCACAGCCAGAGGGTGAGCACAGTGCATCGCATGATGTCCACATTCCTGGGCCCAGCAGCCAGGGCTAAGAGGGAGCCCCATGACCGAGTCTCCTCCACTCAACAGGTCTCTGCTTCTGCTTGGGGCAGTCTCAGTGTTTACTCTGAGGCTGTGTGCTCCACAATCTGAATGTGGGCTGCCCTTTCCACACTCCCTTCCTCCCTCCAAGATTTCATCCATTTGCAGGGTCTGTTAACACCGTCAAGCACATCCAGCCAGGCATTTCCGTGAACTCCAATCCTTCATCTCCAGCTGCACCCAACCACTTGTGTGGGCTCCTTCCCACAGTCACCAGTTTTCCCTCAAAACCAGGTTTCTTCTCTGAAGTTAGCCCCCATCTTATGTCATAAACTCCTCCCCAGAGCAGAGATTATTGCTGTGGTCTCCTAACGAATTCTGCGGGTATAAAAACCACGTGCACTGAATTGACTGAACTGATTAGAATTGCAACCGAAATGCATATTTCCTATTTTGCTCCCCATGTGTGGAGCACAAGGGAAGCCAAGATCTGAGTGTTTCTTAGGTCTTAAACATATAAGAGAAACACTGATTTTTCTCCCACCACCCATAAGAGTGCTTGGTCCATAGAAGGGAATCAATAAGTATTGAATGAATAAATGGATGGATGGATGGATGAATGTGATACTGTTGTAATTAGCTAGTTATTAATAATAGAAAAGGAACAAAAAAAGGCCAGACATTATAGGCATGTCATTTGGGCAGCTTCACCAGGAAGCTGTAATTTCACACTCCTCAGGGAACCACTGGTCTATCCCCTGCAAAACACTGGGGGAAGGGGTCCAACAAAGGGGAGATAGACCGGAATCTTTCATTTCACTGTTATCTCAGTTAGAACCTCCAGTACAATGTTGAATAGAAGTAATGAGAGTGGACATACTTGTTCTTTACCTTAGAAGGAAAGCATTTAGTCATACTCAAGCACAGTCTTGAGTATGATATTGACTGTAGGTTTTTTCAAAGATGCCTTCTATTAGGTTGAGCAATTCCCCTTTATTCCTAGTTTGCTGAAAGTTTTTATAATGAATGAATGTTGGGTATTATCCAGTGCTTTTTCCGCACATATTGAAATAATCATATGCTTGACCTGGTCTTTGAATGGAAGGGCACATTTTGAGCCACTGACCAACTAATGTCCAGAAAAGGGTTATGTGGACAATGAAGAGAACCGATACCAGGTCACCAAAAGATGTATTTTACACTTACCCTGAAGAAGAGAAAAATAATGGGGATGGGGGTAGATAACACTCTTCAATAATGAAAGGGCTTTCTCTTTTTATTTGGAAAAGGAAATACACTTTTTAGTATATAGCTTCAGGTGGCAGAAATATGATCAATGGTGGGACTTATGGAGAGCAGGATTTCAGCCCAACCACTGATCCAGGCTGCCAGGAAGGGATGCAGGTGCTTTGCAAGGACTCAGTGTCCCAGGGGAGGGAGGGTGGTGGACAAGCACCACTGCCCATCTGGGACACCAGGAAGGAATACAATTCCTGGGTTATGTGGGAGAGGGAGCTAAAAGTCTGACAGCCAAGGTCCATTTCCATGTGAAGAAGCCATGAGTTAGCTATGTCTGCCTCCTCTCTCCACACAGGCTGAGTATGATAGGAAATGGCGGATATGGGGTGTGTGTGTGTGTGTGTGTGTGAATGCAATCACCTAGCAGGCACTCTCACAATCATTATGTACAATGACAAATCACAGCAGCTGGTAGTGGACTTGGTGCGGGGATGACAATCATTTGAATATTAATTCTGGTGAATTGGTTCTGAATTTCCCCTGGGATCAGTGAGCCTTTGAACCTGCCCATCTCCTGGGCTTGGAGGAGTTTCTCTGGTTGTGGGGTTACCCTGCTGCCATCTGGGGACCCTCATGGATCATGGGACAGTATCAAATGGTGGCTAAGAGCTAGGACTACAGAGTCACACATAACGGGAGATGTATTCTGGTTTGGTCACATTGCTAGCCGTATGGCCTTGAGTAAACTAACCTTTACTTTTGTACCGTATTTTCCTTATCTGTAAAACAAGAATGACAAAACCTACTATAAGAGCTGTTGTGAGAATGAAATGAGATAACATAAAAAGCACTCCGGAGAGCGCCTGGCCCGTGGTAAGCACTTAGAAAGAGGCTATAGTTAGGCCTGACTGTGTGCAGCACACTGGGCTGGGCAAGGGCTGCAATCACTTTTGGTGGCAGTGACCTTGAGCGTTTATTTGACTTGCTCTCATGCAGGAATGTGAGCTCTAAGAGAGCGGGAGCATTGCTGGTTTATTCATGATTTTATTTCCAGTAACTTGCATGCTGCCCAGCACATCTTATATGCTCAAAAATGGAAATAGCTGCGTCTCATTCCTCTCCAAGTCCACTGAGTCTCTCTCAGGGTTGGCAAGGACAGTTCCCTGCAAGCAACTGATAAACAAGAGATCAGTATGGCCCGGCCTCCCCTTGGCACAACTTTTAACTGTCTCCCAGACCAAAACCATAGGCTAACATGGACTTATCAATGAGATAGGTCTTCATTTGTCACCACTCTTCCCATTTTTTATGGGTGAGGACCTTGAGTCAAGGAGTTTAAATAACAGCTCAGGGTGACAGCCACAGCCTGTGAGTGGTAACGTCAGGATTCAAGCCCAGGTCTCTGGACTATAAAGACATTGTTCTTTCCGAAAGGTCACCGGTATACTAGTTTCAGGCAGGCAAGCAACAGAGTTATTATCTTTTCCTGAGAGAGAGAGAACTGCTCTTTATGATTGTACATATTACACTAGGTCTGATGCTGATGGTAAAGATAGTTGAACTGCTGCAGTGACTGGAGGGATGGGTCAGACTGGACGGCTCAGCCCTGGCTCCAGCTCCATCCCTTCTCCTTAACTAGAAGCCCCCCTCACCCTTCCCTCCGATCTCACTGCCCGACGCCAATGAATCTCAAAGAGTGGAGGCAACCTATGTCAGAAGTTCATTGAAAATGCAGAGTCCTCAGCTCGGGATCTGCTGACTCTGAATCTCTGGGGTGAGGCCCAGAGGGGGGCTTCGGGTGATTCTAGTTACTGAAGCTTGAACCACCCCCTGGCTCCACCTCCCTTTTCCCCCGGGGCCTCCTTGTCCCTCCATCGGTCTGTCTGAAGCCCAGACAGCTCCTGCTTCATGCTCTTTGCAGCCACATTTCTACAGAGGAGGGAGCCAAGGCCAGACCAGCGCTTTGGAAGAGCCTGGGGGCCTCAGAGCCTGAGGTTGGAAAACCCTGGTGTGCGGGGAAGGCCTTGCTGATGGCATCAGGGGAAGACTTTTTATTTTTTTATTTCCTGGGTCTCAAATTCCTCTGGCTTAACTAAGCCAGCCCACAGAAGTTGGAGATGGGCAGACACCCAGATCCCAGCAGATCGCTGGGCAGGAGACAAGGACAGGAATGTCTGCACTTCTAGGAAGGGAAGGCAGGAAGGGAGTTAGCAAGGGGGCTGAGCCCTCTGTGAAATTCAGCGGGGAGGAAAAGTTCCTGAAGATGCCAGGGTGGCAGGGCGAGAGAGAAGACCCGAAGAGAATAGAGGTGTGCCTAAAAAGATGTTCAGGTGGTTTGCTGAGCCGTGTGGGAGGCGACCTCTCCTGGGCTACCCTAGTTGTCCAGTAAATTCTACTAAACTCATGAGTCTCTGGTGAGTGATTTTTGTTGTGGAAACTGAAGAAGGGTTGGAGGTTCCAGCAGGTCAGGAGGGGTCAGGCTGCACTCAACAACCTGGGACCTAGGGTCTAAGAGGAGGTGAAGAGCTCAGAGGCCCCGGGCTTCACAGAGTTCCAGGGCTTTGGGCTTCTACAGCCACAGAGACAGAGGAGTCAAGCAGATGTCCCTAATTTAGGGGTGTGGGCAGGGAGGCTGCCAGCCAACCACTCTCAACCCCGAAACTGAAAAGTGAGAATACAAAAAGAAAAGGCAGTTTGGCTCTATCAATGCGACACTAATTACAGCCATTTGTACAAACCGTTCCCATTAACGCTTAATCGCATACGATGCGGCACTCTGACAGCTACGCACTGCGGGACTACCCGGCTGACTAGCTCAGTCTTATTTACCTCCCGGTGGGCCTGCCTCCCTCTGTCTTTCTTGCTTTGGTAGCTTGTCTATGGCTAATGCAGTGGCTTTATTTACAACTTGAAAAAAACCTATGGGCACAACACTCAGCATCTGAGTAATTCTCTCCTCTAAGCGGTGGATTACCTCGTGGGGGCACAAATGCCAGTACTGCCTAGTGGGGGGGCTTGGCCAAAAAAGAATGCGGATTCGATTGACACCTATCTGTTTGCCCTTTCCTCTTCTGGAGTCCTATCAAGTGTCCCTCTCCGAGGCAAGCGGATCCCGGTGGACGTCTAAAACAGAACTCGAACAGTCATTCCCAGCCCGTGTCACTAACTCATCCCAAGACCATGCTCCAAGAAGAGACTCTCGTACGGAAACAGTTCCTCGGGGAACCGTTAATAGAGATGGGGGGGGTGAAAGGCTTTTCGGCAGCTTCCCCTAGGAAGTAAAAGACACCAGCTATGAGTTCAAGGCGGCTATTTCTGAGAAGGTGCCTCCAACCATCTTCCACACTCTTCCTGATGGCCTACTATGTGCTCGACTCTGGCCTAGGCGCTGTGATGACAGAGTGGGGGGAGGGTGGAGATCAACACAAAATATATGGATTACAAAACCGTGTTTCCATGCTTAGGGTGGCGACGACTTGGTCGGGTGAGGGGCCACCTATGAGTTAAATGGGCCCAGGTAAAAGAAGGGGAGGAGGGGAGGACAGCGTGGACATCAGCAAAGCAATCTTACTTCTGCAAGTTGTCTGGTCCGCGTTGAGGATGTAGCCCTGTTTGCACCTGCAGACGTACGAGCCAGGGGTGTTGATGCAGAAGTGGGCACAGTTGTGCTCCAGCAGGCTGCACATGTGGGCCGCTGGAAAGAAACGCACGGCAGGTTAGGGCAGCGGCAACGCCTCCTCTGACTTCACGCGCCCTGCAAACACGGATTCAGAATCTACTCCGGGACGGAGAGAGCAGGGCCCAAAGGGACACAGGCCGCAGTCCCCACCCTCGGGGGTTTACAGCCTCTGGTCAGGTGAGACAGTTCTAGATAAATGCTATCAGCCGTACCCAGAGAAAGGACCATGGAGGGTTCAAGGGAAATGAGGTTAGGCTAAGCCATATAAAATTGCCAATATCCAATAAAAACAGGTCAAAATGACCTACAAAAAGAGAAATTGTATGGTTCAATTTATAATACCCAACTGGTGGGTAGGAAGATCGGAAAGCTTGCTGACACCAGAGGGGGCTCTGGCTAAAGTGTGGCTTTTCAGTAGGCAGCAATGCAGTTGGAGGAAAAGCTGTTAAGTTAAATGAAGATGTGGTTAAGAATCAATAGTTTCGCCCTGTCTGGTGTGGCTTAGTGGTTAGAGCATCGGCTTGTACACCTAAGCGTCGAGGGTTTGATTCCCGGTCAAGGGCACATACCTGGGTTGCAGGTTTGATCCGGGCCCGGTAGGGACGGGTGCAGGAGGCCACCAATTGATTTGTCTCTCTCACATCGACGTTTCTCTCTCCCTCTCTCTCTCTCTCTCCCTGCCCCCCTTCCCTCCCTCTTCCTCTCTCCCTTCCACTCTCTAAAAAAAAAAAAAAAAATCAATGGGAAAAATATCCTCAGGTAGGGATTAACAACAACAACAAAAAGGAACCAACAGTTTCTGAGGATCATACATCCCAAGAGTAGTATAATTTTTTTAATATGTAGAAGTGTTATGCTAAGTTTTGGGAGTAAAATAATGCATTCATATGTTCCATGCTTCTGTAAGCTTTATATCTCACTTTAAAATATTTCTGCATTTAGTTTCTGAAGTACTTCAGCTTTCAGATACATCAGTTCTCGCATAAGTCTGTCTGAAGCTCATAAAAATTCTTATTTTTTAATATTTTAATTTATGACTTTACTCAAAATAAGGCAACTTGAACATATTTAAAACTTACCAACAAGTGTTCTCAAAAACAAGAAAGATGACCTAACGTAGAAATATATTTATAGAGGCTAAAGCAAAAGAGGCTTTCAAAAGCTAAGAACAACCCCGTTGACCCATTGCTTAGAAACCTCAGCTACCGATGGAATCCATGGTATAACTTAGGCATATGTCTCCTTACTTCTAAGTATGAAATATGAACTAAGGCAGTAAAACTCATTTATTTTATAATAATACAATTTAGAATGAGCATTCTGAACAGTGTCTAGGGACCCTCAGCATACACACTTACTGTTTTGTCTGTGTAACACCCCCTTGTTCTAGAAACTGCCCTTTCACTCCAAATGCACGGGAACTGTGGGAGCTGCTGTGTTGGTATGAGGCAGCCCCACTCCTGGCCTTTGTCGGGTAGGACAGGGTTTGGCAACCAGAGCCCTTTCTTGGCATTTAGGAACTAGAACTGAGAAAAGGGGGCTTAAACCAAGGGCAAGTATATCTGGGGGGCTGATATGCTCTCTGCTCATGGACGACAGGAGTCCATGGGGAAGCAGAGGGAAGAGATGGAGACAGGACTGTCGTTCATTAATTACTCTTCTCGTAATTCCATGAGTAATATAATGCAATCCCTCCTTTCCCAACCTAGTTCAAGTTGAATTTCTACTACTTTCAACCAAAAGAACCCCAAACACTTTTACTAAGGTAGAATAAAATTTTCCATCTGTAATATTCTGTGGATGACTGTTCAGTGAGTCTACGAGCATCTGGGCCTCGATGTCTTGCTCTCCCATGGGCGGGCCTTTGTGATGTGACTGACAGGGAGATGACAGCTCTGCCTCCTCTGCTGGCCTGCAGGTGGTCTCATTTCTCCGAAGGCCTCTGGGCTGGAACTGGGTCAAGGCTTTGTGTTCAGGGGAAGGAATCACTGATCAGCAGACTACCATTGGCAGGAGTGGATTTTTTTTAAGCTAGGAAATATTAATGTTCATAAATGTTTATTAATAAGTCCATGAATGATTAACAGAATAATGAAGGGAGTGGTGGGGCTGTCTGGGGCCCTTGAAAGAAACAGTTACTGGCTATATAAAGTCAATATGTGTGGAAGTCAATCTGCCCTCCCAACTTAACAAAACAGGGCCTCAAAGGGGTGTAATGAGTGTAGACTTTGCCCAGGTTAGCTGATCAAACGTGTGTCTCAGGAACACTTTTAGGGCCTTACATTGAGACTGGGTGGGGTAGGGGTGGGGGGAGCTATTAGGGTAGGAGTGGCCAGCCTTCAGGCTACAAATACCAGGCTAGGTTGATAAAGTAGGTACCAGAAAGTTAATTCAAAGCAGCCCTGCTCAGGTAATACTGAGTTTTCAGAAGGCGCAGCATAGACATGCATTTTTCAGCCCCTAAATTCTGCGTCCCCTCTCACTGGGTGGCAAAAATGGTGGCCCCTAGAATATGTAGGTTTTGGTCATCTTGTAGACAGGGCCTCAATTCACAGGACACCTGGCCTCCCAGTTTCTCAGGTGGTCCCAGGGGTGGCCTGAGAATGCAGTCTCAGGAGTCCCACCCCCCATGCCTGCTGTGGCTGGTGTGGGAATTCACTGCCCATGGCTATAAAAACATCACTGTGTCCAAGTTCATGTCCACACAGCCAACGAAAGCCAGAGCCAGGACTCGCACTCGAGGGCAGTCTGGCTCCAGAGCCTAATTTCTTCCTGGCTGCTCGATCCAGGTTCCTGCCTCACTCCCTCTGGGAGACCAAGACCCAGCAGCGCTTTGCAGCTCTGACTGAAGACATGGGCTTCAGCCCTCCTTCCCTCTGAAACCCTGTCCCCAGCCGCACCACAGCCTCCACCTCCTTGCCTGGCTCTTCGTCAGCACTTTTCAAACTGTGGGTCATGTCTCCTTAGCAGGTCACAAAATTAATAGGAAACTGGAGAGAGAGCAAGCTGACCCCTGGGAAACGCTGAGGTGGGAGGCTGGGCTGGAGGTGACTGGGAGAAGTCTAGTGAGGAAGGGGGAGGGAAGCCTTGTGGAGAGTAGGGGTAGAAAGCAAGAGAGGGAAGAAGACCCTTAAGGTGGGAAAAAGCGGCTCAAGGTCTTGGGGAGGGCCCCCTTACAGAGAAGTGAGCTGGAAAGGGGGGCACCTCCTGCCATCTTTATAGGTGGGAAGGCACCAGGACCACGTGTCGGTCCTCCCCGTACACTGGGCCTGTCTGTTGAGAAAACATCCAGTGCCAGCACCACCATGGGCACATGCTTGTGTTCCACCCATCCAAGGAGAAATGATGCCATTATTTTTGCCCTCCCAGTCCCATCCCTACCCCAGCGCATGAATTCCAACTTAGGAAATGCGAGGATAGTCCAATGTACTGGAGGAAACTGTCACAATCAATGTTTATTCATCCTGCAGTTTGGGTTTAAATGTCCCTTCCACCCTGGCCCATTTGGGTCAGTGGTTAGAGCATCGGCCTGCGGACTGAAGGGTCCCGGCTTCAATTCCGGCCAAGGGCATGGACCTCGGTTGCAGGCTCGATCCCTGGCCCCCGTCAGGGCACGTGAGGGAGGCAATCAATCAATGTGTCTCTCCCCCATCAATGTCTCTCTCTCTCTCCCTTCCACCCTCTCTGAAAAGCAATGGGAAAAATATCCTTGGGTGAAGATTAAAAATAAATAAATAAATAAATGTCCCTTTCCCAGGGAAGTCTCCCTGGGAACCCTGTGCTAGGCCAGGCCCTGCCCTGAGTTCTTCCTCCATTACACTGTTGTAACTGTGGTTACTCACTTATTTGTGTAATTTTATGCTTAATATCTGTCTCCTTTGCCAGAGTATCAACCCCCTAAAAACATCCTATCTCTCTTGGCCTTTGCTGAACACCCCCTGCAGACACAGTCCCTGGGGTGAGACAGCACAGAGCGAGCCCTGGAAGATGAATGTATAGATCGTAATGATGCCCCTGGAGGAGCCACGGGGGCAGGACTTACTGCACAACTTGTTCTGGAACACTGAGGTCAGCGACTCCATCTGGCTGAAGTTGGCCACCAGGAAGACGTGGTCCTCGTGGGGCTCGCTCCCGATGGCCTTCAGCGTGTTGAGGTCCACCTGGCCCACGCCAATGGCAAAGATCAGGATGCCTGTGTCCCGTGCCTTTGCAGCCACCTCGGCCACAGAGTCCTGCGGCCTCCCATCCGTCACGATCATGATGACCCGAGGCACGTGCTCCCTCAGGGGACGGGCCCCCTCTGCTTCCGAGAAAGCAATGTTCAGGGCATACTGGATGGCCAGCCCGGTCATGGTGCCCGTGGACAGGTGCCGCATCCTCTTGACGGCGCGCTCCACCTCGGACTTCCTCTTGAAGGTCTTGAGGGAGAACTCGTTCTTCACGGTGCTGCCGTACTGGAGCAGGCCCACTCGGGTGACGTCAGGGCCGATGTCCAGGAACTGCAAGATGTCCATGATGAACTCCTTGACCTTGGCGTAGTCGTGCGTGTTGACGCTGCGGGAGCTGTCGATGATGAAGACCAGGTCTGCCCGCTTGTTTTCGCAGGAGCTCCCTGGGGAAAGAGGGGAGGTCAAACGCCTTGGGAGAGCATGCGGGACGCGGTGCCAGTTGGCTGTTGCTGGAAATCACAGGGCTTGGGTTCGCCTTTCCCATCTCCGATCTTTACCGGTTTTTCTTCACACTTGGAAAAGTTGTAAGGGCGTATGTGAAAGTCGGGTGTGCACGCGCATGACTGCCTGACCGTGAGTATTGGCTACAAACAAACACTATTACTTTTCACAAGATAAATGAACCCTTGAGTTTCTAGAAAGTCATCAATGCACTTTTCAAGTGGCCAAACCCCTGATCAGGGTCGAGATGATTTCATTATTTACCGTATGCCACAGAAGTTTGCCCAGACACTGCGGGGAATACAGAAGACGCTTAGGAGAGGGACCATGTCAAGGGGCTTACAGTCTACCTGGGGGGACTTAGCTAATGGAACAAGTGAAAGGATAGCTACTATAAAACTGGGTGATGCTGACACTAGCTGTGCAGAGAACACGGATATCAGTGGGCTGGGGTCAAGGAGAAAGGACGTGAGCGAGCCTTATGGATGCACAGTGTTTGAACTGAGAGAAGGCACACATGGAGGGGGGGATAGTAGGATAAATAATGAAGGAACTGCTAGGAGTCGCAGGTAGGAATTAAGTTGGAGTAACCTGAAGCCAGTTGTAAAAGGCCTTTAAATTCAGACTGAGAAATGTGTACATGATGCCACCAGTGGTGGACATAACATGGTTACCATCGTATGATGTAATTTATCTCTTCTGTAGAGAAGCTATGTAATAAAAAGTCAGTTGAGCCCTGGCCAGTTTGGAGCATCGGTCCGTGGACTGAAGGGTCCCGGGCTCAATTCTGGCCAAGGGCAAATACCTCGGTGGCAGGCTCAATCCCCAGCCCAGCTCGGGGTGCGTGCAGGAGGCAACCAATAGATGTGTCTCTCTCATCAATGTTTCTCTCTCTCTCTCTCCCACTTCCACTCTCCATAAAAAGCAATGGAAAAAATATCCTCAGGTAAGGATTAAAAAAAAAAAAAAGTCTACTGAGTGTGGTAGTGGTTTGCAGGGTGGGTGATCCAGACCGTTGCTGCACTAACCTGGCTGAGAGGGGACTCGACCTCAATCAGGGCAGTGGTGGGAACGGATAAGGGACCCGGCCAAGAAGCATTTCAACAGAGGACACAGATAAATTGGAAAAAGGCAAATGTTAAGTCTCTCCCTAATCACAACCACCACCAGACTTATTCCGTAAGCACCCAAGAAGGCGGCTACGTGAGGTTTGAACCCGCAGATGGAACTCGCTGCGTCCTGGGACAAAGATGACATTGGGTGAGATGAGAGACCTCAGGGGACGGCAGCTGGGCATTCCTGGTGGAATTTCTCCGACGCTCTGAGCCACTGCCTCCAGCCAGGGGGAGTTCCTCCTCCCTTCCCCAGACTTTGCAGCTAAATCCACATTTAATAGAGATTAGAAAAGGAATCCTAAATGCTTGCCCTAAATCCCAACCACCACAGCTGCAAGAAAGAGAGAGAAAGCCAAAAATGAAACAGTGTATCCAGTCATTAAAATGAGAATAAGAAAGCCCATGAGGTCATCCCGTCCAGGCCAGCTTGCCAGGCCGCGACTCACCGGGCGCCCGCGCACACCCCGCGTCCCTTGCAGCCCCACAGTCGAACAATTTTAGGGGAAGCAGCACCTCCAGATGCCAGTATCCCGGCAGGAAACCCACTTCCTGCCATGCCCACGTGTAGCACTGGGGGCTGTGTGAATTTAAGGTGAGTTTCTCAAACCAGAGGCCCCAGAAACTGCCTTTGAGGACTCTGGCATAAGATCAATATAAAACCTGGCATTTGTAGGATGTTTCCAAATCTTTTTTTTCCACAGGCCTTTTATCACTATGATCTCATTTGCTTTGCAGAGCCAGCTCTTGGCAAAAGAGCTGATGATATCAGACCCATTGGACAGATGAGAAAATGGAGGTGCTGAGAGTTTGAAAACTTTTTCTAATTTAGAAAAACGATATGGAGACAACCACCTCATTGGGTGGTTGTGAGAATTTAAGCAAACAACCCAGCCCAGCCCTGAGCCCCAGAGGCTGTGTCCACCCTGAAGGGCACCTGGAAGGGATGCCTTTTTCTAATTTTCTAGCATGTGGCCTTGGGTTGGAGCTGCAGATGAGAGACCCACAGGTCCCAAGAAAGAAGCAAGGTCCAGGAGCAAGGCTGAGGGTTCTCTCGAGCCTCACCTGCCCCACCCTTGATGTCTCCCACCTCTGATGTGTGAACTTGCTTCAGGGAGACCGTGGCCCCAAGTTCCCCCCTGCTGAGAACCGGGAGCAGGCTCAGACCCTGCCAGGGAAGAGTGTACTCAGAGGGCTCCTTGGGAGGGAGGGTGGCAGACAGTGGACTATTCCCTGGGAACTGTCTTCCTCTTTGGAGATAGGGAATGAGTGCTCCTGGGGCTGGGATTCTTACTGCGGGTCTAGTCACAGTGCTCATATCCCACCAAGCGTCACAATCAGTTTACAGGGAGGCCTGGAAACTCCACGGGGAAGTGTGTGCTACATGGATTCGTTCCTGTCAAAACAAATGGGCAGTTTTCACAACGCCTGGACGTTTACAAAAATACCACAAAGGTTCAAAATGTTGTTGGAGGTAACAAGGGAGCTGTGACTGTGAGCTGAAAGCGAGTCCTGGCAGCCCAAGGGGTGGAGTTTCCTTAGAGTTTCTGATTCTGTAGGTTTCGGGTGGTACCTGAAAACCTGTCTTTCTAGCAAGTTCCTGGGTGAAGCCACTGTTGCTGCTCTGGGGACCACACTCTGAGAACCCCCAGCTTAGGCATAAAGGGCTCTCTAGAGAGAAGACGTTCTGGCGAGTTGTGACCTCACCATCTCACTGAGATGTCCCCAACATGGGAAACGAGTCTCGTCCACAGGGCAGCTGTGCAGTCAGGAAAGCAGTAAGTCCTCAGTCAACCTTGGTGGAATTCACTGAGGCTCAGGGACTCGTAGACTAATAAAATCCTTAGAGATAAAGGGGTCCAATGGAGTCTAAGTCACTCACTTTCCAGAAGGGGAAACTGAGGTTCAGAGAGGTGACTCTGTGTCCAAGAGGCCTTATGTCTCATTAGGGTCAGACCTGGGGTTACACCGATGCCTTTCCCACCACTTTACAGCAGGTGTCTTGTAAAATTCTCTGTACAGCATGAGCTGGCATTTCAACAGGAGCCTGGTAAACACCTGGGGGCATCCTGAAATACTTGCTGTGAGGAACCGAGAGCTTCTCCACAACGGGATGCTGGGAGATGTTTCCAGAGAACAACTCTTCTCTGTGTGTTCCCTTCACGCTCTGGTTCTGGTCAGTGGCACCCCTGTCCTTTAGTCTGGGAGAACACACAACAACCTTCCTTCTGGATGCACACAACAGGCTTTCAACAGCAACTGGAAGAGGGTTTGTGAGCACATCATAACATGTCAACCCTTGAGGCCTAAGGTGACGGCGTCTGACCCTGTCGACAGCACTTCCAGCAGCATCAGCTTGACTCCCAAGCCCACACGTTGGCCAAGCTGAGTGTCTCTTGCCCTTGCCGTGAAGGTGAACCTGAGCCAGGACAATTTTAAGCAACATTCCCGCCTATGCAACCTTGGAACTATCTCCTCCTCTCAGGGTTGCTGATTTGTTGCTAATCAGCCTCCCTCCCTCCAGCTAAATTCAATCATGACTGTGTAATTGTACAGTAAATATTTGGTGCCATCTGCCTGGGAAGATCCGGGCAGATTTGGAGAAGGGAGTGGCGTTAATAAGGGGAAAATAATGTCATCCGGAGGCCGAGAGGGAGCTCTGAAGTGCGCAGGGAAACAGAAGTAGAGTCCCGTGGTCTTTGTGCAAGTCTAGCCTCTGCTACTTTCTGTCCATGTGGCCTTGAGCCTCCACTTAACCCCTTTGACCCACGGTCTCCTCTTCTGTGAAGTGGGGATATAACACTTCCCAGGGCTGTTGTAGGACTCAAAAGAGTACAGAATAATAACTTATAGCTGCTATTTATTGAGCATTTAATAAGTACCGGGCCTTGTTCTGACTACTTCCCTATGTTAGCTTATTTATTTCTCACACCCACCTTAGGGAGTAGGTGCTCTTACTATTCCCATTTTGCAGATGAAGACAGTGAGGCCAGAAAGGTTAAATAAGTAGCTCAGGGCCTCATGCTTAGGGAGAAGAAGAACAGGGATCTGAACCCCATCCATCCTGTCTGGCTCCGTAGCCCATGCTTTTAACCCACCGAGCAACACTCAGAAATGATGTTGTCTCTTAGACCTGCCATCCCCAGTGTACTCAAGGTGCACCAGGACGGCACCAGTTCTGTGGGGTCAGTTCTTTCCTTCCCTGGAGGCACGGGGCCTGAAAGCTATTGCCCAAACTTGCCTGCCTCCTGCCAAGTGCTTCTCTTCTGCTAAATGTCTATTTGTGGTTTTTTTATTTAATAAAATGATGAAAACAGATGCTCGCCTCCCTGAAATCAGGCTGCTAGTCATTCCCATTCTCACTCCCTTGACAAGCGCTCATTGAGAGATCAGTAGGAGCAAGGCCCGTGGGAGGCTGAGGATGGGACGGGTGAGATGCAGAGCCAAGGCCGTGGGTCTTTGAGGGACTGTGGGAAGCAGGGGGTAGACAAAAGGCAAATGCCCAGGCTGGGGTGGGGGAGGGAAATGGGTTTCAGAAAATGCCATGTTTCATACCCATTCTCAGCAAAGTTCCCACAAGCAGATGATTCATGGGAGCTTAAAAAAAACCTGTAGAAAATTCACTGATACATGTGAAAAATGTAACCGTTTCCAGGACAGTGCAAGAGCACATGGACTAGGAAACACATATGATTTCCGAGCAGCATTAAAGGCTGACTGGAGGGTGGCGATCATGAAATTGAACTGAGATCAATAACAGGGTGTGTGTTTTGCTCCAGCTACACTGGGCTGCACAGGAATAGGGGGAAAGCAGGCAAACATCGATTTCACCGGGGCTGTCAGCCAAGCGAGAGTGATGAAGCGAGTGAGTGGCAAAGGCCATCGACGGGGTGACTATAATGATTTCTTGTGGAATTAAACTAGGGGAGCAGGGAGTAGAGGAAATGAGGGGGTGAAGAACAGAGAAGTAGCAGGATCGATGGACTGAAGGCCCAGGTAAGGTCACAGGTTATTGAAGTTGGAATATACTAGAAGGTGTTAGGAGGGGTGAGCTGGGAAGACAGGAGGTTTAAACTGAGGTTATGATGGGACTGCAGTTATTATAATTACAGGGTCAAGAGAATAAGGGGGGCAGTGGCTGAGATACAGCGAGGATAAGAATACTGGAGGAACGGAAGTCAAAGCTACTGACGGGTCATTCGTGCGCATGTTGAAATCACCAAGAATTATGGCAGCAGTAACGCCGGAGACAGTGGCAGTGAGCCAGGACCTAAAGCTGTGCTAGGAATAATCACAAGGATTTTTAATTCCCTAAGAATGACCAGAATCCCTATGAAGCAGATGAAAGTGTCATAAAGGGACAGAGAAAAAAACAAGCTTATCGCAAGTTGCAAAGGGACACTGGGGAAAAAAATTAAGGCTGTTTTATTATGAGAGGGAGGGAGGGAGAGAGAGAGGAGAGAGGGAGGGGAGAGAGAGAGATGTGGCTCCTGTGGCCACCTCGGGTCATTCTGTCCCCATGTACCTCCAGATTGTGACTAGCTCTCGGAGATTTCAGGCGATTTCATGGATATCTCAGAGGCAGTTCGGACTATCTTTGATTTTTGCCCCCAGCATGACTTAACCTGCAAGCCCCCTGCATTTAGGGCCCTAACTGGGGCACTGACTTGGCCAGGCTGGAGAGCCCAGTCGATTCTTCCCTCTCCAGGTTCCTCGTCAGCCAGCCACCAGCTGCTGGCCACCGCGCCAGACAGTTCTCAGCGCACTCGACGGGCCACGGCTTTCTCTGAATGAATCATGCGCTGCTCACATCTTCCCCCAGAACCACTGGGGACACCCTGAAAACGCGATTGTACTGTATTAGGGAGACATCCTGGACTCCTTAATGGGACCTAAGACACATCTTAGATTCAATTAGCCAATCATTCCCCGCTTGGTAACATTTTCCAGACATTTGTGCAAATCTGGGGGGCACTTGTAGTTCTCTCTACACCAATACGTACGATGCTGGGAGGAACCGCTAACAAGCCAAATAACAGAGCCAGGGCCGGAAAGGGTTTCTGAGGGCCAGAATCAAATGCCAAAGCTAGCAAGATGGATCTAACTGGTATAAATGTCAAGTCCTGCACGTAAGGCTCAAAAAACCGCCTGTATAAACCATAGGAAAGGAGACGCCTGGATGGATAGCCAGTCACATGATAAAATCTCAAACCCTGGTGGCAAGTCCCAAGCCTTGTCTGTCACAGAGCCCAGAGTCCAGGGGAGAGGATGGTGTCAGGGGACCCCTTCCTGCACCCCAGCACCCACCCACGACCAGGAGAAACCTTGTAAATGTGGCAACTGTATGTCCGGGGTTCTCTCGTGTTCTCGCCCACATTCTGTCCCAATGTGTGTGTCTGATATGCCCTGGCTTTCAACTAGGTTCAGAAAATGAACAAGGTGGGGACCATTAGTATCCTGCCTTCCCGATGAGGACCCTGAGGCTTAGCTTAAATAACCAGTCCACTGGCACGGAGCAAATGAGCGACTTCAAACCCAGCTAGTCTGAGTCTAGTCCCTGCATTTCTAGTGAAGAGTCTCCTCTGAGCAGGAAAATGTCCTAGAGAAGAGCCTTACCCGTTACCCTCCCAGTTACCAGCTAATAAATTCATCTCCAGATAAATGTGGAGAGGACCAGAAGAGACTGGAATGAGACCCAGGAGTTAAAGCTCAACTCCAGACACACTCCCTAAGTCTAAATGGCCTCTTCACCCTCTGCCCTGGGCCAGTGCCCCGGGGGCTTCCCTTGCCTTAGGCTCCAGAGGTTCACCTGCTGCACCTACCCCAGCCCAGAAGTGCCTTCTGCTGGGCCAGGTAGATGATAGTAAGCACAGTTAACTTAATATGCAGCCATGTCACCCCCAAAATACCGTGTTTACCAGCCTGCAAGCTCCCTCAAATCATAATGCAAACCTCTGAGGTCACAACTGGTCCTCCTTCACCTCCACTTGGCCAATGCCTGGCTCACGGCTGGCACATGGAAGGCAGCGGACTGAAGGCACTAGGGCAGAGCTGTGGGGATGCTGCAGACATGGAGAAGTTGCAGTCCCTGGCCTCGGGGGGCTTACAGCCCAGGGGGTCAGCAAGACAAGCATACAAATGACTGCAGAATGAGGCAGGGTAAGATGAATGATTATTAGATAATCCTAATCATGACATTTGCTTAGCCCGAGCAGCCTCAATCACAAAGAACAGCCACTAGAGCTTGTACTTCTGATTGAGGAGGCATGAACCCAGCAACGAGAGAGAGCAGATACAGGAGTCCCCCCTCATCTGCAGTGTCACCTTCTGCAGTTCGTTACCCGCCGTCAACCACAGACTGATAATATTAAATGGGAATTTTCAGAAATAATCAATTCATCACTTTTAAATTCTATGCCATTCTGAGTAGCGCGATGAAATCTCGCAACGCCCCCACCTGGGAAGTGAATCATCCCCTTGTCCAGCATATCCACGCTGTATATGCTCCCTGCCCATTAATTATCAGAGAGAGAGAGAGAGACCACATTCACATAACTTTTACTCCAGTATATTGTTAAAATTCTTCTATTTTATTATTAGTTATTATTGTCAATCTCTTACCATGCCTAATTTATAAATTAAACTTTATCACAGGTATGTATGTATAGGAAAAAACGTAGGAAGGATCTGGTACTACCCACGGTTTCAGGCATCCACTGGGGTTCTTGAACATACCCCCACAGATAAAGGATGCCTACTGCAATCTCTTTTTCTTGGCCAGCTACTCAGAATAAAGGTAACAATATACATGCAGATGGAGGGGGTTTCCGTGGTCTTCCCCCACATACACCTGCTCCAAATGCCTGGTTGGAGAAGAAAGTAAGAGATGATCGGTGGGCAAGGGATGCTGCAGCTGGCCAGGCTCCCTGCACCCCGTTTTCTTCCCTTGGCTCTGTGTGATTTTTATCAGAGACCCACTTGTCCCAATGAGCTGTGCGAAAAGCCATTGATACCACTCAAGGAGTCATGTACCATGTGCTTTTCTCAGGGACACATGAGATATGGTCTCAATGTTGACCTTTATTCTAGGAACTTCTTTCCGACATCTACAGGCAGAACAACAGTTCACGGCAAATGCTGAAATTTCAGTATTGTCAGGTGTGCTCCGTGCACACTTACCAGCTGTTACCAAGAAGAGCATTTGCAGAGCAGAGAGAGATGGGTGTCCAGGGAGGGATGGAGTCAGTCAACCTGGCTGTAGACACACACACTGTGAAGTTGTTGGGTTTTTTAAATAAGTTTTTATTTATTTCAGAGAAGAAGGGAGCAGGAGAAAGATAGAAACATCGATGTTGCCTCCTGCATACCCCCTACTGGGGATTGAGCCCCCAACCAGGGCATGTGCCGTGACTAGGAATAGAACCAGCGACCTCCTGGCATGTGGGCCAACATTCAACCAACTGAGCCACACCGGCTGGGCCATGCTGTGAAGTTTTTAAGCAAAATGCACTTGCTAATGTCATGATGAGACTTCTCTGTACATTTCCTTTTCGTTTGTTTCAAGAAGGTTCTGGCGAATGAGCCTGCGTCTCTGGGTAGCAGTGATGCTCCATAAATTGGAGACATGGGCCAATGGGGCCCCGAGGAATTCTGGGTTGACACTAGCTCAAATTTCATTTGTCCCTGCTGACTGTCATAAATTCCTTTAGGAACACAGCTCGCTAAGGCCAGCAAAATGGAAAAGAAAGAAAGAAAAAATATGCCACATCACACCAGCCTCCTCTAGTAACTGTTACAGGAGCTGAAAGAAAAGAGACGTCGTATGAGGCTCAACAACCGTGGTTTCCAGAACCCTGGACAATTTTCTTTGTGAGGAAGCCAAAGAGAGAACTGCCCCAGGTTAACCCTGGAGAAAGTAGCTTCCAGGGAATTGAATTTCCTTGCAAGGTAAAGCCGTTTGCTAAAGTTTCACTTTGGAAAAGTCTCCTCTCAGAGTGTATCTTACAACAGGCTTTCTCTTAACCGGTGAGAAGTATAAAGAAGCCCTGAAAGAGCCGATGGTTTGAAACCTCGCTGGCTTACAGAATACGATCGGTATTCTGGATCAAAACCCCTCTCACCATCTTTCTCCCTTTCCCAAACTGAGAAATGACTCATATCCTATCTTAGAACTGTAACGCGCACACACACACACACACACACACACAGCCTCCCCCAGCACGAGACAGTAGAAAGGACTGGAAAACAGGTGATTTCTTCCCTCTGCAAAGTGAACAACAGCGTACGTGGCGTTTGAAAAGCGAAATGGCATTTGACCCATAGGAGCGTTTTAACTTTCTTAATAAGTTGGACAACTGCCCCATCTGCTTCCTGAGCGTTCGGCCAGTGGAATCAGCAGCGGAGCCGCGGCCCGGGAGCAGCGACGCGGCCAGGCGGCGAGCGGCGAGCGCCAGGAGGGAGAGGCCCCGACACGTCGCGCCTGGCCCCGGGCGGGCGGCAGCCCTCCAGCAGCAAGGGCAAAGCTGGCGGCCGGGACGCCCCTCTCATCATTCAGGTCTGGCCGAGTTACGCGAACACGGGAAACCCCCCTTTGCGCTAAGGGCTGGGGATACAGAATGAGAACCAAGCTGGGCCTAGAAGGAGCTGATCACCTTGCAGAGAAGACAGATTCATGACTGATAAAAACATGAGCAACCAGAGCACCGATCCCACGACGGTGGGTGGGAGATGCGCAAAGAAGCTGATGGGTACAACATTAAATTGTTTTATAGAATTCTGTTATTATAGGATGAGCGGGTTTTGGCCAGGCAGAGGTGGGGTGGGCATTTTAGGCGGAGGGTCAGCATGAGCGAAGGCCTGGAGGCCAGAGCACAGGGGGTGCACACGAGCGTGGGCAACTGCAGGTGACGTGGTGTGGCTGAATCTCAAAGAACAGGATGGGCCCCTGGCCGGTCTGGCTCCGTGGTTAGAGTGTCGGCCCATGGACTGAAGGGTCCTGGGTTCAATTCCAGCCTCTCCCCCCTGAAACCTCTGCATGCACACCTCCATCCCGCTCTCCACAGTGACTCCCCAGGCACCTAGATTGCTCTCTCTAGGACAAGTTCATTCGGAAACTTGTCCTCTCTCCCCACTTCAATACAACGCTTCATTTCCTCCATTCTTATTTCACTTGGCTTAGGTTTCCACTCCCTAAAATACACGGAGATGGTATATTACACAAAAGGAAAATTATTGAGCCAGCAATCTGTTTCCTCATCACACACAGCGCTTGAGCAAATGCTCAGCTCCAGCTGCTTTAGTTGACTCCGTTCCGCTTAATGCCAAATGTCAGGGTTGCTATGGAAGTCAGAAATAACGTTTCAGGAATCCCTCACACCCTTGGTGACTTTGGTTTCTAGGCTGTTCTACAAATAGTCTTTCTTGCAGCTAATCATGAAGATGAAGATCAATGAGGCCGCACATTTAATGAACTGAAACAGTATTACTTACAGACCTGATCACTGCAAAGCACCGAGGACATGCATTTTGAAGTTGAAAAGGGACCTCAAAGACCGCATTCAATCTCCCCGGTCTACAAATGTGGTGCAACGGTGGGCAGCCTTCTGTCTCCCAGGACACCCCCGTCCCCCCACACCACACACATTCTCCACCCTGGGCAAGTCACCTGCTCTCTCTAACGTTCAGGCTTCTCTTCTGCAACATGGAGACAATGACTGTACCTGCCTCTTAGGGTTGTCATGAGGATTAAATGAGTAAATATATGTAACAGGATGGTGCCTGGCACAAATAGTCAAAGAACCATTTATATTTGTTATTAGTATTATTACTCCCACCTGGTACTGTGTTGAGAACTATATGGTAGCAAGGCGCCGCTGCAAAGAAAGCCCTGGACTGGGCGTCCAGGGAGCCGTGTTCTGGTCCCCACCCTGCCACCAGCTAGAAGACTGGGGCCACGTACCCTTTCTTTTTTGACTACGGCACTTTGATCTTTGGGGCCGGACTGAATGGGGCCTCTCAGTTCCTTTCCAGCTTTGGATGCTCTGCTGCTTCTCACAACCACCATTTGTGAGGTAGCAAAACTGCACGTATGAGTGAATCTGATGGTACAACTTTTCCCATTTTAAAAATAAAATTCATTAAACTGTCTTGCTAATTACACATAGTCTCTAAAGTTCTCATGTCTATAGAGGTTCTTCTCTAAAGCCAACATCTGATTTAAGGTTGGAAGAGAAAAAAACTGCTACTTTATCTTTAAATCAGTGGATGTTCAAATAGATAAATAAAAATGAATATTAATAATGTGAATGAATGTCACCTCATTTATTCGGTACACATTATTGGGGGGCTACCATGCCAGGTGCTTTAGACCGCAGATGAAAAGACCTGATTCCTAGCTTTACAGAGTAGAGTGGGATCTGTTAACAGCACTTGGTAACGTGTGAAGTGTTTTTAATAATATATTTTTAAATCAACACGCCGACAGGCGGGGGGAGGCCCAGGAGCCACAGTTGACTAGGAGCTCAGTAAGGAAAGGGGATGATGCCCTGGCCAGTTTGGCTCAGTGGTTTAGAGCATCAGCCCTCGGACTAAAGGGTCCTGGGTTCGATTCTGCCCAGGGGCACATACCTCGGGTGCAGGCTCCATACCCAGCTCCGCTCGGGGCCGTGCCAGGGAGGCAACCAATTGATGTGTCTCTCTCACACTGCTGTTTCTCTTTCTCTCCCATCCTTCCACTCTCTCTGAAAAGCGATGGAAAAAATACCCTCAGGTGAGGGTTAAGAGGAGGAGAGGAAGAAACGGGGACAACAGCACTGTCGGGAAAAGAGAAGCCACCCAGGCTGTGCCTCTGCAGAGCTAGAGGGTCCTGAGCGCGGAACAACGGTCCAGGACACCATCCTGTACTTAAGGGAAACGTGCACAGGGTCACTTCTCCCTCCTGCCAGTTGGGCATCTCAGCGGGACGTGCCTTTGGACGCCTCCCAGACACCCGTGTGAGCGCAGAGCTGGAACCCACACGGCCCTCGGTGTGTATCTGCTGAGCACGCCAAGTTTCAGCCACTGTGGCCGTGGGGTTGTTTTATGTCGCAGAGGCCTGCAGGCGGGGGTTGTGCCCGTCTCGCCCGTGTCTGGGGCTGGTTGGTTGGTGATTCTGTGCCAGCCCTGACTCACTCTGACCACTGGCTGGGGCGAGTGTCTACGTGAGCAGGACCATGTGGCAAGAGGGGGAGGCCCCACGCAGCGCCGGGGGACACGGCTGAGTCCCGGGCTGCTGCTGGTCCCTCGCTCCACCTTAGAGGAGCAACAGTGTCCCTGGGCTCCGGTCCCCTCATCCCAGCTTCTTAACTGTCCACGGCAGCCTGGAGAAGCCCAGGACCCCTTCTGGGAATAAACATTTTAAACACCTCAAATAAAACGCAATAGCCTCGAGGATGGCCGTTACCGACAGAGCTGGGGAATGCCTGTCGGCCAAGATGCGGAGGGGGGAGCCTGACGCATCGCTGGGGGTGCACAGCGGCGCTGCTGCGGGACAGCCCGTGGCTCCTCGGAAAGTGTGACAGAGAATTACCGCGTGTCCCCGCAATTCCATCCCTAGCACTCATCCAAAAAGCGGAAAGCGGCGACTCAGGCGGTGTTCGTATAATGCCCATGGCAGCATTACAACGGCCGAAAGGTGAAAACAATCCAAGGGTCCAGCAACAGACAAGTGGATAAACAGCGTGGGGTGTGTGTGTGTGTGTGTGTGTGTGTGTGTGTAATTCAGCCATAAGAAAATGAATGGACCTTGAAAATATTAAGTGAAAAAGCCAGACACAAAAGAACAAATGTTATATCATTCCCCTTACATAAGGTATCTAGAATGGGCAAATCCGCAGAGACAGAGAGTAGAAAAGAGGCTGCTGGGGGCAGAGGAAGGGGAGGGAGTTATTTCTTAGTGCATGGAGTTTCTGTTTGGGAGAATGAGAGAGCTCTGGAAATAGTGATGATGATTGCACAACAGTGTGAATGTCTAACCACCGGGGTGCACACCTGAAGCTAATATAATATTGTATGTCAGCTGTAATTGAAAAATAAAAAATGATTAAAAAAAAAAAGAGCCCTAGCCGGTTTGGCTCAATGGTTAGAGCATCGGCCCACAGACTAAAGGATGTTGGGTTTGATTCCAACCAAGGACTCGTACCTCGGTTGCAGGCTTGATTCCCGGCCCGGCTGGCGCACCTGCGGGGGCAACCAATCGATGTGTCTCTCTCACATCAATGTCTCCCCCCCCCTCCACCCTCTTCTCATCCTCGGGTGAGATTAAAAAAACAAAATAAAATGAAATAAAGAGCTGACCATGGGAAGCAGCCTCTCGCAGCCTTTGCCAGGTCTGAGCCCTTTAGACGGGACCCCTCTGCAGCAGGCTCCGTGGTCCAACCTGACTTTAAGGCCTCGGGGCTCGCCTCCCAGGGCTTCTCACGGCCAAATGCCTGCTCTCCAAAGGCCCTGAGCCCGAGTCCTCGTCTGCTGGCCCGCATCTGGCCTCCGCCCCTTCCCCGCACCAGCTCAGCATCCTCTCTGACGGCTTCCTCCCTGGCTGGCTGTGGGCTAAGGGCAACTGCTCCCCCCTCCTCCCTTCCGGCCCCAGTGTCCTCTGAGCATCCGAAGTGCACACACCGCCCTCCTTTCATCCTTCCCTGCAAATCGGCCTCCTCTGGACAGACTGAGAGAAAGCTTTTCTGAGCCAGGGGGTCTGATCCTTGGCTTTTGAAAAATCTTACTTGGAACCGGTTTCCCATCCTGGCTGAGTCGCACTGGGCTCCCTCGGCAGCCTTCGGACGCTGGCGGCCCGACCTCCTGGGTCTGTCCAACCTGCTCTAAGGACTCAGAAGCACGTGACGGTGAGTTAACAGGAGCCACACTGCTGAAGGCTCTGCACGTGCCTCCCCAGGGCCTGTCAGTGACGGTCACGTCACCCTGCAACGGGAACGCAAAGTGACTCAGCGCGCGAAAGGCGGCTGCTTAGGAACAGGCCCCAGACGACGTACTGTCCTCCGCCATCCGGGAAGGCGAAAGGCGAAGCAACGGCCTGGAATGGCACTGCGCCCCTGAAGTTCGTATGTTTACGTCCTAACTCCCAGGACCTCAGAATGTGCCTGTATTAGAGAGGGAGGTAATTCAGATAAAATGAAGTCATGCGGGTGAGCCCCAACCTAACATGACTGGTGTCCTTCTGGGAAGAGGAAACGTGCATGGAGACAAGGCCCTGTGAGGACGGGGGGACGGCAGCCCTCTGCAAGCCAAGGAGAGACAAAACCAGCCCTGCCAACGCCTTGACCTTGGACTTCTAGCCTCCAGAACTATGAGAAAGTAAATTTCTGTTGTTTAAGCCACCAGCCCATGATTATGTTATGGCAGCCCTAGCAAACTAATCTACAACTCAAGTCTCTGTGATATTTTCTCTCAGGAGCAGATGAAATGTTTTGGGTTGATTACTCAAGGCAACTCTTTGAAGTAGCTTCCCTTGTATTTTCAGTATCTAATAGATTTAAATATTTAGACATGAATTTTTTAAAGGAAAGATTTTCTTTATAATCATTTCCAAAGAATACAAAGTACTATTTTAATACTTTCACTGGGGACTTAGAGAAAGAGTATAGAAAGCATTTTATCAAATTTGCAAGTGATTCTAATTTGCTAAGTTAAGGAGAAAAAAGAGATTAATCAAGAGTGATTAACCTAAATGAAGATGATAAAATTTAATACAAAAATGTAAAGTATTCCACTTAAGTTAAAAAAAAAAAATCTGCTATGTGACAGCTATTAAGCCATGCCTACTAACGGCTTAATGATTTGCCTTGACTACAAAAACCTAATGCAACTCCCCTGTAATCAATCTTTCGTTCTTTTCATTAACACTCCCAGAAGTAAAACCCGGGGACTCAACAGCCTATATGCTGCATCACTACGAAATTCTCAGTTTCTCCCTTGTTTACCAAAATGTTATTTCAAAGACTCCTAAGGTAGATTTTCCTTGGAAAGCAAATATTTAGCTTTTTTAAAACTAGAGGAGAAAGTCCTCATGTTCTGGTTCCTTTCCTAATTCTGCAGGCACCTCCCCAGAATCCTGGAATGTACGAGTTTGCCCATTAGAGATTTACTTAACCCTCTACACCCAAGGCTTGAATATCCCTGATGCCTGAGGAGGAAATTCGTTGGCGGCTATAAAGTTTCATATAGAAGAAAAACCTGTTTCCTTGAAAGCACAGGTGTTTGGTGCCGTATCGCCTCCTTTTTAAAATTGATTTTAGACAAGAAGGGAGAGAGAGAGAGTGGGGGAGGGAGACGTTGATTGGTTGCCTCTGTTGTCTTGTTTTTAACAAAAAGAAGAGATAAAGAAGAGTTCTAGAAAAGGGAATAAACAGTTTAATAGAAAACGGGAGAGAGAAGGAGAGAAAGAATCTGTTGGGGGGGGAAATTCATTGCTAGGAAAGCTTTTAACCTTGTGGCTTATTAGAAGTCAGATACTGTGCTTTTGGGGGCTCTTCGCATGTTAATCACAAGATAGGAATGAGGAATTCACTTCATAGTTTATTAAAAAAATGGACGATAACAGAGGCATTGGCTTATACATAAAACAGCATGTGCTTGAAGAGATGTATTTTATGGGGAACAGCACGCCCGGGCTGAGCAGCAGTCACGACACTCATCGGTTCCATGGTAAAGACACACAGCGGACACTCATTTCTCTGGATGTGCGTTGTTAGACCCTGTGTTGAGAGAGGCTGGCTCCCTGTACAGGCTTGAGGCCCATCTCTGTCAAATCCTCCTGGGTAGAAAAATGCTAGCGGTTTATTTGCAAAGCTTGGGAAGGGGCGGACCCAGGCTACAGTTAGTTTACACTCTCCAGCTGCAAGTTTCCCTGCAGATGTTACTCATCTTGCATTGTCTTTCTGGCTCGTGCCCCAGAGCATCTCTTCTTAAAATCTTTTCCTCCTCTCCACCCACATCCCATCGCCCAGTTTCTCTTCTGCAATGGTTCTCAAACTGAGGTCTCGGGAACTTTAACTTCACATGCCACAACCTAGACCTGCCCAATCAGACACTCTGGACGTACGGACCAGGAGTCCGTGTTCTGATAAGCCTTCCAGGAGCTTCTGATGCACAATGAAATTTCAGAACCACTGCTCAGCTGCCTGACGTTCGGCCCAATCCCTGCCTGATCATGCTGATTTATACCCAAACCCGGTCTAATCCCACTGCCCCACCCACCCCTGCCGAATCCTAATCTCCCACCCCCACTCCCCTGCTTGATTCACCTACTCCACCCCCTTCTGTCTCAAAACTTCCCCTCCTTGGCCTCCAGAGTATGGCTCCACCTTGGCTCTCCCACTGGAGAGAGTGAAAGAAAGCCAACCCATCAGAGGAGCCAGAGAAGGGGCTTCTAGAAGGCAGAGGAATCGTGGATTGTCGTCACATCCTAGGTAAGACCTGAGATCACTGACTCCAACCATCTCCCTTAAGAGATGAAGAAATGGAAAAGAAAGGAGACCTACACAGTCACTCGCTAATTAAGAGTCAAACCAAGACTGGAACCATACAACTGAATCTTCCGGATGAGTCATTCACTCAGTCCTTCCCACACACTGAGTTTTTGCTGTGGGCAGGACCAAAGCCGGGCCTTGAGGTCTGGTGACCCCAGGTATAACCCTCCCCTGCATCAGCATCTTTACCGACCAAGCACAGCAACTCCATTCTAGCCAGTCAGGACAGTGCCCTTTGGACCAAGCAAACTTCGAGGATCTGGAGTTCTCTGGCCAGAATGCACTTTTCCACCAAAGACTGAAGACTCTGTTCCCCCAGCTGGAGCTGAAACACCAAAAATGAGACACCAAAGACAGGCTCAGGAGCAGAGCTGTCTAGCCAAAGAAGGACCTGGCCCCAGGGCCGGCTCCTCCCAGGGCCACCTCCCAGCCGTGCCGTCCCACAGCTGCGCTGCCTCATGACTGAGCTGTCACACTGAGCTGTTCCACAGCTGTGCCGTCCTCACAGCCGTATCACAATTGAGCTGTTTGCACTGAATCAAGCTTCCTTCTTCACTGCACCCCAAACTGGGGATTCCTGTTGGTGTTGAATTGGTGCCAGTGCCCATCCGCTGACAGTCTGCAGAAGCTTGACAACTTGGCCAAATCACTTAACCTCTCTGAGCCTCAGCTTCCTAACCAGTAAATACGAGTCCCCTCCACAGGTGCACTGAGAAATGTAAAACACTTGGTCCCTGTCCCCCAGGGTATACAGTCTAGTGGTAAAAACGAGGTGAGGACAAAAATGACCAGACTAGGAATCCCTCTGGGGTACATGTCACTGTCATGCCTTGGAATACAAGGCCAACAGAGCTGACACTTCAGCAAGACCTACAGTGTGGGGGGCGGGTCCTGGGAGAGTCTTGCCTGGATGGAAGAGAAAGTGTCACCATGCTATCATCCAAAAGACCCTAACGTTTCTCAATACCTACACTATGTCCCGAGCTATGCTGGCTCACAGGAACTGAAAAGAATTCCCAGCTGCAGAATGAAGAGGGCCGAGCACAAAGACCAAGGGGCCAAGTGCAAAAACTAAGATGGCAACGAGGCATCGTGTGCAAGAAGGGCCGAGTGCCGCAGAAGACTAAGGACACAGGCCTGAAAGAATGTGCTCACTCCACCCACAGCCAACAGATGCAGAGGCTCCTTCCCCGTCGGGGGGAAGGTGCAGTTAGAGCGTGAGCTCACCTTTCTCCATGCCTTGCTCAAAGAATCGAGTTTCTGCTCCACTCTACCAAGCTCAGTCTTGTTCTATTATCTCGAATGGCACTGGGCAGAAGGACCTTGCTTTGGGTCCTGACCTGAAAGGGTTGGAAACAGAAGGAGGTGCAGCTGGCCTGGCGCTGGTTGATCATAGGCCTTGGCCAAGGGAAAATATTCCAGGTGGAAGGAAGAGGGCCCTGGGAAAGCTTAGGGAAGGAAGCAAAAGTTCTAACCACGACAAAGCTCTAACCCACCAGAGTATATCAGACTGGTGGCCGCAGTGGGTCATTTCTCCAGGAGCCAGAAGCTCTGATGGCTTCTAGCATCTGCTTTTCCTTCCTCGATTAGGGTGCCAACAAACATCAATGAGGGGTTGTTTGAGAAAATAAAAGTGCGTCTTCTAGCAGCCAATGGTTAAAAATGTTAATAATTCTCAACCTGGGCGGAAACCTCCATTGGCAACACAGAGCCGGACATTCTTACACTTAATTCCCCAGGCCAGCCAACTCCTCCAGTCACATCGCGAACCCAAGAGGTTTCACCTCCTTATATGAAACACATTGTGCCTTTACTCATATTTTGATGCCAGGCTTAATGAGAGATGTGAGCAAAAATGGAAATAAGTGTTGTCACGTACTGTGATTTCCAAGGAACAGAACCTAGGGCTGTAGACAGTGAGTTCTCGGATTGTCTTCATTAGCTTTATTTTTAAGTAGTAAATGAACCATCGTAAAGAAATTTCACTAAATTCTGTGGCTTCTGGGTTCACTGCCACCCCCAACGACTCTGGATTTTTCCTAGCAGTGTGTGGGGGCAGTTGGAGGGGGCTCCGCTTCCATCATCCCCTGGCCACACTAGGGGGCCAGCCGCCTTTTAAATCTCCGCCTCCCCCTTCTTGAATCCTATTGCCACAAAGTGCTCTCTTGCAGCACAAACACGAATTCTGCACGGGCAATATTGATCGGAAGGGGACTCCACTGTAGCAAAAGGACAAGGTTTCCAAGTTAGTGGAAATCAGATGAGCTAGGTTGGTAAATTCAGAAAAGCACACCCACGTCAGCAAGACCTCGTAAAAGACAGACGCAACAGGGAGAGCCGCCCGGTGCCGGCCAGGACGGTTTGGGTACATTCCCGCACAAGGCGGTTAAGGTCTCAAAGAGGCCAATATTCCCTGGCCGGTGGCTCAGCTGGTTGGAGTATCGATCGCCCTGTACATCAAAAGGCTGCGGGTTCGATTCCCAGTCAGGGCACATGCCTAGGTTGTGGGTTCGGTCCCCAGTCAGGACACATACAGGAGGCAGCCAGTCAATATTTCTCTCTCTCTCTTGCACCTCAAGCTTCCTCTCTCTCTAAAATCAATAAAAGAAACATATCCTTGGGTGACAATTAAAAAATATATATATATCCACACCGGTTGCCCTGGTGACAGGTCCACCCCCATAGGACAGTGATCTACCAAAGGGAAAAAATGTGCAAAAGCATAGCAAGCAGTGATCAGGGGGCAGGGGAGGAGCATGGCCTCCAGTTAGCGTCCCCTGCAGGGGGCTGGAGGAGTTTGGGAGGGCACCTGTGCCACTGATGAGGGAGGGGGAGTGGGTGCAGAGGGCGAGAATCTGAAGGCTTCCATGAGTTTGTGCTCTGGGTACAGAGCACCCTGCGCTCCAACCTGCCAGCATGGCTGCCCAGGAAGAACTTGGGCTGGAGAATGTGCTCGTTTGTTCCCTGGTGGCCTGGGAGTGCAGGTTCACGCTGGCCTTGGCCGGAGCCCAGGAAGGCCGAGGCTATCCAGAAGGCACGGTGGGCGGAAAGGCAGTAAGCGGTGATCAAGGCCGTTGCCTGCTCAAGTCCGCCAGAGGCTCCCACCCTTGCAGAATGAAGCCCAGACTCTGTGGGAACCCTGAGGTCCTATGTGATCTGGTTCCTGCCTCCTCTGGGCCTGTCTCCAGCTCAGACCACCCGCCTTGCAGACATGGCATCCTGACGGCATGACCAGGGCCCGCCTCCAGGCTCCATCCTCACTCTGCTCCTACCCCCCGGCCCCTCAGGGCTCCACATGGTCACAACCTTCACCGTTTCAAAGTGTGCTCTGGGGACCCCTAGGGGGCCCCAAGACCCTTTCAGAGGGTCTACGAGGTCAGAACTATTTTCATAATGGCACTGTTTGCCTTTTAGATTCTCATTCTCTAATGAGTGTGGAAGTACCAAAAGTTTAATGATGTTTTAGATTCTCCATTTCAAGTAACCTTTAAGAATCTACCACTTGCCAAATTTTAAAGTCTATCAAACAAGAATATCCACAATTCTATTTTAAACAATTAAAATGCTCCTCCTTCGTCTGACCACATATCTGTGGTCATATTTTCTTCATGTAGTCTAACCAAAACAGCATTTCATAACGAAATGAGTGGGTGAGAAATGAGAAGCCAGCTGTCTTTGATTAAGCCAGGCATTAAACAGACTCGTAAGAGTGCAGAACAGTGCTATTCTTCTCACCAATTTTTAAAATTTAGAAAATACTGATTTTTTTATACAAATACCTTATTTCAGTTATAGGTTATGTTGTGGGCTTATTCTTATTATTTCTAATTTAATTAATTAATATTTTTAAAGTTCTCTGTGTCTCTTTCTGATCCAATAAACCTTGATAGCTCTAACTCTAACCTACATAAACAAAAGCTCTTCCAGACCCTCAATAACTTTTTAGTACAAAAGAGTTCTGCAACCAAGAAGTCTGAGAACCACTCACTGCCTCATATGGAGCCTACAGCACACAGCGTGGACCGTCGCTGAGCTTGGCTCTGCTGCTGTGCACAGGTTCCACCAAATCAACGCTTTCTTTACATGGCTGTCTCCCCCGCTACAGTGTGCTTCCTGGTGGTGGTGCTCTTTAAGTTCCCGTGCCTGGCAGGGAGCAGAAAATTCCAGATAACAGGATGAAGTAAGAGACAAGCCCCTGTGGACGCACATCACAGGCTGCTGCTGAGCAGCCTGCAGTCGTTCACAGGAGGGGCAGATAAGGGCGTCCTATTTTCTTAATTAACTCAAGTTGTTACTGGAACTCTGGCCTGAATTGAGACATAAAATATAAGCTTTAAAAAAATCCGGTGCCTGGCTCAGCTCAGTGGTTGAGTGTCGACCTATGAACCAGGAGGTCACAGTTCAATTCCCAATCAGGGCACATGCCCGATCCCCAGTAGGGGGCGTGCAGGAGGCAGCCCATTAATGACTCACATCATTGATGTTTCTCTCTCTCTCTCCCTCTCCTTCCCTCTCCCTCCCTCTTTCTGAAATCAATAGGAACATTTCTTCTTTTTTTATATCCAAAAATTCAAACAAAAATTAACCTAAGAAACAATTCTGTTTCTACTCTGTTAAACTTTCAGAGACACCCTTGTAATGAAGTAACAGTGAAATGCATTAGGCCACTGGACATCATCAATACGGCCACCAAAAAAGTGCAGCATGGCTTGAGCAATGTTCGGAACATAGGAAACAAGAAAAGCAAACACCCACAAAACACAAGGTACGAATGAAAAGAAGGTCGTCCAAACTCAGAGCAAGGACTGCAATGAGCATGGCTCCTCCACCTCCGTTCCCTGTCCGAGACCAAAAGCAGACCGCTCCTGAGAATCCAGGCCCAGGCTGTGGGCTCTGCCTTCCAGGTTCATGATTCCCGCTCACTCAGCCACGCTCACAAGCCGAGCAGCCTCCCAGCATGCCCGGGAGCGGCCCTCTGCCACTCCCTGGGCGGGGAGATGCGCCACCTTCCATCCTAGTCTTTGTCCCTGAAACATTCTCCGCCAAAATAAGAAATAGGAGGCAATACTGGATGTGGGGTTCGCGCCTTTGGCAAAAGAGCTTCTAGCTCTGACCTGAGAAGACGGGGGCTGCCGCTTCAGGGCCTGAGCTTAGGGCCAAGGAGGGCAGAGAATGCTGCCCACTGGGGAAGGCGCTGGGGTGTGCGCATGTGTGACAGAAACATTGATTGACTGATTGATTGACCGACTGATTGATTTTGAGCCAAGAGAAAGAATATGCTTTTCTGGCGAAGTGTGTGGTGGCTCATTCCCAAAGCGGCCCGGTCAGAAACCCGACTGTGCGTTCCCTGCAGGTGACCTAGGAATCAGGCATTTCCAGTTCTCTCTATATACTTTATACATGTTTATCATCTTGAAATTTGTTTCTAAAAACCCTTTAATCAGCATACTGCACATTCCCCAGTCCTTTCCGCAGCTGCAGAAGCCTTATGTTTACATCAGTATGGAAACAGAGATGCTCAGGACACTAAAGTGTCATGGGGTCATCGTTTAGGTCAACATCAGTAGAGCCCAACCTCCTAGAACAGGGCTCTCTGGGCCCTTTGGTATCTGGTTGTAACTTTGGATGCTGAGGCCACCAGGCCACCGGGAATGGTAGTCGTGGTAAACCTACATTCATTGCATACCTACAATTTACACACTGTCTTACCTCAATTCTCCTCACAGAAATATTCCAAGGACAGCACTGACAGTGCATTTTATGGGTGAGAAGTGAACGTCAGAGAGATGACACCACCCCCGTGTACGCCTCTGGTAAGTACCAGAGCCGGGATGTGACCCAGGTCTACGCTAACCCCCAGCCTCTGCCACTGGCCAACCTTCTGTTAGCCCCACGTCCTAGGCTTACCAGAGCCCACACTGCAACCGGGACCACTTATTCATATCCCGCGCGCTTCCGTGACCTTTCATTTCTCCCAGAGAAAGAAAAACTCACCTGAAGAAAACATGTTCACTGGGTGGGCATCAAAGCCCCGGCTTCCTCCGTTCCCAACAGCACACTGTCCCCACCTCTCTGCGCCCACTCCTGCCTCCCACAGGCCCCCTGCTCGGGTCCCATGCCGCCCATCAGGGGAGCATTATCAACACAGGTTAGCGGGACAAAAACCACGAAAATCCTCATCACGCCCTTGTCCAGAGAAGTCCAGCAAGAGCCTCTGCAGATGGAAAATCTTGCCCTTGCGTCTCAGAGAAAGATCACGAGCTTCCGAGTAAATAGAAGACGTTGGAATAGAAGAGGTTTCCTATCATTATGAAAACCCACGTACAGCCACAGCCTCAAGCCAGGCTGCGCTCATGGCCCGCGAGATCCCCTCTCCCCCAGCCCACCCGGGGGGACCCAGGGACAGGGGGCTCCCGCAGCCGCATGAGCTCATTTTTAAAGGGCTCTTGATTTTGACTGATGAAGACAGAGGGGAGGCTGCTACTTGGGCACCTTCCCCACCCACTGTGGCCTGCCTCCGTGGGCGCTGCCCCCAGCACTCACCCAGGAGGGCCGTCTGGGGGTGGGTCCGCGCGTGTCTTCCTCTGGGGCCGGGCCTCCAGCGCGGCCGCTCCCTGGCCTCCGCGGGGAGGAGGGTCTGCCCGAGGATCAGCAGAAAGCAGCCCAGCAGCGCCTTTTCCATCTTCAAGGCGAGGAAGAGGGGCGAGGCTGTGACAAACACAAGAGAAGGGGGCAGGGTGAGATGCCGGGGCGCCCCGGAACTCTAGTTTCTGCAGACTGCTCCCCGTCTTCTCATGTTTCACACGTGCCCCTTGTACTTAAAATACCATTTGCGTGTGGTCCTTAAGAACTCAGGTAACCAACCCCCGCCGGCGCTCCTCGGGAGCTCTGAGCAGGGCACGCATAGTTGGAATTTTTCATTACTTTGGTCACTATGAGACTGAACAGAAAACTTCAGGGGGAAAATCTACCCTGAAGTTTCTCCTCAACTCAGTTTATGATCAATTATTCATAGTCACATTCTATATCTTGGATCTGAAAAAGGAAAAACCACATCTGAGGATTCCAAGTAACCATATTCCTTCAGTCTAATAATAGTGAATGGCACAAATTGATATATATACATCTCCCCAGGAGTTCATGGGTGGGTGGCATAAGGTAGCATCCCCTGGCCAGCCTCGCAGCCTCCCCCGCACATCTGCTAAGAGGGGGCACGGCGCAGTGGCGCAGGGCTTAGGCTCTGACACCAGACCGCTTGACCTCCGTCAATCTTGGCTCTGACACTTGCTAACCGTGTGTGACCTTGGGAGAGCTACTTGACCTTCTCAAGCCTTATGGGAATATGGGATAATATTAGTTACTTGAGGGAGTTAATACATGTAACTACGGCATTCAGAACAGTGCCTGGCACGCACGGGGAGGCAGGGACAGCCAGCCAAGCCAAGCAGCCGGGGGACGAGAGAAGCAGCTCTCGTGCACGTGAAGAATTCCAACCCTGAGCTGAGTTTCAGGTCCACGGGTGATGGGAGCTTCCACCAGAGCAGCACTGTCTTTACCAGGATACACCTGCCTTTACCCGTTTGCTGTATTGGTCCTGGACAGGAGCTGGTGTGAAGGCTTAGGAGGGAGGATTCGGAGCAGAGAAGTGACACGGTCACATCCAGGCTTTCCCACGATGGCCCATCTCAGGGCTCTACGTGGGCTGAGAAAGGTACGCGGCCACATGGTGAGTGGTGTCAAGACTATTTTGCTTGGGGGCAAATCCTTCCTGGAGAAGGCAATATTCTGGGACTGGGTTTAAATTTATTCTTCCATTACCTATGAATATAATGGGTGCCATGGCAATTTATTAATTGATATAAATTAGGTGGGGAGGAGGGAATATTTAAGGAGGAACGACTTTTAAGTAATATCATTTGCATGTAAAATCTTTACTAAATCCTAAATATCTTACTCTTAGCAATTTCACCCAACGGACTTCATTTCATCCTTACACCTGTCTTGCAGAAATCAGAATTATTATTTCTGCCTTTTTAGAGACGAGGAAACTGAGGCTCAGACAAATTTCATAACTCGACTAAGGTCACACAGCTAAAGTAAGTGACAAAGTAGGGATTCGAACCCAGGCCAAGCAGGCCAACTTGCCAACTCATTGATTAGCAGGAAACTCAATCATGTGCAGGGCACATCACCAGAAGTTGATTCATAAAAGACTATAACTGAGCCACTTTCCCAGGGCAGGAAGAGGGCTGGGCCGGGGCAGGGGCCATTTCCCAGGCTTAAAAAAAATACTCAATAATTAAGCGAACTGTTTGTTCAGCAAATTGCTTCCAGGAATTGAGCTGGAGATGGACTCAGGCCTGTGAGCCTTCAAAGTCCACAGTTTCTCACACTTGCTGCATGGAGGTAGCTCACTTTTCAGTCTGCATTAAAATTATATTAAAAATGGCAAATGTCAGTGCTCGCTTTGGCGGCACACAGGCTAAAATTGGAACGAAGCAGAGAGGGTTAGCATGGCCTCTGCACAAGGAGGACACGTGAATTCGCGGAGTGCTCCACATTTTTTAAAAAACTGGAAATGTTTATTCAGGGGTTACTATGTGCCAGGCACTGAGCCAAGTGCTTTAAATGCATTAAGTGATTTACTTCTTACAGTAACTCGGGGAAGCCGAGTAACCTGAACAAGGTTGTGTAGCCGGTAAAGGGGTGAAGCTCCAGAGCACACTGGCTTATCACAGGTAACTACCCCCCTTTTAAACAGATCAAACTGTTTACGAATTGGACCGGTCCCTTTTCATAGCTTTATCTGTGAGATTCCTTCTGAGAAAAAGAAGGAAACTTAGAAGATTTTTGACTCTTTCTCTGGTCTTTTATTATTTTTTAAATTTTTCAATTACAGTTTATGCGTTTAAGTCTTTCTTTAAAAAAAAAAAAAAAAGCTCTCTCTTCCCTTAAACCTACATTCAAGCTTCCTTGATACTTACCACATTTTATCTGACACTGTCAGTGTGTTACATCATTTATATGCTATTTATTACTTTAATGCTGTTCTCCTTCCTCCAAGCCGGGCAAAAACAGTGGTCCCCCTGGATCTGCAGTTTTGTTTTCTGCGGTTTTGGTTATCTGTAATCGACCACAGTCCAAATATATTCAATGGAAAATTCCAGAAATAAACAATTGATAAATTTTAAATGTCATGCCATTCTGAGTAGGGTGATGACATCACAGGCCTTCTGGGTCCATCCCGACCTGGCCCTGAATCATCCCTCTGTCCAGTGTCTCCACACTGTACACCCTCACCGCCCATTAGACACTCAGCAGCCCTCTTGGTTATCAGATCGCCTGTCAAGAGATCACACACTGCTTGTGTTCGAGTAACACTTACTTTACTTACTAACAAAGCAGAAAAGAAGTGATGCTGGTGGCCCGGCCAGCATGGCTCAGCAGTTGAGCGTCGACCTATGAGTCAGGAGGTCGCGGTTCGATTCCCGGTCAGGGCACATGCCCGGGTTGTGGGCTCGATCCCCAGCAGGGGATGTTTCTCTCTCTCTCTCTCTCCCTTCCTCTCTCTGAAATCAATAAAGATATATTTTAAAACAATAAAAAATATATAAATACTGAAAACTTCCCTTTTTCACAATGCACTGGCATAGTAAGTCACAGGCTGGAAGAAAATATTTGCAAAACATATATCTGATATATTATTTATATCCAGACTATATAAACTCTTATAACTCAATAAGAAAAAGAAAAACAACACGCTTGAAAATGTGAGAAAGATTTGAGCAGTCACATCACCAAAGAAGATATTCAGCTGACAAAATAAACATATGAAAAGATGTTCAACATTCTTGGTCATTAAAAAAATGCAAATTAAAATCGCAATGAGATTCCATTAGAATAGCTACAATCAGAAAGGTTGATATAACCAAGCATTGGCAGAGAACTGTGAAAAAACTGGAACCCCAATACATTGCTGGTAAGAATGCAAAGTGGTGCAGCCACTTTGGCAAACAATTTGGCAGTTTCTATAAAGTTAAACGTACCCTTGCTAAATGACAAAGCGCAGGGCAACAACTGCCCTGGTTTTAACAGCAAAGCTACCAGAACGGCCTAGGTTTTAACAGTTAAAGTCCTGCGCCCTTGCTTTTCCCTTCCTGCTGGCCGGAGTGAGGCCTCCTGGCTGGAGACCCAGCAGTCGCTGGGAACCACGAGGCACCACGGAAGGGAAGCCATGCTGCGTGGTGAAAGCAAGGAGGCCCAGGAGGGGGTCCCTGACCCCACTCTTGCTTTGGACTCACTGCCTTCAGACTTCTAGAACACAAAACAGAAATCAACTTCCTTCTTGAAGCCACTGTCACATTTTTCTGTAACTTGAAACTGACACAATCCTAATTAATAGACTCTAAGTCTCTCCTACTGAATCCATCTGGCAGTAGCACTGAATTCAATCTTCCCAACACATGCTTCTCACGCTCTACTCAGAAACTGTCAGTGACTTCCACATACCATTAGGATAAAAATCTAGATTCCTTAGTTTATCTGCCCAGGCCCCATAATCTGGCCCTGTGTTACACTGCTAACCTCAACAACTCTCCCCCACCCGCCCCACCAACACACCACACCACACGCACGCTCATTAACCCTCCATTTCAGCCCAGGAGCTCCATACAGTGTCCCTTACTCTTTGCTGGTTGGATTGAGTTATGACAACTGAGATCATGGGTAGGTGAATATGTTACCTTATGTGGCAAAAGGGGCTTTGCAGATGTGACTAAATTAAGGATCTTGAGATGGAGAAATTCTTGCCAACACCTTGATCTTAGCCCAGGGAGACCTATTTCAGACTTATGATCTCCAGAACTGCAAGGGAATCTGTGCAGTTCTTAAGCACTAAGTCTGTGGTAATCTGTTACAGCAGCCATAGGAAACTAATGCAATAACCTACAATAGCAATGGGCGTTCCGATGGGGAGTGAGCCACACTCTCCAATGCTAGATTAAGGTTCCTCTGACAATACGCTCAGAAGAACTTTCCAAAAACGCTAGCTGGTCCACATGCTCAGCCACTGACTTTACATGCAGATATTCTGGTAAAAATTTCCGTTTCAACCAACTCACTCTGAGCATTACTACATCCTGCACGCTAGTGGATTAAGTCATATTATCTCATTTAACCCTTACAACAATCCTGTGGCATGGATAGTATCGTGCCCATTTGATGGATGATATAACCGAGGCTCAGATAATAATGGGTATAGCTAATAGATATTCAGCACTTACTCTCAGCCAGGCACTAAGTATTTCATGTGTGTTAACTAATTTAATTCTTCCAATAACCCTATTCCTTATTTACAGATAAGAAAACTGAGGCACGGAGAGTTTAAGTAACTTTTTAAAATTCTTACACGTGGTGCTGGCAGGGCCGAGCCTGGAACCCAGGTCCTTCCGGAGCCGCGATCAACATGCTCCGGGTTGTACCCCCACCACCTCCCATCGATGTCATCATCACCACCTTTACGGACAACAGCCGAGGCCTCAGGAGTGGAGCCCAGCCCTGCCCTTCTCCCTGCGTCCCCTTCAGGGTCCTGCTGGGTAAGGCAGTGGTGGCTGTCCGCCGAGCCACATGGCAAGGTTCAAAAGTGACCTCATGGCTATTCCCTGGCGCTGTTTACTAGCAACAGCGATGACATGGTCCACTCTCGACTTGGCACCTGAGCCTCCTGAGTTACTCCCACATGCACATTAACCAGTGGAGCCCTCCTGAGCTTCCCAAGAACGGGGAGCCCCGGGGAAGGGCTCTCTCAACGGGGCATGTGCTACAGACCGAGTGCCGGGGAACGCGCTAGGACTCTCACCCACTTGACTGGGCTTAGACTCAGCTGCTCACCCTGGGGTCCTCTCATGTCCCCTCTCATGCCCACCCAGCCTCGCACCCAACACCTTGCAAACGCAGCATCTACACCCATCACGCCCTCCTGGCCCGCTTGTCCTGAGACCTGAGCCTGCGTCTACCCCTTTCTCCATCCGTGCCCCGGCCTCACCCCCATCTTCTCTTAGGCACCAGTCAGAGCTGTTTCTAAGCAAACAGTGGGATTTCTTTCTAGAACTTCCAGCAAATTTCTTATTCTTTCTCTGTCTTTCAAGGAGCAATTATCTATTTCCTTTTCTTGAAATCTTGGGGCTCATTTCAAGACCTCTTGCTGACAGAGATATAGGTTGCTTCAGGCAGGACAACCATCGGAGGGTATCTCAGAGGTGGACTCCGCGGTGGCACCTCCAGCGAGTGAGCTCAGGCCTCAGTGGCTCCAGGATGCCTGGGCGTGGACTCTAGAAGCAAAGAACCTTGTAGCCCTGATTTGTAGAAACGAGGCCCAGCAAACTAGGGGCCTGAGACTGGACTTTACCGGCATGAATAAAAATGTAAACAGATAGGGAAACAGAGGCGAAGTGCCACAGGTCTCCGCTTTCTCCACAGGGGACTGAGTCTAAGGACCAAGCTTCAGGGGCTGAGAGAAAACTCTCCAAACCATAAACCCATCCTGGTATATGAGTCTGTCGCTTTGAAAGCAGGCAGGGAGAACTGGGCAGGAGCGGACTCCTAAATGGAAAACTCCAGCTAAATACATGTGGACTGTCTGCCGCCTTCACCTGGCCATGGAGAGGCCATCGTTCTGAATTGGGAAGCAGGTGACTGCTCAAAGGGACTTCTTGCTTTTTCTGGAAAGACAGGTGATGGAACTCACCTAACCTTAGGATGTGCCCGGAACTGTTCTACGGATTTTAATAATCCTCACAGCCCTGTGGGTATTACCCCATTAAACAGATGAGGAAACTGAAGGTCAGAGTAGTTGGGTATCTCCAAAGTCACTCACCTAGGCAACCTGGGCAGGCCAACCTCAGAGTCCCTGCTCTTGACCACAGCCCCCTGCAGCTTCTTGGCTGCCCCACACCTGGAGGCGGACTGAAGGCACCTGGGGCAGATGCGTCCTGGCTCCCGGATTTGTGGCAGTTGGGAACAGGGCCAACAGGTGAGAGGACGTGTTCCTGAGGGGCCACCTTCCTGTGCTTCCAGTCCTGGAGACCTGGAGACCCGAACCAGGGAGCGTCTCCATTTTCCTGTTCTCTCCCCAAACTGTTCTCGGGGTTTCCAGCAGCTGCCATTAAATGCCCCCCCCCCCCCTTTCTCCGCAGTGTATGGAAGCTGGTGCTTAAGCTGCCACCGGGAACCAAAGAACAGAACCCAGACGCCCCGCGCACTCAGATGCCAGCCGGCCGGAGGCGCGCTCGGCATCCACCGGGCTCAACAAGTGCCCCTGCCCCGGCCCGCGGGCACGGGGCGGGCGCCCCGCGGCGGGACACAGCGCCCCAGGGGCCCCGCGCGGCGGCTGCTGTGCCGTGCGCCCCGCGCAGGGAGCGCGCCCGGCTCGCAGGCCCCGCGAGGGGTGCGGGCAGCCGGCCCCCCGCTCGCGCTCCGCCCGGAGGGGGTCTGGGCGATGGGCCCAGGGACGGGGGGACGCCTGGCGCGCGGGGCCGCAGGGCCCGGGGGTGCGGGGTGGGGGGCGCAGCGCCCCGGCTCTGCCTGTCCGTCCGCCTGTCTGTCCCTGAGTCGGTCGGTCCGTCTCTCTGCGCCCGGGGAGGGGTCCGCGGGCGACGAGACCCCGGGGGAGCGCGCGGAGCTCACCTGCGGGGGAAGCGAGGCAGGGACGCGGCCACCCGGGCGCCCCTCGTGGGCCTGCTCGCCGCGACCAGAGCCGCGGCCGTCCTCGGGGACCGCTCGTGGGAGCCGAGCGAGAAGCCCGCGCCGCCGCCGCCGCCGCCTCCGAGTCCCATCCCCGGCGCTCCCCTCGCCGCCGGCCGCCCCAGGCTCGGGGCCAGCGCGCGGGCGGGGCGGGCGGGGCGGGGCCGCGGCGGCGCAAGGGGGTGTCCTCTTCGGGGCTGGGGAGGCGCGGACAGGGAGCGGCCGCGAGCACGGCGCCGCCCCACCCACCCCGGAGCCGTGCGCCCTGGGCGCGCGCCCCGCCTGCCGCCGCGGGGCTCCGCTCGCGCCGGCCGCAAGCCCGGGCGGGGACCTGACTCCAGGGGTCCGGAGCCGCGGGCTCGGGGCTACGGGCAGCCGGGGCCGCTCGGCGGAGGGGCGTGGGAGGGAGGGGAGCGTCGCCGGGCAGAAGGGTGGCGCCGCGGGGGTCCTACGTCCTGAACTTGGGGTCGTGACGGACGGGAGGCATCCATCGACGACGAAGACAAAGAAAAAAGTGATGAAGCTTGGGACAGTTGGTGACAAGTGCCAGGAGCTGTTTGGGCAGTGCCTAGAACACCCACCAGTGCGTCCCCTGGCCCGGGCCCAGGCCCAGGAAGGAGGGGAGTGAGGATGCCAGGATGGAGAGGAAACCAAGCGCCTACCCTGAAGGAGAGAGCGCCTAGTTCAGCCAGGACTTTTGAAGTTGTTATTATGGGCGAAGATATTTGCAGTTTTGTAAAGCAGGAGAGCATGACCTGAGAGGTCCCCGCAGAACTTTGGAGGGATGCAGACGGTAGGATTGGTCAGTGGCAGGGAAGGGGCCTGGCATGTCGCTGGACCAGCTCTCCCTGCTTCTGGCCAGATGGGGTGCCTGGGTTCTGCACAACAGGCCAGGACATCTCCTGATAACAGCTCCAAGATTCTATCCCCAAACCAATGACTCCGCGCACCCAGTTCAGGTTTTAACAAGCTACGGGGAAGAGGCATCAGAACTGAGCTAATGAGTTTCAAAACCTCGGAATGTGCCGGAGTCTGATCATTTAAGTGTTCTTGGCTGCCGTTACTCCACACCTTCGCATATTTGATGACAGCTGTTTCTGGAATATGCAAAAACATGTACAAAAGCAATTCTTCAGACAAGCCCCAGAAGCGGGTCGTTAAAATTGCAGCCATAAACCAAGAGGTTAACATACGCCGTCAGGCACCACAGCGCCAAGAAGGAATCTTGGCCTTAGGAGCCCTTACCCTGCACCTTGGGCCCACCGGGCGCTCTTGGCTGACTGCACTGACCAGAAATAGTTGCTTTGTGTTTCTTTGGGAGGAGGTAGGTAGAGGTCAGAAAGCAGAGGGAAGTCTTCAGGAAATGTTTGGTCTCTGAAGTCTTGGATCCCACTGATGAGCATTCTTCCTGAGTCTGGGCCAGTGAAAATCCCCTCGGGGCCGAGGAAGTTGAGTTAGTTTATGGAAACTTACATTGAAAATGTGTTGCCTTAATTCCAAGACACCAGCATGATTCCCGGTAAACTTACCAGGAAAACAATAGTGATACTGAAATCCTTCCAAATTCTAAGGAATTGTAATCTGGTAACTGGTTCTAGTGACTCTGGTGTACGCCAGTTAAAGTGGGGTGTTTCCCCCGGGGGCGTTCTGTCCGAATTCTTCAGAATAGGAAACCTCTGTGTGAAGCCCTCCGAGTGAAAGAGGTCAAGGCGTTGTTACACCTCGTAGAATGATCTTCAGGTTTGCCAGAAAAGGAAGCGGCAGTGAGCTCAGTGTCCTGAAATACCAAGTCAGAAGGGGCCTGGCATGGCAATGGGGCCTTATTTATTACCTGCGGAGCGAATGCGAGTTAGTGATGGTAGAGGCAGCTGGGCCAGCCCAGAAGTTGCCTTTTCTGCCAGAGGCCCTGCTACCAGCTTAGTGTACAGAGAATCTTATTTAGCAGCAGTGTGGCGTTAAGGTTTTTAGTTCTCATGTGGGCGCTCAAACAAGCAGACAAGGGTGTGAAGTATCAGAATTCAAGTGAGTTGGGCCCAGCTGGCGTGGCTCAGTGGTTGAGTTTTGACCCATGAACCAGAAGATCGAGGTTTGATTCCCGGTCAGGGCACCTGCCCGGGTTTCGGGCTTGACCCCCAGTAGGGGCCTGCAGGAGGCAGCCGATCAATGACTCATCATTAAGGTTTCTATCTCTCTCCCTCTCCCTTCCTCTCTGAAATCAATAAAAACATTTTTTTTAGAAAGAGTTAGATGGAATTTATAACTGTTTAAACTAATTACACCTTGGTAACTCTACTGGATTCAACTCTCAGTTCTCTGTCTCTACATGGGGTCTATTGCAGAGTGAGGGTTTGGTGGCGAGGGGAGGGTTGTTTGACCCAGGCCTCACACTCATGAATAGCCTCAAATATAGACTTTTATAGACTGAAGTGAGACTATCAAACAGAAAGTGGACCAGAGTATAAGGAAACCAAAGAGCAGACAAACTGGCTCACAGACCCAAAGCCTAAAGTAAATCCTGTACCGAATGAGTGAGAAATGTAAAATTGCAATGTCACCTCACTTGCACTGTTTCTCTAGGTGACTGATGTCCGAGTCCCGTGTAAACTGGTGGGGCCCCTCCCCCTCTCACTCAGGTAGAAGGGCTCCTGGAAAGAGGAGACGTCTTGCCTTTGGACCGGCTGCCAACTGGTTGGCTCTGGAGATACGGGGTTGAAAGGAGAGCACTGCAAGATGCTGGCTGGGTTTGCACTCCAGCTAAGGACGGGGTACTCTCCTCGCCGGGGCACTGCTCCTACCGAGTGCCCATCAGCATGGACAGCTGGTTCCGTGTCCAGAAGGCCCCCTTGAGGACAGGCTGGCTGATGGCACCATTGTCTTAGGTGAAATTGTGGAAAGACAGGATGGAAGCGATCAGGGAGAAACTATAGCACGTCTGGAATTCGTTCAGGAAAACAGTAACATTCCAAAGATGCAAGCGTTCATGTGCGATCCTGAACTTGGACCGTTTGCTCCCGAGGGCAGGGACCAGGACGCCTGCTTGTTTAGGTGTTGCCTTAGGCAGTGCTGTGGAAGGGACTGGGCTGCAGTGTTTGTGGAAGCAGGTTGATGAGGTTCCCTGTTAAGAACGAGGTAACAGGGTGGAGCGGGAAGGCTTAAGGTGCAGGCCAGAGTGGGTGAGCATCTCACTCGTTTTCGTGAATATTGGCGAGGCTGAACCACCACCCGTCTCCCTGGAGACTAGTTCCCACTTTTGAAGGGAGGGTGGGTGTGCTATGTATGGAAGCATCAGTCAGCAACACGGATTGCTGCTTCTTTCATCCCTACACCTAGGACTGGAACAAAGGACTGGTGACGGGACCTGCCAGTGCCAGGCGCTGAGGACAGAACACAGATGCTGACTCTAAGGGTCTAATCTCCGGGGGTATTGCAGACAAGAAAAGCGACAGGAGCCATGAGTGCAGGGTGTGCTTTGATTGGGACACTGGATGTGCTATGGTAGAACATAAAGCAAATACCTCCCAGACTAGAGGGTCGTAGAGGCTTCCGAAAGGAAGGGACTTTCAAGTTGAGATCCAAAGGATGTTATTGGCTTTATTTTCTATTTCTTTTTGCAACACATTACTTATGTAATTTTTAAAAAGCCCATTTCTCTTGGCCTAAGATGTTTGGTTTCATCAGCACTGAAATATTAAGAAACATATGTGTGAAACAAGCTAGAACGCCTCCTCCTTAGGCCCGACTGTGAGTGTCTGCACGGCCATGTGAGGGCGGGAAGGTCCTACGTACAATTTCCAGAGTCAGGAGTCTTTTCTTGGATGTGGGCAAATCTGACTTTAATCCTAGAAGCCTTCATTTACAGCACATTGAAAGAAAGCACAGGAGAGCTGTGACTCTTGAATATGCAAATATATAAAAGTCCCTTGAAATTCAGGTAGTCGAGGTAAGGGGAGTCCGCAAAGAAAGCACCCTCCCTCGTTTTTCTGAAAATCGTTTCTACACTCGTGTGAAAAGATGACTGGGCATACTTGGAAGTTCAAAGCAGTAGGATGTGCCTTGCAGGGAGAAAAGAAACCCTTTTTCATATTATCAGGTGAGTACATGTCAGCAATGCCACCTGACAAGGGGAGACGGATGTCCTCCTCGAATCAGGTGAGGGCAGAACACTCAGTGAAGGGGGCCCTGAGTGAGGACAGAAAACCAGGGGACAGGGAGCCGGGTACCATGCAGGGCCGAACAGGTCAGTTCTCCCTGTGACTCGGGTGAGACACGCCCGTCCGCAGCCTCAGGCATGGTGTGTCCAGCCGCGGGCAGTGATCGCCGCTCTCTCACTGACAGGGAATGTCGAAGGGTCTCGATTTAGCCCCTGGACAAAGTCCCTGACCAGCAAACTCAAACTGTCACTGAATTTACTGATGTCATAAAGAGTCTTAAGGAAACTCCTGTTTTATTTATGCACATAAATGGACTCGTTTACCAAACCGGAGCAATGATTCACAATTAACATCCCCGTTCTCGAGGGCTCCTAAGTATTGTTCAATTTCTATTTTTATTTTACACTTTTGAAAGAGACAGAGGGAACAGAGAGGGGGAAATGTGGCTAATTCCCCCACTTTGGGGCCTGGCACGTACAAAACCAGACTTCTCTGCCTCAAGGTTCATCCAGAGGGTTGGGACGTCTCAGCGCCCAGGGAGCCCAGGGAGCCCAGGGAAGCCCGCTGCACCCTACAGAGGAATCCTACAGGTAGCCTACCACAGTGCTCTCGCTAAAGCATACGTTTAAAACTACGGAGGGTGCCAACTTAACACTAAAAATTTTAAACTATAGCATTTCAGCAACAAATGAGCTCGGGAGCTCGTCTCAGAAGTGAGATTAGAGAACTATTGCTCTGGAGTCTGAGGGTCCAGTTCATGCTCGGCTCCACCCCGCTCTCAGGCTTAGGCAGACACATAAGGGGGTGGCGGCTCCTTGGCAGCGCCAGTCACGGTGGCATCGTCATAGGGGGGCAACAGCACCTAAGGAGAAGAGAGGACAAGGGTTAGTGCTGTAAAGTGCACAACGTTTAACTTCAATCAAATGTTTCCCATGACTGTACCAATTTAAATTTTCCAGCAGGTGGCTAGACTTTGATGAGAGAATTTTTGATCTGTTGGGTGTTTTTTTTTTTAAATTTATTGATTTTAGAGAGGGAGGGGGAGGGAAGGAGAGGGAGAGAAAGAGAGATTTGTTGTTCCACTCATTTATGCCTGCACTGGTTGGTTCTTTTATGTGCCCTGACCAGGAATCAAACCCAAAACCTTGGGGTATGTGGATGACACTAACCAACTGAGCTACCCGGCCAGGGAGAGATTTTTTTGAAACTTTAAAGATGCAAATGGGAAGAGACTTTTGGCCCTTTAGGAGCTTTTCAAACCCTGCTCACATGTGTCTGATGTCACGGTGCCTGGAGGGCCTGAGGGCTGTGTGTCCAGGACTAGGAAGGAGGCCTGTGTACCCCCATGAGGAGCTTTATCCAGTATCTAGCAGGAGTCTCCACTAGGGACCCTAAAACCCTCGCTGGAGCTGAGCACAAACACATCTTCTCTGCAGCAAAGCAGCTCTCCTCTCCGCGGCGGCACGTCTGACTTTGAAGCCGAGCCTCCGGCACACGTGTGGGCATGCACCGGGTATGGGAGCTCATAACCGGAGAGACAGCGGCCACTGGCACCAGACTGTTAAATCCTGCACGAATGGGCTTCAGCATCACGTTCCACCACCTCGTTAAACAGTCAACTGATTCATGTGTACATTACAGAAGTCATATAAAAATGGGAGAATTAAAACTTTCTCAGGAAAAAGATACCCTTAAGAAGAGCCCAAGGATTCAGTGCTGCCACTTCCAACTCACCTGCGGGAGGGAAACTCAACTCCGAGTCCATCCAGGCCAAAGCCGGGCTACGAAACCCCTGGGATGGTTCGAACACTTGTCCTACAAATGCTTCAGTCGCTCAAAGAAGCACCTCAGGATATTTTAAATTTTCAACACCTACCCATTAGACACTACACTAGCTACTGCTCTTACCTGGACCTGACCACTTCATGAAATGATCAGTTAGGTATTTCTTTTAGACCCTAAGGCATCAGGAATGCAAAGAGCCTGTGCCCTTTTTGTCTTAGCATTTCCTTCAAAGGTTTTTTGCTTTGATTTGGTTGGGAAACTGGAAGAGAGATTAACCCACAGAATGATCTCCAATATCTAATAACTCTTACCTGTTCTCACTGAGTCATATTTGGGACAGTACATGTCTGGCTAATAACATATGTACTGTTTCAGAGGGAAAAAAGGACACTTACTTTCCACCAAGAGCCCCAGTATCTTTCCACACAGCTCGCCCTGAGACTGCTCAGCCTGGGAGAAAGCCACCTGGCCTAATATGTGACAGGAAGTGAAAGACACACACGCTGTCATGTCCGCGTAGATGCCCGAGAAAGACCCGGACAAAGGACAACAAACCCCACTACACCCCACGAGGCCCCAATGCAGCTGGGAGACAGGGAAAGCGGCAGAACTCGGTCATTCCAACCCCCCTTAGGACCTCGGGGAGCCTCCAGTGCATTTACATTAACTCCTTTAGTGCTAGTTAAAACAATCTTTAAACATGAGGAGCTCTGCTTCAAAAAGGAACCCGCCCTCCAACCCTCAACTCCAGACCGCGGTCTGCAGGACACGGGCGCTGTGCTCCACGGAGAAAGGCTGCTTCCGAGCCCGGGGCAGGCGACGTACAAGGCGAGCGCAGAGCACCTGTGGTGCCAGATGGCAAGGTCACCACCAAAGACGTCCGAAGTTCCGGCACCGAGCCGAAGAGGCTCCGAATGGCCAAAAATGGTACCATCGGAGCATTTCTAAGCATATTAACTGTAACGTACCAACTTTTTAGAGAAAGCTGTTATCTTCCCCCTTTTGAAAGTTTCAAAATGGGTATCAAGGGTAGATAAGTTTTATTTAGGCTTACTCAAATATTTTATCAAAATAGTTGTACTTTTCAGCTGGACGTCTACAGCTCTTCTAATAATAGGCCTCGAACACACCTCGCAAAAAAACAAAAACCACACAAACCAACCAACCAACCCCGCTCCTCACTGGTCACCACCAGAGAATGAGGGACCAACCCATCATTTTGAAAACGGATAGATACAGAGACAAAACCAAGTCTATTTACCCAAGTCACAACTACTACTGGGCAGTCGATTCATGCAGGAGGGAAAGCTTCTACTTACAGAAATATTCCAGCTAATAAACAAAAAAGGAAAGAGAGCATTTCTGTCATAATAACATAGCCCCCAAAGAATCAATGTCCAGACACTGGGTAGCAATGGTTGCTCACATCCCAGAAAGACAGAATCAGCCAGACAGCATATGCCTCCTGGTGGAAGAACAAATAATCAACTGTGCAGTGATCTTGGAAACAAGTGGAAAAAGTAAATACGAATACAGAAAGCTCTAGAGCTAATTTACTGGAAACACAAAGGACCCCAATCAGAAAAACCCAGTCTGCAGGACAAACTAGCTTCTTTAGCAAAATTAGAGACTTAAGATACATACAGGGTAGGTAAAAGTAGGTTGACAGTTGTTCGTGTGGAAGGTTAATACAATAATCAGTAAATAATACTCCAAGAATAAACTTACACATACTCACAACTATAAACCTACTTTTGCCAACCCCCTGTACTGATCCGTAGATTGTTGTAAATAAACTGATAGAAAAATTATGACATTTATGAAACAACTGGAAATCTGAGCCCTTACTGGATATCTATAATATTAAGAAATTATTTTATATATAAATTATCTTATATATAAGTATGCTTAACAAAATAACCACAATACCATTATATGTTGTTGTTTTTAAATTAAATACTGTCAGAAAGCTGCGACTCCGGGTGGTGATCTATCCCTGTATTTTGGAATGAACTGTCAAGGCAACTGAGTTATGAGAAATGGTAACTCTCTTCTTCCCAGGAATGCCACTCTTCAAAAAATTTTAAAAAGTCTCACTGGGAACCCTGACAAAGCAGTAACATTATCAGCAGCAACTCGGTCCCCTCACCCTAAAGTTGATACAGAATGACGGAGGAGGTAGTGACCAATAACTGCCATCAAGCAACCCCCCGGCATCTGATGTCAACACACCGGGGTGAACAGCCAGAGCTGGCCCTAGTCCACGGTCCCCAACCCCCGTTACCGCAAACTGCTGCCAAGCTGGAAGCCTTTCTGAGGAAAGAGGTCTATTATTAGAAGAGCTGGGGATGTCCCGTTAAAAAGTTTCCTCTAAAAAGTTCGTTGGATGTATTTTGGGGACTTAAATTCTCTGAGCACCTCTCTTACATTTCTAGATTTCAGAATATCCTTTGATTTGAAGTCTCTCGTACAACGTGGATCTTTGTAGCCTTTCCACTTCGCTTCTTTTAAACATACACTCAACCCTAAGAAAGGAGCAAAAATACCGCCACCAAAGGATATCAAAGCACGCCCAATACGGACATTCCCCTTTCTGAGACGCTTCATAAGTACTGTAGCTTTATCAGTCCCACCATCACGATATTCAGGGTAGGGTCCCGCTATACCTCGTTTGTTTAGTAACTTTATTGGTTCCTCAAACTCAAAAATCTCACACTTTGCGTAGACTTTTCATTAATTAAGCAGGACAATAAATGTACAGATTTAAAGGAAAAATGGAAACTTATAAATATCCAGAAACTCAGAAGGAAAAATTTCTCTAAGCCAGCAGCTTTATCAAAATTAGGATAATTTTGAAGTTATTTATTTAGAGAGACTGACTGACTCAAGCAAAATTCTTTAAGGAGTGAGGTCGATGTGTGTTTACTGTAATCAGTGCACAGGATCCTGCAGATGCCGAAAAGGGCCCCTCGGCACCTGAGTGCACCGGGTTTTGTGCCTCTGATCAGGGCAGAGCCTCTTCTTACACCACTACCCAAGCACATGCGATTCAACTCAACACATGCCTGGTGAGCACCAGGAGAACTATTCACGGATAACATGCTTTCTCTCAGAAATCCCACAGGGTTCTCAGCAGTATCAGCTTGCATCGACAGACTTAATATAAACGTTGAAATTGTTTTATTCCCAGTTTACACACAAGAAAGTAACGGCAGAGACAGGTTAAATTATTTAAGTAAGGGCACAGAGTGAACAAGTCACCGGAACTTAAAAAAAAAAGCAAAATACAAAATTCTCGTCTAGTTTAGAGTTCACATGCCATTCATGTTTACCTTCTACCTGTCCTGCCCATTCTATCCCCTGCAACAGCACCCATCCCACAGGCTCATCCGCACCGTGGAGCACGTATCCACACAGCGCAGCGCCAGGCACCGTGCTGAATGCAAAGGTAGGTTAACACCTAGAGGACTTACATTTTTATCTTACTGTGAGCCAGGCAGTTTAAAGTGATTATTTACATAAAGTGCAAATGATTTCCAGAACTCTTTCAGTGAAGATGTGTTTCCCCAAATCAATTTGAGAGGCTTGAAAATTTAATAGTAATAGAACAAAGATCACCTAAGTTCTTTTACTAAGGTTTCCACATGCAGGGCAAGTTTTAAAGACATAGCAACCACTGCCATTCTCATTTCTCTACCCATCATATCACATTTCTAGGTGTAATTTCACATGCCAAGTGAGATAGTACAGTCACCCTATGCAGAATTATCTTCTACGGTTTAATAATTCAGGTTTAAGATACACAAAGAGGGAAAAGGTACATATATTTTCTATCTGCAATAGTTTTTCAAATAAACTGAAAGGTGAGCCATCTGGATTTTATTACGCTTTAAGGAAAATGAAACATTTCATTCAACTATGAATCCTCTGACGACTAAGCAGCTCATGATATGTTTCAACAACAGTAAAGGCACAGCCACCACTAGAAACATTCAGAGGCTGTCCCACAGCAGACGTGGAGAGGCCTCCCCGCAAGGGACGCGGCACCTACCGTGGTGTCGTTGCTGGTAACGTACACCAGCACGTCGGAGTTGTTCCTGCCATTGATGTATCGGTAGCAGTTCCAAACGCAGCTGATCAGGTAGCCCTGAAAGCGGTGGAGATGGTTACCTTTCCTATTCAAACCCCAAGTATCACCAGAGATAAGGCTGCATTACAAAACTTTTATTTACATGAATTATAAGTGCACGTATTGACTCTACTAAACCAAAAAGACTTTAAAATTCACCCCAATCCTTGACCGCTAAGCTGCACACGCACTATCACAATCCTTGGGAAAATGTAGCCCCCAATGATTTTCAACGAACCGTTTTCTTTGATTCAAGTCATCATATTATCTACTTAAAGTGACTTTTCTCCCTAAATGCAGCTTCCTCGAGCTTACTGACGTTTGAATTTTTGAAGAACTGGGTAATCTGATGTCAAAATAAAGGCTATGAATGATCTTAAGAATTAAAAGTTCAAAGTGCAATAATAATTTGAGAATTTTCTACGTATCGGTAGCACCCAGGTGTGAATGATGATGTTTCCATGACCAGGTTTAAAGGGCAGCCCTCAGTGGGGGGGGGGGAGAGGAAACACTGCTGCCTGGGAGCTGTCACTCCGCTTCCGTGGAGATCAAGGTGACAACCTATCACAAAAGCCTTCAAATTATGCAGACCCGCGGCGAAGACCTGTATCCTGAGGAACGCCAAACTATACAAAAGAGGCATTTAAATTTATTCCCTGCAGCAATATTCACAACTGAAAGAGCAGAAACTATCTCAATGGCCGACAGTAAGTAATTTATTAAGTAATGATAAGTTGACATAATAGACTGTTGAACAACGTTCAGAGTCTGCTGCATTTTAGAAACAAACTACAAGCATTGTAATGAATGTTGCAGCATACACTATAGACTCCCTAATGCACAGCCCTGCACTGATTTACCTTCATCCTAACAGACTGGAACAACCCCAGCCTGGCCTGGCCTGGCCTGTGGAGGTTCGGCTGGTGTTTCTCCCTCAGGTGAGAGAAGGGACAGAACGTCAGGACATCAGAAGGCAGCTGAGGCGTCCAACGCAAGAACACGAGGCGACTGAAGCCTGCGTGCTCCTCTGGCCTTCCTGAACACACTGATAACACCCAGGCAGTAAGTACCACCTTTTGTCTTACCTTGAAGGTCAGGATGATGCTGATAAACAGAAGAGTAATCAGGACCAAACAGGTAGAATTCACCGACAAGATGTCATCTTTGTAGGGAAAGTTAGGGGGCTGCAAAGGGAGAGCGCCGTCAGCAAACCTCACGCATCACTCGGGATCCCGGTCCCCGGGCGCCAACCACAGGTGCTTGGCAGGAGGCATGAGAGCAGACGGCTAGTGAGACCCCGCAGGATTTCTAGCCTACTCCGAGCAGTGTGGAAGGGAGGCTAGCTTCATAATTCAGGCAGTAACTCTCGAAAAGGAAAACCTGAGGGAGATTCGCGAGCGAGACCTGAACACATACCCACGCCCTCCTACTGTGCAAAAGGCCAAAAGGCTGACAGGCAGTAAGGAGAGCCTTTAAACACCGCTGATATTTGGATTTCTTGCAAATTCTGGACAATTCTAAAGAGACTGTGCAGGGCCAGGGGGAGAAACCTATTAAAACAGTGTCCTTTTTACAGAGTGTTTTTGGTGATGCTACTTCTCCCTCAGAACCTTTGATAATAGGTATTTACAGCACTGAAAACATAATCAAGTTCTACCATCTGACCATACTGACTAACTACAGGTCAAAGGAAACCGTTTTAGGAAGATCAAAATCTGCTGCTAGGCCCAGACGGCGTGGCTCAGTGGCTGAGCGTCGACCAATGACCGGGAGGTCGGCTCGATCCCCCGCTGGGGGCGTGCAGGAGGCACCCGATCGACGAGGTTTCTCTCTCCTCTCCCTTCCTCTCTCTAAAAAAAAAAATAAATCTCTAATTGCTAAGTCAAACGCAAGTTGAAAACCCACGAACTAAAACGTGTGCGCGCCTGTCCGAGCGCCTCCGCCCGCCACCCACCCGGGTTTCCCTCTGCAGCAGCGGTCGGGGCCACGCACCAGCTGGCGAACGTACTCCTGAATGGAGCTCGGATAGACAAGCACGGTGACCGCAACCAAGGTGTTGAGGGCAAAATCGAAGATCTGGTAGCAGAAGAAGGGGATGATCCAGGCCGCATGTTGCTAAGTATGAGAAGAGACACGACGTTAACGTTCATGTTCAACGTTACAAAACATGGTTTCTTTTAATTCAGAGGAACTTTTTCTACGGAAGGGAACTGGAGGAAGACAGCTCATTAAACCAGGCCACGGCGGCGACTGGTGAGCAAACAGGAGTCGGCAGGCCACTCTCCGCGAGCCCTTCCGAGACTACGCTCGTTTTCCTAGCAGGACACAGAGTAACAAGAGATTTATCTTTCAAGGTTCTTATAGAAACCGAGAATGACGCCCTCGGAATCCCCACAGACAGCTGTGCAGGTCACACACGCAAGGGGCCGAGGAGAGGCCCAGAATTTCTTTCTTAAAACAGGAAAAACTCAAAATGTTAACACATGCTCTTGGGGGATTGAGACATTGGGTATATTATCAGTTTGGACCAAAAAAGAGGGGCGAGGTATTAGAGTTTAGAAGTGAGTATGAGTGACTCACGGGTAGCTGGGGAAGGGCTGAACACACCTGGCAAGCAAATTCTTGTTAGGCAGCTCGGAGACAATGGCACTCAGAGGGCATCTAGCCAACGGGCGCTGGCCGGAAGCCCTCTCACTGATTAAAATTAATTCCGATTAGGGGAAGGTGACATTGCAAGATCCCCTCCCTGGACTGGGTTTTTCTGCCTGAACCTCCTGAAAGCCCAGCTTACTGCAGAGCTGCTTACCTTGTATGCCCCGTAAGTAGCCATTGCACATATGAGGATCATGAGAAGAGAGATGGCGATCGCAATGCACATGTCTGAAAAGGTTAAAAAAAAATTAGTAGGTCCATTGTTTACACATTTCTTTAGTCGCTCCTCAAAGGCATTTTGTTTATAAACCAATTATAAGTGAGAACTTCATACTAAGCAAAGCACCAGAGATCTTTTGGAATTTGAGGAGATGAGTTAAGGGAAGTGCTCAGAAGATGTTCTTCCTAATTCATATAAATGCCTATAGATAAGAGATTGATTTACACATAAGTTTATTTCAAAAGTGCAAAAGAGATATTGGTTACAGATATTTTAAAAAGTTGGTCATGTGGTCCACTGAATTATATCTATATAATAGGTATTTTTTAACATATAGGTGTCTAACTTGTATTTTATAAACTCGTATGTGTCTCATGCTCCTGCTGAAACCCTCCACTGCCTTCCCATCTCATTTAATATAAAATCTCCGTTTCTTGTCATGGCCTTCACGTCTCTGCTTATTCCAAAGCAGGTCTCCTCCTCCCATCTCGTCGGACCTCAGCCCACACTCTTCTCACTATAACCCAGCCATATGTACCACGTGGCTCATTAAACACAGCGAGCTCGCCTCGCCTTGGGGCAACTGCCTCGCCTTGGGGTACTGACTAGAAGAAACATCACTCCTATTTCCACAGAACTAGCTCTGCCCTTGAGCCACGCAGGTCTCAGCTCCACGTCAACACCTCCGAGGGAGCCTCCCTCCCAGGCACTCCCATGTCACTACTGCATTTTGTTTCTGGCGTACATCACGATTATCTTACTCACATGTGTTGTGTATTTTCCAGCTCCCTCTGCTAGAGGAACCTTGGGAGGGAAAGGACTTTGTCCATCTTGTTCACAACTACAACCTCAACACTGAGGAGGGGACAGAGAGCCAACACAGCAGCTACTAGCCACATGTGGACACCAAGCACTTGAAATGAGGTCAATCTGAATTGAGATGTGCTGTAAGAGTGAAATACACTCCAGATTTCAAGGACTTATTACAAAAAAAGAATGTCAAATATCTCATTAATAATACACTGATTACATGCAGACATAATATTTTGGATATACTGAGCTAAATAAGATATATCATGAATCTCACCTGTTTCCTTTTACCTTCTTTAACGCAGATACTAGAAAATTTAAAATACATCCGTGCTTATATTATTTTGCTATTGAACATGCTGATCTAGAACAACACCTGTAGCCCAGGAGGTACTAACTGAGCATTTATTCGAGAGGTCGTTACTGCATCTTTAGGAGATTCTGGTTAAAAGTATGGTGTGCCTGGGTTGATGACTGGGTTTCTAAAAGTAATGGGCAGGGTGACCACCTACTAAGAGGGCACAAAAAGCTACGCAGGCAGGCGTCTGCTGTCGTCTCCGGGGCATCTCGCAGGCATCTCATTAGTCTCCCCAACTCTGCGGCAGATGCTGTTCCCACGAACAGATTATGAAACTGGGGCTGAGGTTATGTAACTCGCTGAGGGTTTGCACAAAAGGCTGAACAATGACTAATCCTGCTCTTACGATTCCAACCTCTGGCTCTTCCTCCTGTTCGTGCTGTTTCTACTTAAGTGTTGAATAGTGACCGTGAAGCAGCCTGGCTGCCACTTCCTACAGGTCATGTCTCAAAGGAAAGTATCCCAGTCTTAGGGCCATCCTCTCTGTATCCTCAACATATTCAGCAGGAGGTTTACAAACAGAAGCACAGGGTGGGAGTACATTCTAGGGCAGAAATGCAGGCATGGCAAGCAAGACCATGTGCCATCTCTAAGAAAATGAAGGTTCCTCAACCTGTTCTCAGATGCTTAGCATCTATTGGGAGGAGGGAAAGAAAATTTCAACAAGAGAGGAAGAGCTAGGGGACTTCAGAGGACACAATATTATTTTCAGCCAAGAGGACAATAAAGATTTTATCAAAGGACATATTTGACATATGTCCTTTGTTATTTGTGCTGGGTCTTATTTTCCCTCATAAAATTATTTTCTAATGAGACAGAATTCGCATGCCATAAAATTCACCCTTTTAAAAATGTACAATTCACTGGTTTCTTTTAGTATATTTATAAAGTTGCACAGCCTTCACCACTAATTCCAGGATATTTTCATTCTAAAAAAACAAATAAAAACCCCCAAAACACCCAGATCCTTAGCAGACACTCCCCAACCGCCACTCCCTCCAGCCCCTGGCAACCACTAATCTTTCTGTCTCTATGGATTTACCTCAGAGACATTTCATATAAATGGAATCATACAGTATGTGGCCTTTTGTGTCGGGTTTCTTTAACTCAGTATAATATTTTCAAGGTTCATCCATGTTGTAGAGCCTAAAGGTTTAAAATAAGCTATAAAAAGTTATGCAGGATTAGTTAACTAAGTAACATATTTACATGTCAATCTCAGAAACTCTCTCTTAACTTCTCACTTTCTAAAATATGGAAATTACCTCCTGCCAGCCACACTTTTATATTGAGAGATTTATAGTGACAACTATAATCAAGTCTCACAAAGATTGATTATATAATAAAAGGGAAAAAAAAAAACAATAAACAGCATTTATATTTTTGTTATTAGTTCACTGGAGAAACGAGATGTGCGACTAGACCTGAAGAGAAGGAAATAAAATAAATTTAATAAAAAACATGCATGATCTATATGGAAAATTTTGGAAAGACTATTAAGGAGCACTCAAGAAGATTTGCATAAGTGGAAAGGAATAAGTTGTAATTAGATATTTTTTAAAAGTTGCACATCTCTGTAAATTTATGAAAAATCACTGAATTGTGCATTTTAAATGGGTAATATTTAAGGTATATAAACTATACCTCAATAAAACCATTAAAAAAGATGTAACCAGACAAAATACAACATGAAAATATATCATTTCTGCCTAAGATAATTGATAAATTTAACACAGTCACAAACATACAATGGGATTTCCTAGACAAGTTGACGGTAAAGCATAGATTTAGTATCGACTCCATGTCCTGAATTGCAATTCTTTGTTGTTCTGGAAAAAAAACATCTTGCTGGAGAAATAGCTGGCTATCTATTTGTTTAAGATCAACAAATACTTCGTCTCTAAAAGTGCATAGTGAACCACTCTCCCCCTTACTTTGCCCCACCAATATTTTTTCCAATGTATTTAAAGTTCTCCAAAGCCAGTGAGAAATAAACTTGTACGACTTTTTGTTGGGGATGATACACAGTCGGCCCCTTTTCAGTTAGCAGGGACAGGGCATGACTATAATTATAAAATATTCAGATCTCTGTGACCTTTGAGCTGGGTGCCTGGCTTATGTTTCTACTTATCAGAAAAAGGCCCCAAATCCATCAAATAACGACCAACATAGTTTCTAGAATGAAGAACGATCACCAATAGAAGACACCATAGGACATGAGTTATCCTTCTGACCTTCCTTCCTGTCATTCACTCACCCTCCTCCCGGAAAGACCAAAAGTCCAGGTTAAAAAGACTATGACACAGCAATTTTTAAAATGGACAGGTTAACGTAAGGTGCAAAAGGGGGGGAAAAATCTTAGACTCTTGCACTTAGAACAGAGGACAGCACATAAATACTTGTTGGTCTGATCTGTAATGATGGGAAGTTAAATTCATCAGTTCAAATGGGCCCGTGAATCAATCTTTGTAATTTAATAGCAAGAACTGGAAGCCAGATTCCCTGGCCCTGAAAATACCAAAAGATCTACAAGTGCCATCTGATGTACTTACTAGCATCATCCATGAACTCAAAGTCGCCTCCCAGTTCAGAACTTGAGAAGTGATGCTGATCTGGATCAGCCAGGGCGCTCAACAGAATCAACAGCACCACAGCATTGATGATCTGCACGGAACAAGAACGACAGTGTAAGTAACATACCCAGCATGTAGTCCCTACAGAAGAAAATTCTATGGGCCACATGGAATTTCACTTCAACAGAGACTTAACTGTCAACAGTAAGCCCCACCCGTCGGGGGGCAGGCGAACATTCCCAGGGCAGAACCACGGCCAGCCCATTCGGATGCAGCCAAGGGCACGTGGCTTGGCGCCCAGATGATAGCTGGATTTCACCTCAGGCCCCCTCAGCTAGCGTCCCGGAGCAGGGAACCACCAGCACAAACACACGCAGCAGCCAGTGGCTGGAAAAGCACAAAAACTCTCCAGCACGTAGCCACGTACACGCTGAGCACCTGCAAGTTTTGCAGGTAATAAAACATTTTCCACAAGTTCAGACAGAGCTTTGAGACCATCCACGTAACAGGGTCAGAAAACGAGTGCCAAGTTCAGTGGCAGAGCCAGGATCCTTAATCCTGCAGCAGCAGACACAAGCCCCTTTCTGTCCGAGGCCCACATCGGTCTCCCGGGCACTGCTGAATGCATTTCCCTTGGGCACTTCAGACTCAGCTAATAGGAGATGAAATTGTCTTCCTTCACATCTCTCACCTCTGAGCTGCTTTTTCTGTTCCCTATCTTAAAAAATAGCATCACCATTAATGAATGATTAAACATGGAAAACACTCAGGCACGATGCTAAGTGCTTTATGTGGATCTTCTCTCTTAAGTTCTGCAACAGCCTAATGAAGTAGGTGCTATGTTATCCCACTTTACAGATGAGAGAACTGAGGCTCAGGGGTTAAGAACATTGCCCAAGATCAGGCAGCGAACAAATTGTAGAAATAAGATTTGAACCCAGGAATTTCAATTCCAAAACCTAATCTCTTTAAGTCGCCTGCCACTTTTGAAATCTGATTATCTTTGGGTTTACCATCTTCCTTACCCCCTCCATCCAACCAACTGCAAATTTTTTTAAATATTTTTTTATTGATTACAAAGAGAGAGAGATAGAAACATCAATGACGAGTCATTGATCGGCTGCCTCCAGCATGCCCCCTATTAGGGATCGAGCCCGCCACCCCGGCATGTGCCCTGACCTGGAACCGAACCGCAACCTCCTGGATCCTAGGTCGATGCTCAACCTCTGAGCGATGCCAGCCGGGCCCAACAGCAAAATTATGACCATTCACCTTCTGCATTTCTATTTCCTTCATTCTCCCTAACGGCCCTTGCTGCATACTCTGCACACGTACCAACCGCGATGGGCTTCTAGGACTGAGGCTTGAGCTGGGAATGGGTTGTTATTTCTCCTTATTTCTGGGTTTAGAAACTCATGACAGACCTCTAGGTTTCATTCCGGTCAAAATGAAAAGATGAATAATCTTCAGACATGAAGAAAATTCTTTGACTAACTACAGAATTCCCTACTATAAAAATCATATTTGGAACTAATTTACAGAAGTGGTTCAAACAGTCAGGTCATTCGTTTTACAAAATGTCCCCTCTGGAATCCATTTTCAAAGGGCAACCCCAAATGGTCAGCGTTACTGTAGGATTTGGAATGATTTTATTTTCTTCTTCTATGCTCCAAATTGCCTAACATGGTCTAACTGCTTTTGGAAAAAAATAATTACAAAAACGAGAATAGCAATTTCCCAGGGTATACATATATAACTAATTTAAATAGATACTAGAAGCATGTGGTTAAAAAAAATTTTTGAGGGCCCTGCCAGCATGGCTCAGTGGTTGAGCATCGACCTATGAACCAAGAGGTCACTGGTTTGATTTCTGGTCAGGGCACAGGCCCGGGTTGCGGGCTTGATCCCCAATAGGGGGCGTGCAGGAGGCAGCCGATCAACGACTCTCATCACTGATGTTTCTCTCTCTCTCCCTCTCCCTTCTTCTGATAAAAAGTGAAAAGCAAACTCCCCCATATTCCTCTCCACCAATCACCTTCTCACAGTCTTTATTAGAACTGCATGTTTCCTGTTTCACTCCAAAGACCCAAAAAACTTCATAGCACATTTTAAAGACAGTGTGATTAGCAAAACTCTAAATAAAACTTTTCAGAACATATCTAAGGCTTACTGGGAGGTACAAGCTGGCCCAACTGGATGTGATATCTGGCATAGATGTTCTTTGATTGATTGTCAAATTTTCTGGGCATTTCATTCTAGTCCAAGGATTATGGACTGAAATAAGATGAGATGAAATGACCTTAAAACCTGTTCTGAAAAAGTAAAGCACCACACAAAGGCAGTGTATTTGTTCTTGTTATCATAATGAGGTCAGTTTTAAGGCTGAAAGGCAAGGCAGACATTTGGGGTTCAGGGGCTGTGCCCTCACAGAGGAGTGGAGCAGGGAGGGTAAGAGGAGAGAGAAAGGGGAGGAGGTGGTGCGGTAGGTGTGGGTATGTCTGGTTTCAGAAATAAGGCCCAGACGCGGGATCGGGCAGCGAGGCGGGGCGCTGGACTGCGTACGTGTAACGAGACACCAGGGGAGGATATTAAGAAGGACTGCGATCTGACTGGCATTCAAATGTGTCAATTATGGAAACAAACCTGGCAGGGTGACCGGCACGCAACAGCCACTCGAATTAGTTCCCTTACCTTTCTTCCACTGATTTGCTGGCGCACCTGCTCATGCATTCACCGGGTGATTCTTGTATGTGCCCTGACCAGGGGCGGAACCGCCAACCTTGGCATATTGGGACGGCACTCTCGCCAACTGAGCTACCCGGCCAGGGCAGTTCCCTCATCTCTTCACACCTTAACAAGAACCATGTAGAAGCTCCTGGCTGGCATCAGAAAGCTGCCTGGGTCCCAGACATCCTGGGCCAGTGTTATGCAGCTGCTTTCCTGTCCCTTCAGTTCCAATGGACCCGTCGCCGCTCAATCAGCTTCTTCTGATCCCGTCGCCTGGCTCACTTGTCATAATAAGTTTACTGATTGCCCATTAACACTTGCTAATAAGTGTTTAGGAAGAAACTCAGGACGTAGAACATGAACTTAAACAAGTCATGGCTCCAAACAACACAAAGCATCAAGCAGTAAGCAGGACAAAAATTCAGAGATGGACCGAAAGTGCAGAGGAAGATGTTACTGAAGCCTGAGGCTGAGACGGGTGCTGGGAGGTGCAACTATGGCAGCATCTGGACAGGGACGGGAAAGACAAGAAGGTTTTAGAACCTCAGAGGCGTGGTAAAGAAGTTCAAACATGAGTAAGGCCACTGGGACAGGAGCCTGTACTAAAAACAGCAAGTAGTTCAATTTGGTTGAAACACGGCATAGGGAGGGAGGTGTTAGGGGTGAAACTGGAAATGCAGACCGCACCAGGCGCTAGAGGGTCCTCAACACCAGGATAGGAACTGGGGGCTTTATTCGAGGTAATGAAGATGCCCAAAAAGTTTCTGAGGTGGATCTGACACAATCAGAGCTATGCCATTAGGGAGTTCAAGCTGGAGGAGGTGGGGAGGCTCAGCTGGATGCAGGAAACCGATCTGGAGACCACTGCAATAGTCTGTCTGAAAGCCAGTAAGGGTGGTAACCACTCACCTCCAATTTCCATGCTAACCCTGTAAGATTGTCATCTTACGAGCTAGTTTGAGAGGTTAAGTGACTTTATCTTAGGTCCTATGTGTGCAAGAGCCATGGTTTGAACCCAAACCATGCAAAGATAAAGGGAAGCAAACAGGACTCTGAGATTTCAAGCCCAGGTGACAAGCTATATCTGTCATGATCAGAAATAAGGAAGATCACTTAAGGACTATGACAAGGTTGATTTTAAAAATTTTTTCTCTTAATAACTTATTTTTTAAAAATATGTCTTTATTGATTTCAGACAGAGGAAGGGAGGGAGATAGAAACATCTATGATGAGAGTCATTGATCGGCTGCCTCCTATATGCCCCCTACCGGGGATCGAGGCCACAACTGGGGCATGTGCCCTGACCAGGAATCAAACCATGACCTCCTAGTTCATAGGTCGATGCTCAAACACAGCCATGCCAGCTGGGCACGAGGTTGATTTTAGATAGTGTCCTGAAAAGTACTTGCGGTGTCCAAGTCCATCTGGCCTCTAACCCTCTCTGTATTCTACCTCTGGTACCCAGACCTGCCCGGTTTTCCTGATGGCCTACTCTCATTCTGACAGCCTGACTGATACCTAGTCGTGTGTGCATTCCTGCTCTCTCCTGCCCAGTCTCTGAACGCGTCACATCATTCCTGACAACGCTGTTCTGGCTACTGGTTTGGTGTGTTCTTCTTACTCCAGAGTGGGTCCCGGTTCCTATACTTACTTGGCTGTACCCTTGTTGGTCCAGTAACTGTCATCACCTCCTGTACCTCTAGCCCGATAGCCCGTCTCTGTGCTCACAAGCCACAGACCATAGTCCTGGGGCCAAGTCCCCTTCCAGGCGCCCCTGCTCTTCATGACACAGTCCAGAGAAAGAAGACAGATATAAAACGAAGATGTGATGGCAAGGTCATTACACGGCACAGATGACTCACCCTTGTGCTCTTTTAATCAGAGTATTTCATAATAGAAGGCGTGCGTTGACACATATTTACTGTATAATTATGTAAAATCCCAACTGGATGGAATTTGGTACACTACGGATGGTGCGAATGCTGCAGGGTGACAGGGTGATCCATGAGGACCTGGGTCTGTGCAAAGAAGTGAGGGACAGGACTAGCCATGGTAACAACTAAACACGGTCAGATGGAGAGGGTCAAATACAGGCCAGAGCCCCACAAACATTGGGTAAGAAATACTTCAATGATGAGTACTGGAGATCTCTCAAAGAGAGAACATGAAAATCACCCAATCAGCCACTCTGACTAAGAATGAAATATCACCACAAATGAGAAGCAAGATGATGGTAAGACCTGCCAGGAGCAGATTACGTAATGGCCACAGCTAATCTAACCGTCAAAGCAAGAGAGGGCATATTTATTTTCTCATTCAGTCAACGCTCGCTCACATTTGGACCTTTCTTCGTCTGTTTTGGTAGGTTGTGTACAAACTGTTCCTATTCTATTTACAAAGTGTTCCTGGGGTGTCACATGTTTTTTCCTTGCTCTTGACAATGATTACTTCCACATGTAAACAAATCCAACTTCTTTCCAACCACTTAAGTGGTATTTAGTCCCTTGTACATTCTCCAGGAATCCAAAGTGCTCCTCACCCTTGTCATATCAGATCCTAAAGGAACAGTGAGACTCGCAGCTTGAATGTAAACAACTGAAAATGTAAAATGTAATTATCACTTTTTCAAAGCCTCAGTAAGAGAAACTTAAGAATATTCAAACCCATGGAGAGTAATGACGCAATAATCAAAAACTGGCGCAGAAAGCTGTGTCCAAAAAGGGCTGCTGCTGACTTATCTATTACGAAAACTTAAGACAAAAGTAGGAGAATGGCTGAAAAATGTTTCAACCAAGTAACAGAATCCTAACTAAGCATTAAAAAAATCATACTCAAAAAATATTAATGATAAGAATATGTTCACAGTTTGATGTTAAATGAAAACTGCAGTCTAGTCCTGGCTGGTTGGGCTCAGTGGTTAGAGCATCGGCCTGCAGACCGAAGGGTCACGGGTATGATTCCTGGTCAAGGGCATCTACCTTGGTTGCAGGTGGGAGGCAACCAATCAATATGTCTCTCTCTCTCCCCCTCCTACCTCCCTTCCACTCTCTTAAAAAAAAAAAAAAAGGAAAAATATCCTTGGGTGAAGATTAAAAAAACAAAACAAAAAACCCTGTAATCTAAAAATGTTATTATACCTTTTTGTATTTCCCAGTGTCCAACTGCTTTTAGAGTCAGGAAAAAGTATTTAAAGCTTCAAAAATTTCAAAACTGTTTTAACATGAAATATGTTACAGCATATCAGTATTAAACCTGATTCTCTAAAGAGAAACAATTAACTAATACGAGTATGACCCAATAACAAATCTGGCTGGCATTCAAGTCAAAACTTGGAAATAGGTATAACAGGGGAGAAATATCAGAGTAAAACAGAATAATAATAATTAAGGGATCTGTCACTTCCAATAATGGTGAACTAGGTTCGCTGAGGACAACTAGGAAATCTGGACAATATATAAACAAATGTCTGAGAAGGCTTTAGAGAGCTAACAAGGAAGAGAAGCACGACTGGGCCAAGATCCAGGAGAAGGCAGGAATACCCCTGGGGAATTTGCCGATTTCCAGAAAAGATAGATGAGACCATAAAATCCTGTTTGCCTAAGAAATTGACTAAATTAGTTCACGACTCCGTGTCCAACACTCTACTTACTAACTGGGTTACCCCAAGATGAATAAGACACGGTCCTTGCCCCCAAGGATTGATTAGTAGTCAGGGGTAAACAAACACACGTCAACAGCCAAGTACATTCAATAATTAAATTATTCAAAAATTATCTATTAGGCAACAAATATACACCTAGAACTGGACTAAACATCACATACGTATTATGGCAAACCCCTCGAGGTAGCCCCCTACGGTCTAGTGGGGAAGGGGGTTCCACCCCGCGTGGAAAGGAATTCTGATATGCTCGTGTCTATGCCAGTCAAGGAAAGGGGGTGGCAGCTGAAACACTGCACAGGGAGATGACTTTTTTTAACAACAGAAAAGTAAGAGACTGAGAAACAAAGATTACAGCACAAATCATTCTAGAGTATCAGACTAAGTGACTAAGAATTAAGTGTTAAGAGACAGTCCAAGGAAACAACAGCATAAAAATGAGCCACTCTGCTAGTCCTTTGAGTTAGATTATAATGACAACCAAGATTTTTAGTTGCAGAAGCTATTACTCAAAGGGCAGTCTCTAGGTTACATATTGTGAGGAAAAAAGATATAGCAGCAAAATGGAAGTTGTACATTTATTAGAACTCCACCCTGCCCTGTTCTACACAATTCCTCAGTGACTGCCATGCGGTACGGAGGATGTCCATGCCGTCTTGCAGCTGTCCAGGGCACCGGCTACGTAAGTTCCCTTAAATAACCTCCTGGCGCTACCTGGAGTGGTCGGCCTCTTTCTTTGGTCTCTCGGCCCCAGGAAATTATATGAACAATACCATTAACAAAATGAGTGGGCAAACCACACACGGGGAGAACATTTTCACAAATATATATTTAACAAAGGACTGGCATCCAAAATACATGAAGAGTTCTGTGGACAAAAAAGGGGCCACATGCAGAACCTGACCAGCTCAGGGGAGGCCTGCGTGGTGGCCTTACAAACTCAGAGACGGAAAATAACCACAAGGATGGTCTGAAATTAAAACTTCCTAACTAAAAGCAGTTCCCGACGGTAGTCATGTCCTAGGGCAGTATTTTTCCCTGACGACGACCAATCTTCACCTTCACTGAGATTGTCTGTTGTCTTTCTGCATCTAGGATAACATACCTGACAACACGCCTTTGGAATAACAATGTAATTTCCTTTTTTTCCGGACCCCTCAAAGCACCAGAGTGGAGACCTCAAATCCCTTCATTGTTACGGTTATTGTGTTCATTGTTGACTGTTAACTGTCTATGCAAAAGAAGTTGTGTGTCTGTCATTTCACTTTTCATCCAATCCTAGGTTTCCCTGATTTCCTTTCTCCCATCTCCCTAATCTATCACCAGTGGATTTCGTGTAACCCCCTTATGTCTTCCCTTTAATTCTGATGTATAAAAAAAGTGGTAAAACTGCCATTTTCCGGAGCATTTTCTCAATCCGTTGAGATTTTGCTTCCCAGCAACTGTCTTCAGTTTGGCTCAAATAAACTCATAAAAATTCTCTACAGATTTGAACGTTTCTTACATTGACAGTTCTTACAAATCAATAAAAAAAAGACAAAACCCAATAAAAATAGACAATAAACAGCACTTCACAAAGAAGGATATATGACTGGCCAATAAGCAAAGGTAAACTTTCTCATCATTAGTCACAAGGAAATGCAAACTAAAGTCTCCAAGAGTTACCGCTACACACCCAGCGAAATGGCTCGAGTGAAAGACTAACGCCACAAAAAGTGGGACTGGAACTTCATACAACTGGTTGGAGTATAAACGGCAGAACAGCTTTGGAAAACTGGTTGGCAGTTTCTTATACAGCTAAATATGCATCCACCCGATGACCAGCACTCACTCCTAGGTATTTACTCAAGGGAAACAAAAACATTTACGTCCACCAAAGGTCTCGCACAAGAATATTTGGAGCAGCTTTATCCATAGTAGTCCTGAAATGGAAACAATCCAACTGTCCATCATCTGGCAAATGGATACGCAAATTGTGATATATTCACACAATAACATAATACTCAGCAAGAAAAAGGAACAAGGTACTAAGCTACTCCAACCTAAATGATTATGTTAAGGTACAAAAGAACACATACAGTATAATCCCACGCATATGAATACGCAAAACTCGCCTGTGGGGTGGGGATGTGTGTGGCAATGATTAACTGGGAAGAGACACGGAACTTTCTGGGGTTTTGGAGATGTTCTCTAGGGGTGTGGGTTACACAAGCACATGCATTTGTCAACTCAATCGACTGCACACTTAGTATCTGTGTATTTCACCATATGTAAATGATGCCTCAATAAAAGAAGGGAAAAAATAAAGCAAAGACAAAGAAAAAAGGATCTCTAATATAAATACCTGAAATCAATGTGCTTTGTTACTGGACTGAAGGAAAGCTTTATCACTCCAAGGCAAGAACAAAAGACACACACAACACATAGCTTTTAAAAAGTAAAACAGGGGAAACTAAAACTTCAGACTACAAACCAACAATAGGACCTTCCGTAAATCACCTAAACTCCCTTAGCCTCTGTTTCCTCATCGATAAAACTGGAATGAGAGCCCTGGCCGGTGTGGCTCCGCTGGCTGGAGCACTGTCCTGGGTTGTGCACTAGCAGGTCACAGGTTGTTCCCAGTGAGAGCACCTATTGAGGTTTCCAGTTTGACCCAGGAGGCAACAGCAGACGGGTATATTTCTCTCACATCGATGTTGATGTTTCTTTTTTTTTCTTTCTCTCTCTCTCCCTCCCCCCTTCTGTCCATCGGTCCGTCTGTCCCTCTCCAAAACCAAACAAACAAATCAATTTTTTAAATGGGAATAATACAATTACCTCGCCAGGATTTCATAAAAATTGAGCTTATGCAAAGCATCTAGACTAGTACCTGGCACACTGAATTTTAATAAATGGTGCAGGTAGGGAATAACAATTAGAAAATGCGTAAGATCGATCCACTTTACCTATCTGGCAATTATTTATTACTTTAAGAAAGAATCCTCCCAGTGGACTCTTATTTGAACATCTATCCATCACCCTACCCTTTTTCCTGAAAACTCTGCCCCTTTCTGATAACTGACCACATTCCAGCCACCTGGCTGGTGAAGTGAGAGGGGCGGGGGATGGAGGGAGAAGTGCCTTGTCTGCAGTGACCCTGCTCAAAACTGTTCATGTCAATCAAAGTTTTGGATGACCAACTTATATGGAAAGGTATGAGAGAAACTCACTGTTTAAAAAAAAGTCTAAATTTTTTATGAAATAAAAAATACTTTTAATAAAAATTACCAGTACTTAAAGCCAGGTTTCCCATGAATTAGGTTTACGTAATGCAGCCTTTCCTATATCTGCTGGAAAGTTTTCCAATGATCTTTCAAAAGGCCATACATTTCCAAATGCCAAAACATGCACCCCAATAACTACTTTCCACGAGGAGCCCGATCCAGGGGTAGAGGAAGCACTGGGAGTCCTCTCCTCTCCCCAGGCGGGTTCTGTCTGGTTGGCCTGCGGCCAGCAGTGGGGCTCCAGCAGATTTATCTTTCCTGCGCATCACGCAGCAGTCTGCCCAATGCAGTGCCCTAGATTTTACAAGTCACATTCACCGATGCACTTGCCAGTCTGCAGATTTGTGTTCTCAAGGAGGACACGAGTCATTTGTACAAAACAGTGTCCTGATCATCAATAAAAGCACGGAACAGTCTGAAGTCACCTACTATTCCCTTTTGTTCTACAGTAATTTTAAGTTTCTGGAAAGGATGTCCCGGTTTCTTAGCCAAGTCAGGGCCGAGCGAGACGCGGAGGTTCCATCTGCATCCCCACTGAACGACAGTAACCCGCACATTCCAAAGATCTGCTTGAAACCTTTCAAGGCCAAAAATGTCTATTGTGTGCCCTGGGCTAGGCACTGACTGAAGGAAAGCTGAAACTATAAATAGCCCTGAGACCAAATGCCTGGGGGGGGGAAATGTTTTGCTTGAAATGGCTACACAGCTGACATAAAGTCTAAGAATCCACGCAAAACTCTGATAAGCAGGAAAAGTGTATTCCCGCGACGCTGCACGTGCTCGCTCACTCCCATTTTAATAAGCATGTCCTCGTGGTGCAGTCGCATTAGGCACTGAAACAGGCGCAGGTGTAACCCTCCACCGTGGTGCCGGAGCTGGAAACGCAAAGGACCCAGCCCCCGGCGGCGCGGTCCAGGGCGCACGGCCGACCCGCAGCAGGCACCGGGCAGGGCGCACGGCCGATCCGCAGCAGGCACCGGGCGGGGCAACGGCCCACCCGCAGCAGGCACCGGGCGGGGCGCACGGCCCACCCGCAGCAGGCACCGGGCGGGGCAACGGCCCACCCGCAGCAGGCACCGGGCGGGGCGCACGGCCCACCCGCAGCAGGCACCGGGCGGGGCGCACGGCCCACCTGCAGCAGGCGCGGGGCGGGGCGCGGCGCCCTCGCTGCCCCCCGGGACCGCCGCTCCCAGGCCAGTGAGTCCCCACCTTCGGGGGAAAACCAGACCTGCCTGCGGCCTGATAAGAAAGGTACAGGGAGCACCTGTCGAGCAGCAGGACGGTGGGTGTAAAATGGCTTCCCCCGGGCCGACCGGAGGGCAGGCAGTGCAAGCAAATCCCCTCCTGAAAGAAGGGCGCTGCGGGGAAGGTGTGCGGGAACCCGTCAGGGTGCGGCAGGAGCCCCCAACCATCCCATCTCGGGACCCGAGGGCGCGCAGCCCGCGGCCCCCTGGGGCAGAGCGCGGGCGCGCCGGGGGGCAAAAGGCGCCCGGTCCCCCAGGGCACCGCCGGGACCGGCCGGCACGCGGAGCCCCCCGGGCGCCGGGGAGGCAGGGCGGGGAGGGCGCGGGCTCCTCCGACGCGCGGCGCTCCCGGGCCACCGAGTGCGCTTTCGGCAGAAACCGCGGCCGCGGGGCTCAGGGGCGCGCCCCGGCCCCCCCCCCGGCGCCCCCACCCGCCGCAGGCTGGCCGGCCCGGGGCGACCGCGGACCAGCTCGCGCGGAGAATTAAGTTTCTAATAATATAACTTTAGGCGGATTAGCGCCCGCGTCATCCAACCGAAGGCCGAACCGGGAGCCAACTTGCGGCCCTGAAAGCGCGGCGGGGGCGCGGGCCGGGGCCGGGTCCCGCGCCGGCGCCTCCTCCCCGGCCGGTGCGCCCCCGGCAGGTGCGCCCCGCGCCCCCGGGCCCTCCGCGCTCACCAGGTACCACACGCCGAGCAGGATGGTGCCGGTGCGGACATGGCAGCAGAGGCAGCAGCTGTTGGAGTAGAACCGCGTCCAGGGCGCGCCCATCTTCATCGCTGCGGCCGCGGGCGCCCTGGCCCGAGCGCGCCCAAGTTTGCGGGAACCGCGCCGGGTCCGCCTCCCGGGCGCCGCGGGGGCTGCTGCGCGCTCCTCGGCCGCCTCGGCTCCGGCCTGCCCGCCGCGCGCTCGCCGCTCCGCCCGGGCCTCGCTCCGCGCGTCCCCCGAGAGCTCCGAGCAGCCGCGGCGCCGGACCCTGCGCTCCGGAGGCGGGCGGGGGCGGGGCGGGGCGGGGGCGGGGCGCGCGCCACGTGACCGCGCCGGCCCGTGACGTCACCGCGGGCTCCCGCGGCGGCGGGCGCGGCCGGCCCGGGGCCCGTCCGTCCGTCCTCGCGCGCCCCCCGCGGGTCCCCGCGCAACCCGCCTGCCCTCGCTCGGCCGGCCCCTCGCGTAGCCGTCGCGGGGCTCAGCCGCCTTCCCCGCCCCTGGGGTGGGGCCCCCGCGCGCGCCCGTCCTGCGGACCGTCCCGTGCAACCCCGGCTGCGGGCGCCGTGCGGGGCGCGGGGGCACCGCTGCGGGGCGTGACTCCCGGGGCGGCCCCTCGCAGCTCGGTTCCTGCCACAATCATCTCTTCCCCGAAATCGGGCGCGTGCCAAGGGCGCCTCCCTGCAGCGTTTCGCATCCCGGCGGCAGCCGCCAGGGACAGCGGCCGAAGCCCTATCGGTGCCCCAGCCCCCCGAGACCGGCGGAGCTGCAGGGGAGACTGAGACGGTCCAGCGGGGCGCTGTCCTCCCGGGCTCGCCCGGGTTAGCCTCTGCGCGTGGGGAAGGTAAAGAAAGGAAGATGCAGGCACTTGGGCAAACCACGTGGGTGTGAGGAAGCGGTTCTGTTCTTGGTCTAACTGTCCTAGGAGCTTACACTTTTGCACTTTCCAGCCCAGCCTGGATGCTTGATATACATCAGGCCTCCAGACAACCCTCTGGTTACCCCCGGAAGGACTGAGGGAAGGAGGGGCAGGTACCCAGGCCACCTGGCACCCATGAGCCAGGCCACCGGCCATCCCGAGGGGTACCTCTGGGGCCATCCCGAGGCTCAGAATGCGGACGGATTCTTCCCAAGAAAGTCCTTTTGCTAGGAAGCCCCTCAGCTGGTCTGTCTTCTGTGGAACACTCACCGTGGCCTAGCTGGTTTCCAGTTTGCAAACCCTAGGACCTTTGAATAAGCCTTTATCATTTATTTCTAGCAAAGCCTCCAGACTCTTTTGAGTTCGTCTAAAACCTGTAATCACTGCTTAAGCCAAGCATCTCAGACAAGTTAGGTTATTAGCAGGTGTCAAAGTTTCATTTCGGACTTGGGGCAAGAGAAAACCTGGCTGGGTTTGCGTGCCTAAGGCCCGGCTGTAACAGGAGGAGGAGTGTCAGGTAAGGAATGTTTAAGTGCAGGGCTGGTTAGCTTCACAAGGCTGTAAAGCTGTCACGCTCTCACTGTGTAGCTTGAACCTGGATCCATGGGGACCCAAGAGATACCAGGTGTGGGCTCTCAACCAGAAATAACAGGCAAAATTGTGGTGGGAGTTAGCCAGAAAGACCAAACAAGAAAGTCTGTGTCGTTATCTCATCCCAAAGTTCTGTTTTCCTTCACATCAGGTATAGTTTTCTGTCTGGAGTCTTCCATTTAATATTTAATTATGTCCATAACCCCTTCTAAGCAGCTATGGGACAGCATTCATGCTCTGAGAAGAAATGGAAATGGAGAATCAGACTGGGGGGTGCTACTTTCCCAATTCAAACTCCCAGCCAGTTCCAGCTTCACCCTCCCCAGCAGAATTTCAGATTCATTCAGGCAGATGACACATTGATTCAGGAAATGTTATATGTCTGAGAGCTTGCTATTCAAGATCCGAATTTGTAGAAAGGTGTCAAATTGCTCTAGATAAGAGAGGCAGAGAGTAGAGGAAAGCTGGCTGGAGAAAGGAGGTAGGGAGAGAGAAATAATACACCTGCTCTCAAAGTTTATCACCTACTCTAGTGCCCAGTTCATCATGACATTAGTCAGAATGTGTGCCCAGGTCCTTACAGGTAAAACAAAATGCCATGGGAAAGCAGAGAGCGGTTAACTACATTAAACCTTCAGTTGACATTGTTTAAAAAGCACTGATAATTTCAAGATGGAGCGCTGAACCGAGCCTGGGCCTGCCTGGCTTAGGGAACCTGTGCAGCTGCCAGGTCACATGCCCAGGCAGCTAACCCTGGAGCTAGGCCCCCATATCTCTTAGAAATTAAAAACAAAACTAAGCAAACAAGCAAACAAGTGAGAGCTATCTCTTGTGTTTGTCAGATAACAAATAACTGCTTCATGGAGGCTGTTATAGATTCCATTTTTATAGGAGTGCCAAATAATTCATTAAGAACCTGGATCTTGTCCCAGGTGGGGGATCGGGACCGTGAAGGTCAGAACTTGGAACTGGCTCCAGCCCTGAATCGCAGCCAAGGTGGAGTCAAAAATCATGATTGATACGGTCTCAGAGACACAGGCAATTCATCATAGATTTATCGAAGCACACATTTGGGGTTTGGTCAGGCTCTGGACTGGGGTTTGTGAGAAGGAGTGTGTAAGACACAATTCCTGCTGCTGAGAAACTCCTAAAGAGGCGAAGGTGCACAGAGAGAGCCCGTAGTGGTAGAGGGCGTGGCTGACAAACAGTCTTCTGATTAATAGTGGGCTTCACACGGTGCTCGATAGCTTATCAATATTTAAAGACTTGGGATGTGATCACATGCATCTGTATTGGTTAGAGTCCAGTCAGGAAAATAGGGACCATTCTAGATAGTTCACACAGAGGGAATGCAACTCAGGGACCGTGTTGCTGTAATAAAATATTTCACAAGGGCCATCTTGACCCAGCTTTGAAATCACAGCTAATTCTCAATTCCCCTGCTCAGGCATTTGCTAACCCCCCTGCAATTACTTTCCTTATCAGGTTCCACGTGCCTAGCTTATAACGCACACTTGCTGAAGGCCACACACCCCAGATACCTAGGGCCCTTTCTTCCTTAGGCCCTCAGAAATACTCAAAATAACCAGAAAGCCCTCTAAACCTAGCTAACCCGGCCCCACTTGCCAAACATAAGCCGCCTCCTACAGTTCCAATTGCTGTTACCTTGTCCCCAGATGCAACCAGTTTTCCCTTGTTTGGGACTATAAGTAACTAAGAGTTCTGTCTTTCATCTGCTTGAGTGTCACTGTGTGGTGTCCTACTGTCACCGGAAAGAGACTGGCCTGCAGTGGGTCCGCCTCAGGCCAGCCTGTACTATGTGGGTTCTTGGCTTCGTGCAGGAAGGATTTCACAGCGTGACTCCAGGTGAATGTTACGGGACGTTTACTAAAGCTGGGGACCGCGAAACAGAGGAAGGACTTAGGGTAGAAGCAGCAACAGGAGAGCGCAGGCCGGGCTCTGCTTTGGCTCCCTGGAAGTTCTAGGAAAGAGGTGAGCCAAGGCGGGCTGCTTCAGCTCACTGGGAAGTCCGAGGAAAAGGGGGCCTTGGGGGCAGGTTCAGGGGGGAGCCCGGGATGAGCTGCCGCTGCCCAGTGGCAAGTCTTGTGGGGACCCCTAGAGTTTAGGAGGAGGTGAAAAGTTTACGCCCGAGAAGGAGTGGGGTGCTCTAGAGCAAGCTGGCATTGGCATCCTCCGTTGTGAGGGGTTTTTCTCTCTTCTGTGGGCGAGAATGTTAGGGGCGGGTTTCACGAGAACATCATCAGCTTTCCCGGTGAGCGTTTAGTATGCTGATGAATCACGGTGAGCGTACAGGGAGCTGGGGATTATTCTCTGGTCTGCTTTACTGTTTCGCTTTTATCTTGGGTCTGTCGGGCTCTAATTAGGTTTTTTGTTACTTGTTCCCCTGCCTTCACCCGTGGTTGGGTTTGGCTGGCACAAATGGCATTAATTGGGTCTCTGTTCTCTATCTCCCAACTAGGGTAACTTAAGCTATTTATTCTCTGGTCAGGGAGGAGGGTATAAGCCATTTGCTCTCAAGTGTCCTTGGTTGGGGAGACAAGGTCTTGCGATTCGCTGGCTGGCTAAGTTGTTCAGACTGTCGGGTCTTGTTTGACTGTCTTGTCCAGGCTGCTGCCGTTTCAGCTGGAGAGTGAGTGTAGAGCCGACTTAACCCAGCGTCTTTAGGTTACACTTGAGAAACCAGAGACGCAAAGTAACTGGCCCAGAGTCACCCAGAGAATTTGTGTTAGAGCTAGAGCTTTGTGCCCACGTGGCATCACCTCCCAGAACTCCACGGGAAGGCCTGGCAGCAGACCTGAGCCTTGCTGGGCTCACCTTGCTTTTCCCTTCAGTCGAGTTTAATTCTATGCTTTTTACAGTAAATGTTCAATAAATCTCAACTGAGCCTCTGGCTGAAACAAGGACAGAGTGGGAGGCTTTAAATGTTCTCATTAGCATCCCAATTTCCTCTTTAAAAAGGCTACTTGGTCGTTCTTGCCTTTTAAGTTTTATAGCCCCTGAGAAATGAACAATTGGATAATAAGGGCTGGATATGAATTCTAATTCCCTTTCCTGGAATGTACCTTTGTAACACTCTGTACTGTTTCCCTTTGAACTTGGGATATTGTAGAAATGTATGCAGAGTAGGTTTTTGGACTGAGCTGAGCTACGAAGCATCACTCCATGTCAGCTGTCCCGGTCCCAAGTTCTTAGATTTAAGGTCTGGCGCGGCAGGAAAGGCCCCAGCTGCATCTCTCTGTCCAGATTTTCCCTAAGCCTGCTAGCTGAGAAAATAAGTGCGCTTCCAGTAATGGCTCACTTCGTAATTGGTGCTCAGGTCTTAATTTATAGAGGAGCCTGAGTGGTGACAGGGAGAGGCTAAGGCCATTGGAAGAATTGATTACTTGCAGTTCCATTACTTAAAACCTTATGTGTTCGCCTCCCTTTTCCATTTTTATTTTTTTAATTGGATTTACTGGGGTGACACTGGTTAAGAAAATTGTATGGGGCTCAGGTATACAATTCTACAATACAACATCTGTCTATTGTATTGCGTGTTTACAGCCCCAAGTCAGATTCACCTGCCTTTCTGATGGTGATGGTGACAGAGAAGGAAAGCAGTGTTCTAACTTGGGGGTCCCTCAAGCTCTACATTACCAATCGATTAGTGTCTGCCCAATGAGGTGCACAGCGTGAAATGGGGCCTCACAAAGACACTGCTATTTTTGTTAATTACTGTCAGTGCAGCGGCATCTAAAAACAAAATACCTTCCTTCATCCATTTTCTGCGGAATTCTCCTTAAAAGATGTCCTCGGAAAATTCCATCGCTCCCAGTCCCTTTTGGTAATTAAAGCCCAGTCCATCTGTAAGCTTTAAACTCACCCCGGTGCTCCCCAGCTCCTGTCCACAGCCTCGCTGTCCCCCGTCCTCGTGGGAAGGCTGCCGTGTGCGTTACACAATTCCGGGGGCACCATTCGTGTGCAGGCATCGTCCCCAAATACGACAATCCCCACTGGAGGAGCCCAGGGGGGCTGTCCCAACACCTTTCCAGAGGAGGCTGGATGGCACTTGGGACCCTTAGCCAGTTCCGGCACCGAAAAGGACCTGTGACAAGTTGGGGCATTTGAGAGCAGCTATTTTCATCCATGGCTTTCCCTTTGGATACTTTTACCAAACAACAAAAATCAAGTTCAGCCCCAATATCCCCACTGGTAATGTTGTGTCTTAAGCAGAATGGCAGTTTCAGGTGCTCATTTTATTATGCTTTATAACTTATGTACATGCCACATATATTCATTTTAAATGCTTTGATACAATAAATAAAGCATACATATACAAATAAGAATGCCAGTATCATGGGGATGACCTTGAATTTGCTTAAATTTTTCCTCAAATTAGCCTATTTGTAAACCTCAGTACTATAATGATTATTAGTCAGCAGACATTTACAACACATCTCATAGACCTGTTGTGATGCTAAGGTTAGAAATTATTCTATTAAATTATTTAGAAAGTAGTAATGCCTTTTTAATTTTTACTTTTCTCACCCGAGGATATTTTTTCCATTGCTTTTCAGAGAGAGTGGGAGAGAGCCACATCGACTGGCTGCCAACCAGGGCTGGGGATGGAGCCTGCAACTGAGGTATGTACCCTTGGGTGGAATCGAACCCAGGACCCTTCAGTCCGAGGGCTGATGCTCTAACCACTGAGCCAAACCGGCTAGGGCTATTTTAATTTTAAAGATTACCTTACATACCAGGTAATTCTGTTGAAACTCATTATAACCTATACTTGCTGTATAGGTGTGATAGGCACTAGGTTTCTTTCAGCCTTTTTCTGGAATTTAAAGCTTCATAGAGTGGCAGAATTTTCCTCCAGCATATATGACATATAATTGGAACATTATTAGCTGCTACTTGAAGCAGCATCTAAGAGATTACAAATTTTCTGCTCAATTGGATAAGCTAAAACCTGATCTTAAAAATGATGCTTGGGCCCGGCTGGCATGGCTCAATGGCTGAGCATCAACCCACGAACCAAGAGGCTATCGGTTTGATTCCCGGTCAGGGCACATGCCTGCTCAATCCCCTCTCCCCTCCACTCTCTAAAATCAGTAAAACATTTGATTAAAAAAAAAAAAAAAAAGATGTTTGGGTCCAGGATACACAGTGTATGTAATGAACCCTGAAATGTTAATTTGGCCCAGCTGGTGTGGCTCAGCAGTTGAGCATCGACCTATGATCCAGGAGATGGTGGTTCAATTCCTGGTCGGGGCACATGCCCCCGTTTCAGGTTTAATCCCCAGTGAGGGGCATGCAGGAGGCAGCAGATCAACGACTCTCTCTCATCATTGTCTCTCTCCCCCTCTCCCTTTCTCTCTCTCTGAAATCAATTAAAATATTAATTTGGCACGTGACAACCCAGAATAAAGACTATTTCCCATCCCTCTTTGTAGCCAGGGATCAAGGAACTAAGATTGGCTTGATAAGCCTATGGGGTGTGAATAACTTGTAAGGCATGTTCTTAAAGGAAGGGGGCAGAAATGCTGACAGGACGTTCCTGGCTGGCGCAGCTTTCGGCAACCACGACACCAAAGGCATCTGCTGGGAATGGGGAGGAGCATCAGAGGGAACTGGATCCCTGACCTGCAGTCACAGCAGTCACAGCAGCCCGGGCTGCCTTCCCAGCACCTCCCTTCCAGCCTTTCACAGGCAAGAAAGAAGCGGCCTTGCTTAAGTTGCTATTGTTGGGGGTCACAGACAGGCTAATGTAAAACGCAAGCTTGAGTCAACTCCTGAACCTGAAAGGCGGGTACAGCTGATCCACTGCACCTGGTGGCGGTTGGGCCTACTGCTAACGAGGTGCAAGATGGAAGCTGGTTCCCAGCGTCACAAGCAGGGACATTCTAAGAGGTGCTTAACTCCAAATACCTGACTGGCAAAGCCTGCAAGTGCACCTAGGGCTTTAGAAACATCACAAATGTCAAAAAGTAATTGACTTTAGATGCAAAATGACTGAGAAGTCACTCCCCGTAAGAGAACTATAATGAGCAATTTAAACAAAACAAGAATGGCTTTATTTACAAAACTCAATGCATTTTACAAAGAACACATTTGCATTCCCTAAGTCTTTCGGAAAGTAATTCCAGTTTGTGCAATGAGTTTACAGGAAAAACTTAAGACATCTATTAGACATCTTAAACCTAATTTCTAAACTTTGAAAGATATTTTGCACTATATAAGAGGGCTGTTTTTAATTAAGAAAAACTAAACTCTGTAGTTAAATATTGCCCTTCAATATTTTTAACCCCAATACAAACCAGATTAATCTATGAAATAACACCAGATTCAAATGAATTATCTCCACTGTCCCAACAAAATGCATGCACAAAGTAAACGTGGTAAATTACATTAATGACATTTTATTTCAATACTTTTTTGACTCTCTCAACTGTTTTGCTTAATTCAGAGTATAGACAGGTACGGTTCTCATCTGGGGAAATCCTAAACCACTACTCCCTGCTCCAGAATAAGAAGAATTTTCAGTATGTGGAGACAGGAGGGATTAGGAAGATTTTAAAGTAGTTTCTCCAGGAGCCTTATTTGCTAATCAGAAAAAGGCTCCCCTCCAGGCCCAATGAAGTAAAGGGATCAGTGATCTATGTCCTTACTAAGTCAGGGAGCATCCAATCCAAGCCCCCAGAGGACAACAGGCACTTCCCTCTCCTCCTCCTCCTCCCCAAATCACGATTTGATTTTAGTGCCTTCTGAGTTGCTTGATGGGGAACAGGTCCTGTGTTCAGATCCGAGAAACTACCTTCATGCCACATAAAGACCTCTGGGCCAGGCAAGGAGCAGTCAACAACACTGTAGCTGGGCAAGTGTGCACCTCATGCATGTGAAAGAGAATGAACTTACTCTCACGTCGACACTTCATCTCCTGGAAAGGCCGCGTCTCTAACACCTGGCATAAACGGTTGACTGGGAGATACTGAACTGGAGAAATAAAGTCCAACACTTGACATAGCCAACAAAACTCTAAGATAAAGAAATGGTGAGGTAGAGCTGACAGAGCTCAATTAAAGTTTTTGAGCACAGACCTTTTGGCACATCCTAAAATTAGACTCCCTACTGAAGCTCCTCTGTCAGATCCTACACAGTGCTGGCAACTTAGGAGTCCTTGGATCTACTTAGGAATTGTCTATGTAAAGCTAACAGAATAAAGTCTTTTGAAGAAATCCATTCCTGGCACGTTAGCATAGTTATCCCAATATTGAAGCAAATAAAAACAATGCTACCCGTTTGCTGAATTTATTTAAACAAATCAATTTAGAAATATCATAGAATTAAACAAAATGTCTGACATGTAAACTTACTGCCATGTTCCTGAAACAGATGTTAACACCTGATAAGAGTTAATAATCGATTGTTAGGAAAGCTGTCCATTAATAAGGCCAGTCTTCAGCAAAACTAAAACCATTTTGTTTCTTTAGCTTTCCTAGACCGACAATGCAATACTATCAAACCACAATCAAATATAATAAAGACAACATTGGATGGATAGATCAGTACCATTGGTTACAGCTAAACAGTTTCATTCTTGGCGCCACATAAAAACAAGCCAATCACATCAAATAAATCATGGCTTTTTTTCTTTATCACAATTCACTAAGTGATGTTAATTATGGTCCTTGTCAAACACGTTTGGTAAAGGCTATTTACAGTGTACATGGCTGAGCATGCACTATTTATAGTTACAAAGATACCTGCCAGTTTAGTACAATAGTTACACAGTGCCTGAAAATGGTGAAACAGCTCACACAGCATTTAAATCAATACAGTTTCAAGCAGGAAACGTTCCTTATTTGACCATGATTGCAATAATTACATGAAAATTCTTATAAAAACACGAATCCCCTTCAAGAAATTGATGCATATTCTACGCACTACAGGTTAAGGCAGTAAAAAAATGTATTCCTGATAACTGGAGGTCTTGACAATGTCAATTAAAGCTGTCTGACTCTAGCTGTTCATTCTCCATCATATACTCAGAGTTCTGTCTGTAGAACTAGTTTGTGAAAGATTTCATTTTTATAGTCAAAAAAGTGTTCATAATGAAGAGATGGCGCTGGAAAACAAGTAACTGCTAGGGAAAGAAAAAACAGAAGTTGCATTTTGCCTGAAAGTTTTCAAATCATAAACAAGAGCATTCTTTGAGTCTCATCTTTAAAAGTATTGAACAAGTACATATAGTTTACCATTCTTAATTTAAAATACATGGTACTTTGAACAATTCAAGTAATGTAAGACTATCAAAAATAAGTTCATACGCCGTGTCAACTGCATTTTCAATGTTTTAATTAAGAATTTTAAAAATTGTAAACTAAACCATGACAGTTTAGTTAAATAAATGACTTTTTATTTGCACTTGTGATTCCTTTAATACAAATTGCTACCAACAAATATGTAAAGATATGGCAGATTATGCATTTGATCAAAGCACTTTAAGCATAAAACAGATTCAAATGGTGTAAGTTCTGTGCATAAGATCCAGGAAGCTGCCTACGGACTTGCAGGCACCTCTCTCTAATCAGCATCCTTACTCTTCGGCTGCAGATGAGACAGGGCATGATCTGTTGTAAACAGGGCACTGCTGTAAAACCAGGATAATATTCTTAAATTAAGATCGTTCTCATTAAATTGAAAAGACTTTCCCCAAGTGTCTTCCAGCTTGTAGTATATTCTGCTGACCTCTTAATTTCATAAATTAACTCTCCTTTGATTCCATTTTTATGGTCGTTGTTCACAGTTTTGTTTTAAAAATTGGTTTAAATTTATATAAAACTCTGTACATGTTCACAAATTATTGCATAAACAGCATAATCTTCAAGACAGTGTTTGCAAACACATGTCCAATTCAGGAAAAGAAAATTCACGTTTCCCGCCTGGCTTTTTTCTTCTTTTTTATCTGTTTGGGAGATTCCCAGCTAGTTTCAGACTTGGCTGAAAGAGGAACGAAAACAAAACAAACAAAAAAACGGAGAAAAAGTTAGGAGGATAGTAAATACTGCTATGTATCAAAAATAGTAGTATCAATGAAAACATGCTTCGAAACCCACCAAGAATGCCTTAGATTTTATGTTTTAACTTTTCAAGTTCTAGTTACATGTCTTAGGTTATTCTATGTCTGCCTTCCTCTTTTTCTTTCAATTCCAATGTATTATTTGGTTTAACCATCTGGATGACATTTTACCAGTTTTGACCTAGGAAAATGATCCTTTAATATGGCTCAAGCTAAGTAAAAAAAGTGAAAATGGGTCAAATGGACATTAAAGGTAGATGAGGGAGAAGAGGGGGAGAGGAAAGTACAAAACAATCTGCCCTGGCCGATGTGGCTCAGTGGGTTGGGAACTATCCTGTGCACCAAAAGGTTGCTGGTTCAATTCCCGGTCAGGGACATGCCCAGGTGTGGTCTTGATCCCTGGCAGGAGGCCTGCAGGAGGCAGCCAATGGATGTTCCCTTCTCATATCCATGTTTCCCTTTCTCTCTCCCTCTCCCTTCCTCTCTCTAGAAAAAAAAGAAAAGAAGAAAAGGAACATGTGCACCCTAAAAGGACGGACCAGGGGACAAGGGCAGGTACCGAGTCCTCCTCAGGGCACATCCTTGGCCACCTATTCTCACCTGGAGTGATTTCAGCTCCTTGGCCCTCACAACTGAGTCTGTAAGGCTCCACAGAATTGAGCCTTTACAAAGAAAGGACAGGCTGGTCTATGATCAGAAGTCTAAATGGCTTAGGCTTCTAAGATTGTAACACTTATAAACAGTACAGAGAACACACAAAAGAACCCAAAATGAGATGACTTACTTTGTGAAGGAGGCACACTATTTTGCTTAGTATTTGACTTGGATTTATCTGACTCTTGTAGCATCGGTGGCACTTGGGAAGAGCTCTTGTCAGAATCACTTTTTGATAAAATAATAGATGGCACGGTAGAAACAGCAGGTGGAAGAGTCTTGACAGGCTATTTACGAATACAATTATTTTAGATTTTTGTAAGAAATTTCAAATAAAATTAAATATAACAAACAGGCTGTTTAGCAGAAAGTAAATAAAAAGATGGTGTCCAGAAGTAGCACAACTCATGCCTGCCCTCTAGTGACATAACCAAATATATCTTTACTTACAAATAAGGCCGAGACAAAAATGGATGAAGGTTTAAAATGACAGAATGTTTACTGAATCTCAAATAGGAGTAAATAATTTTCATTAACTCTTATATTTTCTTATAAATTGCATAATTTTGTATTTGATAGCAATTCAATGGTTCTGTCCACTTCCCACCAACTCTTAACTCAAAACATTTTCATGTGAAAGACAAGAAAAGGGCTAATTTCAGAGCTATCAGTAGGCAATACCCCCCTTCTCAGAGGTAGCGATACCTCAAACAGCAGCAGCAGCAGCTTCAGTTTCCTACTCAAGGAAAAGAGATGACCCCACACAAAAGCTGACTACGGCTACTAGTTCTGCCAATAAAGTAACTTAAACTCAGGTCCAAATCTGAGTTTCATCCAGTCTGGTGTGAAATCATAATGTTTAGGGCCTGGACTCCTGAGCCTTGCTTCTCCTCAACTGATGAGCAGAAAGGAGTTAAACAAACTGAGTTGTCTCACTGAGGCATGTTAATGAACTGTCAAAGCCAGGTAATAAAAGTGTCTCCAATATTTGGAGTGCCCCGAGACTTTAATAGATGAGTAGGAGATCATCCCACCCTTGAGATTTACCTGTGATTGTTATTTTGAATGTAGAGAAAAGGTTAAGTAATGGTTCCCTTGCCCTTTGTTCTTCCAAGCTTCATGGATTCAAGCAAGCACAATGGGAAAGGAAACAAAAGGAGGGAGCCCTGTGCACCTAGATAACGGCTGGGCTTCTTTCTTACTGCTGCAGGTATCTGAAGCTGCATTTTTATTGTTCCATTCAGTTTTCTTAATGTTCCCCGTATTCATTTCATACCCCAAAGTTTTATTCCTTATTTTTAATCTCCTTTCCTCCTCTGTTCTCTCACTTATTTATCTACGTTAAATCACAAAAAAACTCAAATATTCTTTATAAGATGGCTTCTGAAAATAACAAGCAAAACATCAAAACGTCAAAGGACCCTCTGTAGTCCTACTATTAAACCTATGAGTGTATTGAGATGCATCCTTTTATCTCAAAGTACTCTCAGGGAAAGAAAAGCATCGAATCCAAGTAGAAAAAATGGTTTAAGATTTTGTTTTAGTACAACACGGTTACAGATTCTTTCTCTTAGTGGTAACCCAGGTTCTTGTCTAAAGCTGTTTCACGAAGCATGTAAGGTCCCCAAAGGCAGAGGTATTGTTTCCTTTGTTCTCTGACATATCCTCAGAACCTAAGTGTGTGGCATATAGTTCCCAATAAATTTTTGTGAATGAGTAAATACATGAACTGTGCAACCCCAGTAGGAGTTTGAGAGGTTGGACCATAGTCATATCATGTGCATGCTTTGGGGGAAATGCAACCAGTCAAGTTTTCTCTAGGCTCTCTCTCAATCCCTGTATGCCTAGATATTTAATAAGAGAAAACACAGCCTAGCAGGTCTGGTTTTGCCATTGATAGTTATGTGACTTTGGAAAAGTTTATTCAACCTCTCTGACCTCATTTACATAATGGGTCCTACCTTTCTCGTAGGGTTGTTGTAAGGAATGTATTATTTTGAGTATTTTAAATACTTAGCACAACACTTCAATACAATATTTATTATAATACAATTCTCAAGTCATCAAAATTGTATTCCTTAAGTATCAAAAAAATCACCTGGCTATTTTTGATGATTGCTTCTGCTGGATCACTAGTGCTTATTGTTTTCAAAGAAAACGCTTTTTCCTGTTTTGGACGGACTTTAGAGGTATTCACTGGAAGCTCTTCTCTAATCTCTTTTTCTAATTCTTCTGGGTCCTACAGAGAAAAGGTCTATTAGATGATATAAATCACCCATTTTTTACTAATTAAAATCTATTTGGTTTGTTGTACTGGACAGAAGATATTCCAAAAAAAATAATTTTAGCTTAGAAACTGTTCAAACAGCTTAACAGAGCACATACAAACAATTATTCAAAGGTTTATAATACATAGATATATTTGGAACATACATTCATCATCCCTACTTTCCTCGGGTATTTAAATCAATTGTGAATTAAAAACACAATACACTCACATCTCAAAATGGGAACCATTCTAAATTTACTAAACCAACTCAAGTAGAATAAACTAGTATTTTTTTCTTTTAAGAAAAAATACATAGTGGCCCTGGCTGGGTAGCTCTGTTGGTTAGCATGCTGTCCCAATACACTAAGGTTGCGGGTTCGATCTCTAGTCAGGGCGTGTACAAGAAGCAATCAACGATGCATAAATAAGTGGAACAAATTGATGTCTCTCTCAAAAAACAATAAAAAATAAAATAAAAAAGTGCACAGTGAATTACTTGATACTTTAACTTAGACTTTAGAACCAGCATTTCTCTTAATGACTTCCTTTAGAAACGAAAAATTTATATATAAATGCATTTTCTAGACAAATTAAGTTTACATAGTAGAAAGGACAGAGATAGAAATTTCAATTTTGGGCACCACACAGTCTATTTGTATAATCTCAACGACAAATCATTTAGTTTCTGCAAATCTTAGTTTCGCCAACTATAAAATTTGCTCTGATAATTTCTAAGGTCCTAACCAAGTTATAACATTTCCATTCTTAGGCCTTCAGACTTAAAAGGTTGGGGAAAAAAAAAATTCTAAAGCACATTACATGTTAAGGTATGTGAAATAAGTATGAGCTAGAATATACTAAACAGGATCATCACTGTGAATTGTACTGTTCTTTAGCAAACTCATTTATAATGATAAATGGCCATTTTATTTTAAACAACTGGCTAAAGTATCTTGAAAGTTTTCTTCCAACACTGATATTCTATAAAACTGTTCAGAATGATAGTGAGTTTAGACAGCTATTCAAAATTTTGTTGTGAAATTAAGTTGAGCAAGTAGCTTTGGAAGTACGTATGCTAAGATATGCAATCTGTACAATGAGAAGGCATCAGCTGGTTCTATGCTAAGTTGAACTCAACGGTAAAAAACCCGCAAACCACATACCAAAAACTAAACAGAACTTTATTGAAAAAAAAAGGAGAAATTCAGGAACTGCAATCATTTATGGGAAGGACAGTGTGCACATACTCGCACAGAACCTCATGGGTACCTATTCAAATGATGAAACTGAGGTTTGAAGGAAGGTCTGACTCTAAATCCTCTTATTCACTATATTTTAAAAAGTAGAGCAAACTTTTTAAAAAAGGAATATCACCAAAATGCCAAAGGAACTTTCATAATTTAATGACCTTTTCCAATAAGTTGAAATTTATAGAATACATCAATCCCTCAAAATTACTTTTAAAAAGAACTCACCTAATCCACAAGCCAGAAAGGCCGTAATCGAGTCACAGAAATCCAGGCAGTTGGCTAAATGGATTTCAGACGGCATTGCTAACAAAGAATGGTTGTCTATAGCATTTCTCATCAGTCAGCTTAGCGAACAGGAAAAGTGCACCTATTACGGTTTTAGATTTTTATATCCATTGATCTTAGTCACATTAGCCTTAATGCCCACCAATTACTACTACAGAGAAAAAGCTAATAGTGATAATGAACTGGTATCATTTATGAAGGGCTGTGTCTCCCACAACAGTAAAGAACTAAAGGCCTGTTTCCTTAGAACGCCAGGCAGCCACTTCCTCCAGGACAGACCACCAGAGGGGAAGCCATGAGGACCATCCTCAAGGAGCTCTGCCGTCTCCTACACGCAGAGGAATGGAAACAATGATCCAACACGGCCGTGAGGAGGAGATAAGGTTCTCCTAAGTTGTAATGCAATGGTCACATGGTGCTTTCAAAAACAAATCCATGCATATTTCTAGTAACATGATATGTGTGACATTAAAATATTTTTGTTTTCATCTATATTATAATCTAAAGATTTCCCCGAGAGGAAAGACCAAAGAAAAGAAAAGGAAAATGATGGAGCAACAGGAAGTTTCTGTTAGAAGCCAAACAGCAGGAAAGGATACGAAGTGGAAAAGTCAGTCAAGTGAAAGCCCCATGCTTTCTGACCACGCCTTTTCTCACTGTGCTGCTCCCATCTGCTAAATTCCAGTCACTCAAAGGGAATTTCTGTATGTGTGAAACACTGTATGTGCCTCCTCCATTTCAGCACAATATAAACCAAAACCCATCTGGACTCATTCAGAACTTTATTTACTTCTGGGTTTACAACTTGGATATAATTTTTTTTTGGGGCAACAAAGGTTTTCTTACAGTATGATGTATGAAATCTTTGAAACCTTCTGTGAATTTTCAAATAAACTTGATGTCTTCTACTGTGTCTTTTCCCTCTACGCACTCTTGGCACCTGCCTGTTCTTTTCCTGCCTGGGCGCACCCTACCTGTGCGGGGGAGCTGTCCTCGCCCTGCTTCCGCCTCCTCTTCTTCTTCTTCCTCAGCTTCCCGGAGGACAGGGCGCCCTCGCCCTTTTCTTTATCATCATCCGAGACCTGATGTGAAAAGCAAAAGTGCTAAAGTGGACCAATCAGTTTAGTCTTCATTTTTCAGAAAAGTATGATGAGTTAATTTCATTTATTAGGTTTAGTCTTTATTTTAAATACTAAATAAGAATTAGTAACAAGCAATAAAATGGATCTAAAATTATATCTTAATAAAGTAGGGAACTGCATTTTCCTATTGTCTATGATTGACCACTTTTTCTTAAATCTTTCATTGTGAAGAACTGTGCAAATCTTGGTTTTAAAAAACTCACTGGATAGGTAATTCTGTTTTATTTCAGAGTTTAAATGCAGAACTATTTGCATTAAAATTGAATTGGGCCCTGTTAAGAGGATGACAAGCTACAGAGTGGGACAAAATATTTGCAAACCACATATCCACCAAGGACTTGCATCTAGACTATATAAAGAACACTCAAAATTCAACAGTAAAAAAACTAGCAATCCAATTAGAAAATGTGCGAAGATATGAACAGACATTTCATGAAAGAAGACAGATGGCAAAGAAGCACATGGAAAGACGTTCAATATTATTAGCCATTAGGGAAATGCAGACTAAAAACGACATGCCTATCAGAATGGCTAAAATAAAAAAGAACTGGCCGGGTAGCTCAGCCAGTCAGAGCATCATCCCAATATGCCAAGGTTTCGGATTTGATCCCCAGTCAGGGCACATACAAGAATCAACCAATGATGCACAAATAAGTGAAACAACAAATGACGTTTCTCCCTCTTTCACTTCCTCTCCCTCTCTCTCTAAAATCAATTTAAAAAATTAAAGGAAAAAAAATAGTGACAACAGCAAGTGCTGGCAAGGATGCAGAGAAATTAGATCACTTGTGCATTCCCAGTGGGACTATAAAGTGATATAGCCGCCCGGAAAAACAGGCAGTTTCTTAAAATATTAAATATGAAGCTACCATACAACTCAGGGATTGTACTCGCAGGCATTTATTCCAGAGAAATGAAAACTTATATTCACATAAAAACTGATACATGAGTATGTACAGCAGCTTTATTCATAACACCACCAAACTGGAAAGAACCCAAATGTCCTTCAACAGGAGAGTGGTTAAATACAGGCATACCTCAAGATACTGCAGGTTCGGTTCCCGACCACCATTATTAAGCAAGTATCGCAATAAAGTGAACTGTAATCTTTTTGCTGGTGGAGGGTCTTGCCTTCAGTTTGCAAAGAAATGAAACATCTGTGAAGTGCAATAAAGCGAAGTGCAATAAAACGAGGTGTGCTGTAAATTGAGCAGACCATGGACTACCACTTGAAAGTAAAAAAGAAGCAACTAATGACACATATGACATCTGGAAGAGTCTTTAGAGAATTATGCTCAGTGAAAAAACAGTACCAAAAGGTTACATAATATATAAATCTATATATAGAACATTCCTGAAATGACAATATTAGAGAGACAGAGAACAGATTAGTTACTACTGGTTGCTAGAGGCTTCAAAAGGGGGCAGAGATGGGAAGGAAGAGATGGCTACGAAGAGGGCAACCTGAGCTATCCTTGCAGTGATGGGAACGAGCTGTCTCTTGACTGCATCCATGCCAATATCCTGCCTGTGATACTGAACTACAGTTTCCAAGATGTTACCACTGAGGGACATTGGGTAAAGGGTACAGGGGATCACTCTGTGTTATTTCTTACAAGTGAATGTGACTTTCTAAACATCTCAAAATAAAAGGCTTAATTAAAAAGTTGAATCTGAGAATGTCATTGAAAATAACATTCTGCATGACAAAAACAGTGAATTAGGACTGTTAAATTACTATTATTAGTATTGATATCTCTTCACATATAACACAGGTGAATTTTCTATGGAAAAGTGCCTTTTGTTTATTCTGCACAGGTGACAACCAAGATCCCTAGACTATCCTTATGGAAAGAGATAATATGGGTACCTGCTATTTCTCTGTTCAGCACCATAGTCATTAGGATGATTCTGGAGGTCTCATGAACCACCAAATAGTTTTAAAAAATTATTAACAGAAAGAAAAACAAAACAAAATGCTGTACAACTTAGCTAACTATAATCCAACCGTAAAAGAAAGGTAGTCCTGCACGGCAAAACACTATTTTTGTTCATGGGAAACAGGAGGAAATCAACTCCATACCATCTTTGAACTCAGATATTCCAAAAAACTTAAAATTCCTTTATACCCCTTCTCAACCCCATTCCCACACTACCCTAGGGGTCCATTATCATGAACGTCTTTTGTATTCACCTAATCAATTTTTCTATAAAGTTATGTCTCCCCACACACAAAATTTGCAAAACTGGCATCACTATTGTATTTTCTGTAACTTGCTCTTCATCATTCGTTGAGATTTTAGTAATATTGATATATTAATGTAGCTTTAAGTCATTTTAAAAAATCTGTCAATAGGCCACTGTACAAACAGACCACATTTTATTTATCCATTCCCCAACTAATGGGCATTTAGATGGCATTCCATTCTTGCTTAGAAATGTAAAAGATGGTCTCTGAATATACTCAAAGAACTGCTGTGATATGTGACAGCCTGCGCCACTCAGTGGTTCCACTGTTAAATTCTGATGCCCAGGCATGCGGAAGTTCCAGTGAGAGAAACAGACTTTTAGTTGTACATTCACTAAACATTCAATAAGTATCAGAATGATTCCTGTATGCTAAGGTACTATATACTAGGAAGCTTTTTTAAAAAGTAGACTTTATTGTTTTTAGTAGTTTTAGGTTCACAGCAAAATTGAGCAGAAGGTAGAGATTTCCATATACCCCCTGCCTTCCACGTGCGCAGGCTCCCCCCCAACTGCCAACATCCCTTCTGAGTGGCACATGTTACAACTGATGAACCTACGCTGACACATGATCCCTCAAAGTCCACAGCTGACATTAGGGCTCACTCTCGGTGTTGTACATTCTATGGGTTTCAGTAAATGTATAGTGACATGGATCCACCATTACAGTATCATACAGATTAGTTCCACTGCCCTAAACACCCTCTGTGCTCTGCCCACTCACCCCTTTCCCCCAGCTCCTGGCAACTCTAGGAAAGCTTTTGTAGGTCCAATCTAAAATTCATTATTTTCCCCCCCTCAGGCTTTCATTTTACCCGGTAATGTTCCCCTCTACATTTATTTACACCCTTAGTAGTAAATCCCATTAGGACCTCTCCCTCTGGTCCCTGAAGATGAGAGGTACTACATAAATTAAAGGCTAACCCACAACCACTTGTGCCTAAGGTTCCCCCACCCTTACTGCTAGGATCTTATTCTAGTAGTCACATCTCTCTCATTTATATTTAACTTTTGCTGACCCCTACACTAAAGTATCTCCTATCATTAAAATACAAAAAAACCTCCTAACAAAACCCTTCCTGATACCACAGTTTGCTATCATCCACTACCTCCTCTCCATTCCTATCCAAACTTACTTAAAAACCTTATACTTGTCATTACTATAGCATGTCCCCCCAAAATGTATACACACACACTTTGAATAATTATAAAGGCAGTGTTTCATTTTCAAAATTGCGCTATCAGTTGTTAAAACGTGTATACATTTTGGGGGGGGGGGCACCCTGTATTTTTAACCCTCATTTACTCAATTACTGCAATATGGCTACTATTTCTAATGAACTGCTTTAAATTACCAATGAGCAAATATCTCGGCCGCTGTGATCCAGAACTCTCCTTTCCTCAGTCTCTTTCATGGGTTTTTATTTCTCCTTAAAAGTCAGGAGTTCCCCAAATTTCTATACTCATTCCACTCATTTTTTCAACTCTATAGATTTTTCCTAGATTCACTCACCCTCAAAGTTTTACCCACCATATACTGGCAACTTCCAAACACAAGTCTTTTCCCTAAGCTTTAACCTAGTATGACTGACTTCTCTTAGGCATAACTGCAAAACACCCCATATTTAACATATCCAAAACTGAACCACCACCTTTCCCCCAATTAATTAGCTTTGGCTTCTATATTCTCTCTGTTGGGAGCACCACTTCCACCTTCCCAATCGTCCAAGCTACAATCCTGGAAGCATTTTTGATGACTCTCCATTCAATTCTAATCACATGCTCTGTTGATTTCACTTCAATTTATTTTCAAACCTGTCCTCTACTCCATATACCATTCTTACCATTACTGTCCCGGGCTCCTAAACCACCTTTAAATTGGTCGTCCGTCCTGCCTTCATTCACATATGCCTCCACTCCTTTTCCTACATGGACGTTACATTCAAGGACTTCTGGAATCCTGTCCGTCTCCCTCTCCAATCTCATTTCCGTGTTTTTCATCACATTCTGCTCTTATCTCTAGGATGCCTTTGCTAAAACTCCCAAGTGCTTCCATAACCATCAACACATCCTGTGACACTGCTCTCATCTGCTGAGGTACCTGACCAGACTGCAGCTCCTTGAAGGCAGTAACTAAGTCTTATCTTTGTTTCTCCACTAGCACAATACCTGACCCATGTTAGATGCTCAATTAACATTTGTTGAATATTAATGGTCCTATTACCTTTAGAGCCTCTGAGTTTTCACCCATATTCCTATAACCATTAGCAAAGTTTGATCAGTACCTTTAGGTCTTTTGTAAATACCACTTCTTCCATTTATTTTTCAAAGCCATTGACTTATTAGTTCCTTATCTTCTAACCCGATTCATGGAATGATTTCTTTAATGCTTATCCTAAAAAGTACAAAACAGCCTCCCGAATTGGTCTTCTTGTCTTTCCACTATACCCAGCCTAATTTTTCCTAACCCTAGTGATGAGAAATTATCCCTAGTTTAAAAGCTGTCAACAGGTTCTCATTCTTTATAGAATTCCATAAAAATGTGGCCAGGTATATATACATTTCCTTTCACCTATTCATTCATTTTACTGAATGCCAAGCATGTTGTTAGAGCTACAAAAACAGAAACTGCATGGTCCCTTTCTTTAAGGAATGCAGCCCAGAAGGGGGAAGACATGTAAATAATCGATCCTATCACCAGTTCATTCCACGTATGTGTACTATTTACCTCTCCACCAAACCTGTCACTATTTGCCTGCCTTGGTGCCTTTTTCAAGACGTTCTCAGTCTTGTCTGCTACTATGAAGCCTTCCTTAATCTTTCATTGGAAACCAATTTACTCTTTTCTAAAACACATTAAGAGTTGGTAGGCTATTATAATAATTCTGGTAAGAGGACAGGAAATGGTGTTTGTTTTCTTATCAATGTCTAATAGTGATTTCCATATAGGGCCCTCAATAATTGGGGGGGGGGCACAACAGTGATATGAAGGCATGCAGGAAAACAATGACTGAAGTACGTATGATCAGAATGCCTCCCTGAAGCAATCTGGATATAGTTATAATATGGATGGTATCCCCTAATAATTCTAACATTGGGTGTAAAGAAATAAGAGACCCGCCAATCCCTTTACTCACTTTTTGATCATCAGGAATTGGCTCCCGGGACTTTAGGAGTGAAGCTCTTTCTTCATCTACCCAATTCCCCCACTCTTCTGCTGGTGCATTCCAATCAGAGCTGGGGTCAGCAGAAGACAGACCATCTAAAATTTAACAGTGTGAATTAGGTAGCTATCGTTTCTGCCAAAAACTAATATACAAAAATTAAAATTCCTTATGTTGAACTAAGCTGTAATTTTAACTACTGTTCCTTCTCCCAAGCACATTTTAAAAGCTAGGAAAAAACCCAGTAACATGATGGTAAAAAACCTTTGCCCAACTTCTACTGGGCACATCATAGGGCAATTTATGTGGAATTTCTAACAAACTACAGAAAACTTATGAATTAACTATTTAATTCCATTCTCCCCACTTCCTTTGGTATCAGTCTCCTGAATTTGCTCTCTTTTCATTGTTTAGGTCTAATATGGTCTAAAACCTGGTCATTTCTCTGTCCTGATTATTACAACATTTTTTGTAATTGATTATTTTTCTAGGGTACAGAATTAGTCAATTTTTAACCACAGTACCAAAACTACACTCCCACCTGTCATTTCCCCTATACTCCCTTCCTCACGAGCTTTTCAAGATTAGGTTCTTCTTTAAACTCACTAAGTCATGACAGAATGCTTGACCCCTCTTCCCCTCCTCTTTCAGTACAAGTAGCTCTCAAAGTTAACCCTTCCATGCTCTCCCAGGATGTCCTACACACCTGCATATATACTCCTGTATATATCAACTTGCAGTCAGACTTATGTAGCCACAACTTATGGTCAGGCTTCACTTACACTGGTTTAAGATGACAAAGGTTAGACTTTATTTTTAAACAGGTAACAAGTCTAGAATCCTAATACTGCTTTATTGACAAATCCAGTCTTTTCCCACTAATGCCAAATGCTTCTTTAATCAAACACTAAATTCTTTCATACACATTTCAGTATGTTTCTGAAATTTCTATTCTATTCCACTGATCTATTCCTGGGATAGAGTCATACATAATAGAACTCTGGAATCCATTTTAGTATCTAGGAAAACAAACCTGCCAGCATTACTCTTATTTTCTTTGCTACTCTTAATTTTCTACATGAACTCTATTACAGTATTTTTGTTTAAAGGGAGGTATTATGACACGTCCTCATGAAGGCTTTAAAACCTATGTTTTCAAAGGATATGGGAAATATGATCTGCGGAAAACCTCACAGAAAAAAAAAATCATGGACATAACTGTCTATACAGTATGATCCCAAATTTACACAAGGAAGAGATACAAAATAATACATAACAATAGATACGTCCTAACAGTGGAATTACAAGAATTTCGTCTTACTAAGCACTTTACTATGTACTAGAACTTGAGCAAGGGAGGTACCAGAGAACCAAAGATCAGTATGACATAATCCCACCCGCCCCATGGAGCTCAGTCTGTCTACTCAGGGATGGAGAGAGGTAAGTACGACAGACAGACAGACAGACCCTGTCGCACAGGGTGTGAAGAGTGGCTAAACCAGTAAAGGATGGGGAGACTGGAAGTGTAAGAAGATACAGCTGAGTGGAGGAAAAACATGGAGCGAGTGGTTACAAGTGTAAAATGTGTTCCAAAAATTAAGTCCCTTCCTGTATTTCGGAATTTACTAACATAAGCAGGCATCCTGAGCCTGTATTACAGACCATCAAAGGGTATGAGGTTAAGAAGGAGTTTACAGCCCTGGCCGGTGGCTCAGTTGGTTGGAGCGTCATCTGTACACCAACAGGTTTTGGGTTTAATTCCTGACTGGGCTGCGTATGGGAGGCAAGTGATCCACATTTCTCTCCCTTCCTCTCTCTAAAACATACCCTCAGGTGATTTTAAAAAAGGGGACCTTTCAAACAATTCTACATATTTACATATGAATACTGCTCTTAATAACTATGTGATTTAATACTTTATAACTGTGATTTTTGTTAAATTTCTTAACCATAATAGGCTATACATATGCTAACGTCATAGGATTGCTGAGAGGATTATATGAGATATATGTAAAGGAGTTTATAGCAATGCAGCAAGTGCTCTCAGTAAGTGGTAGTTATTGTTTTTACATCAGAAAACCAGTTTTTAAGCTATCAGGCATATACAATTAAGAATTTATTTTCCATAATCCTGATAAATCTCTCAACAAGATACACTGGTATGTATTAATGTAGAAATCATTTTTACAGGTATAAAGGAATCTAGTAGATGTCTAGAACCAACTGCTCATCTTACACCAAGCATTCATTAACAATACTGTTGGGAGATTTGAATGCCAAAGCTGTAACCTCACAAATAAGAAACCCAGATTTGGAAAATTGCTGTCCGCAAGCCAGATTTCTAAGGCCTCTTGCCAGATTAGAAACTTTATTTTCTTTTATTAAGAAAACAAGTTTAGGCAAGTGAATGGGCAATATGTTAACATATAAACTATTCTCTTAATAAATGTGGTATGTGGGGGTGGGGAATAAAAATCTAGTGAAGTACTTAGTAAATATATATATATGTATATATATATATATATTTAAAGGCTTAGATGGCCACAAAGTTTGGGGATTAACTGTACTGTGGTTTAATTTCTGTAAGAACATTAACAGAAGCATAATCTCCATTGGCTTTATAAAACTTTATTGGTGATTTTTCCATGTTTATTGATCTCAGGGTTTTTTGGTGTTTTTTTTTAATTAACTGGGATCAAATGAAACTACTTTAAAACAACAGATCAATCAACCTAAACCTAAAAACTGTCACCAGGAGACTTCTCAACACACAGTTCTTAAGATGCATGGGCCTAATGTGCTAATAAACTTCTTAGACAGAGTTTCCTTAAAACTGCACAGGATAGCTTCATTCAAAGTATAGGTCTCTTCATTTATAAATAGAGCAATTTCTTATTTCTCAAAATTCCATTAGTTTGCGAATGTCCTTTCGAGAACCGTATTAGCTGTCTTCAAAATAGTAAGCAATTTGTCTTTCCATTTAATTCGCTTGTGGAATAATGTTTTAGGTTTAAGCATCTCATAGCTAATCTCTATTTATCTCAGTAAGAAAATGGCTGTCAGCTGCTTCTTATGAGAACTTAATTCAGTATTAACGTTAATAAAACACATCCATTATGTTAGAAAGACATTCTCCAGTGTTTAAACACACAATACTAATTAACTCCAGAGCAAACTAATTTTTCCCCTGGAAGAAGATATCGACAACAGCACCACAGCACATGCTGAATATTTACTAGATTAGAACACCAGGCAGGTCTAAGTGCTTTATATGTATCACATCATTTAATCCTCTCAACAACTCTGTTGGGGGGAGAGAAGAACTACTATTTTTACAGATGAAACTGAGGCATAGAACCAACCCGTACCTGCCTAAGGGCAAAGGCAAAGAAGTGAGATTTGAGCCCAGGCAGTCCTCAGAGCTCATGCTCTTAACCCCTTCACTCTGTGGTGCCAACAGAAACACAGTTCTGTTTTTATAGCATTATGATGATGACGCTCTTTTATGGTCAGATAATTGATAGACTAACATCTGCCCTTAAAAAATAAGGTGCTGTACTTTAGCATCTTAACCTTATATTCAAGTGCCTGGGTAGAATCAATGCCTTTTTGTCAGATAATGATGTCTATACCTCAAACATCATTATATTAATGATGGGTCAATATATTAATCATATTACACTGCTAAATGTAAAGCTAGTGTGTGTGTATATAGGTATGTATATATACACACACACACACTTTGTGGATTAGTAATCTCAAATACTAAATCATGCCCTCTACAAATTTAGAAGGAACAAGTAAATTCACGGAGTACCGAAATTAGCCACATTAAAGATGATAACACAAAATGAAATTCAGAGGAAATGAGGTTTAGAGAGTAACTTTGGACTTAAAAGACTGCCAAATCAGCATTACACACTTGAGAAAGGTGGTGCTCCTGAAACTTATTACTTTAAGTACAGAGCCATGTGGATACATGTTTTTTCAGTCTTTTATTTTAGCAGCCAATTATATTTCTCATATTACAACAATTCTTCAAGAGATGAAAGAGGAGCTGTTCTACCCAAGTTGAGAAGCCCAGACCCTTGTTTGCTCAGTTTTCCTCAGCCTCAAACCACAGCTGCCCAAGACACCTCACTGCTACTTTCTTACAATCATGCCTATTGTTTTTAAAATCACTCCTCAATTCTATTTGGCACATACCTGATCATTCTTCCCAAAATACAGATAGACTATAGTTTCCAAAAACAGTGCTTCCCATCTTTGTAATAACTTGGATTTATAAGAACTTTATAATTTACAAAGAGCTTTCATTTTCATTCAATACCTCATTAAAACCTCTCAATAATCTATGGAAGTAGACATGACAGATTACTTGCTCCATTTTACAACTCAATTAATCTAGATTCCAGGATAAGTGACACAGTCCAAGCCACATAAGGTACTATATCTTCAAGTCAGGACTAGAACTAGGATACATGTTCTAAACTAGTAACTCCAACCCCCGGCTTCCTCATCTTTAGTCAGCAATTCAAGGCTTTTCACAATATGGTCCTCCCTAATCTACCTTTCCAACGCCATCTCCCTTAATCTCTAAGAATTGTGCTTCAACTAATCTATAATGGAGACTAATCAGTGTACAGACAAACCCTTGTGCTGTTTCAAACATACCTTCATGATCACAATCATCACCAAGACTATACCACGTAGTAGTTAAAAGCATGAACTCTGGAGCCAGGCCACCAAAGTTTGCTACTATCATCTCCTCCACTTAACTGTAACTGTGTGGCCTGGGGAAAGTTAGTAACTTTTCTTTGCCTCCGTTTCTTAATATGCTAAGTATGGAAAAGACGTGTTAACACCCACCTCATGGAACTGTTACAAGCATTAAATTAACAGTAATTGTAAGACTCACAGCAGGGCATGGCACATGGCCGCTTGCTTTTATCATCATCACTACTGAACAACCGCGTAAAAAGCGCTGCTCTAAGTACTGAGGATAAAAGAGGAAGAGTTCCTATCTTCAGAGTTTCAACTCTACTTGAAGAAACAAAACATATTCTTTAAAAGAAAAAATTTATAAAGGCCAAAATGGTAGAAAATTCTAAAAGGTAAATGCTAAATAAATAAAAAAATAATGTGCCATAAAAATTCTGAGAAAGGGGTAAATTCTGAGGTTTGGAGTTGAAGGGGAAAAAAAAAAATCTAATAATAATAAAAAGATGGTATGAGCTTTCTGAACATAAAAACCCATAGTATTTTTCCCTTCCTTTTTTTTTTTTTTTTTTTTAGTAACTCTTGCCTTTAACCTTTTTATACTTCTATTAGAAATTAGGCTAAACAAATGGTTTTTCTACCAATAAAAAACCTTGTACGCCTCACAAATTCAGCCACTCCTGCATATTCTAGAACATTCATCTAAAACAAAATCTGAAAAACTCAAGCAGCTATAAGAAAACTTCATGTTTAAGTATCATCTCAACCATAAAAAGCGAATTTAGGTTTAATTTTACAGGTATTCAATAATCATTTTACAAGTAGTATACTTGGTATTAAATTATATTACTGTGACCTAAAAGGTGAAAAAGTAGGATTAAATTAAAACATAAAGCATGAATTCAGGAAGCTAGAAAGAAAATTCTGAAAAAGAAACAAAAAACAAACAGAAACCCCCCAAAAACTGATAAATTTTTAAAAGGACATACTTAACCCAGACCATTCATCATCGATATAGGGCTGATTACGGCTAACATCCCACTGATAATCAGAAGTGGTAGCCTGAGAAACTGGCTCAGCGGTAGACCCTTAAATGAAAACGAATGCAATAAAATTAAAAATGGAATTTTCTAACGATGTTTCATAACAATAGTTCTATACTTTGCATACGGACTTAATTTTTTTTTTTTATTTCTCCTAAAAGAAAAAACTCAGACATTATAAGAGTTAAGATAAAGGAAAAGTAAAATTAAGGGTCATTTTAGATAAAGCATAATCACTTGATCTAATTCACTAATCAGAAATATATTTTTCCCTAGTAGCAATCTATTAGTGTTTTCATAATATATTCTTCAAACTAGTTATTTATACATTTCAAAAGGTCAAAAAAATTTTCTCTCTCTTCTTAGTTGAAAATAACCAAGCACAAAAGAAATCCTGGGTGTTTCAGGGTAGCCTATGTCCTTAGAACCCTGAAGGAGAGACCTAGAAAATGTCTGAGTTTGCTAGAACTTTCTGCCTAAAGAAAAGTTAGAGAAGAAAGAGATGATTATTCTAGAGAGTTGAGGGAATGAGAAGCCAAAGAGATAAGAGAGTTATGCTGCTGGTTTAGACCAAGTTGAATTCAGGGGCATCGAATGGGAAGAGAATATACAGTTGACCCTTGAACAATATGGGCTTGAATGGCGTGGGTCCACTTATTCATGAATTTTTTTTTCAGTAAAATTCTGTAAATATTTTCTTTCTTATGATTTTCTTAATAATTTTCTCTCCTCTAGCTTACTTTATTGTAAGACTACAGTATATAATATATATATAACATACAAAATATGTGTTAACAAAGTATTTATGTTTTCAGTAAGGCTTCCAGTCAACAGTAGGCTATTAGTGGGCAAGTTTTGGGGGAGTCAAGTCACATGCGAATTTTCAACTGGGGGGATAGTGTCAGTGTCCTTAACTCCCAAATTGTTCAAGGGTCAACTGTATTCTAAGTTTTTTCTGTTTTTACTTTTTTGGGGGGGGGAGGGTGGAGAAGAGGTGGGGGCTGGGGGTCATATAATCCCTTAGGAATCTGATAAAAGCTGTGGTAGACTACTGTCTAGAACTTACACAAAAACTTGCAAACAGTTTTAGGGACATATAAATTCATGGGTGCCAGGTGCCAGGTCAAAATCCTTGCTCTTTAACCATAAATTCATTTCAGACTACAAACACTCTCCATCAAGGATATATACACCCCAGGCCTTTGAATAAGAATTTCCATACGCATCAGAACCCTTAGGTGCTCTGATACTCACTTTGGATTCAGAGCCACTGATAAAAAGAACTGGTTAAGAAAAATACCTGTTAGTATAAAAGACACAATTACTTCCTCTGATCAAAGTCCTTACTAACAAATTTTCACACTGTTATAGCTAACTTTACTAGCATGTTATTAATATATTCAAACTAGTTATACACATTTTTATGTAAATTTTAACAGAGTAACACTATAAAATTCATATATAATTAGCACATGAACCACTTAGAGACACTATAGTAGGTTAACACTGTTGCTATTTCTTCAGCAGCCCATGCTACTTTCTCTGACTATATAAAAAGGATAGCATCTCTGTTGTACAGTCACCAAATGAAGGAAGCAATTAACTTGTACCTCTGGAAGTGAAATGTATTCGATGAGACCAAGGATTGGCAAACTATTACCCATAGTCCAAATCCAGCCACCCCTTCTTTTGTACACCCTATGAGCTAGCATCACATTTTTAGGTGGTTGAAGAAAAAAAAAAAGTATTTCAGAACCAGATACACTTCTCCGTTTATCATTTCTGGCTGCTTTCCTGTTACAATGGCACAATTCAGTACTTGCAACAGAGATAGTAGGGCTCACAAAGCCTCTGGGCCCTTTACAGAAAATGTTTGCTGACCCCTGTTCTAGAATAGTGACTCTGGACACTGTGGGACTACAGAATTAGTACAGGGGATACATGAATTCCAACACCAACCAAGCATTACAAACTAAACATCTCCCATGTTTAAGTGATATTTGTTAAGGACATACAGCTTTCATATGATTAATAAAAGGCATATCCACTTAAGTTATGCTGAATTTATAGAAGTTTATTAGTGATAACATACTTTCTAATCAACATATTCTCAGAGTACAGTTTTTATTTGAGGATCCGTATAATCTGAAAGGCTTCACTATAAACTTATGATGAATAAGGGCAAATAGAAACAAAATGCCAAATTGCAAGTAGAAGTATGGCAGGAGTACACTAGTAACAGCAGAGCATCCTGACCCTGAAAGAAAGGCCTTCCGTCTGTACTTGCCTGTGTGCCAAAGCACTTCCAGCTATGTTAGGCCACAGAACCTTCTTATGTTCACTACAGTGGAAAGGAACTCAGTCATTTGTAGATTAAGAATTTAGGTCTTTCTTGCCCTTTTGTTAAACCTCTGTCATTTATATTATATATCTATTATTATATTGATAGCAGTACTTGACACTGATTATTTTTTCAAATAGCAAGAGCTAGAATGAATTTAAACAGAAATTTTTTGTTAACTAAATGAAAGACTGTTTTCACATACCAGAAACAGCAGAGTTAAGTGTGAGAGATGCAAAAGAAGCAGAATTCTGTTCAGAGGTATTCATTCCCCTATCCACACTAGACCAAGCAGCTGTTAAAATAAAGAACGTCACTTGGAACCTTCAATTTGCAATGAAACTTGAAAGATATGTACAGATTTAAAACTATGATAACAATATTAAATAACCTCCAAAATTAGAACCACTTAATATAGCAATAGCCACTATTTACTGATTGTCTACTATGTACTGGGCTCTTTACATTGACCCCCTTTTAATCTAGGGCAACCCTGCCAGCAAAGTTTCAGAGTAGTTAAGTAACTTGCTGATAGCAAGAAAACAGCTGAACCAAGACTGGAGCTTAGGCCAATTTTCAAAGCCTATTATGCTCTTTCTACCATTGCAAGCTACCTTATTACCTACCACAATTAAGCTACCACTTTGGGACACGCACTGAACTTGGTACTTGACATTCATTTAGCAAATCCTCACAAGTACTTAAATATGAGGTTCATACAGGAGGTTAAATAACTAGCCTTATTTCCATAAAAGCCAGTACGTGGAAGAACAGGGATTCACACCAAATTGATCACTTTGAAGTAGTACATGCTCATTCCAATACACCATGCTATCTTCTCAACATTTCCAAGAGATTTCTTACTTACATATGAATATTTTAAGGAGCATGTACACCTATGATGCCAGTCACACCTGACTCTTCTCAGTGACTCACAGCAAACCCAGTTTTATAGTTCTCTTTCAGTTTCACACAGGTCCTGATCCACCTAGGCAGGAACTCTAATCTGCTGCTTAATTTTATCCGTAGCAATGTTAAGCATGTACCATCTAGTTTATGTCCTAATTACGAAAAGGCTATAAAGCTTTTGTAAGTAAGTTACAAATAGGTCACAGTTCTTAACATTACTTGGTAAAACGACCATTTCTTTATTAAATGTAAAAGGATGCTCTACAGCATAGAAGTTTATGCTTTTTCCACTGCTGAAACAAGGCTGGGCATTTAGGGATTATCTCTTCTTCCAAATTTTGATATTTTTAAACAATTTTTGGACATTGCAGGGGGAGAAGGGGAGAACAAGCTTAAGAACAGTATTAGTAAATGATCTAAAGTTTGCTTCTTGGAGACATTAGTCAACATGAGTCTTTCTAACCTTAAAAGTGATGGGAAAAGCAAATAACATAGGAAGAAAGTTTTTTCTTCTTGAACTAAAAGGAATATGCTAACAAAAATTACCTGACAAGCACAACAGAAAAAATTATATCTTTGATGCATAGGAATTACATCTTAATAAAAAACACACTAAGAAGCCATTAGACAAATGGGCAAAGAACATGAATAGACAATTCATAGAAGAAATAGGCATGATAAAGTAAGTTGTGAAAAACACTCAACCTCATTACTAATTTTAAAAAGTTAACCAAAACAATTTATATACTTTTTGCTTATCAATTAGAAAAGATTTCTAAAACTAAGAATACCCACCCTTAGTCAGCATATGACAAATGGCACTCATATTGGTGCTGATAAATTAGAACTCCTTAGAAAATGCATTGACACGTCATGTAGCATTGTAAACATTCATGTTCCTTTTAATGTAATATCAATCCCAAGAATCTATCCTAAAGAAATGATCCCAAAACAACTATATTCAATGCAGTATGGTTTATAATGGCTGAAAAAATAGAAAAGTCATTTCTCCAACAACTTGGAAGTAGTTAGTAATTTTTGCTATGCTTATACATTATAGGGCCATTAAATAGAAAACACTTACAAAATGGAAAATGTTTGTTATAATGTTAAGTGGGAGGTGGAACATAAAAATGCCTATCTGATTTGGATTTTGTAAAAGGAAAACTGTATACAGGTAAAAAAAAAAAGGCCATAAAGAGATTAAAATGACAGTGGCTGGCACTGGGTGGTTTGGTAACACTGGGCTTTTCCTTCTCTTGCTGCAGTTTTCCATACTCAACATGGATTTCTCTTCTATAATATACACACACACACACACACACACACACGCACACACACCTGAAATTAAATTGCTTTTAACTCGATGGCTCTCAACAGAAAAAAGTTCTGAAACTACTGATCTTTGTCTTTTAAGCCCAGGGGAAAAATTAGTTAAAAATAGGCATTTTACAAACAGTAAAACAGTATATAAATGGATACTATAAAGTGCATTTCCATTTACTATTTTTACTTAAACTCAATAAACTACTGAAATTAATCAAAAAGATTGCTCACTCATCACACTTATCACATCATTAAAATACAATTATACCAGTTAGTCACAAGGGTGACCACGTGTGATCACATATGTGAAAGCACCAGGTCAAGACGAATGATAATGCTGTTCTTCACTCAGTTTCCACTCTGCTCCACATGAAGCACCTGCGATGAGTTGGTTATTACTATTATTTCTGTACGGCATTACTCATTTTTTTACTCATGGATCTTTTTTCATTCCTGGAAAAATCACAATGTACCAGGTAAACAATTTTAAATGAATTTAAAATTTTCTAACATTTCTTACCGATGCCAGAAAATATTGAACGGTCACTCCAGCTCCTTCCCCAGTCTTTTCCGTTCGTATTAGCATCCCCCGTGTCTTGACCCCAGGCGGACGGCTCCGCTTTCCTCTTGCCAGCAGCAGTGGGTGAGACAGAGTTCCACTTCTCCTCACCGGCACTCATCGGTGAGGAGAGTTTTACAGGCTTTTCATTCCAGCCTCCTCCATTTACAGTGAGGTTTTCATTCAATCCTGAAGAAACTTAGAGAGAGAAAATAAAGATTAAAAACGAGTACATGACTCCTTGTTAAAACTGGATATTTTCAAATTTCTAGGATTGCTCAGTTTATATTTATCACTCATTATTTCCCCATACTGTCCTCTAAATAGCCTGGGCTCAAAAGATAAAAATAAAGAATTTAAACAGTGACATGACCATCATGAACAACTTTTAATTTAAAAACTAAGGGTGGGTTTGAACTTAATATATATTCACTAATGTTTTCAACAGCAGAATGAGCTGTTCAGAGGAAGTGCCACAGAACCACCTGGACAACAAGACAGTGTGGTGTACTCGGAGTGCTTACCCACCAAAATACAAAAGCCTTGCCTTAGTTACAGGTCAGTTACTTAAATACTTCCCTATAATACGTATAAGGCAGTAATTCTAAAACCTGGCTCACCTTAAAATCATCTGAAAATTTTCTTTTTTTCTTCACGCACAGAAGAGGTTTATTGGCAATAGTGCTTATAATATTAGAAATGAAAGTAACCTCATATTATACCCAGCCTGCTCCTAGACTTTTTTGTTATATGAAAATTTTCTTTAAAGTAGACACTTGAGCCTCAGCCCAGATGAATTAAAATCAGTCACTAGGGGTGGAACCCAGACATTAGTATTTATGTGCACATATATTTGTATGCAGTTGTATATGCATGTGTATCTGTATGTACATATAAAGGCACATAGGTGTGTGTGTGCGAACACAAGTCCATGTCCCTTTTTATATACATGTATGCTGCTTTTCTAAGCATCCTAGATGACTGTAATGTGCAATCAGGATTCAGAACCACAAGAATGAGAAAGCTGACAATGTTAAGAACAAGCCTACAAGGAGAAGGTGCCTTTTCATTCCTGAATTTAAGTTGTACTACAACACTTTAGTTTTTAGGTAAGGTATACCACTCTATTTAATTCAATCTTTATCATAAACGAGTAAATAAAATATATTTTTTATTTGTGAAGCACTGTAACTTTAGCCTATATGCCACTTATTGTAAAATATTTGATAGTGTTAAGGAAGCAGTTTAAAAGGTTATAGGTATTAAGGCTTTTTTCTTAACAAGCAGTAGAAAAGTCTTTTACCCTCTATATGCCTTTATTAAACCCAAGTCCCCCCCTAGTTCCCCAAACATCCTTTTCTCCATTGGCTTAAATGAGGCAAGCAAGAATCAAAACTGCATGTAAACTATTACAAAAAGAATGATTTTACATATGGAGAAGGGGAAACAACTAGAACATACCAAAGACTGTTAAAAATGGGAGTGATTTTACTTTTTATCTATTTTCCAAAATCTCTAGACTGTGATTATGTTACTTTAGTAATTAAAAATCATTAAGCTGCCCAGCCAGCGTGGCTTAGCGGTTGAGCATCGACCTACAATCCAGGAGACCTCTGTTCGATTCCCGGTCAGGGCATAAACCCGGGTTGCGGGCTCGATCACCAGCAGGGGGCGTGCAGGAGGCAGCTGATCAATGACTCATCATTGATGTTTTTATCTCTCTCTCCCTCTCCCTTCCTCTCTCTGAAATCAATAAAGATATATTTTTTAAAAAAATCATCAAGCCCCCCCCCTTCTGTGTCATTCATCCAAGGAAAGAGACATGTACGTAAGTTCCTACTTTGATGAGCCTTCATATTAAGTTACATGTAATTTCTCTCACCCTGAAGTGTAGAATCTCCTTTTCCAGACTTAAAGTTGCTAACTTGAACATTTAGATGAGATTCACCTGGTTGAAATAGAAATAAAATTTATTTAATACTAAATAGACCACTATGCATATTAAATTAGGAGTAACATACAAATTAATTTTCTAACTATTTATAATAAATTGCTCTTTCAAACATTAAATTCTTTCACCGGAAAAGAGCCATTTTTACTCACAACGTATTTCACATTTCCTTAAGGAATTGAGTTCTTTAGTTTCCATATTCTGAGTCAACTAAAATTGTCAACAAAGGACCTGGAAACTGCCCAAGCAAATAGAGCCTGCTGTTCTATAATGGTTAATCAAGATCCTTTTGAGTGGGAGCTGGAGAACTGGGCTCTGTAACTGGATTCCACTTTGGCACCTCATTCTGCCACCCCAATACCAACTTCCATTTCAAAAAACCTGGTGGCAAACCCATCAACTAAATAACTTTGTTAGTATTTGGGACCAGGACTTAGGAAATGTGGCAAGAGGTGAAAACACATGTTTTAACAAAAATACTATTTCTCTAAAACTAAAAAGCATAATGATCACAATGTATTAAAAACCCAGCATGACACAGGACTGTCCTAGCCAGGAAGGCATGCATGAGACAACCAAAAAAGGGTGACCAACACAAACACTAAACTGTGGCTAACATGTAACAGTGAAAGTGGGTAAGTAGACGTCACTTCTGTACCAAAGCAAAACTCCACCAAGTCATCAAGCAAAAAAAAGTAAAAGGTAACAAGCCTACAAAAGCAGTCTGGAGACAAGTGTGGGGTGGGGAGGCAACTGATAAAAAGGTGAAGAAGGGAAGTCAGTGCCCTGAAGCAAGCTGAACATGTGTCCCTCTGCAGACTGACATCTCCGGGGTAAAATGATGGCAACGTAAAGGGCTACCAAGAAGCATCAGAACTGCAAATGTGAACACTGGAGATACTTGGGAAGAACATTAGGTCAATAACCTCAGAAGTTCCAGTCTAGCTTCATCAAACACCCATGGTATTCTCAAACATCAGGTGGTAAGAAATCCAGACAGAAACCGCACTACCAGAACGTGCTTGTTTCATCTTGGAGTGAACGCACTCACATGCAGAATGATGACAAATAACTGCACTTAATGTACTATCCACTATAAGAAATGGAGATGCAAGAGAGCTGGGGCAAAACGACACACAGGAGAAAAAAGTAGTAACATCATTTTCTCATGTGACTCAAGGCCATTTTAACAGGCCATTCATCAGGCAGTATGCAACAAGTAACCACTGCTGGTATCGGGCAAACCAACACGTGGTCTGCAACGCTCTCACAGAGGGGTGTATCGGCACAGTGATGTAATGAGTACAAAATAACCAGATTTTGATGTAATGATATCTTGTACATCAGATTAAAAGGAGCTGGGTTTGATATATCACTCTAATGTTCCACTAATATACCTTTATTCTTCTTGGAACCAACAGGAAATGATGCAGTTGTAAGTTGCTCGGTGGTAACTGTGATGGTACTTTCTATCCCAGGGATAGTTGAATCCAATGAACCCGAATCAGTCTGCACCTTATCACGTTTACGTTGTTGTCGTTTCTCTCTGTGACTAATTTTAGTTTCCCAGGCTCCTGACATAGCCCCAGAAAAAAAAAGTTACTCAGTAAGGGGAAAACAAAATGTTGTCTTTTTTGGGGGGGAGAGGATGGAGCCATGCACACAAAATAGCATGTTAAATTTAGATATTAAACTAAAAACCAGGAGTGCTGATTATGTTTATTTATCCTAAGACTTATTCTAATCTCATTATATTGTTTTAGGCTGCTAACTGACATTATTCTCATAATTTTTATCAAATCTATCACCTATGGTTTAAGAAAAATGACACAGAAGTCATCTTGTTTATCTTTCTTTTGCTTAATTATACAGACAGGAGAGTGTGATACATAATTACTAATAAATGGGTTTATTAGGTGATAACAATAAATGGCTTACTCAAAAATTTTGTACACAGCCTTCTAGGGATAGCATATTTAAGAACAATGAGGAAAAGTCCAAACCATATTTCTAGAACACAAAGACAAAACATATGGCTTTTCAATTGCTCAAGATACTGAGCTAAACCTTAAGTTTCAAGGCAGTTCCTTTTAGGAAACTGTTAGATATTTAAATAATTTAGATTAAAAGGGTGTTTCCTAACAATGTCACAGATCTGTACATTAAGATCTACAGTTATTAAAAAGAAGAGCTAGATACAAGATTAAGCTAAACAAATGCAGCTTTGATATAATGCACCTTGGTAAAAAAGATTAAATTCTTTTCTATAGTCCTTTCACTTGTTCAAGTACCTTCATCAACTTCCTTTCCATCATGGCGTGAACTGTTTTGTGCTGCTTTAGCATCTGACTTTGATTTCTTCTTATTTTTCTTTGACTGAAAGTAAAATAAAATGTTACTTAATATTTCAGGTTTTTGAAAAGGTAGGAGTCAGTAAAGTACATAATAAATGTATGACACTGACAACCAAAAAAATTAATGTTTGGTTAAAAAAACTTAACATACTAAAATGTCAGTAATACAAGGTTACCATTTATTGAGTGGTTACTACATGCTAAGTACTTTACACTTATTTTATTTATTCCTTAAAAAACTCAATGGAGAAGGTATTATTCCTATTTTAAAGATGAAAAAATGAAGACTTAGAGATGTTAAATGTTAAATAGGCTGTTCTGGGTCACACTAAGTTAGTAAATGGCAGAGTTAAATTTGGAAACAGGTTTATCTGGCTCCGAAGTCTGTGTGCCCTTAGACATCACGCTATCCTAACGTAAATCACAAATAAAGTACTAATTTGGTGTTTTTACAGCACTAAAGTAAAACCCTATTGCTAGTGTTCAGAAGAAAAATGATACACCGATTACTGGTGTTGGGTTTCATAAAGCAGACTGCTGAAACACCTATATATAATAAATTAATGAGTTGATTGTACAAAGTAGGTAATATTTTGTCAGTTTCAAAGCAATGTGAAAATACCTAGAATTCATATATACAGGATGGGGTAAAAGTAGGTTTCAGTTGTTCATATGGAAATAATAAAGAATAATACAAAAATAAACTGTTTTGTATACTCACAATTGTAAGCCTACCTGTGTCCCACCTATAGTAAATGTTTAGTAATTCATTTAAGAAAACACACACAAGATATGGACATTTTCCAACGGCCTGCCAACTCCCTTCTGCTAATATTTTCTCCTTCTAGAAGCTTCCTAATAAACTTCTAAGGCCATGATTTCTATATTCAGATAAGTGTTTCCAGGAGAGAATTAATATTCATAAAACAGTGATTTTATTTATACTTTGTATTCACTCATTTAACTATTTATTGAGATTAGCTACGCACCTATTGTTGTATACTACCTTCAAGTTAAGTTTACAACTAAAAAGAGATTGTATCTTCATAAGTCCTTTTTATGGGTAAGCCATAAATGACAGCTAACTGCTTTTCCTATTAATAAACTACTTGCAAATATTCTCAAGTGACATGTAAAAGAAATTTTATCCTTTGCAACAGCATGGATGGACCTGGAGATTATTATGCAAAGTGAAATAAGCATAGGAAGAGAAAGACAAGTCCCATATGACTTCACTCATATGTGGAATATAATGAACAAACTGAACTACCAAGCGTAATAGAGACAGACTTATAGGTAGTGAGCAGGCAGACAGCTCTGGCGAGGGAGTGAGTGTTGGAAGGGAGGAGGGATTGAGCAAAAAAGAAAAAAAAGTAAAAACTCATGGACATGGACAACAGTGTGGTGATTGTGGGTGGAGGGGTGGGAGGAGGAGGAAGAGGGCATAGAGGCAGTAAATGGTGATGGAAAAAATAAATTTAATTTAATTTTTAAAAAAATAGGCAGAGAGCCAGAATGGCCAGCAGATCAGATCATGGTTCACCAGTTGATTTTAAAACTAGTTTCTGGACTGCATTATGGAAGGTACAACACAAACGTATGTAAGCTCTCTGAACGCAGGTATTCTCTATTTTGCTAAGAGCTGCTATCACTTAGGCGTGTTTAAAATCTACGCTGCCTCAGATAATTTTGTCTTTGGTCTTCTAAATACCGATCTCTCCTAGAGCAGTGGTTCTCAAATTTCTTGGTCATAGGATAGATACTCTTTTATGCTCTTAAAACATATTGAGGATGTCAAAGAACCTTTGTTTATGTGGGTTATATCTACTGGACAACCTTATGGAGACCAAATTTTATACATTTTTGCTTCTGTTGTTTCTGTTACTATTTTTACACTTTTATCTCAAAACCTTCCAATCATTGATGCACGAATAATTTGTTAATCATAAGTGTTGCACCGGTTTTACATCCTGATACACCCAATCTTATCTAAATTTTTATCTATCTCCACTCCACCCTGAGCAGTCAAACTTGTCTAGGGCTCTCCCTTGAGTGTGTCTGAACATGTTCTTTTGTTTCAGCTAAATAATGTCTGATTGTTTTCATTTGTTTCTCTCTCCTGTCAAAACTGGTCTTCCTCTTACTTATTGCAATACTATCCCCATCCTTAAGAGTCCAATTAAGTCAATCTTCAGGATACTCAGACAGGATAATCTAACTCCTCTGAATACCTGACACTCAATGCCTTGTTATCTGATCCCTCCCCGTGTGCTTGCCTTTCCTTAACTAGACTGTAATCTCTCTGAGGGTAAGTGTATCTTACATTTCTCTATTCCCTTCAGCATCTAGTAACACAATGCATTCAGCCTGGATCACGGTCCTATGTGATGTGTACTCTACCAGAGACTAGTTATCAATGAAGCATCGACCTTCATAACCAAATAAAGACCTTTATAGACCTGAGATCTATAACTCTTGTCATATGTAGTTTTCAGACGTTTTACCTATGAGGCTGACTTGACTGACAGGGCAAAGTATTCACTATCACAGCCTACAGTGCAATTACTAACTGGGCAAACTGTACTCCTCAAAGTGTCCAATATTTGGCTCTAAGAGAAAAACAAATATACAATGTGTATTAAGGTGAGTGAGTAGATCTAAGATGTTTGTTTACAAAAAAAAAAAAAGTCTAGATATCTCACTTATTTTAAACATACAAAAACAATACAGTGCAATAGCATAAAAAACTACCTGAAATGAGTCTCACTTAGACTGAACCAAATTAAAAAGCATAAATTCAAGATGCAAGATGGCAAACAGAAACACTAGCCATGAGTTGTAGCATTTATTATTATGCAAAAAGTGAAATCAAATAGGCAACAAACCCAAAGTAGCAGCTTTGCACTGAAAGAGCAACAGCAATCGTGAGAAGGTACTGTCAAATGATTAAAAAGTGCCTGGGCTTTTGTATTAGAATGAACCAGGTTCAAATCCTAGTTCAGACACTGTATGAAACTAGTGAAATCACAAAATCCTTCTACACTTCAGAGCCCATATCTGCAAAATTGGCTATTCCTATCTGCCTGGCAGGTTGTGAAAGGATCAGAAATAGAGCAGTAAAAAGCACACACTTTTTAGTCAGATGGGTTTGGGTTAGAAGGGACTGTACTTTTAATAGCTTAAGTAACTTAAGCCTCAGGTGCCTTACTGGTAGATAGTATAACACCGCCTCCTCAGAGCTCTTGTGAAGATAAATAAAGTAATGTGTATAACTATCCTATAAAGTCTTAAAAGTACACCCAGTAAGTGCTCAATAAGTTGTCCCTACCAGATACATGTAAATATATTCACAGGAAGACACAAACCTCACCTTACATAATGCCTGCTATATATCGACTGATATAATTATTTTCTATCATAAGAAATTTCAGAATAATTATAAACTTCAAACTGTATTTTTACATCCTGATACACCCAATCTGATATATGACTAATCAATCAAGAGATCAACGGTAGTTCATTAATTATTCCAACTACAAATTTTTCAGAATAATTCAGGGAGTGGAAGCAGGGGTAAGTACAGATACTCACTAGTGGAGACAAAGCCCAGAAACAAGAAACACTAAATGGGAGAAGTAGAAGTCTATCGGAAGCATATAAACCTTTCACAGTATAAAGTCACAACCCCTAAATTGTATGCTTATTTGTTGATAGTCATTTACTATTTATTTTTCTCCCAAAGACAAAGTCAGACATAAATTTAATTCTTTCCCACAACAATCCTTCATATTAAGCCACCCTACCTGCAACTATCTGAGCCGTAGGCCAATTTTACTGGGTTACAGGGGGAGAATTATTTCACCAGTTCTTCAGATGTGTTGAAATGCAAGCAATAAGAAACTGTAGCAACCATTTCATTCATTATTCTAGAGCTGGAGCTGCTGCACCCTGGTTCCTTGAAAACAGTTACCTATCTGTGATTTTTTTTTTTTTGGTTTATTTTTCCTGAAAAAGAGTTATGTATGCACGGGGTTTAAAAAAAGGAGAGGGGGAGTACAGAAAGGAATTAAATGGAACCTCTCTCTTCCACAACAGAAGGAAACACTGTTAACAGATTCTTGTATATTTTGTTTATTTACAAACTAAAGTCAAATAAAATGGGTCAGTTCTAATACTGGCAAGTGGAAAATAAATAAAAGCCCAGGATTTGTTAGATTGTCTTATCTGAAAACTTATGAGTGCACATCCAAACATTGTAATATTGACCTGAGTATAGAGCATTTTCCTTTGTTAAAAAAGTCAAACCATGTCACAACAGAAATCTAACACAATACCATAGGACAATTTTTCTAAGCTTTTTAGTACCAGAAATGCACTATTAACAAAGGTAATACAATTTTGTTTTCAAATAAGAGGTACATTACATATCTGGAACCTCCACCACCCATCCATCCATCTATCCACTATGATAAATTTAGATCTTTGGTTTTCCTTGAATGGGGTTGGGGGTGTATGTACAATTATGTGAAACAGAAAAGCATCGTTTTTACATGTCACTCTCTATTAAGAGCCTTGCCTCTAATTTTATATGCTCCCAAACTTACCTTTTCATTTTTCTTATCTGTCTCTAACGGCTGCTTTGCTGTTACACTTCGAGGAGTTCGGACAACCTCCTCCTCAGCCACTTCAACAGTCCGTCCATTTGGCTGCACAGGCAACAAAAAAGTCTTTTGTTATCAAATCGCTTGGCAGATCAAACCAAAGATTTGTACTCAGGAAAAAGAACAGACTACAACCAAATTCTTCCCCCAACTCAAATTAAAAAGGTTTTTGCCCGGCCAGAGTGATTCAGTTGGCTGAGTGTCGTCCTGCGCACTGAAAGGTTGCCGGCTGGTTTCCAGTCAGGGCACATACTTGGGTTTCGGGTTCAATCCCCGGTTGGAGCACATACGGAAGGCAACTGATCAATGTTTCTCTCTCACACTGATGTTTCTCCCCCACCTCCTTTCTGTCCCTCTCTCTCTCTGAGCATGTCCTTGGGTGTGGATTAAAAAAAAGAAGGTTTTTGTACAGCCATGTTATCTAATACCTGATGGGCCATTTACTAACCCAATACTATTTTTTATAATAATAAACTTATAAACAAAATTCTGTACCACAAATCTATTTTCTGCCTTCACCCAGATATCAGTCCCTTGACCAAAAAATAATGGAATAAAAGCAGAAAAAAGAGCTAAACTGAATTTGCACTCTGACCACTCATCACCTGTGTAGTCTCAGAATATTTCACTCATCTTTTTTCTACATCTTATTTCTACATCTATAAAATGATAGGTCTGTTCTATTCAAAAACCACCCAACTTTTCCAGTAAGGGGTCAGATAGAGCCAGAGATGATACAAATGAATATGACTATATCCCCAAAAAATACAGGTGGAGGGCCAGGTCTGGTCCATGGACCATAGTTTTTTGGCTTCTGTATTAGGTAATCCCCAATGTCCCCTGTAATTCTACAATCTAATGGCACTACTGCTCTGGGAGTAAGAAGCTTTACAAATCCACTGCCATAGCTTAAAAAGGCTACCTCGGCTTTCCTAACATTCCTGAAATAAATTCATAGCACTCAGAGGTAGGTGTTCATGACTAGAATTATGTGAATCCCAGTTTTGGCTTCTAATTATAACCACTAGTGTTGCTTTGTTTTTTAAATAAGTATTTCTGAGCCCCTCACTATTCAGAGTCAGGAATTTGAAGAACAGGCCCCAGGTAACTGTATTCTAACCCCTTCTTTCTGGACACTACTACTTTTTTTCATTTACCCATTCTCCTCATATTCAATACAACAAGTTACTAAATCAATATACTAGTTTCAACTGCTTTATTTCTAGGTCTTGCAGAATAGACTTCTATCAGATTACTCATTATTGTAGAGCTATACTCAAGAAAACAATGTGAAAGTTTCAAGTTTCTACAATGTGACATTATCGGCATTTGTACAAATTAGCAGGAATATGCAGTTGGAAAAGAGACCATTAATACTCTAAAGCCGAATTTATAGGCTTCCCAAAGACTTATGGCAGAAAAATCAAAACAAAAACTCTTTTAGCTGATTAAATTTCTAATTAATCCAAATTTAATCTGCTGGGTCTTAAGCAACATTTTAAAAAGCCCTTTTATTTTAGAGTCTTATTTTGAAGTAAAGCTGGCTCTTCAATTGTTTACAAGGTTATTTGAATTGTTAAAACTCCATTAAAAAATTTTTTTTTGTATTCCCCCTTTCAATCTTGGCTGCAAATCAGATGAAAGCGTGAGCGAGGTCCCTTTATTCTTGCATCTGCACTGAAACCTAAGCAGCAGACAGTAACTGCTCCAGGTCCGTCAAATTGATGCATTTTAAACAACTTGTTCAAGTCAGACAGCTAATGCCAAAACGAGGCCTGCTCACTCTTTCTTCTGGTTTTCTTCCTTCTGCGCTGTGTTGCCATTTTAATGCTGCCTCATCTAATCTCTGCGTGTGTGGGGGAGGGGTGCGGCTTGAGGGGAGGGGCATAGCACAAAGGTAAGAAACTCCAAAAATGAGTTTGGACTTAAGAGCCATATCCATATCAGGAATAGAAAACTTTAATTCTACTTTCCAATATCACCTTAACTTGTCAATTTTCATGCTATTTCTTAGCTCATGCTACTCTCTCTAGCCAAAATTACTACTTCTGATTTCCTGCGGACAGCGGCGCCTTTCTATGTAAGCTTTGCCAACTGAATGACCTTGCATCTCCAACTGAAGTTTCCCATCTCTTTAACTGGCAGCTCACAAAGCTTACATCTGCAAAAACTTCACTCAACTAATCCCTTCAGGAAACTCTTCATCATAGTCACTTACAGAGCGCCTCCATTTTACTCTCCTAAATGACTGCATTGTCACATTTATTAACTAACTGCTAAAAGATGAGAAATTAGGTGGTTAAAAACTATCTTAACCTACTAAAATACTCAATGCAATCAATTCCTTTGAGAAAAACTGCAAACACAGTCCTTACAGCCTCCCAAGTAAAAAATGGAACAATCTTTCCTTTTAAATAAATATAGTCTGAAGTCCTCAATCAGTGACCAGCAGTGGGAACACTGTTTCTTCTTCACAGGCTCTGAAATGATCCCCAAGCCAAAGGCACTCCAACTTGCGCCAATTTTACCTCCTTCTTTGCAACATCAACTCATGTAAAGGCTATAACTGTAGCTGTTCTCTCTGGTTTATGCAGATTTCCCAATTTTTCATTAGCTCTTGGGCTTTATATAGCTCTCATAATTACTGGGATTCCATAAGTCATCAACAACTGCCCACAAAAGCCTGATACCATATTTAGCCTCCTATTCCAAGAGTAAAGGCAACAGAATTCTGGGGTAGCAGGAAAAAAGGACACACCATGGTGGCTGAGCCTCTCCTACATATCCATCAGCAACACTAATCTGTCCTCTAATTTTGCCACTAACTGGTTAAGAAGGTCTTGTTCTGAAAAATTAACAACCACATTTAAATTAGCATATCCCTAAATGAAAGCGTATTATGTAGACCTGCTCACATGAAAAGCAACTAATTGCAAAGCAACACTTCAAATCCAATGTGATTGCCAATCTGGGTTTTATTTGCTCTGATCATGGAGCCTTAATATATACCGTGTTTGGACAGATTAACAATTACACGGGCCTCTCACTGTACCTAGTTTTAAATTTTCTGGAAAACTTCAAGGTGCTCCCCTCCAGGACCAACCGAAGTTAATTTCATATATAGCATACAATCTACATTTTAAATTAGACCACCCAAGAATGTCCTTCAAATTTGGTGAACATCAACCAGTAACAGAAAAATATCATTTCTTATGGAAAAACTCGCTGTAGGCAATGCCATGTCTGTCTTATTATTATTCCTTCCCCCAACTCCCACCTCGGATCCTTTTAAAAATTACCTTCACAAAAGAAAAGTGTGCATGTGTGCCTGTGAGAGAGAGAGAGGGAGGGAGGGAGGGAGGGATAAACCAGCATGATACCTGGCCGGTGGGGGCCACATGCAGGGGAGTAGGGTCTTATTCTATTAACTCTTGATTTCAAGGAGCTATAATTCATGTGAATCAGTCTTCAATTTATTAACTTCATAAATGTTTTTAGTGCATAAATACCAGGTACTGGGCTAGGGACCTCAGGAACAAGGGCATATGAAAGAAATTTGCCCTCCAGGAGTTTCAAAGTTCAGAACAAGAAGATATTCTTAACAGACTTCTACTCCATTTGATTTTTTTAATCAAATAGTTGTTCTTTTAAGACTTAAAACTAAGGGAGCTAGTGACTTAAAGGTAAAAGACAAAAACCCTGTAGGTGGTAAGTGATATAATTTACCTTTTAGTAATACCTGGGATAATATGACAAAACCACTACTTAAGAATAAAATACATAATTCTACTGGAAATATTGTAAAACAAATTTATTAGCTCAATAACAGATTATCCAATTAAACTATGAGATGCCATTTTAACTACTGTTCAGCATTTAGTTGAACAAATAATTATCGAAGGCCCTTACATGCCAGGCACTGTCTGCCATTATATATCAAGACTTACAATCTAGTGGAGGGAAAAGACCCCAAAAACCTGAATGGATAAGGAAATAATTTACAAACTGTGAATAACTATAATAAAGGAAACATACAAGAGGTTGAGACAGAAAATAGAAGGATTTCAAACATGGAGATCAGGAAGGATTTCCTGGGAAGGTGAGCTCTAGAGGCTGATTCAAACAGTGGGACGAGCTTGTTCCCCGTGTTAGCAAGAGCTCTCGGGAAGGCACTGGGTTGTGAAAGTGTTTGAAGAACAAAAAAGATTACTAGAGTTGGAGGTCACAAATGAGAGGAACTAGCTCAAAATCAGCTTAGAAAGAAAAGCAGATGCTGGCCATAAATGAAAGAGGTCTAGGTTAAAAATGCAAAAGCGACGGCAATGTTGGCTTTAGACAAGGTCAGGTGATTTGTTTTTAAAGACTCCTTACTAGGGTGTTGAGAAAGGACTGGAGGCAGGCAACAGAAGCTACTTGCTGTATAAGTGAGCTACGGTGACAGTAAAATAAGTAGACTGCATATATATTTTGGGGGTAAAATCAATAGTACTTGCTGATTATGAGGTGAGGAAGGCAGGAGGATGTGGGGAAAGGGAAGAAAAAGGGTGATTCTGAGTTTGGGCAGGTGAAAGAGAACGGACGGTAGGGTCATTTGCCATTTACAAAAATGGGGAAGACCGCGAGAGGGCAGGAAATTATGAATCGTTTTGGAGATGTTAAAATTTGAGACAAATATCAGATTTCCAACTGAAGACACCAAGTACACACCTAGACATGGGGTTCAAGGATGAGAGGAATGGTCCAGTTATTAACACAGCGCTGACCCCCGTTATTTGAGGCTTCCATGCTGGCAAATCGCCGGCTCACTAAAATGTATTTAACCCTCACATCAATGCTTTGAGGTACTTTCCTGATCATCTGTGGGCAGGCAGAGCTTCAAAATAAACTCAGTCACCCTACAGGCACATTCCCAGGCAATGCTCTGCTCTGCCTTCTTGTTTTAGGTCTCATGAAAAATATAAAACAGCCCAGCAGGGCATGGCTCAGCGGTTGAGCTTCAACCCAGGATCCAGGCGATCAGGGTTCGATTCCTGGTCAGGGCATATGCCCAGGTTGCAGGCTGGATCCCCAGCTGGGGGGCGTGCAGGAGGCAGCCGATCAATGACACTCTCATCATTGATGTTTCTATCTCTCCCTCTCCTTCCCTCTCTCTGATATCAATAAAGATATATTTAAGAAAAAAAAATATAAAATAAACATATGAAAAAGACTACCTTTAACTGGGGAGCTAGGGAAGGTGTTATAGTAGAGGTAGCACTGTAGTTGGGCCTTACTGAAGGACAGGTAGAAATTGGTAGAGATATAAAAAGGACCTTTTAATAGAAGTAATATAAAGAGATACAGAAGTCTAGCTAACAGTAATGCCTGAGGGGTAATGGTAAGAGATAAACCTAAGATGAGGCAGAAGAACATGAAGAGGCTTGAGTGCCATGTCATAGGCTAGATTTTATTCAGAAGGTGACAGGGGAACTACTGAAAAGATATGAACATGAAAGTCACGTGATTACAGTTGGGGCTTTAAAAAATTTCACTGACATGAGTGGGTAGAATGACTGGAAACAGGGACTGGAAGCAGGGAAATCAGTTAGGATCTGTCAGGATAATCCAAGCAGAAGGTAACAAAGACCAAATGTAGGGCAGAAGCAGTGAAACTGGAACAGAAGTAATGACTACAAAAGACTGCACACTATTAGAGCAATCTACTAGCTGTAGATAGATGGACCCTACAGAATTTTAGCCAGATGAGGCAAAAAGATAGTTCATAAGGCTGTTTACCAGGCATGAAGAATAGGAATAAGTTGTAGAACTATGTGGGTGGGACATCCTACCATACATATTATGCATTCAATAATTATTAAGTGCCAAGCACTGTGAAAGGTTATACAGTAGCAAACAAGACAAAAACACTACTTTTATTCACTTAGTTTACAGATATTGATGACAACTGCCCTGTGACAAATCTTTCTAAGAATTCCTACACTAATAATCACTTGTTTATTAAAATGAATTTTCTTTGAAGTTGACCCTGGTTATGTGCTTCCAAGTTGAAATTCAAAGCAATAATTGTTAAAGTCCGGTTATCTGAGATCTCACATTCATCTAAATCATTGCTCAAGTTAAGTCAAATGTTTGCTGAGTGCCTGTTTAACACACTGAACTAGGAAAACGCATGGAAGGTAACAATGATTTCCAAAAATACCAAGAACCAAGCCCAGTAAAAAGTGCCACCTCCTTCACTTTTAATAGGGGAACAAACTGCAATTCATGCCCTAAAAGACTATGGCAAGATATTAGGTAAAAATTAAACTAATATAAGAATTAAAAACAAAGACTTATGACTCTAAAAATAAAAACAAGCTACTCGAAACAAATTTTGAAAATTTGTGTTGCAAAATTTGGAATGCTTTAAGAGAAACTAATGGGGAAGAAAATAAAACTAGTTTACATCACTGAACCCACTTGAATAGTGTATCCTGAAGTGCATGGCAGAATGACACAGTAATGAAGAGGCGGATAAGACTAAGCTTCACTGAACTTGGAAATCTCTTCTACTATAGTTCTTATGGGCCTAGTCCAGAGAATGATTTTCAAACGAACAGGCAAGGATTTACCAAGGGAGCTTGTTAAAAATGCAGATTCCCTGGACCCAGTTCAGAGATTTTGAATTTATAGTATCTGTAGAGGGGCTCAGGAATCTACAAATTTTAACAAGCATTCAAAGCAACTCTACGGCAAGTAAGTAGTCAGGGGTGAACACTTTGAGGAGTCCTGCAGTGCTTTAACTCAACTAAGATCTTCAATTTATAAACAAGATAAGCTAAACAGAGCAAGGTTAAATGCCTTACTCAAGTTTAGAGTTCCCCATCTCTGCCAGGCTGACAGAGCTGGGCCTTTGCAGTTTCTCCAGCCTCTCCCACTATCCGGCTCCTACCCACTCTCAAAGTCAAATTCTGTGATTATGTCTTTCACTGCCACCTGGGCCCACAGTGGGGTTGCAGTGTCAATTTTTTTGAGTATATCTTTTTCCACAACTGAAGTAAAAAGCTCCGTGGGGAGAAACTGAGCTTTAACTTTTGTATTCCCTTCACAATGAAATGCAAATAGTTTATTCCTTTTTACAGGAATCTGCAAACAGTATCCTGCTTTTCTCCAAAGTGTATGAGTACTAAAAAAAAAAAAAATTTTAAATGGCAATGTATACTTCTTAGCCCTATAAAGCAGAGTTTTTCTAACTGCGGTCATGCCTCATACTCACATGTGAAACCAATTTAGTGGGTCAGAAATATCATTAAAGAAAAACAAACAGAATAGTTAGTTATGTGTGTGGGAGGGTACTGTACTGTAAATATATTTCTTATTGTAGATTGCAGTCAAAAAAGTTTGAAAGCCACGATTTTGTAAATGTTGACAAACTCCAAAACACAGCTTTACCATCAATAGGCAAAGATATTTTCTCACCCAATTAACATTCAAACATTCGTTTTTCTTCCCATTCTCCACTGCCCAAAGCTAACAGAAGATCTGTTCATTCATTCCACCCTTCCTTTATTTAAATGAAAAGAAGGAATCAGTCCGAGGTCTGAGTTTTCACAGTACAAGTTTCACCGGAGCTTGTGCTCTTCAGATGAGTCATCTGAGCGAGATGATGCACTTCGGATGGGCTCCGGGAGCACCTGTCTCTCCACTCACGCCTCGTCCATCTGAAATTTTAGACGCCCCAAACAGGGCTTTGAAATTTCCACGACCTGCTTCATCCACACAGGGATGAGGCTTATTAATACACGTGGCATTTTCAAGATCATCTTTCCCCATCTTGGGGCTAGGTTATCTAGTTCCACCATAACATTACTTTCTGGTAATCCTTGATGCTCTCCACAAATTTAAATATAGTTACATATGCCCCAAAGAAGTACTATTTTCTCTTCTATTAACGAAAGGTAGTATTCACATCCACAGAATCGTACCCTTTTCTAGGGTATGTGCCCGGCCTTCTCTTACTCAGCAGGCAAGACGTTAATACTTACCCAGGCCTGAGAATGCACCGTGGCCTGTCCAGTCCCTAATGCAGCCTTATTCTTTGTCCTGTTACCAACAATACTCTCACCACTTCAGTCTGAATTCAAATCCCACTTCCTCTAATAACTTATTTATGAACCTGTCTCCTCCTACACTAGTCTCCATGATCGCCTCTAAAGCCTCGCGACCGGAATGAATTTCGCCTAGGAGCGCCTTGGTTACATTTTACTTGATTGCACTGAAAGGGTGAGGAGCTTAATTTAGTGGGTACGAAAATAGGTCGGGAGCCGACTCTAGTTCTGCACACCCTTCATGCTCCACTGCTCAACTGTAAAGTATTTATTTTTAAAAATAAATAAAACTATAAGGGATGTCGCAGAGGAACCAGGGGGAAGTGGTTGTGCAATCAGGATGCAGAACTAGAGCCCGAAGCCGCGCGGAGCGGGCGCGGGGCTCCCTCCGGCTCCTCCACGTGGTCCGGCGAGCGGAGCCCAGCGCCTGTCAGCCCGCGCGCCCGCCCGCCCGCCCGCCCGCCGCCTCCCCGGGCCGCGCACCCCGAAGTGCACCCGACAGCCGGGCCCCCGGGCCTGCCCGCTCCGGCCTCCGCGGGCCGCATTCGCGCGAGGAGTGGGAACCATTTCCCTTTAACAGCCCCACCAAAATGGAAGCGCGCCTAGACCTGGGCACTTTCAATCCTCCGAAGCCCCGGGGTGTTTGGTTTTTTATTGGGGGGGGGGGGTCACCGTATCTCCTTCGGTGTGACTTGACCTGGACACCCGTCCCCGTCCCCGGGCGCCGTCTCTCTGTCACTTCCCGACACGGCGCCGGGTCCCGCCGCGCGCCCCGCAGGCCTCGGGAGGGCCGGCCCGCTGCCCGGGCGCTCAGGGCTCCCGAGGCGGCCCGACCCCGCGCGTCCAACTGCCTCCCTCGAAGCCGTCTAACCACCGGCCCGCTCTCCCCGCGTCTCCGCCGCGCCCCGGGGAACGAGTCCGCGACGGCCGCCCCCGGGAGACCGGCCCCGGCCCCGGCCCCGGCCCCGGCGAGCCCCCTCTCCGTTCCGCCCCCGGCCCTGCGCCCCGCTCCGCCGCCGCGCCTCCGCACTTACTCGGGGCTTCTCGGGCAGTTTCTTGCGGTTCTTCCTCTTCTGCTCGTCGCCCCGGAGGCCCTTGAGCGCGGCCGGGTCGTCGGGGGCCGCGGCCGCCTCCTCCCGCCGGCGGGGCGCGCTCCTGCGCTTCCTGCGGGCGCCGGCGCACGCCGCGGCCCAGCCGAAGCCCAGCAGGCAGAGCAGCAGCAGCCCGAGCGCGCCCGTGCCCACCGCGATCACCCAGCCCGGGTAGCGCTTCGGCTCCAGCCCCAGGTCGAGGCCCAGCTCGGTGCGCAGGAAGCCCAGGCCGACCGACAGCATTTCCCGCAGCCGGGCCGAGCCCTCCTCGGCCTGCCGGGCCAGCTCGTCCTGCCAGCTCCGCGCGGCCATCTTCCCTCCCGTCAGCGGGGCTCGCGGGGGGACAGCCGGGCGCCCGGGCGCCGGGGACGGTCGAGGGGAGCGAGGCGGGGCCGGGCCGACGGCCTCAGGCCGAGCGCATCGCGGCAGCTGACGCCGCCGGGAGGAGCGGGGCGCCCACTTCCCCTCGTCAGCGGCCGCGCTCGGCCTCCGCGGGAGGAGGGGCGCGGGGCGTGTCTCCAGCGGCGGCCGCTAAGCGGCGTCCCGGCGCCGGACTGGCCTCCCTCGGCGGAACAATGGCGGCCTCGGCCGCGATCCACGCCGCGCGCGGGGACGGCGGGCGCGGGTCACGTGGGGCGGGGGCGGGGCGGAGTGTGACGTAGGCGCGCGGAGCGGGGTGGGAGCCGTTGGGCCCGGGCGCGGGCGCGGCCGGCGGGGTCGGCGGGGACTCTCGGGGCGCGCTGGAGGAGGGGCGCTGGGGGACCGGCGACGCGGGACGGGCGGCTGGGCGGGGTCACCTGGAGGGAGCCTCGCGGGTGGCTGGCGGCTGGGCGCTGGGAGACGTGGCGCTTTGGCTGGGCCGGGGGAGGGGCTCCCGTGGAAGCCGGGGTGGGGGGCGGGGGCCGCAGGGTCACGGGGGCCGGGTCGGCGCCTCCGCCGCCTGCGGGGGGCGCTGTGGCGGACGCGGCGTTTCCCTGAGTCACGGGCGGCTGGAGGCGGCCCAGGCGGGCTCGGCGGGGCCCGGGGGCGACTCCGGGGTGGGTGCTGGTCTTGGGGCCGCGTCCTGCCCGTTCACCCTCGCGGCTGAGCCCCCGGGAGTGAGGAGCCCGCGGGCCGCACCCTTTCCCTGCACAGTCGGGGCTTCACTAGGAGAGTCTGGTTGGGGCGCGTTTACAGGTGGCGCGAAGCTCTGTCCAGGACCGCAGAGCGGGGGAGAAGCCCCCGTGGGCGGGCGGGAGGCGCTCAGTTAGCTTTTCAGGTTTTAATCACAAAGGTGATGTTTGGGGCTTACAGGAGGGTTTTTAAAAATTCTGTGACTTGATAATTAGTATGTAAAACGTGCCTCAAGTGAACTAAGTAAAATACAGGCTTCCTCCAACAATGGAAGTAAGACCTTGAATGCCGGTGACCTGCTTTGCAACAGTGTTGCAGCGCAGGCTGTAATTCACGGGCGGAAGGGAGTTTTGTAAACAATAGAAATAAATGACCGCCCGGCTGGTGTGGCTCAGTGGGCCGAGTGCCCTCCTGATAGGGCCCAAAGGCCTCCAGCTCGATTCCGATTCCCGATTCCCGGTGGGGTGCGTTGGGTGGAGGAAGCAACTGGTCCATGTTTCTCGCTCTTTCTCCGTTTCCTCTCCTCTTTCTCTGTAAGGTCAATAAAATAAAAATTTAAAACATACTTTAAAACACACACATTACTGCTAAGCTTTATACAGACTTAAAGCTACTGTACAATGATATCAGGGTTTGCCTGTTGCTTTAGCAGCCTAGCAAGTTCTGATTATGTAAAATCAATATCACCTTATTTTCCACGACTGTCCTTTAACCTTAAAAGTAAAATACATGTTTACTGTATTTCATAATACAGATATAATCATTTTTATATGTAACTTTCTAGTCATCCTTGCACATAATTATTAAAAACAAAATACTGCATTATACACTATTTACTGTTTTGCACTTACCATGGTCACGACCACTCATGTCAATTGATAAAAACCCACCTACAAAGGTTACAGGAACACACCCGTGAGTCCCACAAAGTTAGGTTTATTAACTTGCGGCAGAATGAAGTTTAAGTAAAACTTAAATGAAGAAATGTTTTGAAAGATTCAAAGCAGAGTCGACCATATGTGGAAGAGTAAATATCAGACCTGGGCCTGAGCAGACTCGCTGCTAGCTCTGTGGAAATGGCAAAGCGTGTAAACCAGTGTTAATTTCAGGCCACAATAAAGAATAAAAAGCATTTATTTGATCAAAAGGAACTGCAGCCCGGGAGACACAGATTCAGGAAGCAACCTAAGTTACGTTCCAGGGAGAGAAAGGGGAAGCTGCCTTTTATAGCGACAGTTCCTCCCCAGGTTCCCAGTTAGGTCCGTAGGACATAAATGAGATCCAATAGATTCCTGTTGGACTAAGTCAGGTAGTCCTGGTTGTTCGTTATGGAGCAATTCTGATTGCGTGGGGCAGGTCTTAGTCCGTTGGTGGAAAGACAGATCCAGGAACTTGGTATAATAGTTGACTCAGCTAGTTAATCAAGCAGGGCATTAGTGTGGGAAGCCAAGAGTTCAGACCGAGGTTCTTCCTGGCATACAGAGCACATGAGAAGGCCCTGTCAGCAAAAGGCTGCTAGGCTCTCATTATTTGTCAAATTTGGGCCCTCGATTGACTATGGAGAGTCCATCTCAGCAGATAAATTCCTTCTTCGGGTTCACATGCAAGGAATCTTCTCAGGGTCTACGAATTCAAAATGTTTCTGAAACCTCTTACCTGAAGCACGTGGGTTATAATTAGACTCCTTTTTCTAAGAGTCAAAGTGGCTAAGAATGGACTAGCACTCTGAAATAAAAAGGAATGCAGTATAAATACAAGCAGCAACAAAGCTGAATCTCCCCATAATTATGCTGAGTGAAAGAAGTCAGGCAAAAAAGAGTGCATACTATATGATTCCACTTGCGTAAAACTAGAAAACGCAAACTTTAGTGACAGAAAGCAAATCAGCGGTTACTTAGTGAGGGTAGGCGGGAGCAAGGAGAAATGGGAGGGAGGGATTACCAAGGGTATCAGGAAACTTTGGGGAGTGACAGATTGTTCAACATCTTTACTGTTATTATGATTTTATGGGTATATATACTATGTATGTCAAAACTATCAAATTGTATACTTTATTATTTTTAAAATATGTCTTTATTGATTTCAAGGAGAGGAAGGGTGAGGGAGAGAGAGAGAAACATCGATGAGAGAGTGACGCCCCCTACTTGGGATGGAGCCCACAGCCCAGGCCTGTGCCCTGACCAGGAATCGAGCCATGATCTTCTGGATCCTAGGTCGGTGCTCAACCCCTGAGCCATACCAGCTGGGCTCAGATTGTATACTTCAAACGTTATCATTTATGTCAACTATACCTCAATAAACAGTTCAAATACATTTTTTAAAGAGTGACCCACATGGCTCAGATCCTTACGAGGCTGGAAGGTTCCATTCTCACTGACGGGGTTTCTAACGGTTTTTGCCAGTCTTTGACCTTAAAAACAAGGTTTCCCAACAGGACGTCCTTGATGTTAATTATAAGAAAAGCAGCTTTTCACATTCGCTCGCTTTATCGTCTGGCTCTTCTGTAACTTAACGTACTTTACTGTTGGGTAGATTACTTACAGGTTTTCGTTTTGTTGGTGTTTTTGTTGTTGTTTTGCCATTAAATGTAATTCTGATATGAACATATTTGTAACTACGTGTTTGTGAATGTCCATTAATTACTTCTTTAGGATGGAATCCTGGCGCTGTAATTACCTGAGCCGTAGCCCACAATATGTGATTAACCCTTTTAATTTGGAAGTTTCAAGGGACCTGAGGAAGTTCTCCTAAAGCCTCTCACTTTACAGAAGAGAAACCCGAAGCTTCAGAGGGTTAATTAAGTGTCATACCCGAGAGTCAGAGTGGCTGAGCTCGGAGAGGAGCCCAGTCCCCCACCTCTCTCGACCCCTTGTCGCTCTTTTTTTTCCCCCAGTATACTGCGCGATCCGTTCTGGGAACCTCGTGTGTATTTGTCTGCTCAGGATGCCATAACAAAAGACCATCAACTCTGTAGCTTAAACAAAACATTTTTCCTCACACTTTTGGAAGTTGGAGGTCCAAGATCAAGGTGCCAGCGAGGCTGGGCTCTGATAAGGGCCTCCTTCCTGCTCGCGGATGGCCACCTTCTTGCCGCGTCCTCACTCTTCCGATAAGGCTACTAATCCTGCCAGATAAGGGCCCTACCTTCGTATTGTCATTTAACCGTAATTACTTCCTTAAAGGACCTGCCTCCAAACACTGTCACGTTGGGGGTTAGGGCTTCAACGTATGAAATTTGGGAGGGGGCGGAATAAGCATTCAGTTCATAATAGTGCAGGAAACATCCACTCAAGTAGCTTATTTTGAGGGCTGATGAAAGAAAAATGTTGACCTGGGTCTTCAAAACGTAGACTATTGCCATTCTAAACTCCTGGGAGGGTGATTTTACAGCAAAACAGGGAACTACAGCCCTAGCTGCTTTAGCTCAGTGGTTAGACCGTCGGCTCGTGGGCTGAAGGGTCCCGGGTTCGATTCCCGCCAAGGGCACACATCTCGGTTCCAGGCTCGATCCCCGGGCCCATCACGGCGCATGTGGGAGGCAGCCAATCAATGTGTCTCTCTCCCATCAATGTCTCTCTCTCTCTCTCCCCCTTCTACTCTCTCTGAAAAGCAATGGAAAAAATATCCTCGGGTGAGAATTAAAAGACAAAAACCCCCAGGGAACTACAGTTGAAAGTGCCAAGAATTTGGAGATATGGTCAGGAAAGGATAATCCCCAGAATAAGTCTAGTAAGAATTAGCGGATAGCGAAATCAGCTGCAGAAGTATCCTAAACTGGAAGATCGCTTGTAAGCGTGTTGCTGAAAAGGCAGGATATTTCCAAATCTCTTCACAAGATCAGAAGATATGCTAAGGGCCTGTTTGGAACCAAAACCTGCTTGGGGCATGAGGGAGGGGCCCGGGGAAGCAGAGAAGACTGACTGTGCTAACACTAGACCAGGTCACTTCCTCCTGTTACAGATTTTCATAGCACCACAACTTTCCATAGTATTTGTCAAAGCGTGATTTCACACTTATTCATGTAATTATTTTCTCTCTCCTTCTGACTGCATCTCCATGAGAACAGAAACTGTGTCTGGTTTTGCTAATCATTGAACTATACCTTGTACCTAGCGCAACGCCTGCCACATGATAGATGTTCAGAAGATGTTTGAAACAATAGTTGATATTAAAGTGAGTGATAATGTGAATTTAAAAAGCCAATAACTATTTACCCACGATGCAAACAAAGATATATCCCTAATCGAAGGCATGAGTATTTTGCGGGGGAAAGGCTCTCAGGTGCTCCCCAGTTGTCCTGGCTCCGAATACTCACATCCTGGTGTAATCCCTGCCCTTGAGCGTGCGAGAGACCCGAGACTTGCTTCTAGCCAAGAGAATGTGGCAAAGGGTGATGTCACATCACTTCCGTGCTTATATGACATGAAACTGCAGTCTCCATCTGCTAACACACCCTTTTTCTTTCTCTCGCCGGCTTTGGTGAAGTCGGCTTCCACGAGGAGAGGCCCACGTGGCATGAAATCAAGGGAGGCTGCCTACCAACAGCCAGTAAGAAAGCCAGACCCCCAGTCCGACCCAGAAAGAGCCGAATCCCGCCAACAACCACATGAGTTTGGAAGCAGATCCCTCCCTGGCTGAGCACCAGATGAGGCCCCAGCCCTGCCCAGCGCCTTCTGAGGGCTCCCAAAGGTTTTGAGAATATTATGTCACCACAAATATTGCGAGTTTGAACCGAAGGGGATAGAGAGAGTACAAAATAAAAAGAAGCCGTTGGAATCCCAAAGCTCTGGCGTTCTTTGATTGAGTGACATGGCGACCGCTGTCCCATTGGTGAAAATAGAGAAGCCGAGAGAAGCTGATTTATTGTTATGAGTCCTCATTTGGAAATGACATGCCACCGAGGACTTATTCATAGTTTGTGAAACTGAAAGTCCTCACGGCTTCTCCCAGGTGCTCCCTAAGGCTTTCTGAAGGTCAGGCGATCTCTTTCTCTCAGGGCTTCTGTTTTCTGAATTACTACGCTCACCTAATTTTGGTAGCCCAAAGAGAATCAGAAAGACTGCACACACACATTTCTTCCCTTCTCATACGATACTTCTGCCGTCCCTGTCCTTTATTGCGGTAGCCACAGGAGGTGGAGCAATTATGGTGAGACTGAGCATCGCAATGAAACACTTGCAGGCACTCGTGGTCTTCATTTCAAGATTGTTTTTCCCTTCCTGATTGCTTCCTTTTCTTTATAATTCTAAGACAAATGACTCAAAACGTCTTCCCTGAGATCTCTAGCTGAGTTATTTATGAGTGGAAATTTCATCGAGCAGCAATCTACTCTCTGAAATCGCTCACAGCTACGACAATCTCAGTTTATATCGGAAACTTCTGAACATGTCCCTTATCTCTTCTGAACAAACTATTCTTAGCCAACGTTAAAACCGAAGCTCAAAAGGTTGTTAAATATAGACCGAGAGTAATTTGTTTACATCCCCTAAGAGGATTTAGCAACAGGATTGTTTTTTCATGAATAGTTGGAATGCTTTCTTCTAGCTTTTGCCCTAGTTACTCCCAAAGGAGCCAAGTTCAATGTTCAGGCACATTTCCCCTAACAGACTCTGTTAATGTTCTTTGTGAGTGGACAGCATTGTGCATAATCTTGAGAGCAGGGTTTGCTCACTGGCTTTGAATTTTTATAATCAGCCAATAAAGTGTTCATTTCGAACTATTGCATGATGTTAATGCCCATCGATTTTAGCAATTTATCCCTCTTTGTACAGAAATGTGTATAATACTTGACTTAAGTATTTTATAACAACTAGTGACAATGAAATAGCAATTAGTAACCCAAAGCATAAATTCTAAACCTAATACTATTGACAATTGAAATTGTAGGGTTTTTCAACTAGGATATATATTAAGCTGCCTCAAAAAGATTTACAGAGGTTTAAACAATATAGAATTTTCTCATTTAATAGTATGATTCCTTTCTCACATAATGTTGATGTGTTAGCTCCTTCCATCCTATAATTCCACCAGTGTCCCTAAAATGTTAACTTCATCTTGGTCCTAGATGCCTTGTCTTCATGTCCAAGTTCCAGGCACCAAGATGAGAGGAGTAGACCCCTCTTCCATTTATGGGGCACAACCAGGAAATTGCATATATCATTTTGCTTACATTCTGTTGGCCCAGATTTAGCCAAATGGCCACACTTAGCTACAAGGGAGGCTGGGAAATACGCCTCGCTAAAACTCAGGATTTTGTTTCCGAAGAAAATATGAGGCGATGGGTATGGCACGCCACAGGTTGTGACTCTCCAGTCTCAAATGAACACTCATTGGACTAAGCTGGCTGACTGTGGATTCAACGGTGAAGGGAAAAAACAAAACAAAAGTATGCAGCATTAACAAAATGTTGAAAATATGTTGTCAAAAACTGGGCCGAAAAGATAAAGTATAATTACCTATTTTATATATCTTATGAGTCCCAGCAATGGAAGCCTCCTTATAATTTACTAGTCTAGAGATTTTCAACTGGTGTGCTGCGAGAATTTTTAAAACACGCAGTACCTGACTACTTAGTCAGGGGCAATGACCTCTTTTCCCTGAGATTGTCAAATAAAAAAGTGACAACAGCCAACAACAATAGCCGCCAGGTGTGAATGAATAAAAATTATACCTATTTTTTAAATCAGATCTTCAAAAAAAAATATTTTTTGGTGTGCCATGGAATTTTAGTGATTATTTTATGTGTCCCATGAGATGAGACAAAGGTTGAAAATCCATTGTTTGACTTTGAAAGATTTGTTTTTTTGGATTGAGTGACACACTTTGTATGAAAACAATGAACAGCCTATTTGTAATGAAATTTCTGGCCTGTCCTTTGTTCTGAAATTTTATGGTAGAATCGGTATCCCTGAGAAAGCTAGATGCCCTGAGTGGCCAGCTTTCAGTTAAGAGTGTAGTGTGAGGAGTTGCACCGACAGGGCTTCTCTGTTGAACCCCACACAGTGCGCAGGGAAGACTGTCGCTGGGTGTGGGCAGTGCCCACCTTACCCGGGGCGCTTCGGAGGGAGGCAACCTCCAGGCCCCCGGGTGTGGACAGTGCCCACCTTACCCGGGGCGCTTCGGAGGGAGGCAACCTCCAGGCCCCCCGGGTGTGGACAGTGCCCACCTTACCCGGGGCGCTTCGGAGGGAGGCAACCTCCAGGCCCCCCGGGTGTGGACAGTGCCCACCTTACCCGGGGCGCTTCGGAGGGAGGCAACCTCCAGGCCCCCCGGGTGTGGACAGTGCCCACCTTACCCGGGGCGCTTCGGAGGGAGGCAACCTCCAGGCCCCCGGGTGTGGACAGTGCCCACCTTACCCGGGGCGCTTCGGAGGGAGGCAACCTCCAGGCCCCCCGGGTGTGGACAGTGCCCACCTTACCCGGGGCGCTTCGGAGGGAGGCAACCTCCAGGCCCCCTGGGTGTGGACAGTGCCCACCTTACCCGGGGCGCTTTGGAGGGAGGCAACCTCCAGGCCCCCGGCCCGAGCCCTGCTGCGGGAGCCGGCTGCCCGGGAAGGGGAAGAGCGCAGCCCGAGAGCAAGGGGAGCGTGGCTGCCCCAGGCTGGGCGCACGAGGACTGGAGAAAAAGACGGCTGGAGAGGCTGGGGCCCTCAGCTCCGCAGGGAGGAGAGCCACACGGTGCTTCTCTGCTCGGGTGCGTTTGAGCACATCGGGCCCGCAGCAGGTGGGGCGGGGACGGCTGGGTGGCCATCTCCTCTAACCCCAGGGCCACTTTGGCTTGAGGTGTTTCATACCAGGCCAGGACTAAGTCGCCTTGTGCTTGGACTTCTTTGAGGAGTCCTCCAAGTCTCGTCCAGACGTATTATGTTTTCTGTAGTCGTCAGGAACCGCCAACAGACGAGATGTCACAGCTTCTTTCTGGCCCCGGTGGCATGAATTTCCTGCCATTCCTTTAGGTTAAACAATAGAGGTGAATATATTTCCCTTGCACCGGGTAGAAACGGCCGGGGATGCTTCTCCGCGTGCGGCGTCTTACTCTATTTAAAGCCTTAAGGGATTAGCTGCTGTCACCTCTAAGCTGTCTCTTTGGCTCAGTTTTAACTTTTAGTCCTTTAAATAAACTAGAGATTGGGACTGAAGGAGAGCCAGGAGGAACAGCTGACTGCCCGTGGAGGCCCCTTGGGGAGGTTCGGGCCCTGCCCTTAACGGCCCGGCTGGTCACTCGGGAGAGCCCCAGCGCGCTCCGGTGGCTTCGGGAGGGACGTGTGACTGATGCTGGGAGGACCAATATCCAGCCGGGGACCAGAGAGCAGTGCTGGGAAAGAGCTGCAGAGTCCTTAGGTCACTATTTCCACATACAGTTACGGCTTACTTCCTCAGAAATCTGCTGGAGACAGAAGACACTCTCTCAGAAAAGCAAAACTAGCCTCTTACTTGAGTTGAATCCTGCAGCAAATAAGAGAGATGCCTCTCGCCTTAGGTTTTGAACTTCTAAATATTTCCATATTTGGGAATGGGACAGAATAAAGGCTGGACCTCATGATGGCGGCAGTGGGAATGGGGTGGGGGGTGGCCTGTGCTCCCATGGCCACCGTCCTACCTGTCAAGGGAAGAACCGAAGTGCGGTTCCTGATGGGACGAGAACAGAGGAGACGTCAAGCTGGACCATTTGGACGGCGGGTGATGTCACTAACCATGGGCGGCCGAGGGTTACAAACAGGGTGCTCCTAGCTGCCCACTCACTGCTTTCGAGGCGATATCACTGCAGCCGAGCATTTCCCCCCTGAGATGAATTTCCTGCCTTAGCAGTGTTTACAGGGACAGTTCTCTTAGGATGACCTTTCTGAAACACAAGTTATCCAGTACAGATGCACTTCTTGTTCACAACCTCTTTGTGAGAAAAAATAAAGAAATTCATGCGTATGTGTAAAGCAGATCACAACTGACCTCCTGATTAGCTTCAAAGCTCAGCACTGAGGAAGCTTAGGGCGAGGGTCAGGTGGCTCCCTGAGGGGCGCAAAAGACCACACAAGGAACGAAGCAACCTAAGCGCGAAGCATGTTTTAATTGGCATTTTGGGACCTCTACATGTTTAAATGATTCACAAATTGCTTCCCTCCAAGACACGAATTCAAACTTAACCGAAGGAAGTTCCGAGTTACCACAGAGGCTTACTAAACTGGAGGGAACTTGCTTTTACTTTTGTTTTTTTAAACTTTTTTGTTGGTGGTGACACTATTACAGATCTCCCCCTTTCTCCCTTTGCCCACCTCCGCCCAGCCCGACCCCCACTCCCACTGGCCATCCCCACACTGTTTTCAGTGTGTGGGTGTCAGACACACACGCTCTTTGGCTAATCCTTTTACCATTTTTCATCCAGTCCTCCCTCCGCCCTCCCCCCTCTGACAGCCGTCAGTCTGTTCCATGTCTCCAGGCCTCTGGTTTTATTTTGTTCCTCAGTTTATTTTATCATTAGATTCCACATATAAGTGACATCACATGGTACTTGTCTTTCTCTGACTAGTTTATTTCACTTAGCATAATACTCTCCAGGTCCATCTACGCTGTCTCAGAAGGTAAAATTTCTCCCCTTTTTATGGCCGAGTAGTAGTCCACGGTGTAAATGTCCCACAGCTTTTTCATCTGCTCATCTACTGATGGGCACTTGGGCTGCTTCCAGGTCTTGTCTATTGTAAATAACTGCAATGAACACAGGGGTACCTATATTCTTTCAAGTTAGGGTTTCGGGTTTCTTTGGATATATTCCCAGAAGTGGAATAGCTGTGCCATAAGGCAGTTTCGTTTTTAATTTTCTGAGGAAACCCCACACCGCGCCCCACAGCGGCTGCACCAAGTGCACTCCCCCCAGCAGGGCACGAGGTTCCCTTTTCTCCACACTCCGCCAGCACTTGTTGTTTATTGATTTATTGCTGACGGTCGTTGTGACAGGTGTATTACACTCTGATTGCCTGTTTAGTTACTTGTCTCTCCCAAAACTTCATGAAGGGCAGGGCCGTCTGTCTCACTCATAGTCGTATTCTCAGTGCCCAGCGCAGTGCTTGGCATATAACAGGGTAGTCTGTCAAATTCACTGCTCTATTTGTTAAACAAATGGAAAAATCTATACTATACATTGCTTTGACTTATGATGGGGAAGAGACGTGTGAGTGCTAAGTAAGAGCTTTTAAAGACTGTCAGTGAGCAAGACTGTGCCTAGGTTATCAGTCACTGATGGGGTGGTGGTGGACTTCATTTCCAGCGAGAGCTTTTTCTTTTAGCAACTCAACATCTATTGTTTCCCCAATTGCAGACAAAATATTGACATATTCTCGTTGGTGAAAAAAATTGATAAAATAGAATATCTAATATAATAATTTTAGATTTCGTAATTTACCTACATTTATATTACTTCATATTTTGTCAGTTTTCATTGTTTTTTCTATGTTAACCCTTTTGGGTATTATTAGAAAATCTATGTGAGTTTTTTTCTCTAAGGTTTTTATTTTTTAGAAAGAGCATTTGCATTAAACAGTGATTAATTCTGAATTTTCTCTAGTGTTTTAATATGTTACTTATTACCATGTGGCAGGCTTGAACTTCAGTAAAATTGTGATAAAACAACTCTGGTTGTAAATCTTCCAAGATAGGAAAAGGGCTATTGAAAATCTATTCTGCACCCCTCTCCCCATGAACCTTGCAACATTTAAACATTACCTATCTTACGATCAAGTATTTTATCTCTGGTGTCTGGAGAATCCTTGTGAATGTTGTATCTTTGTTTCTTAGAAAAAAGTAAAGAATTAGGCCGGTCTCTTGCTGTTTAAAAGGTGATTTCCTTCCAGAATAGAATGTTTAGGGGAGATAACAGTTTTCAACCTCAAAGCTATATATTTCAGTCAGAGACTTAACGTCTGGGTCATTAGATACAAGCAGAATGATGGAGGTGGCTTTCCTGAGTCACATCCAGGGGAAAAGATAACACCGGCCTTAAATTAGACCAGGGATGCATTTCAGACCAATTTTTAAAGACGCGCTAATAAGTCGCTCTGAGCTCGATGCGTTCTGCTGCTGAAAAGTCCCCTTTCATATCCTTTGAAGCCGGGGGTGATCTGGAGCTGACTCACTGCTCGTTAACCTTAACTAGTAGTTGCACGGGTCCTGAGAAGGAGCAGAGCGCCCCGCCTGGCGTCAGCCGGCCGCGGGTGGCCTGTCCCCTTTCTTCCAGATGGCCACGCAGGTGGGCCAGCTGGGCCCCCGCCAGCTCCCGGCTGCTGGAGGCGCACCAACCTCCACACATCAGGTCTAGGAGCAGCCGTTCGCCATTGTTCACGTTTTTCTATTTAAATTCCTATTCCCTGAAGGCCCATGTGTCTTTTTGCCTGTCTACTTGTATTGTTCCTGCTTTTTTAATCACTGAGAGGCTCCGTGGTACTCGTGGGGGGTAGTGTGTCGGCTTAAATACGTTTTTATTGTGAACAGAAGCACAGACACGTTTTCCCTGGCGTGGCTTGGACACACTATTGTTTCCCCAGTTATTTTTGTTATGTATTTTGGAAATTAAAATGTTTTTTAAATGACCGAGCCCAGATGCCAACTGTCCCCAAGGACAGCTTCTGTTCTCATTACATGCAAACCTCGACACGGGGCTCAGCACCGCAGGCAGCCCAGAAAACCCACTTCCAGGATGTGAGGGTGGCAGTTGGAATCTCTGCTCTGGCCCTGGGACGTTTCCTACATAAGTTCACCTTTCTTTTTGTTTTTCCCATTGCTTTTCAGAGAGGGTGGAAGGGAGAGAGAGACGGAGAGCGAGAGAAACATCGATCTGAGAGAGACATTGATTGCTTGCCTCCCACACGCACCCCAGCCCGGCCGGGGACGGAGCCTGCAACCGAGGGACATGCCTTTGGCTGGAATCAAACCCGGGACCACTGCAGTCCAGCGGCCGACTCTCTAACCACTGAGCCAAAGCAGCCTTCCTAAGGCTCAGTTTCTCATGGCTAAAATGGAGATGATGGTAACAGCAACTACCCCCCAGAGTTGTCAGGACCAAATAAAATTGTGCCATTACGTGGCCTACAATACACTAGTTCAATTCATCAGCTGCCTTTTTCTCCACCTAAAAAATGTGGCTTCCAAATGCTTTAATCACTAAGTCAGTGCAAAAAAATGCCTCCTGCCAGGCTCAGCGTCTGCTGAGTCACGTTGTGTGTCAGCAAAGTGTGGCCCTGCTCGGTCAGCAGGGAGCCGGCCTCGGCTCTGATTTCTCTCCGCCGAGGACGGGCTTTTACCTCCAGGGGCGCAAACGCAGAGGCTGCTCCTTGAAGACCATTTATTTGTTCCTTGTGCTGGGAGCGAGGACATGGGGGAAAAGCTCACGGGGGTAACTCGATAACCAGGATCAAGTTTGCGTTAGCAACCGAGTGGGGTGCAGTTAAAGCTCGTGCGGCGAACTGCAGTAATAAAGCAGTTTAATTGGCTGTTAATTCTCTAAACACAATGTTCTGGCCACCTCAGCATTCTGACACTTTCATCTTGGTTTCTGAAGGAGCTGGCACAGTTTTAAAGAGGAAAGCTGAGGTGAAACAGCTGAGAAGTGCTCCATCCCTGGGGCCGGGACAGGAGCAAACAGACAAAAAGGGAAGGGGCTCGGGGCGGGGGGCGGGTGCCAAGGAGAAGGAGCTGTTCTTTTTTTCTAAAGGAAAGGACATGGTGGCAGGAAGGCAGGGATGGTGTGACTGGGGGAACCTCATCAGGGGAATTAGCTTGTCTGGAACAAGGAGCGGTTTGGGGCCTGTGGTTTGGGGGTAGGAAGAGAGGAAGTAGGAATGGAATGGGAGGAGCCCTTCCCGGCCACCTGGGGGGCTGGAGGGGACCGGTCCTGGGAGCAGAGCAGAAAGCCGGGCTGCCTTTGGCCTTGGAGCGTCCTGGGCTAGGGAGGAGGGCCTGGGAGCACAAGCTAGGACTGAGGGTGGGCGTAAAGGACTGCTTGAGATGAGCTCTGGCGCCATGAGAGATGGAATCACGTTTTTTAAAAAGGGAAATTATTAGGTACAGTGTAGACTTTATTTTAAAACAATGATTTTTGTTATTATATAAAAATAAAGTATTTTTTCTTAGAAATACAGTGTGGAAGGCCAATGTCACAGGTCTCTGTGTCTCTGAGCATACAGAGCCACCATCAGAGCTGTAATTAAATATCACCTGCAACCTCACCACCCAGATATTATAACCACTGTAACATTTTGATATGTATCCTTCCAGAAAATGCAGGTGTCCACATATAAATATATTAGATATTTTAAAAAGCAGTGGTATCCCATTGTGCGTTATCATGGTAGCTACTGCCTCCTGAGAGCTCAGCATTGCCAGGCACTATTCTCAGTGCTGTCCCTGTAACACTGCATTTAATCTTTACAACAACCCAGGGAGGTGGTATTGTCATTCCCATTTATACATGAAGTCCAGAGAGCTTAAGAAATTTACTCAAGGTCATGTAGCTAATAGCTGGGATTTGACCCCAGGCCATGTGATTCTGGATCCAGTGCTTTTAACCAGCATAACAAATTATCTTCTGTATTAATATTCTGTGATCTGCTTTCTTCTCCCTTACAAATAACATATAACGGACATCCTTCCATGTCAACATAGATCTTCATCATTGATAAGGTGTCATAATGTATGTACTCTATCTTCCACGGCTGGGCATTTAAGTTGCTTCACATATGTTGCTGTTGTATACATACATCTTTGTTCATTTAGTCTATTATCTTTTTAATATTTAATTTATCTTTATTGTTGAAAGTATTACAGATGTCCCTCCATTTCTATCCCCATTGAAGCCCCACCCCCCACCCCAGGCCTTCACCACACCATTGTCTGTGTCCCTGGGTTATGCATATATGCACATAAGTTCTTTGGTTATATCTTTTTTTTTTTTTTTTGCGTGTAACACTGTGATTTACTTTGAGAAAGATTCTCAATGACGATTCCACAAGCTTTGGGCTCCGAGGCTTCCTAAGCTGACCTGGAGGTTGGGCTAACCTCAGAGACTCTCTATTGCCACCTTGTGGCCCCTCTCTGAACTGTAGCCGCATGCTTGGCGACCATTCAGGAACATGTTTAAGTTCGCTTCCTTCGCTTCCTTCGGGAGCAGATTCATTGAAATTCTGTACATTGTCAAAAGGTATAAACATTAATATTTTTTGTCATTTGTTAATGTAATGCAGAGTATAAATGTAATAGAGAATGCACATTACATTGAAGTATGAGAAAATTACAATAACCTGTAATTTCATTAACCAGCAAAATCACTTTTTAGAGACCATTTAGGTAAATTTTAATATTTTAAAAATAAAATTAGTGTTATAGGTGTATACAGTTTAATAGCATGATTTTTAAGAACTTGACTATAATACATCATCTGTATATCGTATCGTGTATTCACGCCCCTAAGTTGAGTCTCCTTCCAACACCATTTCTCCCCCCATTATCCTCTCCTACCTCCCACCCCCCCTTTCCCTCGGATCACCACCGTGCTGTTGTCTGTCTAGTAGTTGTTTTGTTTTGTTTTGTTTTGCTTGCCTGGCCCCCTCATCTTTTCACCCAGCCCTGCAACTTTTGAGCTGGGCTAAACCAAATGGCTACATCATGATACAGTTCCTGGAACTGGCTCTGAATCACTGAACTTTCTAGTAGAAAATAAGGTTTTTTTCACCTCAAAATAGATATAATTAATCAAGCACGTATGGTACAGTGTAAGTCTGCTTGCCAACACCAACCACAGCTCTTTAAAAACAACTGTGTAACCCCTTGAGACGCCCCTCTTTCTCTGTCTTTATAAATTTTGTCTCTTTTCTCTCCTCTTAGAACAGAGTTGGGTTTCTACCCAAATCTGTGTTTGGAAAATTGCAATTCCTAAAGACCCCCCAAGTAAAGCTTTTGTTTACTTAGCTTCTCTTGGTCAAAACTGATTGACTCCTTCATGCCCGACCCAAGAGTTTACGTCTTGTACCAGCCTCTGTGCAACTATGGCGGGCTAACTTGCTACTTTGCAAGTAGGGTAACACCTCAGAGTCTTCACAGTCCTTGGTGCTCATGAAGGAGGAAATTGAAAGACAAAGCAGTTCAATAACTGGCCAGGAAGGGGTGGAGGTGGGATCCAAACTCTAGAAAAGTTGATGAGTTCAGTTTCAGGCATATGAGGTTTGAAGTGCCTGGGGTCATCCAACCGGAGATATATCTAGTTCATATTTGATCATATCTGAAGGAACCCAGGACATCGATTCACCTTTGAGAACCAGTTATGTTGATGTTGCCGAGATGATGAGGTGGGAACAGAGGGGATAGATTCCTTTTTCTAGAAGGGTGGCTGTGGAGAGACACAGATATGCTGGATGCTAGAGAAGGACTTGGACGGGAGATCACTTATTGATGAATTTTTAATTTGGTATAGACTTCAACATGTAAAAATATTGTTGGGAAAGAACCACTAGCAGGGATGAGATTGAAGGTAGGAAAGAGACAAGGAGAGTTAGTGTGGCAAGACCTCCAAGGAAGTTTAATTGAGGTGGGAGGGAAGGAGGCAAAGGTGGGTAAGGTGCGGACACGTGTGAAGATGTGAGAATGGCACAGAAAGTTAAGGGAGTCCTTATCTAAAATTGGCTAGGTCACTGCGAGGAGGAATGTGGGACGCGTTGGGTTTTGGGGCTCCAGGAGGACAGCGTAGGTTAGAAACAGCTGTAGGAGGAACAGAAGATGGAGTGTCTGGAGACCATTGACTCTCTGTGTCTGGCCCAAACGCCTTGCACGCAGTAGGTGCTCAACACAATGAATGAATGAGCAGACACATGTAAAGGAATTCTTGGGCAGTACTGAGGTGTCGATTGAGGTAGGAAACCACTTTTTTACAGAGGCTGTTTTCTGAGGTGTTGAGTTAGAGGAAGTCGTTGGAGCAGGCAGGGAGCAGTGCCATATTTGGTGACTATGTGGGTAGGGCCCCGCCCGGCTGCCGAGGCATGGCAGGGTGGTTGATCCTGGAGCGCAGGCAGGGCCGCAGTGGGGATCAGCTGGGGCGCAGAGGGAATGGCATAGCACAACTTGAGAGCTCTCCTTTGATCGCCATGGGTGCCAGGAGGTTGAGCCTGGACACACCTGAATTCTAAGCCCATTATAGAGAAAACAAGACTTGTTTAAGTCCTGATGAAATCTGAGGATAAATTCAACAATATGACCTCAATCCAAATGGGATCAGTTTTTATTTTTAATGTATTTATAGACTTGAGGTTCAGGCTTCTAAGGGAATGAGATAAAGGGATGGAGGTCAGTGCAGAGGGTGGGAAAACAGCTCAACACGAGCCACTGGAGACCCCATTTGAAAACAGATGTGTTTGTGGCCGGCCAGACAATGATCATAATGGCTGCAAATAGGGGATAGTTATAAGATTTAAGGAACTTTCCTAGCAATGTTTTAATTTGGGCACATCTGACACCAGCGGAGGAGGGAGAAAGCCAGCCCATAATTCTAAAACGAAATGAAAAACTGCTCTTGAGGCATCTGAAGATTTTGATCTCGTAGAGTAAATTGGTTTTTGTTTCAGTTCACGAAAGTCGGCAGGCAGGGTGAAAAAGCACGGGCCGGCAGCAAGGCCTCGGATCTCGGTTTCCGTAGGTGCAGCTTAGAAAATCTCCATGGCCCTCCCGCACCCGAGCTGCACGGTGCCGCACAGTGTAAATGTATGTGGCCCCCCGCCCTCGTGTGCGGGGCCGTTGTCCAGGGATCCCCGCAGCTCACGGTCGGTCCTGATTTCTGGTGAAGGACGGTGGGCTGGTACCTCCCAGGAGAGCTACTTACAGAACACCAGCGCCTGTTGTTTCCCTAACGACCATCTAATTGCCGGCCACGCGTGAAGGTTCTGACATTTATTTCAACATTAACCGAGAGGTTCTGAAAGCCAGACCTTTGCGCCCGGCCTTCCAGCGCTTCCTGCTGCCCACCTGCCCCTGCGTGGGAAAGGCACCCGAGGAAGTGTAATGAGATCACTGGGGCGACCCCTTTCCGCAGCTAATTATTCCTCGCGCTCCGTCTTGCATTGTTATTTTTAACTCCTCAACACGAGCTCTTTCTCTTCCTAAGGCAACTCAAGTCCACTCAATTTCCTTGACTGTCAAAAACGCAAATTGCAATTTTATTTTTTTCTTCTTTCCTGGGAAGCTGTAACCTTCGTGTCCAGCCCCGTTTTCTTTTTTGGTTCAGTCTGATTACTGCAAGGTGATGGTGCGAGAGCGGGCTGGACACACTTCAAGCAGCCTGACTATGGCTGCGGGGAAGGTAGCTTCCACCCAGTAGGGCAGCAAGCAGCCTCTTACCTCATCCCCCCTCGGCCCGGAGCCCTCTCCAGTCTCTTCCCAACCCAGCAGCCAGGTGGTCCTCCTAAGACGGCAGTGGATCTCCACCCGAAGCCCTAGGGACCATCTCCACCACGGTCCCCTCACTCGCTGTTTCCCCCCTGACTCTCCTACTGTTCCTTGAACACCCCAGGCAGGCCCCTGCCCCCTGACACCCCCTTGTCCACTTTCTCACCCCAGAATGCTCACCCACGCCCTTCGCCCTCTCACGTACTTGGTTCCCTGCGGCCTTCCTTCACTTTAAATGACAAGCCTCACCCCCAAGCCCACCCGAATTCTCTTTCCTGTCCCTGTATTACTTTCCCCCATAGCGCATGTCACAATCTGTCTTACTATGTGCATTTCTTTTTAAATTTTTTCATGGCTGTTTCTCCCCACCAGCATCTAAACTCCGACATGGCGAGACGTCATCGTGTGCATTCAGTTTATTGCTGCCTGGAAGAGGGCCGGGAAGGCATCAGTGGGCCCCTAACTAGGGGCTCCTTCCAGGAAGCCTACCAATACTTTATTTATGACTCACTTATTTTTTCAGGCGCAGCTGACATTCAGTATTATTTTCTACCAATATTTTATACGATCATCACTTACTACTGTACTGCCTGGACTATCCCTTATCCACGATGTGCTGGTGGTTTCCTTCCACAAATAGAAACCACCAACACCCATAACCTCCCCAGAAAAGAAACACAGGAGAATGCAGTGGGTTTTTAATGTATGTCTCCATTTTCAAACAACTTGAAAAATAGGTCAGTCATAGTCTTTCCCATATAATTAAGAACTCCATTAGCACCATTAGCAAGCTATTAGCAGTGACTTGGAATGCGGTACATGTGTCGTAATCTTTCCTCCAATAAAGAAAACAACTTTAATAGCTCTGAGTGAATTGGTTCAACTTGTTTGTATTTTTTGCAGAAGTGAGTCCTCTGAGCTGGGGGACAGTTTTTCAACCCATCCTGTATTAATTAAGCATCTTATCTATTCCAAGCAACAGCATCATACTTGTAGCCGTTTCATTCGTAAAGTTCTATTAGCAGTCTTGAACTGGAGAGCTTGGTTTGCACCAAAGCAGGCCCTTGGTAAAAGTGTTAATTGTATTTCCTTTTAAGAATCCTCAGGAGGTCACGCCTATTAAAAACAAGACAACAGGCCAAAAATTAAGTTGATTTTGCTAAGCCCCATGTCTTGCTGTTGGATCTCAAATTTGGTTCACATGGCATTGTGCCCATCAAAAAATTCATAGGTTTCCTTCAAGGTCATGTGGATCGTTCTAGTTGGTGAGGTGCGAATGAAAGGCTTCCATCTTTGACTGGAAGAGGCTTCCAGGGGTTACTGCTTTCCTAATAAAAATGGACAGACTCAGCTGGCACAGACTCTTTGCCTTCTCCTTTCCCCTTTTTTTCCTGTTTGAAATGGAGACGCAATGCCCCAGAGATGTCCCAGGCGCTCTGTGACCACTTGGCAGAGCAGGGACGTGGAAGGAGCCTGGTCCACATTAGAGCAGACTTACCCATCCCCAGCTTCCCTGTTACATGAAATAAATCCCTCACGTAACCCACTGTTTGGATTCTGAAACATGTAGCTGAGTACAATTGCGACAAGCCCCAGGACTCACTCCATGTGGACAACTCGCATTGGAACATGCAGGAGTCCCACACTGTGACCGATGTGGGATGTGGTCTGGAGACCTGGAGAGGTGGTGCAGTGTGGTAGGAAAAGCCTCCCATATTGGGGTGAAACTGAAAGAGACACCTTTGCCATCACCCTAGAGCTAGGACATTGATAGAGTATTTCCTTCCATGACAGGAGAAGGGATCCACTTAAAATAAAAAGTTAAGTCCTCTGCTCCAGTGCAGCCCTCCCTCATTTGACAAAGCAAGAGAATGCCGTTGAGGCCCACCTAGTGACTTGCCCAGGGTCCTGTAGTTTGGTGGCTCATTTGGATTAGAAGATAGGGTCCCCCCACCCATTTTCCCACCACCAGGGTGGTTTCAGTGCTAAGTTCCTTTATATTTTGTCTTGTTTTCTACTCAGGGGATTAGACGAATATCTAGTGTGCCAAGATAGTGAAATTTGAGGGCTTTTGCATAAAAGTAAACAGGGCTTAAACAAACAAAATAATTTACAAGAAATCCAGATGGTAATTAAAAGGATTAATCCTGGTATTTCTAAATGACAAACAGCTCTCTTAATTTTAATTATTGCTAAATCAAATGCAATAGCCTCATCTGTTCTCATATTGTTTTGATTTATTTATCACCAATGCACTTAAGAGAAGTGGAAAACATAAATTAACCACGAGCCAATTCCTGTGTCATGAGCAGGAACAGACAGCCTGGCCAGCGAAGGGCACCAGGCTCCAGCCTAGGGCGCTGTTGGTCTCATGCCGCTCTCTGGCTCTAAGAAATGGTCTCCGGATCTGGAAATCTAGAGCTGGAGATACAGTGCTTTTCCACGGAGCACAAGTTGTGGAAAACAGTATTTATCGGTTGGGAAAACAGTAGTGAGAGCTGTGAGCCTGGCGCAGCGCAGGCCTCGATAGCCCAGCGCTGGCTCTATGGGGAGTTCGGGGAAGTTCTTTTGGATTTCAGTAGAGCACCCCCTGGTGGCCAAATGTTTTTCCTGCGGGCGTTTTCCCCCAGAGAAATGGAACCAAAGGCCCCTGTGTGAGCGGAGTCACTTTGGAACCACAGTGTTTGCCCCGTATTGTGCTGATTCTGTGCCTCTTTCAGGAAAGCATTTTACTGCTTGACATAGTTAATGTTCAACAAAATTCTTCTAAAGCCCCACCTGGATTCCCTTTGACACTGTTTAAATTCTTTCTTGTTTTCATTTTCAGTGGAAGAGGGTGGGGATGCTTCTAGCATCTGAAATGCACACTTTCAAATCCTATCGTTCAAGACCAGTGTTTAGGGGGCCTGCTGGAAGGAAGGAGACAGCTTCTCCTAACTTCATTCGGTGTGAAAGGGAAGCTTGCTGCCACTCCTGTGGTCCAGGTGTAGTTTTGGATTAATTTAACTTTAAAATTATTTTTTTTAATGTGTGCAAGAGCACTTGGAAAATTGTGAAGTCCAGCACATCCCTAAGTATTATCTGCATCTCTGTCATCTGTCTCGAGAGAACAGGAAGCAGTCACTGAACTGAGTTATAAAGGCAGAGAATCCTCAACCAGAAGTCTGGAAGATGATTCATTCTTCCATTCCCTCATCAGGCATTTATTAAGCACCTGCAGTTAGTAAGTACAAAGGAGTTCTTCAGGAGTAGTGTAGTGAGGGGGAGAGAAACATAAATAAGCACAGTGCATACCTGCTTTTATAATACTTAAATTCCCTTGACATTAACTAACACAAAACTTTAACCCATACAATTTGGACATACTGTCCAAAGACATGTGCCATGTGTGATAACAGTTACACATATATATCACATAAAGGAAAATAAACTCACATCTATTAATCGTAGAATAATTCGTTGGTTTAGTTGATACCTTAAGAGGTTTCTTTTATCCTATGCTTCTTGAAATAATAATAAAAAAGGATTGCTGACGTAGCAATAAAAAAGAAAGTAAAAGAAAAAACACACAGAGAAGGTTTCAGCGGCAAGCACAGTGTTTGGCACACAGTAGGAAATCAACAAATATTTGAGAAGTGAACAAATATTAACAGCAAGGTGGAGGAAGGGGTTTTTCTACTTATGTGAGCACTGTTTAGAATGTCAATTTTGGAACTCAGTAAGAGGCTCTCACAACCTAGCAAGGAGCATATTAGCTTCTATACGCCCTTCTATGGTTCCATGGGGAAAGGATTCGTGAGCAGGGTGTTGTGGGAGACTACATTTCCATCTTTCTTGTAGGTAGACGTGGCCAATGAGTTGGAAATGGACATGCCGAGTGGGGATTCTGGGTCATTTTCATAAAGGGAGGTGACTCAGCTAGAAGGTGGATTCTATTGCCCTAGCCTTCCTCTGTTTGCCTGGAACACAGATGTGATTACTGGAGCTCTAGCAGCCCTATTGGGCTATGAGACAACCTGGAGGAAGAAAATCTCCTGCTAAGGGTGATGGGGAACTGCTAAGACAGATAAAAGGAAACCAGGTTTCTGATGGCCATGGAGCCACCAAGTCAACCTCTTAACTTCTTTTATGTAGGAGAAATGAAACCTTAGCTCTGTTGTTGTTGGGTTTTCCATTACATGCTGCTGAACCAAATGCTAACTTATACACTGACATTTTGCTGTTTTTCTCAGGGGCTTGACAGTCAGCATTTTCTTTTCTTTAATCTCCTTTCACAGCTTTCCCTGCCACGACCCTATCCTTAAACCCAGGGGTCTAGAGACCTTTTCTTTAAGGGCCACAGAGTGATCTCAACTCTGCAGTTGTAGTGCGAAAGCTGCCGTAGGCATTACACAAACGTGTGTGTGGCTGTGTTCCAGTAAAACTTTGTTTATAAGAATGTGCAGCTGGCCTGCAGGCCCTAGTTTGCTGACCCCTTCTTTAGTCCACACACTTAGGAAAAATGAAAAAAAGAAAGAAATAGCCTTTGTTCCCAAAGTGTTTGGGATCAGCCTGCTGTCCAAGGAAGTCTCTCCTTGGACCGTGACTTTTCCAAAGCAAGGGCCAGGTCTTACTCGTGTGGATCGTCTCGTCACCATTTGGCACATAATACAGGTTCAATATATATTTTCAAATAAATTATTGTTATTAGTATTTTGGTTTCAAACAGCAATAATCATTTTATTATCTCTCCTTGTTTTTTAATTTATTCATTTTTTTTACACCGTCTGTGCACTGGATTGTGTGTTCACCGCCCCAAGTCAAGTCTCCGCCCACCACCGCTTATCCCCCTGTACCCTCCGCCTCCCCGACTGCCCCCAAGCAATCACCTCGCTGCCGTTTGTGCTCATGAACTTTTTCTTTTTTGTCTTTTTTGCTATATTCTATTTTTTTAAAAAAACATATTTTTATTGAATTTATTGGACTGACATTGGTTAATAAAATTATATAGGTTTCAAGTATACAATTCTACACTGCATCATCTGTGTGTCGTATTGTGTGTTCACACCCCAAAGTATTTTCGAATAAATGAAATGGGAGTAAAGAGCCAAGTCAAGGAGGCAGCAAGTCCTCTGAAGGTGGAGAGACAAGCTGGTGGCGATGAGACGTCAAGCTCTGGTTTGAACTAAGATCCTTTTAAGTAAAAACTGCTCGAGTGGTGGTGAAACCTGAACTTAGCAGAAATCTCTCTTCTTCTCTGAGAGATTAACCCCAAGTCTCCTAGAAAATCTGCACATTGGACAAGAGGATACAGGCGCCGGGGAAGGCCCCCCTCACACTCAACTAGGGAAGAGCCAGCCGGGGGAGGGGGAGACGCTCGCCTCCGCCTAAGGCTGCGGGTTCGAGAGCGGAGCAGGCGAGCCCGGGAGCTGAACTTGGTCCCCGCTACGTGGAGCTGGAGGGTCGTTGGTTTTTGGAGAAGGGCCACTTATGCCGTCATGGGACAGAACTGATACGCCCTGCATGCAAACGCACACCCCCAGCTTTCCCATTTGATCTCGTATTGTGGCGCACAGTTTGCCTGGCACGGTAGCAGGTGCCAACGAGCATTCACAGCTTTCTATGTGACAGTGTCAGCTCCCGTGTTGCCCATTTCCCTGCCAATCGCATACACTGGCCCACTGGCCCTTGTTCAAAACCCGCGGGGCCATCTGCGTTTTGGCCTTCAGGCCGGGCACCGTCTAGAGAGGTAAAGGACTGCGCGGGTTGTGTGTGACTTAATGCCCGTGGCACAGTCCGGGCGGGCACCCCCTGACCAAACACCCCCCCACCCCACCACCGCCCTTACCTCGCATAACTGCCCTTACCCCCCACAACCGATCCAACCTGCCCTCCTGCCCACCGCGTGAAGTCCCCCGACTCGGGGACAGGGTGATTCGCAGTCCCGGCCTGAGGACCGGCTGCCCTGCTGGCCCCAAAGGGAAAGCGCCCCAGTGGGGCCCGTGGAGCACCTGGTCCGGGACCACACACGTGATGCTAAGATCAGAACGACGCGTGTCCGTTCCTGTCTTTTCTCACTTCGTCTCGGGAAGACAGGAAAGGAAAACTCTCGTCTCTGGCGACGTTTGAGTCACCAGCAGGGGGCAGGCGCCGCTCATCTAAAGGAAGACCCGCGCTCTGAGTCCCTGCAGAAGCTGAGTCCCTCGATGCCACTCGGGCTGACGCCCAGGTCTGCCCCAAGCCCAGTGGGTCTCATAATCATGGCTCTAGTCAGTCAACAAGCAGATTTCCCGTTTACCCGCAGGGAACGGCCCTGCAGTCGTGTTGGGCGGGAGGGGAAAGGAAACGGAATTTAAAGATTGGGACTGTGCTGTGTACGAAAAACAGCTGCTCAGCACCCGCCGTGTACTATCATTTCGCCCACTCGCAGGCCTCTGGGTCACGCGGGCTTTGAGATGTTTCAGCGACTTGCCCATCTCACCTTGGCCAACCACCTTGGACAAGACAGTCACGGATCATTGGGAGTGGCCGGCTCCGTGCAAATCCTGCACCATGTCGAAAAGTAGCTCCAAGAATTGTCTTATTGATCATGAATTAATAATTAATAGCAATAATCTCCTACACAAAGGACATGTCATGACTTTTAATATCCATGATCAATGAACATTTATAGTCATTTTTGTCCAAACTCCTTGTTCCTACAGTTCTACCATTTGGTCAGATGTCACTGTTTTTGGATCCCAGACAGTTCCCGCTGTTTGCTGTCCATCTTTCTTGTATTCATTTCCTTTGTTTTCAGCTCAGGAGTTTTTCAGTTGTTGTGTATCTCACATGACAGAATTCTTCCGTTAAAGGGAGAGAATAGCTCCCTTCACCTGTTGTGCTTTTCATCCTAAGTCCCTGTTTCCCTTTTGTCTTTATCAATGATATTATTTCCTTTCACACGTCTCACTTTGACTCTCCTATTGCTGACAGCATTGAACATTGCCTAAGAACATTGGCGATCGTCACCGCTTTAGCTACTGTGAATGAGTGAAAATGATCTTTGGATTCGTACTGAATCGACCGAGTAGAATTCGTTTCGAGAAACATGTCTAGGGCCTTTACGCCTCACCTGCAACATTTTAAAAGAATCGCCTTTGAGGAAAGTGCCGAGAGTAGGTGTTTTAGGATAAGGCACCGGCTGGAAGCTCGTGCTCTGGGGTCCGGTTCTTTTCGTCTCTGATCTGCCATCCTCGGCGTTGGCTACGTCTTCAGCCTGCAGCCCGACGGCTGCAACAATTTCAGGCAGTCCCCTGAAAAGGGCAACCCTCAGACCTTCCCGTGGCCTTTTATTAAGGACAAGAGAAGGCCCCCCAGACGTCGTGAATGCCACCGGCGCTGGGCTATTAGCCCGAGCCTGAGCCGATCGCCCCGAAGGAGCGGCGTTACCCTTAGCGGGACTGCCCTTGGCGGAAGCCACCTTCCCCCGAGCCCTTGGCTGTGTGGTACCTAATGCTCATGTGAGGAAGGAAGACGGGAGGCTGGGTATTGGTGGGCAGCCAGCCGCGCCTGCTACGCAAGGCCGGCCGTCAACACGGTGCAGGCGGAGGCAGGCGTGTGGCTGGTGGACTGTGGCAACGCAGAGAAACCGAGTTCCAGCTCCGTGATTACCAGGGTCGCTCAGGAAGCCAGGCCGAGTGGGGGACACCACAGGCGTGTTGAAGCTTCCTTCAAGAATACGGTTCCCTCTACAGGATTGCTGCGATCTGCTGCCGCCGAGCTCAGGCTTCCGCAGGGAAAACAGACGGTTAGAGCAAAGAGGTAGAAGGGAAGAGAGAAGGGATGACTCCAGGTTCTGCTGCCTGATGTTCGGGTGTTTCATCAGCGTAGCCGCCGGCGCCCCGGGAGGGGAGGCGAGATGCTCGTGGCCAGACGTTCGCACGCACGCGGCAGATCAGAAGGGAATCAGCCTTCGCTGCACCGTGCAGCCTGCGGCGGTGTTTAGTCATTTCACGTTTCTTATTGATCCACGTTCACAGTGGGAACTAACAGGATGGGAATAACAGGTCAGACCGATCCAGACCATACACTCCCTTGGAAATAGTGGGAAATTCTGCAGATTCTTCATTATTTCCAGCAATAGATGGGAGCAAGAGCACAGCTACTCTCAACTGGCAGTCAAATGCTATTTTTTTCAGCAGCTACGACTTGCACGGGAACATGAGCGTTATCTGCTTTTTTGTTGCTGAAAAATCTCTGTCCAGAATTACGACTCTCTTTCCAGAATTAGAAATCTCTCCATTTTCACCTCTCTGCCCTCCCACTGCTCTTTGCGCCTCTATTTCATTCAGACGGAGTAAACTCCATGCCTTCGCATTTGCCGATACTTTTCTTTGGACTATGAAATCTGAGAGTGAGATAACACTGCTCTGTGGAATACAATATGAGATTAAATTAAACCTCCCATTTTAATACATTCCAGGGTCAACCATACATTTGAAATATGAGGAAAAGGTACTCTAACAGTGCTGCACCAGAGAGCTTTTGTTTAAGATTTATTTGGCATGACAGCTTTCTCCATGGCCTCTCTTTTCCCCAGTTAAGATGAGATTTTGCAGCGTTCCTCCGAGCTCCTTTACTGATTAGGTGGCTTCGGTGGAGGGCTGTATAGGGTCCCGGTGGATAGCCGAGCCCGGGGTCTGCAGTCACACGGAGCAGAGGCGGAGTCCTGCCTCCATCGCTTAGTAGCAGAGAGAGAGAGAGAGAGAGAGAGAGAGTGTGTGTGTGTGTGTGGCAGGCAAGAGCCCTGTGCTCTGTTTCTGCAAAGGGGGACAGTAAAAGCACTTACATTACAGGGTGACTGGAGGACTGAACAAGATGATGCATTTAAATACCTATCACACTGCCTGGCACATTGTAAGTGCCCAATAAATATTTATTATTATTGTGATTTTAGTTTGTGAGCCTCTAAAACAGTAATTAAAAAAAATTACCATGGCTGCCCATTGGAATCACCAGGAGTGTTTTAAAAACTATGAATTACTGATGGCTCAGACCAATTAAATTAAAGCTTTTGGGCCAGGGCCCAGGCACCGGCGGTAATTCTAATGTGCAGCCAGGGCTAAAGACCAGCCGGCCGGCTGAACTATGCGGCCGCGGGTGCGGGGGCAGGTGCGGGAGCAGGGAGGATGCTCTGCCTCCCCTGACCCGGCCTGTGTGTGTGTCTGCGGGGCAACTGAAAGGGCAAAGGCTGGTGGTGCCAGTGAGGGAGGGAGGGAAGGGTTTCAGAGAAATGCTTGGAGGTAAAGGAACAGGACTAAGCAGACCCGGTGTACGCATGGCCCTTCACCATTTCAAAGTGTTTCCCCACATGCTCTGCCCAGTTAAAGAAAGGTGGATTGAGTCACGAATAACTCAGGTCATTGGCTCACAGGCAGACAGTGCCTGGTCGGCGGGTCCCGGGGAAACCTGCGTCTCCTGATTGCAGGTGTTTTTCCAGAGCGCCCCTCCTGTCTCTCACTCAGCTCCTCCGCCGGCATCTGCTCCCTACCAGCACCTTAACTAGGGAGGCAAAGTTTTGAAGAACTGCCCGGTTTAGAACCAGGGGCCCGGGGGTGCCTTTCTGCCTCTTCGGCAAATGACGGGAACAGGGTAAAGGAAGATTTTAGGAGAAATAAACACTGTAGTTGTGACTCTCAGGCCTGCATGAGCTGGTCTCACTCTCAGAGCTTTGAAGCACAGCTAAGCTGACACAGAGGAGGAGGAATTCAGTTTTGGACTTGGTGTCAACAGCAAGCCTTAGTGCTATTTTTGTGCACGAGCTCCTGGCCTTTGTATAAAGTTTGTGAATGGGAGGCACATATATTACGTGATGGATTTCAAACTACTTCTGTTGAATATTCCAGGAAAAGCTGACTTGAGAGTACATGCTGCTTTCAGTGTCCCATGTAACTTCTTAGGAGAACTTGCTCCCAAGTTAACTGTGGTCTGGATAACAGCAGAATGCTCACACACAGGCACCCACCCCCTGTCCCCAGGGACAACTGCCAAGGACTGCAGCCAGCTCATAGGGACTCTGTGGCCCACTATTTTTTTTTTTTTTTTACACTCTAACACTGTTCATTAGTCCAGCATAAATGATCTAATTTCCCTACCCTTGGGGATGTGTTGCAACTCTAAATGCTGTAAGCAGATGATGGGTTTACGGGAATTGCCTAACCAGGCACTGCATCTTGATCTGTGGTCTTACAACTGGTTTTGGAGTTGATCTGGATTCAAAGAAGCGAATGACCAGAGCACCAGGATGTGGGTTGGTCTTAAAAACAAGGGTAGATGTTTATTCACATACGGCCCCTGGGAACCAGCTTGTTTTGTACCATGGAAGAGACCATTAAGGTGTGTGTGTGTTTTGTTATGTCTTTTTGAATTTTTTTTTTTTTTTATTGTTTAGAAGGATTTTGTTTCTAAGCATCGTATATACATTTACGTGCGCATATATGATGTATAGGGATTAGGTAGCTGTTTAATAACAAGTGACTATTGAAAAATTATTTTCTACGAGAGTGAACTGGAAAATAACAGATCAGTTTAGGAGACTAAAGCTGGACATGGATACAAAGAATGGGTGCAGGTTTTCATGAAAAACAGTAATCCTCACCCTCTTCTCCTGCCCCAGGGGGTCACCAAGGACCGAGCTTCAGGGTGCTGGTTCCCAGGCTCTTCCACCAACTCAACCTGCACAATATGTTTTGGTTTTAATGAAGCTGGGTTTAGTAATTTATTCCGAGGCCTTGTGTGTGTTTCCTCTTTCCTTTCTGTATCCTGCGGTTGCCAGGGGGAGAACACGTCCGAGTTAGCCCTCTGGCCCTAGGAGGGGGGCAAAACACATGTACAGCAGAGCCAGTCCTGCTGGACCATCCCAGTCAAACTGCCCTCGCTGGGCCCAGCCCAGATCTGCTGGCTCCCGGACAACCCACAGGCGTGTAAGTTAAATAAATAAGTGGTTTAAGTGAAACGCTAGATATTACAGTTATTTGTTACACGGCAACAGCAAGCCAGTACAACCTCATGGCATCAAATTCTAGGAAGCTGTTGAAATATAACAGGAAATTCAGGAAAAGCCACAACTAGCTGAGAACTGATTTGTCATGTAGATACGTGGGCAGGGTAGGGGGCAGGGAGGTTAAGAAACGAAATGGTCAGGTATGTTTACAAGGTGGCCAAACAGGGATGAGTAGGGGGGATATAAACTGTCTGCAAATATTTAGAGTGCAAATATCAGGGTGGGATAAACAGTTTATTAAGCTCCAAGAGGTAACATCGTGGAAAAGCGCATCTATGCTGAGCCAACAGAAACTTCTTAGGTTGGGGCAGGAAAAGGTCTTCATGATAAGGTCCCATCACTCTTGCACCCGAGGAAGCATCAGAGGCCCCCTTGCTCGGATACTTTTAAATTGAAAAAGGGACATCTGTAATATTTTAAACAAAAATAAAATTTAAAAAAAGAAATAAATAAAATAAATTGAACCGAGCAAGGGAATAGAGACGTGTTGGCGTAACCTCTGGCCAACGGGGCGGGGGCCAGACCCACCAGGCCAGGAAACAGCATTTACATCTCACTAGACAGATGGGCGTCTCTCTTGTCCCCAGCCATCTCCCTGCTGTCCACTGCATCGGTCTGTGAACTTAGACGCCTTAGAAGAGGAAATATCAGAAATAATCTCTTGACCCAGAACTTTCCTTTAAAATTAGACACGAGGCACAAGCAGACCTGACAAGGAGTCAAGGTTAATGGGCTTTGGGGTCATGAATTGGAGTAATTGGAGAAAAGTCAGGTTGGCCTTTTTAAAGATGACACGCAGCCTGGGACTCACACCCTGTCACCCATGGCCAGTGCAGGCAGAGGCCTCATTGCTGTCATTGTCCACGTTCCGGTGGGCTCCTGAATATGGGGCCGAGGGGGGTTCCTACCGACCTTCCTTTCACTTTTTTTAAAACAATGTAACGGCAAGATCGAGCATTTCAGGGGAAAGTAATTCCGAAAGAAGTTCATGTTCCCTGGGTAAATGCAGGCTTTCAATACTCCCAACAGCCATTCTAATTTCTTCTTCAGGAAACACATTTTATTCTAAAAGACCCATTTAGAGGCCTCTCTTGCAATTTGGAGAGTCGAATAGTCTGTTGGTTATACAGGAATGGATTTTATGGGCGTGATTTCAGGCTCCTCTTGGCGGGAGGGAATTCGCAAGGGGACACAGCAACACAATGTACCTTCTCGCCATTAGCCGAGAAGGAAATGTCTGTCTTTAGTTTCAACAGGGCTGGGGCTGTGTGAATAGCTTCTCCTGCTATTAGTAATAATCTGCCTCGTAACGCTTTAAAAATAATTCGGAGGTTTATGCCGGTTCCTCACAAATGAATTCCTTCCAGAGCCTGGAAAGAGATGCCTGGGAGCCTCCTTCCGAGGGTTGAATTAAGAGTTGGGTTCTCCCGGTTGTTTTCTGTCATCTTGTTCAGGTTCAATTATCTCGACTTCCATGGGTTAGTACACACACAAAATAGAACAGGTAAAGCATAGATAGAGCACTGTTGCTTCTAGGGGTCCAATATTTTCGTAACAGCGGGTAAAGACCAGCTCCTAGGCCAGCTGGTAACGACTCTAGGATGCAGATTTATATCCGTGCGAAAGCCTTTTCTGTGTGAGGGACAGCCACGCCCCTCTACCTGTGTGTATACCTATGAAACACTTTAACCTTTCGCTCTTGTTTTAATAACTGAATAAAGACAATCTATACATTTTAAAAGTGACTAATTCAAAGTCACACGGTAGGTGAACGAATTGGAAGTTTCCAGGATTAGAACAAATGTTCTTATCACAGATGGAATCTGCTTTTATGACAGAATCCGGATAAACAAAAAGGACATTAAATCATCTATAATGTCACCGCCCATCGAGAGATGGTGAACTCCAGAAACCTACGTGGGCAGGTAAGACCTGCCCCCTGCGGCCGTTACCTCTATGGGCAGCAGGGAAGTGGGACCCCCAGAGTCCTGCAGGCTCCTCTCAGCCCTGTGGCCTCTCCCTGCCCGGACACCGGCAGCAGGGATCATCCGGAGGCAGTTCTCTCAGTGTCCCCCGTATTCCCCAGACCCTCTGTCCCCAAACCCCAGATTCTCAAACCTGCTATGCTCTGCCCTCTGGGACTTAAGGTCCGTCATCCACCTGGTATCCCCAGCTTCTCTGAGGTTCCCCTTCACTTTCTTGCTCTGACAGCTGAACCGCGACCCCCTGGGCCCCCTCTCACGCGGCGGCTGCTTTCTTTTCTGCACCCTTCCCATCACAGACGCTAGAGATGGGTTTGAGGTCCTTCTTCCTCAGGGCCACCTCCAGATTCCCCTGTCTTCTCCCTGAAAGCCCTGGCTTCGAGGCTCAGCCAGGTTGCAATCCCTGTTTCTCCCGCTGCAGACACCTTTCAGCTCTGCCTCCCCCATCCCTCACTCCTTGGAGCATGTCCAATGTCATGCTTTCTATCAGGAATAACGCTACTCGCTGTAAATCTTGGAGTTTTTCAGCATCCAGAGAAGTAACTACTCTAGTGCCTTTGCCTCCCAGTTCCTCGACTTCTTGTCTTCCGATGACCTTGTCTTTGACCCTACCTCAGACTCCACTTCAGGGTCACGTCCTAGACCTCACCATTACCAGTGACCATGCCGCATCCACATACCAGTGTTTTGTTTGTCTTTGCAGCTTATTTCCAATGACAAAACCTCTCCAGCACCACTGCCATGTACGATCCAACGGGCCCACCAATGTTCAGTCTTCAGAGCCGTCTCATGTCCTCACTTCCCTCCTCACCTTAGATTCCACGGTCCAGCCAGAATATGGTCCCTTACATATACGACTACCTTCCTTTCCTTTCCTTTCTCATCACACTCTCTTGGCAGAAGCCTGTTTACATCCAGCTCTCTGCTGATTCTGTGTCTGTTGGGCTGAGTGTGGCTGGGGAGAAGCTCGTGCTCATGCTGACTGGATCCTTTCCATCCACGGCCACAGACCTCCTGTGGCCTTGATTGCTGCCTGGCAGTCTCACCACATTTTCTCAGTCCATTTACGCTCCCGCCATCCACCATCCATTTACTTAATTCTGCATTCCATTCTGGGACTTCCTCACTCGCCCCCCTTGCCCCCCCTGAATACCTTTACTCAGAAAACTATAGGACACTGAAAAAAGAAATAGAGGAAGATATAAACAAATGGAAAAATATACCATGTTCATGGATTAGAAGAATTAACATAATTAAAATGTCCATGTTACCCAAAGAAATCTACAAATTCAATGCAATCCCTATTAAAATACCAACAGCATATTTCACAGATCTAGAAAAAACACTTCAAAAATTTATCTGGAACCAAAATATACCCTGAATAGCCATGGCAATTTTGAGAAAGAAGAACAAAGTTGGAGGGATCACAATACCAGATATCAAGTTATACTACAAAGCCACTGTAATCAAAACAGCCTGGTACTGGCACAAGAACAGACATACTGATCAGTGGAACAGAACAGAGAACCCAGAAATTGACCCATGCCATTATGGTCAATTAATATTTGGTAAAGGAGGCAAGAACATACAATGGAGTAAAGACGGTCTTTTTCAATAAACGGTGTTGGAAAAATTGGACAGATATATGCAAAAAAAATGAAACTGGACCAACTTACACCATACACAAAAGTAAATTAAAAATGGATAAAAGACTTAAATGTAAGGCATGAAACCATAAAAATCCTAGAGAAAAACATAGGCAGTAAAATCTCAGACATCTGTCATAGCAATATGTTTGCTGACACATCTCCTAGGGCAAGAGAAACTAAGGAGAAAATAAACAAATGGGACTACATCAAAATAAAAAGCTTCTGCACAGCAAAGGAAACCATCAACAAAACGAAAAGGGAGCCCACTGTCTGGGAGAACATATTTGCTAATGACACATCGGATAAAGGGTTAATATCCAAAATATATAAGAAACTCATACAACTTAACAAAAGGAAGACAAACAATCCAATTAAAAAATGGGCAAAGGACCTGAATAGACACTTCTCCAAAGAGGACATACAAATGGTTAAGAGACATATGAAAAAATGCTCAAGGTCGCTAATCATCAGAGAGTGCAAATTAAAACCACAATGAGGTGTCACTTCACACCTGTCAGAATGGCCATCATCAACAAGTCAACAAAATACAAGTGCTGGCGAGGGTGTGGAGAAAGGGGACCCTAGTGCACTGCTGGTGGGAATGCAGACTGGGGCAGCCACTATGGAAAGCAGTATGGAGTTTCCTCAAATGATTAAAAATTGACCTGCCATTTGACCCACTGATCCCACTTCTGGGGCTATATCCTAAGGAACCCCAAACACCAATCGCAAAGAACTTATGCACCTCTATGTTCATAGCAGCGCAATTCACAATAGCTAAGATTTGGAAACTGCTCAAGTGCCCATCAGATGAGTGGATAAAAAAGCTGTGGCACATTTACACCCTGGAGTACTATGCGGCTGTGAAGAGGAAGGGCCTTTTGGCCTTTGGCACAGTATGGAGGAAACTAGAGAGTATTATGCTAAGTGAAATAAGCCAGTCAGAGAAGGACAAGTACCAAATGATCTCACTTATATGTGGAATATAATAAACAAAATAAAGTGATGAACAAAGTGGATCCAGTAACATAGAAGCTTGGAACAAACTGGGAGACCTCAGAGGGAAGGAGGGAAGGGGGGTGTGGGTGGGGAGAGATTAATCAGGGAACTTGTATGTTTATGGGCATGGCCCATGGATGGGGACATTGGTGTGGGGAGGGCCTGGGGGTGGGATGGATGTGGGGGAAAAAAAGTTTCTCCAAAGGCAACTCATTTCTAAAGGAAAGAAAACAAACAAACTACACACATTGTGTTAATGCTCTATAAAGCTGGGGGGGGGGGAGTAGCAGCAGCACAAGAAACTTTGGTCAAAATATTGAAAGTTTTTTTTTTGGGGGGGGTCATTATTGCATGCTATTTTGGAGAAAGTTGCATAGATTTCATTTAGTTCAAAATTATGGAAAATGGATTGCGTTCATGTAGCTTCATGTAAATTTGAATTGAAGAAAATGTTGCAATAAACTAAACCTATCCAATAAAAATAAATAAATAAGTAAGTAAATAAATAAATAAAAATTTGCATACGTTATGGTTCACTCTTTCTGCGGTGAGGTTCTATGGGTTTTGACAAACACGTAGTGACACGTACCCACCATTTCAGTATCATACAGAATAGTCTCGCCACCATAAAAATTCCCTGCGCCTCATCAGCTCTGTATCCCTCCTTCCACCCTCTCCTGACTCCCGGCAACCACTGATCTTTTTAACTCTCTCTGGAGTTTTGCCTTTTCCAGAATGTCATGTAACTGGAATCCTATAGTAGGTGCCCTTTCTAGGCTGGCTTCTTTCACTTAGCAATGTGTGTAGCCACTAGTGTTTAGGGCTGGGGCTGGTTTGCTGAAGGGCTTTTTCAACGTGCCTGTCCTACCCTCTGCTTCGGCCTTGCCCGTGTGCCTGTGGCTGTGCCTGAAGGGCCTCCCTCTGTGTCGCTCTCAGCGTGTAGGCGGCTGCTGCTGCTGGTGGGAGCGCACTCTGCTGTCCTGGTCCATTTTCTTCAGACTTTCTGTGGTGGTTCCTTTACCCTTTCCTTCTAGTCTTTGTGTGGTAATCACTCAGTATATGTCTGAGCATGCATTTCCTGTAGTCAGAAAGCCTCTTAAGGGAAGCTATGAAGAAAAGAAGCTCCTATACAATATGGAAGAGCTACGGCTAACCCATGAAGAACCATCTTAGGGTTTCAGAAGATGAGTTCATCCAGCATCAGTGGTAGATGTGGCTTCTAAAAGAGCTAATGGATGTCAAGCTACGTTGGATATTTATCCAACAGAGAGATCCCTAAGATCCAAGACAACAGCTTTGGTCTCTTCAACGGCTCCCTGTGAAGAGCAATTTCAGTTTAGTGTGGTTTAGACCACTGGTCTTTAGAATGCATTCTTGTGAGGGTAGAATAGGAACTGGTCCCTTTAGAAGAGCCTTCCCCTTTCAATCTCCACCTGCTGGGGCTGGGATCAGGAGGGCCTTGGAAAGCGGTCTTCCGAACAGACAATAGCTTTTGCACTCTCAAGAGCAGGCAGGAAATCGTATCAGAGGTTTAACCCACTCCTCTTTCTGTCTCCTATCCCAACGTGCTTTTCTTCCTCTTGTAAAAATAAATGTTGCCACTGGATAATTTCCCTTTCTTTTCCTGGATTTTTCCTTTCGATTTATCCCCTCACTGTTTCCGCTCTTTGATTTCCTTTCTTTCCTCTTGCGCTGCTTTCTGAATGGCTTTAGGCTTGCCTCCGCGGGGGGCTGCTGGATGGGCTCCCGCCGCGTCTGCACCGGCTCTTCCAGGCTTGCTCCGGACCAGGAGGGTGTTTCTAACAGGATTCATCATTTTCCTGCCATGAACTGCAGAGACCGCAGCTCCTGATCCTCTCCGCCTTGAGCCGCATCGGGTCAGAGGGGGCCTCGTAAGTGTGGAGTGAGCTGTTGGCCTGACCAAGAACCTTCAGGTTTGATCGAACCCAGACTTTCTGGACTTTCTGACAGGAAACAGCCTGGAATGCATTCTCAGGCTGCTCAACCAAGAAATCCAAAGGTTTCTAGGGGGTGAAGAAATGGGCCTAAAATAACAGGATGAAACTTAACAGGGACATATGTGAAGGGGATCAGGATGTGGTACCCCAAATAAGCCACTTTAGCATAAGGATCATTTTGAGCTGAAGGCAGTTAGGGGACAGCAGACACAGAACAAATGCTCTCCCCTCCTCCTTTCTGTGTAAAGGCAGGGCACAGATGTCCATTTCTAAAGGTGACTCCTTACGTACCAAGAAGAGCAGAACTCTTAATCATTCTAGAGAATGCACCAGCTGATTGTGCATTACAGACCTTACCAGAAAACCCTTAGCTACCACGATTTTCCCCATATAGTTATCTTCCCACAACTTACTACCCCTGGGAGTCCAAACCCCTTTCCTTTGTCCAGTCACTTCTCTGCCATTTATCACTCTTTGTTAAAATTGTATATAAGCTTCCAAGTCTAACCGCTTCTTTCAGGTTTTCAGTTTCCTTCTGTGACCCACCCATGCAAGTAACATCGACAGGATAACATTAATAAAACACGCGTGCTTTTTCTTCTGCTATTCTGCCTTTTATCAGTTCAATTTGCAGGCCTCAGCTAATGAACGTAAGAAGGCAAAGGAAGTTTTTCCCTCCCCTTACCGATGTAATGTTCCGAACTAGGAGTAAGAAAAAAAAAAAAAAAATCTCCTGAGCTCAGGTGGCTTACAACACTAGGAGCAATGAAAAGAAATTGTTTAGTCCAACATTTTGGTAGCTTCCCTTACCAGTTAACATTCATATTAGGCCCAGCTAATAGAAATAGCGCTAAGTGGGTGGGGCGTCTGCCTGCTCGATCTGCCCGGCCTGCCAAGCAAACCTGTTCTTTCAGCTGCACTGACCACATGTCTCTTAAATTCTCGAGACCAGCTCACTTCCCTGACAGTCGATTCACTGGTCCCTTTATTTATTATCTTGTTTCCTTTTGCGTAAGGATAAACAAATATCACATACTATTAGTGTCCAATAACCAAGATCTATCAACTCAGCTCAAGGTGATAAAACTGGATGATTTTTTTCACCGTCTTTCATGTCAACCCTCCTTCACCACAGTATCATCAATCAATCAAATGGCTCCTGGAGTTCGCTGTGTTACCATGGCAACGCCTTGCTGCACAGTTAAAAATAAAACTTCTGTGCATCTGCTGAAATTTGGAGAGAGCAGGAACCTAATAGCCTGGTGGGCCTCACGGCGGGAAAGCGGGTACCTGGGCGAAGGCGGTGCAGCCGCTTTGTACCGGGAGTGAGGAAGAAGGGCAGCCCTGAGTCCTGCCTCTGTCCCCCTGGACAGTGCCCATGACAAAGCGAGCCTGTCCCTTTGCAGAGGTGCGCAGGTGCTCTCGCTGCAGACCCGCTGGAGGCCTCCGAGTTCCTAGGCTCAGGGGCCTCGACAGGCACCTCTGCAGTTTGGGAGATCGATGGGGAAGAGGAGGTGGGGTGGGGATCAATGCAGAAGGCGGGGAGGCAGCTCTGACTGCTTCCCGTGGACACTCACAATTCCTTAACACGCAAAACATTTCCGCAGAGATGCTGCCTTCATCTGGGGTCTCCCAGGGGCAGACCTGTCTTGAGACAAAGGTTCCAGGGCAAGTAGCTTATCTGAGAGGTGGCGGGAGGGGAGAAATAATAATTAGAAGAAAAGACAGCCGATGAGGGTGTGTTATTAACTCGGCCACCGCTGTGGGTGACTGACTGGGACTTGATTCTGCGGGGAAACTCCGAGAAGTGGGACAAGCAGCGCCTTTGAGTCATCCTGTCTGGAGAGCGAGGAGCGGGGGTCCCTACGCACTGACTCCCGGTGGTCTTTGCTCGGAGGCTGCTCCCAAGGGTGTTTCTTTCTAGTATTTCCCTTCAGCCACGTGGCTCCATGAAAAGCCTGCTGGCAGAGAGGCCGAAGCCTGCAGGCAGAAGTCTGTGGCTGAAGGAAGACTCTGGACACAGTGTCAGCGGCAGGTGTTCAGAGCGGGGACTTCACGTGGGGAACTTCAGCTCCATTGAATCAAGCTTGCGAGAACCTAGCCCGAGAACAGTGGGCGAGTGAGCTCCACGCTGCTCTTCGATTTTCATAACCAGACGGCACCTCGCTGCCTGCACTTGTGACGGAAAGACGTGGGCCCAATTTCAGGCGTCCACAGAACCACAGGTGCACCCGAGAGAGCTCAGTTGTGAGTTGTCTCTCAGGAGCACGGCCGTGATATTTTATATTTGAGGAAGGTAATCTAACTGAATTTCTGATCATCTAATTGTCTAGATTTTCCGTGTTCTATCTTTGCATCAAATGACAGCATCAGAAAACCATATACCCGGGCTACATTAGTTTACTTCTTTGCAGAAGTGCCTTCATACAATTATGGTTTAATCTTCTGTTCTTCAGGCTTAATGTAAGAAATGTTCACATGAAGAACAGGCTTCCATCTTTAAAACTGCTTTCTAAGTTAGTTACCTGTTATGTTGCTTGATGTTCTTTATACAAGGATTCATGCAATAATTTTCTCCTAGATCTTAGTGCCAAGGAAAAAACATTGTTTCTACTTTAATGAGCGGGAACTACCTAATTCACCAAACTTTCTACTTGCCGCTAGAAAAATCTAAAGCAAAATTTAAGACTCAATGATAGTAAGTCTCCTTAGCGTGGAGTTCTGGAACAATAATCTCCCTTCTCTCCAGGGCATGGTTTAATATTTTATCCTTATGTTAATGATTGAAAGTATATGTGCCTGTCATCCAAACCACCTCAAATACTTTCTGAAGCAGCTAGAATGCAAATAATGAACGATGCAATACATACTATCAATACTGTTGCTTAGTAGAATAAATGCTAACAATTTCAAAAATATTTTTGGCGTTTCAGGGGGTCCCCAGACTAGTAACTTTTTATTCTCAGCATATAGTAAATGAGATATTAGTTATTACTGTCCTTCTGCTAGAAAGAAAATGCCTGCATGGCCCCTGAGCCATCTGATGACGTATTTACGTTGTAAAAGTTTTGCATTTAAGAGAGTTCACACAAATATTTTTATTGAAAGCGGGGAAGGGCTGAGGTTGGTAGCCATTGGTGAAGAATCACTCGTTTCTATAAAGGAATCAAACAAGACCTGACAGTATTGGCTGTTTATAATTGATAACTTAGGATGCTAGGAGCTTTTGCTAGTTACTTTTAAGATTTTCCTGTTTCACATTTATTATGTATGTTTGGGAGTGGTGTCTTCATTTCAGGTCCTTTAGAAGGCAGTGGAAAATTCAGTAAATCAACCATCTGTTTGTCTACACGATATAAAAAAATGGATTGGTGGCCTGGCCAGTGTGGTTCAGTGGTTGAGTGTCAACCTCTAAAGCAGGAGGTCACGGTTCGATTCCCCGTCAGGGCACATGCACAGGTTGCCTGCCCCATCCCCAGCCGGGGGCGTGCAGGAGCCAATCAATGACTCTCTCTCATCATTGATGTGTCTCTCTCCCCCTCCCTCCCTCTCCCTTCCTCTCTCTGAAATCAATAAAAACATATTAAAATATATATATACACAGTAAAAGAAGCACACAACTGAGTATACAGATACTATATTACGACGAACAGTCCCTGCCAATTACGTAATGCCAGTAACCAATGTTACCTCAATAACTTTAATCTTTTAAAAAGCTCCAATAAGGGAATCGCAGGTGACCTGCAGAGAGGTAAACGTCAGAGTGACATGTGACTTATCAACGACACCTTCAGATTTCTAGTGGGAAAAGCATTTTAAACTCTGAATTCTGTCCCTGTCAAATCGTTAGTCGAATGCGAGGGCAGATTAAAGACCACCTGAGAACAATTTATCAGGAAATTTATTTTCCACTCGCCCTTTACTGTAAAATTAACTGAAGACAGCCTCGAACATAAGAGACGTGTCAGGAGAGAGAACGCGAGACCTATCACTGGGGACACACTGGAGCAGACCCAGGGAAGCCGCTGCAGGGGCTCTCAGGAGGACGGCCACACCCCTGGCCCGGGGACACATCCCTGGGATGGGGACAGGGGGAGGGCTCCAAGCAGCAAGTCTTCAGAGGGGACACTTCAAACACTAGAAAGACTTAAGGATGTGAAAAAAAGCAGGCGATGGAAGAAGAAAAGGAAGACGATTAGAAAACCCAAGAAAACATGTCTGGAACCACAGGAGACTCAGAAAAGTGGGGCGTGGGCCGCAGTCACAGCCCTGGCACCTCCTGAAGAGGTGGGAGGTCTCAAGGTGCTATTGAACTGGACAGCAAAACACAGATGCCCCTGTCGAGGCGCACATTCTCTAACGGGACTGATGACGACAATGGCCACTAGGAAATAAGCCAAGATAATGATATTTCTACTGTGGGTGAGAGTGGGGAGAGGCGGGTCTCGGAATCTCCACCCTCCGCTGCAGGGGCCGGAGCTGGCAGGTCCTCAGGGGCACCGCAGGCTGGCAGCGGCTTCCTTTCATTTTCTGCTCTTTCCTCACTGTCCTATTTTGTTTCATGTGCATATTTTATTTTGACAAATAAAAGACATCACTCGGGCGGATTAAACGATCACCCGGGCGGATTAAAGGTGGCGGAGGTCTGAGTGGAAGCTACCCTGCCGCTCTCCCGGGACCAAACTGGAATGACAAGCAAACTATAGAAAAACCATCCTGAATAACCAACTGCAACTTGAAGACGAGCTGGACAGCACCCCCATAACCAAGGAGGAGAAGGGGAGATCGCATAGAGACCTGTAGGAAGGGCGGAGGCGAGAGAGGGCTGGCTGGGCTCCCACAGGCCGCAGCTGAAGGCCCGGAGGGAGATCTCAGCTGCGGGGGTTCCCACTGAGGGCTCTGGGGCCTAAACCCCGGGCTGGGCTCCCCAGCCCAGAGCACAGACCTGACACAGGGGCCCACAGAACATCTGGCCGTGAAAAGCAGCCGGGTCTCTGTCTGCCAGGGACAGACGCCTGGACATGCAGGCCCCTCCTCAAGAGCCAGTGCACAAAGTTCCATGTGCAGCCACTCACCTTGGGCTCCAGCGGAGGGAGGGCAGAGGGGCCTGGACGGTGTGAGGAGAGCCTAGGGCTGTGGGCCCTGGACGTGGAGCTCAGAGGGCTCGCCTCTGGATTCCTGTGCCGAGTCGTTCCCCCAGGCTGCAGAGGCAGACATTTGCCTTCCCAGCAGCTTTTGCCTGAGGAGGAAGCAATTGCCCCACATCGCGAGAACCTCTCGCCCTACCCCCTGGAGTCTCTACAGCCTGAGGCTCATTAAGAGAATCAGATTAATCAGCCTGCAGGCAGAGGCTGACCTCTGGGTGCTTTGAGTCTTTGCCTGATCTGCTTCTGGACTAGGGCCTTGCAAAAGCAGACTTTGGTGTGCATCTTGGTCCTGTTCACACACACCCAGCCCCAGCAGAGGGGACCTCAAGCTGTGGGTTATTGATAGCTCCAAACAGGGTACTCAAGGCCAGTCAGTCACAAACAGCATCTGACAGTGGCCTGAACTAGAGACCCTTGAAAAGGACTGATAGTCCTAGCAGGACTACTTAACACATAGAAACAAACCTAAATAGGCCGCTACTATGGCAAGCATCAGCCACTATCTGACCCTGACATGAACTCTAACATTAAGCCTAATCCAAACTAAAACCCTAACATTAACCCTAACCCTAACTCTAACCCTAGACTTACCTCTAGCCCTACCCCTACCCCTAGCCCTAGTACTAATCCTAGCCCTAACCCTAAACTTAAACCTAACCCCAAAAGTAACACTAATCCTAGCCCTAAACCTAGCCATAGCCCTAGCCCTAGGCCGAACCCTAACCCTAGCCTTAACCTTAAACCTAACCTTAGCCCTAACCCTAACTCTAACTCTAACCCTAGTCCTAGCCCTAACCCTAGCCCTAACCCTAGCCCTAGCCCTAACCCTAGCCCTAAACCAAGCCCTAACCCTAACCCTAACCCTAACCCTAGCCCTAACCCTAACCCTAACCCTAACCCTAACCCTAACCCTAACCCTAACCCTAACCCTAATGCCCTGGTACCTGGCCCCTGTGCAGATTTTTGGTGCTTAAACAACCTAGGTTCCATGCAGAGGTGGTGCTATGCTGGATGGAACGGTGCACGCCCCTTTACCCTGCATGGGTCTCTGGATCTCCTGGAGTCCCTCTGCATACAGCATTTTTGGCTTCTCCAAAGGCCTCATACAGGAGTTATGGGCTGGCTGGGGTTAGGGTTAGATGTGGACTCTCTACCAGCCTGTCAGATAGGCCCAGACAACAGTGGATCCTGTGACTGGGTGCAAATGAGTATGAAGTGTAGACCCCAGGCTCTTAGGGAGTTTAGAGATTATTATTCAGACAGGTCTCAAGGATCAGAGTGAAGCTAACACTTCTATTCAGGCCCGGGACCCACTGCTTTGGCCTTTCAGCTCTGTATCCTGGCCACCTGGCTGATGGCATCCACATCACCCATGAGTGCGTTAGAAACGCAGAGTCTCAGGCCTCAGCTTAGACCTGCTGAAGGCAGACCTGCATTTTAACCAGATCCCAAGGTGATATACATATACACTAGCACCTGGGAAGCACTGTTCTGTAACATAACTGGCAGATAGACTAAAAAACTGATGCTGGGCCCGGTCGGTGAGGCTCAGTGGATTGAGCGTTGTCCCATGCACCAAGAGGTCACTGGCTCAATTCCCTGTCAGGGCACATTCCCATGTTGCAGGCTCGATCCCCTGCAGGAGGCAGCCGATAGATGTTTCTCCATCATCAGTGTTTCTGTCTCTCTCCCTTTCCCTTCCTCTCTCTCTAAAAAATCAGTTTAAAAAAACATAAAAAAAAACTGATGCTGGAACGATTTTCCAGATTTGGGGAGCCAGACAGCATGGTATGTTTCAAGTAAATGCAACGAGGTTGCTATTAATACCTGTAGAGACTTTTTTCTGTTTTTACGTACCACTCTCATCTAAATTCAGATTTTTTTGGGGGGGATTTCCGATATTCATGGTAGGCAGTAATGGAGCTTGATATCATATATTAACTTGAATTCTCCCTTCCCGATATTCTTCTTGAGTTAAGAACTCTGACAATAGAAAAAAAACACTATATAGCTGACATTCAAGGAAAATCCAGAAAATGAATTCCTTTTTATCTTCAGGCAGAGCAGCTCCAATGAATAGAGTGTGGTAATAAAACCTTTTTTATATGCCTGTCATAGAAAGACAAACCTTTTCCAAAAGAAATGGATTTGAGTATTTGTTAGATATGATAAACAGCCTGACAAAAAAAGGGCCTGAATTTCCTTTTTAAATGTTCAGTAGGGGAAGGTTTTAACTTCTCTTGTCAGGTAAAAAAAAAGAATTCATTATGGAAGCTGTTCCAGCTGAAACTCAGAAATAAAAACTAGACCAGATCAGAGTAGAAAGCAATGATTTAGAAATGTGTTAAAGGGAGTAGTTTAATGAATAAAGTGTCAACTTTCTATAGGAGCAAAAATAAATCACACACAGGCTTAACCAGATTTGTCGCCATGAATTAGCTGGGTGTATGGAGCTGGCGCCTGACTCGGGGTAAGGAAAAATTAAAATCTAATTCAAATCTCGCTAAGATTTGTATACGGGTATTGCTGATAATGATGTTAATACTGGCATTGTGTTAATTTTATGACTTCTTTATGCCAGCCAGTGCTAAAGGGAAAAGAAAATGAGGAGCGTTTGAGTGAGAATGGCCCTAATTTTCAGAGTTTTTTCACTCAGGAGAAAGCCTTGCCCCCTAAACCCCATCCATCCATCCATCCATCCATCCATCCATCCATCCATCCATCCATCCATCCATCCAAGAGTGACCTGAAACCCTGCTGCAGAATTGTCTGGACTTGGAATTGCTGTCCTGGGACTTGGTTTCCAAGCGTATTTATTTCCTAGGGCTGCCCTAACAAAGTACCACAAACTGGGTGCCTTAAACAACAGAAATGTATTCTCCCACAGTTCTGGAGGCCAGCAGTCTGAGACCAAGGTGTTGGCAGGGTTGGTCCCTTCTGGCAGCTGCAAGGGAAGATCGGTTCCAGGCTTCTCACCAGCTTCTGGTGGTTTTGTTAACAGCAAAATGGCACCAGCTGTTAGACTTTGGTCCTTGATTTCTGGATAAGAAAGAATTCAGAGACAAGACTCAACTATAAGTGAAAGTTTATTTAGCAAGCCACGGAGGTAGAAGAAATGAGCTGTAGAAGAAGTGAGCCAGCGGGGATGCATGGACTCAGGAAACAAGTTACAGAGGCAAAAAAAGGGCCGTTGGAGCCAAGACAAATAAATCATTTTGTCACATCACAATCTTCCGTGTGTGAATCCTTAGAATTCTTTCCTTGAGATCCCTTGGAAGAGCCTAATTTCCACCGAAAACACTTGCATACCGGCGGCTGTGTAGCCAGTTCCCTGGAATGGGATGTAGGCGGAGAAACGTCTGTCATTTTAGGCTGGACTTTGGGGAGTGGCTGTGCCTTCTCTGCTGCCTCTTTCCTATTCCACCAGCTGGAAGTAGAGGACCCTGGGCTTTGGTGAAGTGGTGTCAACATTTGCTGCTCTCCGGAATCACTTGGAGAGCTTTAAAAAAAAATCCTGATGCCCATTTAGATGCTAATTAAATTGGCCTGGGGTGTGGTGGGGCAGCAGGAGTTTTACAGCTCCCTGCTTGTTCTAGAGGATAAGTGGGCAGAGAATTGGTGCTCTGGTGGGGTGGTGAGGCCACAAGAGGGAAATCATCACAGGGAAGGAAGCTACCCACTGGCCGGAAACACCCACGTTGGAATGTTACTTAGCAGAGAAAGATGTCTTTATTCTATTAAATCCCTGGAAATTTGAGGTTTATTTGTTATAGTAGTTTAGTTATCCCAATTATACATCTTTTTGATGAGCACAAAGAATGGCTCCTTAGCATGCCAAAATTTTCTCCCCACACCTTCCAGCTGCTTTGTTCTGTTGGATCAGGCTGTCCCACAAGTGGGCAGCTGGGGTGCAGGTGGGAGGAAGAGCTGCCACTCTGCTGACCTTGAACACTTTGAATCAGGAGCATTGCCCCCATTAGCGATACACTCACACATAGAGACAATTACTGTTCTGTTAGAAAGATAAGGAATCCCTCAGGCTTGCATTTGTTCTGTGATTCTGTTAGGTTTTGTAATTCTGTTTACTAATATCCAGTGCTCAGGGTGACGCCTTCTGCTCTGTGGGTAGGTTATGTGATACCACATTTAATTTTTCCAAGTTTTCTGATACCACTCAGTGGGAGAAATAATTGTTAGTGTTCAATTACAGAATGTTTCTCACCTAATTGTCTCAAAACTGCAGGGTATGTATTTGATTTCTTTGATTGATCTGTTTTGTGTATGCATTTTTTTCTAACATCTTGAATAATTTAGGAGCAATTCTTAGTTTGTGGCTAATTTGGTGCCTAGCAATTATGCATCCTTCTGAACGAAGCAGCCTATTTCACGCAAGTGTCTGAAAGCAGGGAAGAACTGCTTTGTAACAAGAGTTACTGTTACATGAACTTGGGCACCGTGTAGTCATCAAGGTTCCCTGAAGTCTGGTGCTTATGTTCAGGTTGAGTTGTGTTCTAACGGCTGGTGTTGGTCCTATCTCCTGCGTCACCATGGATGGGTTGTAAAGCTTTCTGTTTGCTCTAAGCTCTTTCCTTCGCATTAGCTGAAAGCAATATTGAAAAGGAAAATAGTGCCTGCTGGAGCTCCCGAACCCAACTGAAAACTTAGTGCTAGGGAGGAAGTAGGATCAGTCCTGGAGTGGAAGTGGGCTGAGGTGGGGGAAGAAGCAGCAGTAATACAGATACTCTAGAGGTATTCTGGGATGGCTAGAGAGCAGTCCTAGGTGGTACTCCACCCTTAAGCAGGCAAAAGGATTCACCTGTACCAAACTGAGCACTTTCCCCCCTGACACCTTGAGGCAGGTATTCCCAGCTAGGAGGTCAGGATGTCACCTGCTAGATTTGGAAGCCACCATGCTGTTCTTCCTATCACTGGAGACTTCCCTCTCTGTCATGCTCTTCTCTTGAGTTTTCATGAATTTCCAGCTGGAAGGGGGACAGGGCGAGGGATAGGTCCCCCTTTCTCTTCCTCACCAGGGAACTTAATCGGCAGTGCTCAATGGAGGCTCAGGTCCCCTCCTCAAAGTGACCTCAAGGCTTTGGGCAGGACACAGATGCATCTGGTCGATGACCTCCAGCCGAAGCCTACCAGGAACACACCTGTGGTTGAACGAGTTGGGCTTGCTGTTTGTTGTGATGAGGGCAATACACAGCATGGGAATTGTGGGGAAACTTCACTAAAGGGTGTCAGGAAGAAGCTGCTGTAGGATTTGGGCTTGTGTTTGATGATTCGAGGAGGGTTCAAGAAGTCAGGATTGGATCCTTTGAGGAAGTGGGGGTAATTCTACAGTTGGGTATCTTAACACGTCTTCTCCAGAAGGTGGGGTCAACGAATCCAGGCTGGAGCTGTAATTGGTAAAGGAGAGGGGTCACTCAAGAGCAGGACAGGGGGATGCTTGGCCATTTTTGCTCTTTGGACAGTGTTCATATTTTTGTGTGTGCTCAGACATGAACATGGAGTGGTCTTGTTTTTGCATTTACCCTTCAGTCATTGAATCGCCTTGTCTGATGCTGTTCTATGAAATAGTTTATATTCAACAGGCCTAGCTGTGCATGCCAGGGCCAGCTCCCAGCAACGCCAAGGCCTGGCCGGTAGAACCAGGCCAGCTCCCGATGTCAGGGGCTGTTTCTCGTGTTCTCAATCTGGTACATCCTTGTACAGCCATATTTATCATTAAAAGATTGAAATAGTTCTGAATTGCTATGTGTGTAGTCAACCGCCACATTCAAAATGTCAAGGATCACAGCTCCCCTGAGTCTGACACAACAGGAGAGAATGCGATTGGCTCATCAGCAAACACTTCACCAACTCATCAAGTGCATAAAGCAAGGCTCCCCTAAAAAATTAACCAATGCCAGAGGGCAGGAAGGAAGGAAGAAGAAAGCAAGAGAGAAAAAAGGGCCCAGAAAGAAGGGAGCCAGATGAGCGAATGCGGGTGGGCCTATTGGAATAGCTGAGAACACGGTACATGCACAGTTTTCTTTCATGATTTTTCCTTGCTCCCAGCCTGACAAAGCCCAGATGCATCTTTTCCTTTTCCTGTGAGGCCCGAATTTCCCACAACACGTGTCAGTTCCACAAACTTCCTTTCACAGGGGTAACCCACGAGAGTAAATTTCCATCCTGCTCTCCGGTGCGCTCGGCGCCCTCTGGAAGCTCCAGGCTGTGGGGTCCAGCATCTCGCAGAGTCCAGCTGCCAGAGTCCCTCATCTCAGGTGGCCGCTGGCGACTCACTTCCCTCCGCCTGCCTTGAGGGGCTTCTGAATCTGCTCCTGGGCCGGAGCCCATCCCTCTCAATTCCAAAAGCAAGAAATCATGGGCTGCTGACCTGGAATCCAATCCTAGATGTTAGGTGGATGGCCCATATTTTTGGTTCTGCCGCAGTGGAACGATTTGTGGGTGCCCATCCGACTCAGATGATTTGACGGGAGGGTGAGGGTGAGGCTGGGTCAGAGAGGCGGGAATGTGAAGGCAGGGACCCGGGGACCCAGGGCGAGGGACCCAGAGGGTTTTATTTATCACACTGCGAGCATCAACCCATGCCAGGCGTTCACCCCCAAAATACTTATTAATAAGTTGATAGGGGGCTCTGTCACTTCTCAGGTGCTTGCTGGAACGCAGGGCCCCAGCACCCCCTTCACCCCCCCCAACTCTTCCATTTCCAGCACTGACTCAGGCTTGCTCTTAGGCCCACCCTTATCTTGTCAGTAATCTAATCAAGTCCCAGTTATGGTTTTTCTTTAAATATCTCCCAGGGGACGCGGGTTCCTTCTCTTCCTTTGCCACCTCTTGGCAGACCCTGGCACCAGGGTGCCTGCCTGGGTTTCCACTGGAGGCTCTATCCTTTGCTACCCCCACCTTCCCCCTTGTCTGTTGCCAGAGTAACTCCTACAACACAAGCTCATTCTGAAACTCCTTAACCACCTGTCATCTTAAAAAAAAGTTTTTATTGATTTCAGAGAGAGGAAGGGAGAGGGAGAGAGAGAGATAGAAACATCACTGATGAGAAAGAGTCATTGATTGACTGCCTCCTGCACACCCCCTGCTGGGGATCGAGCCCACAGCCCAGGCTGGTGCCCTGACCGGGAATCAAACTGCCATCTCCTGGTTCATGGGTCGAAGCTCAACCACCGAGCCACGCCAGCTGGGCACCACCTGCCACATTTGTTGTCTTGTCAGTCTGTGGTCAGAGCCCTCTATCTAACTGATCCACCTCCCCACTGAACTTGACACATGCAGGGCTCATCTGAGTCTCCGTCATGGTGCAAACGAGGCCTCTTTCTTAATTTATATCCAGAGAACAGAGCACAGACAATTTATCACAAACATGCGCGCTAATAAATTGATAGGAACTGGAGTCCATCTGTTTTCTGACAGTGAGGAAAGGACTCATTTATGTTCTCAGGAAGTCAAAGCACCAGGTCTGGCTGAACCACTCTGATCCTGAGCATAATTCTTTTGCTCATTAAAAATTCTGAGATGTTTGAATCTGTAATTAAAGAAAACCGCAGCCCCAAATTAATTAATTTCAATCCCAAAGAAATTCATCCAATTCTACTAACTCAGAGGAAGATATTAAAGATCCTAACATCTCTCAGGTGACAATTCCAGATGGTGAGAGTGAAAGATTATTAAAAGAAAAAAGCCTGATAATTAAATGGACAAGTGAGTGACACATGGCTTTGGTTTTTATGTGAGTTTTTTACGGGAGTAGAAGGATAAACTCCAGCTGCGTAGTAGTGTGAGGCAGCCCCAGGAGTGACACTCAAGCTCCCGCTTATCTGCAAGTCAGTTCCAAGAGAAAGATGTTAGATCCACTTCTCTTTCTGATAGCAGATGCATTTTTTCTTTAAAAGCGACCTTGAGGTCAATTCCTTATTTCTTCAGCGAGGGTCTGTTTCCACAATGATGCCCAAGGACTCTCAGGAGCACCAGAGACCAGAATGCTCAGGAACCAATTCCCTGGATGACTCCTGCCATCGCAGGCCATTTGCAGACGCAGGCTCTGGGCCCCTTTCTCTGGGCCCAGCTCAGAGGACGGTGAGGGCTTACAGCTGGGGACCACGGACGACTCAGTCCACAAATCATGGATTTGATGGAAGTGAGAGTGTTGGTTTGTTCTCAGCATATCAACCAGTACAGCCTCCATTTTCCTTCAATCTGAGACACACATTTCCCTGCCCTGCAAAAACGTTTCAAGCCCTTAGGGTAAGGGGTGAAGATTAGTGTGGACCGATGACGTATGGAAGCTGCTAGGAGAAGCACGTATCTAATCTGAATGGTATTTGGGACTTGAACAGAGTATAATTGTTTAGACTTTGCATTGCTGAAACAAATTCTTAAGTATAGATGCTAAGTGGGATCATGACGTGCACGGGCTATGAGGTTTCAGAGGAATATTTGTAGTTCCTTGATTCATCTGATTACCATTTATTAAGACTTATATATGTCGGGCAGGTAGCTCAGTGCTGGATAGATCCCTAGTAAATGAGAGGAATTCAATACTTATTGAATTGCGCTCACACACACACACACACACACACACACACACACACACACACACACTCAGCATTCACATAATCTCCTTCTGACACCTGGGCACTGTTGGCCTGAAGCGCCAGCTGCCGTTGCTTGTTTTCGCTTCTGCTACTTCATTTTTCTTATTTACTTTTCCTCCCGATTTAACTTGGTGTCGCCACGATGCGAGAAAGGCTTAGACGCTGGGGGAGAGGTGGAAGGAGAAATGCGTATTTGGTGGGAAGTGCGTATTTATGTGCACACCTGAGCTGTCGATTTAATGAGACGATACTCAGGCCCACAGACTGAGGAGGAAGAGAGAAGGGATTTACTAGCTGTCTCGATAATGAAAGGTTTGTTCAGCTGTCTCTGGGATTCCATTTCGTGCTTTTGTTTTTATAATTAAAATTATTTCACCACTGGGGTTAAAACCTTATATCTTAAGTGTCACCCGGAAGCATATTTTTTGTGACTGAGTCGTTCTGGGAAACAGAGTCGGTTTACGATATATATCTTTTTTTCCCTGATATCTCAAAGCGCATGTTTGGGAAATGCCCCCAATTTTTCTTCCTATGTTGCAAGTGAGGAAACAGATTCAGAGGCTGAGCAGCTGTCGGAGGCAGGTCAGGCCTCGGTTCTTCCCTGGTTGTTCTGGCCGGAGGGTGCGCTCCTGGGGATTTGTGCAGCACAATCTTTGCCTGTTTCTGAGGCAAGTGACCTATTTCTAAGTAGGCTCATCCCAGAGAGGCCCTTAATGGATTTACCTCCCTTTAAAGGCAGGAGCTATTTCTTCTCCCAAGACACACATATGATGGATGAAATGATTATCTCATCGGCTTAATTCTCCCTCTTTTCAGTTTGGAGTGTCGGGCCAAGGCCTCCCCCTGTGCCCCGGGTGGGGGTGCAGCGGAGCCAGCGGGTGAGACTCCGGGCTGCACGGTCGCAGAAACGCCACCTCGGCGCGGGCAGCCTGGTTGGCCCAGGGAGCCCCGTTTTCTTTACCGCCTGTTTCCTCACCAACTGTATGAAGCCCAAGAGGGCCCAGGACAGTCAGGACAAGGTAATTCTAGATCAACTGGAGTTTATTTGAAGGGAGAGAAAATGGAGGCAGGAACTTCCATTCACCAATGAAGGGAACCATGAGAAGCTGGTGGCGGTCCTCATGGTGACAGCAGAGCTAGGGCTCGGGGCAGAGCTAGATTTAGGGAGCTGTTGGCTTGGAAGCTGCCCCGGCGCCAACCTGGAAAAGAGAACGACCTGGGAACGTGGCTCGGCCTGACTCAGGTTTCCATCCGATGCCTTCCATTCCTGGCCAAATGCAAACGGACTCTGCTCCCACTAGGACAGCCAAGCCCTAGAGCAGAAGTGCCAGGCCCACCCGCACTGCCACAGTGGTGTCATTGCAACACGCGTGGATGACTTGCGCATTCTACCTGAGACGTGCTCCCGTGGACAGTTTGGGGAGCTGGCATTTGCAGTGAGAGGCTAATTTGAAACTCAGTCATGCCTGATATGGGGCTGTTTATTGGGAATAAGTAATTTATTTTAGAGCGACATTTTATTAACCACATCTTTACATGGTTCCGTTTGCTTCTGACGTATTTTCTGGTTCTGAAGACCACAGTAATTGAGCTCTCATTTTTGAATATAGAAAGTATGCAATTTTTATGAATAGAAAATGAGTTTCTCTTTGCTTCCATTAAATAAGTAAACAAATATTTAAAGAATATTGGTTTGAAGGGTCATCAGATTGTTGACGACTCAGGCTCTCACATGTCTAGGAAGGTCCACCTACCTTCCCACCCGGAGGTGTAGAATTGACTATGGAAGCAATGAAAGATTTTGACAGCGTCACAGAGAAAGAAATGACAAAAGTCAGTGACAAATCAAATGAGGGAATGAACTGTAAAGTGCTACTGCAGTGATTTACATTTGGACAAAATAGATTGCCTGAGAGATAGGGCCTTGTAGGGCACGGGGGGAACTGGGACTTTGGAGATGTCATCACTCTCAGGGCCCTGAAGGGGTCAGAATCAGAGTCAGCAATGGACTCTTTGGGTTGTTTACAGCTTCTTGTGTGTGTTTTGGGGTTGTTTACAGTTTCAAAGTGAGTATATGAGCTCAATCAGAGATTGTGCTGAAATTTCCTCTTACAGTGATGAGAGCCAGTGCATATTTGTTACATGAAAGGAAGAATGAATTCAGAGCAAGATAGCAAAGAAAGATCAGTTTTGCCATATCTAGCTGAAACTGGGACCTAACAGGAGATGTCAGAAAAGCAGGAAAGGGGAAGAATGAGCTCAGAGTCGGAGCAGAGGTCTGTAAACACACAGAGTCCGCCCCCCTCGCGGTTCGTTCATAGCTGACTGAGGGAGTGGCTATTCACAAGCCATTCTCTACGTTGCTGCAGAATTACACAGCCTCCTCGGAGAAAGAGCCCAGATAAACACGAAGCCTAACGATTACCGACGTTATTACTTCCCCGTGTTGAACATGGAAATTTTTATTCGTAGTGGATTTTGGCACCTTTTTTCTTTTGCCCTTTACAGATCATTAAATGCATTTTCAAATCAAGAAAATTCTCAAAGGCCTTCCCAAGCTAGGATTGTTTATAGAGCAAAAACTTGCTCCCAACAAATATTTGCAACTTAATAATATGTTTGTATAAAGCCCAGAATTTTTGTATAAAACAGGTGTCAGCCCAGTAAATGTTTCACTGCTCCATTAAGCATCTACCTTTCCCTTGAAATTCCTCCCTGTCTAACAGGGCACAAATACACCAAAATGGTCCTTTATTTTAAATTATCTCAGTGCTGGGCTAGGAAACATGGGTCCCAGCTGATGGCAGAATTCTTCCAATGAGGCCGCCTTTGGGACTGTTAAACCATAAAGTGATCTTTATAGGTCAGCGTTCATCCCAAGCTGCTGTGACTACATGAAAGGTAATTGTCTGGCACCAGGCAAAGGGGGAGTTTAACCAATAGGCCCTGATGGCCAGTACTTCTTGAAATTCCACTTTCTTTTTCCCTGTACTCACTGGTGGGACACGTGGAAAACAGACGCTTTGAGCAGAGTTGACTAACCCCCAACTATTTGTTTCTACGGCCTGTTTATTCTAGGCGGATTGAAAGAGGTGTGTTTTGCTGGCGCCGACATGAGCTCAACTTGGAAAGTTGGTCCAAGTAGCAGAATGCTCAGAGGCTCACACTGGCTTAACCAGGGCAGGAAGTCAGGACACTGTTGGCAAAGAGAAATCGAGAACAGGGAGGTCTCCTCGATAATTCAGATCGCAATCAACTAGTGTTCTGGAGAGACCCTTAATTCCTTTCCCTCCACACTCCTCGACTCAGCACTCAGAGCCCAGCCCCCCGAAAAGGCAGTGATCACAAATAATCTTCCACGAGGACTCATTTCCCATGGCATCCTCTCCACAGCATGGCCTGTCCACCTTGGAAGCCACGAGAAACCCAGCGTCCCAGCCCACCCCACATCACCCCGTCTTGCCGTTGGGTTTGGACCCTCCCCAGCCCCCCAAACCCTCCCACTGTGCCTTACGGACTCAGGGTCTGTCATCAGCAAAATCCCCTAGAGACTCAAATTCTTTTCTGAAAATTTTCTTCATCTTCTCGCAGCCCCGACGAAAATCCCCTGTAGGCCTCGCAGGTGGTGTCCTTTCTTTCATTTCCTCTCCCCACCTTCTTCAAACCCTGGGCTTGGAGCCGGGCGAGTCTCCTTGCGTCCCACCCTGCCCCAGCCCTTGTTCTTCCCACGCTCTGAAGTCTTCCAGTGCACTGGAAACGCGCGCCCTGGGGCTCTGTCATGTCCTACTCCTTTTGTGTCACCTACGTTCCTCCTCCTTGTGCCCCCTCATTTATCGATAAGTTTAGCACCCGGATTTCAGCTCTTCCACCACCACTTTTGTCACTGCTTTCAGTACTCTGAATATCCAGACAGATGACCCATCCAACATGCGGCTTTTCTGTTGCAAGAATCTCACGCTCTGTCCCAGGTCAGCCTTTATTCCCACGGCCATCCCTTCGATGTGGCGTTGCCCATTTCTCACCACCGCAAAGCCTCCGCTCCAAGGAGGCAGCCTGTAAGCCGGGCCCTTAACAGGAGCTGAATCGGCCAGCACATTGACCTGGGGCTTCTCGGTCTCCACAGCTGGGAGAAATAAACTCCTGTCGTTGAAGCCCCCCAGCCTACGACGTCCAGTTATAACAGCCTGCGCTATCTGAGACGGGGGCTCACTCAGTGGGATGGTAGAAACCTAAGCTGGGGCTGTGGGTCTTGAATCAGGTAATGGGTGTGCATGTGAGCTGCACTCAAAGACCCTGACTGTTGCTCTTCTTGCTGAAAAATTAACTCCGAGAGAGGACTTTGAATCCATCCACCCATTTATTCCACAGTGAATTCTGGGCCCCTGCATGTGTTGTGTCCAGGATTCCTGGCCCCGGGATATAGTCAGAGGCGAATAAGCCGAATCCCTGTCTTCCTGGAGCTTGAGAGTTCTCAGAAGATCATATTTCTTTCCCTTTTTTCTTTCTCTGCTTTGCTCCAATGTCGCTGGGGAGTGGTTTGAGTGGAAGGTGCAGTGTTACGCACAGCAGAGGGGTGGGTGGAATGTGAGGACAGAGGAGTGAGCATGGCTGACACAGGGCCCAGCTGCCCCGCTTAACGCTGCGTGAATGGGAAAATTACTTTGTCTCCAAACCTCACTTGTCTCTCCAGCAAAACGCAGTAACTAATTGAATCTGCCTCGCTGGGCTGCCGAGAGGACAGTCTATGTGCAGCACTTGGCACCAGCGAGAGTCCAGGGCTCAGTGGGTGTTACTCGTAGAGCCAGTTTTGGGAGAGGTCGACGCGGAGACGGCTCCCGAGAGGGAGCGGTGCAGATCTCGGTGAAAGAGGGAAATTTCTCCAAGTGGTCCTGGCTGTAGGCATATTTGGTCATGAGGGAGTGATGGCTGCAAAGGGCCTGGCAAGAAAGAGGGAAGAGAAACGGGGCTAGAATGAGAAGGATGGTAAAATAGGAAGCCAACCCGGAGGAGGTGGCCTCGAGAAGATTTATGCGTGAGGAAATACTTCTGAATCCCAGGGATGAGGGAAGGTGGGATGGGTGGGTGGGTGTGGGGCCCAAAAATGTAAAGAAGGGGCGACCTGCCAGAAGGAAATGGGCCTATGTTCATTGAGCTGAGATTTGGAGTGGCTCCGGATATGCTAAAGGGGGGTGTGGGGCTGCTGAGGAAAGCTGAAAAATTGAGCTCGAAAGTGTGAAATGCTCTTGGAGTTCAGGGTCCCCTTGGAGATGCGGGTTTGAGGGGATGGTGAGCAGAAGGGATAGGAAAGGGAAGAGAGGAGTCAGCTCATGGCAGGAGCCAGGGGTCCAGAAGAAATTCAGTGTGGCCGAAGCTTAAAAACAAGGACAACTAAATTGTCACTTCAAGTTGATGGCTCTACGTTGTGGCCACGTAACCCCGCAGGATGCTCTGCAGACGCCTGTTTTGATGTTGGCAACACCCTGTTTCCATGGATGGTTTAGGCTGGGCTGAGGGGAGCGAATAAAGTAATAAAGTTTACGGAATGCATTTAATTCATCCCAGTGCTGCACACACACACGCACACACGCATGCACACACGCACGCATGCTCACCGATGTATATTATTCCATGAAACCATACTAACCTTACTTCGTGTGATAAAGTAAAAACAACGTTAAATACCTAATTTGGTATCATTACGTCTTAAATGCAACATAGGAACAAACAATTTAGAATAAATAAAACTTTTAGAATTTCAAATGAGTAAAGATGATAGGATGAGAGTGTTGTGTTTGTCTGCTCATAAATCCATACTAAGACACACGTAGACAAGACTTCAAGCATATCTGGTGAACTGCGGATCACAATTTTTCTTTGTTTTTAATGCAGTCAAGGTTGAAAATTCAGTTCACCCAGACGGGTTACTGTGAATAATAACATGAGCAATATAGTTTTTCTATTTAACTTAAGAAGTTCTTATTCAGTCTTAATCCAAACTAGTGAACATAAACATAAGTCTTGCAATCATTTTTCAGTGCAAATGACTATAATTTATTCTTTCCTTTGGACAGCAGCACATTAAGCCCAATTACTGAATCAGGGTTTGGAAAAGAAAATGGATTTGGAATCCAAGCATTTTTCTTTCATGTTTGAATTTCTCTTTTGGAAAGTTAAAAATTAAAAGTTTGGGGCAGAAGGGAATTGTACCAGTATTTCTAATTCTATTTCATTTGCAATGTGTTCATTAGTAATGTTCTCTTTGATATACAGTAACAATATTGGGAATGTTTGGTAGGTTGGGCAATTACTTAAGCCTTACTTACTAGGCAAATGAAATCTTTTGAACCCCCTGGGTATGTTGAGTATCTTGTTGATTTTCCTCTACGGTTTCAAATTTAGTTCATTAAAAATACTGAAAATGTCAGTGAAGTGTACCAATTTTATTAACAAACATCATCTTCGAAAAAAATTGCCAAATGACACTGCTTCTCAATGAGAAAAATGTGCATTTCATTTTGGAGCTCATATACCCTGCTAACACTTTCCCTCATAACAACCAATAAACTTTGGGATGACTTAGTAAGTGGATATAATTAGCTCTAATTTCTGAATATTTTATTTTGTGTGTTTGTTTTTTTAATTTAAAATATATCTTTATTGATTTCAGAGAGAGAAAGGGAGAGGGGGAGAGAGAGTTAGAAACATCAATAATGAGAAAGTCATTGATCGGCTGCCTCCTGCACGCCCCCTACTAGGGATGGAGCCCTCAGCCCGGGCATGTGCCCAGACCAGGAATTGAACTGTGACCTCCTGGTTCATGGGTCAGCACTCAACCACTGAGCAACATCAGCCGGGTTTTATTGTCGTTACTTTAAAGCATGTCTCCTGGACTGGATGCCGTCACAGTCTGTATGTGGCCTGATGTGGTACATGGGAGCATGGGACACACTTTTCTCATTCTAGAAACTACAGTGCATGCAGACCACTATTGCACCCATTATCTCATGAACCCTGTAAAGCGCAGAGGGTGCCAGAGCAGAATTTAAATCAGGCCACAGGGATCTGATCTTGGATCTGCCACTTTGTAGTGAGGGGATCATGGGAGATTACTAAGAACTTTTGGAGCTTCTGTTTCCTCTTCTGTCCCAACCTCACAAGGTTATATGTTGATTTTAAATGGGGATTAGATTAGTTAATACAAGGACAGTACTTAGCACAGTGCTGGTATCTAGTACATGTGCAATAAGGTAGCTCTTAGCACCGTAATTATTAGTCTCGTTTCGAGCATTAGGTGTTTGTCACATGATGTGCTTATAGGCATCTCTACTTGCCCACGTGGTGTTCTGAAGTCTGGTGTTTGGCTCCGTCCTTGTGAAACTCCACCTTGTTAGATCCCACCTGTTATTCTAATGCTTCCCTGATAATTCTGGTCTCTGGCTCAGTGAGGTGGTCTATTCCATGTCTCTCCCAAACTTTCACCTTGGCCAAAGTTTAAGGAATCTCAACATCAAAAGGAGGGTAGCTTTTGTCTTCCCTTTGCCTCTCCTGAGGACTGGTAAATGGAGTAGAGAATGTGAAGGGAGAAACAACGGAACTCAGTGAACTCAGAGGTCTAGAGTGGCGGTGACCAGCTCTAGCGCTGGAGTCAGCAGCCCTGGGCCAGAGCCTCTACTTGCTAGCAACGCAACACTGCACAAGCTAATGGAGTGTCCAGACTCAGCTTCCTTATGCATTTAAATAGTATGAGATCTACCTTCTAGGGTTGTGCTGAGGATCCCACGAGCAAACACATGTCTGGCACACACACAGTGGGTGTTCAGTAAGCATGAGCTGCTCTATTTACATTGCCATGGTGGTGTATCTCTGTGGTCCTGGGTGTGGGCACATGGCCCTGACACCAAGAACAGGAGTCTGGAAGAGGCGCTGGGGCCTGGGGTAACACTAAGGAAGTCCTTGGGAGAAAAGAGGAGGGGGTGGAGAGCAAGCTGGAGGATCTGATGGCCAGTGGAGCCAGCTAACTGCACCAGCGGCAAATGCGGCTCAGCTCATACAAGCGACCCTTTGTTCAGCCTTCGGCCGGCATGTGTCCTCCAACACTGAGGCTATTATAACACCGGCTCCTGAACAGCACACACCGTCCCAGCTGCCAAGGTCAGGATACGCAGCCAGCCTTCCCCAGCTGTGGCCTGGCCGCTTCCCAGCTCAGCTGTGGGTGGGGTGCTCAGCAGCGAGGGCCGGAGGGCCAGGGCGTGGGGGAATTATGGAGGCCGGATCTTGGTATGGCAGCCACAGAAATGTGAAGAAAGAAAAAAAAAAAGGCACTTATTTTTAAAAGCTCCCACCTTAAAACTTGGAGTTGGGGTTCCCGAGGAGAGTGGTAATAAAATGATGGTGGTAAGTTGCAAAGGTAGTGGCTGTTTGGGTTTCCAAAAAGTATTTTTGTTTGATGGAAATAAACAGCTTCTGATGCAGATTGAAATTTAATCAAGCGATTCAGATCTTCGTGTAATTAAAATCCTTTATAGGGATCAAAGAAGCCTCGGCTGGGGGGGCTTTAAAGACAAGGAGGGGAGGCTCTTGGCATGGACGTTCTGGACTCTCAGAGATGCCTGGACGAGGCTGGCTTTGTCCAGACTTCACAGCAATAACACTGAAGCAAAGTTAGGGAGGCTCAGACCAGGTTGCTCGTGTCTGTCTGCCTGGTCCCAGGATATCTGTGTGACCAGGTGCCACCAAGGACGCAGGCCTCCCCTAGGAGAAGGTCCTCAGCCCTCCCACTTGCTCTGATGCCATTCGGGAAGGGTGCTGCACCCCCAAACCCTACCGTGCCCCCAGGCTCATTCTTGCACTTCAAACCTGCCTAGGAAGGAAGTGGGAGCCCATCAGACCAACTGAGGCCTTGGGGACGGATGGGAGCCCTCTCTCAGGGCCATGGCACCAGAGGCCCTCTGTTTAATAAAGAAAAAATTAGAAGTAGGGCACTTGGGTTCGCTCCTGGACTCTAGGGCCACTTGGCACCTTTCCCAAGTTTTCCCTTTGCTCTGTGGTGACATCTCTTTTGCAGCCTGTTCCAAGCAGACTTCCTGATTCCTGGCACTGCCTCTTGTTCCTGGGTGGCTGGGCCGCTCCCACAGGGGACACTCTCCCTCCCTTTCAAGCTGCTTCTGGAGCCTGAAGGGGTTCTTTCCCCACCTCTAATGTCGCCCTTTGTTCTGCCTTCATTCTCACTTTCGCTTACATTTAACCGTGAGAATGCTGAGCTCAGGCCTTTCGTGTCTCTTGCAGGGATCGTTACTACGGTCAATTCCTAAGTGAGGGCCCCTCTGCTTTCTTCAATCCACCCTTCACACCAGAGCTGGTTTTCTGGAGCGTAGACCTGATCATGTCACACCACACACAGAAATCCCCCCTGGCTCCTGCTGCCTCCCGCATAATAAAGTCCTGAGCCCTGCCTCCCCCCCCTTAACCTGACTGCAGTCCCCTCTACCCACGTCCCCTCTCTTTTCTGCTCTATTTTGTTCCCACCGTGTCATACAACTCACTGTTCTGTAAACCTGCAGAGCATTTTCTTGCCTTACGTGTTTTATTTACTGTTCTCTCTGCTCTTCATCACAATGTTATTCATCTTTCCAACGATCTCAGATGCCTTCTCCTCCATGAAGTCTGCTCAGATTCCCTCAAAGGGGAACAAACAGACCAGTCTCTTTGCTCCCACAGAACTTGGATTCTACGTCTCTTTGAACTTTTGTTTTCTATGTGCTTTTTAAAAAATGGTAAGAACACTTACCATGATCTCTAGCATCTTCCCATATTTTCAATTCATAATACTGGCTTGTTAACTGCGTATGAGGGCTTCGTAGAAATGGAAGACAGGTGGGAGCCGGTGGCTTAGATAATGGAGGCATCGGTCTTCTTGAGATTTGTAGGCAGACAATATGCATGCAGGCTCCACTGGGGTGAGCTTGGGAAAATCATTTAAGGCCCAACACTAAAATGTCATTAAAGAGCAAGACAAAGTTATAATGATTTACACACATCCGTGAGTTGTGTATGCCCTGTGCAGTTCTGTTTTCTCCTTTATAAAATGAGAATTAAAGTATCTGCCTGTATATGCCTTGAATGAAACAAGTCACATGCACTAATGCTTTAGAAGCTGCAATATGGTGAGCTAAGCACATGTTGGAAACCTGTGTGGCTGTGCCAGCTGCTGGGTTGAGCATGGATGTTACAAGTGAGATGACATGGATTTGAGTCCTGGAAATACTATGCATGAGCTGTTGGCAAGTGTGGTAGGCAGCTTCCAAATGGCTTCCAGTGATTCCCACCTCTTGATATTTACCTCTTTGTGTGTGTGTGTGTGTGTGTGTGTGTGTGTGTGTGTGTCGGGGGGAGGGGGAGAGGAGGTTGGACCTAGTCACTCTAATGGATAAAATCTGGCAAAAGTGATGGGCCCAATGGCACTTTGGGGATTAAGTTGCAGAAGGCTGCTCTGTCTTGCCTGCATACTCTCTGACTCTGAGACAACTGCCTTGTGACAAAGAGGCTCATGTGACAAGGGACTGAGGGCAGCCTTCAGCCAACTGGTGTGGGACTTGAACCCTCAACCCAACAGCCCCTAAGGAACTTGATTCTCCCACAACCATGTGAGAGAGCTCGAAAGCAGGCTGTTCTTCCTGGAGCCTTGGTGTGACTGTGGTTCCAGGTGACTTGACCGGGGCCTTGTGAGAGACCCTGAGCCAGAGGACCCCCTAAGCCATGCTGAGAGTCTCAACGCACAGCAACTGTGAGATAATAAATGTTGTTTGTTAAGCCACTAAGATTGGGGGGAATTTTTTTTTTTTATGTGTCAATACCAAATAAATACATCAAGTTACTCCATCTCTCTGAGCTCCAGTGTCGTCCTCCTTAAAATGGGATCCTAAGACCTACTTGTGGGAGTTACAGCAAGAGGTCCCTGAGAGAATGTGTCTAAGCCAAAGGCAGTGCTGGCATGGAGCGGGCACTTAGTAAACGATGGTTGTTTTCGTGATGTAAAAGCAGCAAAGCCCAGGGAGAGTTGGGTGATACACACACTGGGGCATGGGGTTAAGAGCAGTGGCTCCGTGGCTGCCCTATCATAGCATCACCACACTCTGCCAGTCCTGTGTGTTTGGTTGTGTGCTTGCCCCAGTTGACTTTGAAATGGATGACGATGGGGGTATATGTATGTTGTGTCACCACTTTATCTCCTGTGCCTGGCAACACTCAGCGAGGGGCCATTAAATAAGTAAATAATTGAATTGAGGAGGGGGTTGGAAGATTCCTTGCTCCACTGGGATGTCTGGTACTTGAAGCAGCTGGCACTTAAAGTACTAGCAGTAGCGTGGGGGCGTGGAGGGGATGCTGGAGCTCAGTGTCAGGGCCGACTCTGGTGCTCATTCGCAGGCACTCCCAGCTGAGCTTGCTGCACTCGGGTCACTACTTCTCCAGCCTCAGTTTTCCCGTGCGTCAAGTGGGAGTAATAGTTGCCCTTACTTCCTAATTGGATCACTGTGAAGATTAAGCAAGGTCATGAACACAAAAGCACTTTGTAAACTGCAAACATGAGAGCTGTCCAGACTGTCAGTGGAAACCGGCGCCACGATGGCCGTTCTTCTCAAGGGTGCTATTCTCAATCGGGCGTGTTCTGACAGATTTAGAAAATGTCTTTGGATTGTAAACAGAATTTATGGACTAATTTTACATAAAAAAGCAATATTCTGACAAATTTTACTTTTTTTATTACCTGGAACATGCACTCATTTTTCAAAGGGGTAGAATGCTATGTTTCTCCTTTAAACTATTTTTATTTACCTTTGTGATTAGCATGTTTGGATTTTCAAATGGGAAATGTGTCCTTTATTGATGAATTCTTTAGCAGTAGGGACTCGGTGGTTTTGCTTTTACAATGTGTTTTTGGCAAATTTTGGCTCCAAACATTTGTTTGTGCCTATTGACATGTGGGCAAGCACTGTTACTGGCTAAGGCAACAAAGACTCTTCAGAGGGGCCTCCATCTGTATTCAGGCTGGGTTGGACCCAAGGAACCATGTGTTCTGCCTCATGTGAAACACGCCCCAGGCCCTAACCGCATAACCATTTCTGCCTCGGAGAAACCCAAACACAGAGAAGAAGGCTGAGCCAGTTTCCTTGGAGCAGGTAATTTCCGGGCCCCTTCCCATCGCATCCCAACTGCCTTTTCCAAATACATCTTCCTCTTCACAATTGATGTCTTTGCCCAGCATTTTACAAATTGAGCTCTCCTTGAAATGAAGGCACCGTGTAACATGAACATGAGCTGGGGAAACATAACATGCTATAACTCCTTGGAAAATCACAATGCAACTAAGTTTAACATGACTTAGGTCAAAATAAACATCGTCAAGTCAGAGTTAATTGCTTTCTATGTTCTTTCTTATATATTTCTGTAATAACAATGATAATCTTCTTTCTTCCCCCCATCTTATACCACACATAGTGATTAGAATATTATTGACTATATTCCCCGTACTTTACATCCCCATGACTATTGTGTAACTACTAATAATTTGTACTTCTTAATCCCTTCACCTTTTTCACCCACCCTACAACCTCCTCTCCCACCTGGCAACCATCAAAATGCTCTTGGCATCTATGAATCTGTTTCTTTCTGCTTGTTCACTTATTTTGTTTTTTAGCTTAAATTGTTGATATATATGCATTTATTGCCATCTTATTGTTCACATTTTTTATCTTTTATCTTTTATCTTCTTCCCAAAGAAGACCCCTCAACACCTCATGCATTACTGGCCTAGTGGTGATGAACCCATCCAGCTCCCTCCTGTCTGGGAAGCCCTCTACATGTCCCCTGATTCCAAATGATAGCTCCACTGGGCAGAACGATCTTGGCTGTAGATGCCCACCCCTCACCACCCCGGTCTGCCAATTCCTTCTGGCCTGCAAAGCCTTCGTTGAGAAATCAGCAGACAGTCCCATGGGAGCTCCCCTGTATGCAACCAACTGTTCCTCTTCCATTGCTCTCAAGATTCCCTCCCTGTCCCCAACCTTCTGCATTTTAACCATGATGTGTCTTGACGTGGCCTCTTTGGGTTCATCTTGTTCAGGACTCTCTGCACTTCCTGGATTTGTATGTCTATTTCCTTCACAAGGTTAGGGAAGTTTTCTGTCATGATTTTTTCAAATAGGTTTTCAATTTCTTGCTTTCTCTCTTCTTATTCCAGTATCCCCATGATGTGATTGTTGGTATACTTGAAGTTGTCCCAGGGGTTTCTTTTTTCTTTTTGCTCTTTTGATTGGGTGTTTTTTGCTTCCTTATATTCCAAATCTTACCTTTTAGTTATTTGTACACTTGTGTATCTCCCTGGTTACTCTAACATCTGAGAGTACATGCTAGCTTTTACACCTCTGCAATTCTGCTGGGCCCAACACAGCGCTATGGATGAAATAGGTACTCAATAAATGTTTTTGTAATATACTGGTAGAATCATGAATGCTGAATCATCTAGAGTGGGCCAATAAGGAGAACATAGAAGAAGAGTGTACAGAGAGGCAAAACGAGTCATGTTTTTAATGGGCCAGAATCAAACAGTGATGGGGTGAGAGCCCCATTTCATCCAGCTGCTTCAGGCAGTCTGACGTCAGTGGGTTCTATTTAGTCATCGCTCCAAATAGATTTGGCCCTTTCCAACCATTTATTCAGTGTCATATAAACATGGTCTGTTTGTACTTTCCTGCCTGGGGACATTTCTTCATCCACACAAATCCCTTTTAATTTTTTCCCTCAAGACCTGAGTTTGTTTACTGAGGGAAAGTAATTTAGAAACTGCTCATCTTGATTTGGAGTTAATGAAGCCAATACACAGCCAATCTTAAATTACCAATCAGGTGATTATCTCACGTTAACATCGATCGTCTTTGGCCAGATACCAATTTAGGACATGCTTTTACCATCTGTGTCACCAATCACCTTCTCTCATGCTGGGGGTAGAAGGTAATCCTTGGAGGCTTTGAATATACTCTCAGGCTTCCCATTGCTCAGCATGCTTCCCTTTGTGGTACGGACAAACACAAGTGGCAAAAAGGACTTTGACTCAGGCTAAGAGTCAAAGTAAAGTGTGTTAAGTCAGGTACTAACTCTCTGCAGAAGCTAATAGTGCAGTTTCTGTCTTTTAGTTAGCTTAGCTACATGTATCTGGGGCTCTGAGAGAAAGAGATGGCTTTTCAGACAATAATGCTGGCTCCCAAAACATGGAAATTGCCAAAGGAAGGGGAGGCAGTACTCCACCGAGTTTTTTCATGGGTTGAGAGACAAAATGTGGGAGTGAACTCAACCTAAAAGTCTTCATGCTGAGAACTAACCCCAACGGTTTGTGGAATCCCTGGGGAGTCCTTCACAGTTTGGCCATGACATGAGGAGCCTCAGGACACACCTGGGTCTGTTTTCCGAGACCCAAGTGTCATTCACTGTTGAGAAATGTAAACAAGCCCAGCAGATATGACATGAGGAATGACACCAAGGGCCATTCAGAGAACCCATCTGGGGGAAGCAGACTCAGTAACGATGATCTTTACTAAAAGAGACACCTGTTAAATTGCTAGTTATTGACAGGGATTCACGAAGCATGCCAGAGACAGAGAATTAGTTTCTGTTTTGACTCCAGGAGGTGAGTGTGGCGTGTGGAGCAGGAGCATGGGCAGTGCTGGAGGCCAGAAAAGAAGGCATAGAAACCCGAAATGTCGCAGAAGAAGGGAGGGAAATGAGGTAAGGACAAAGGGAGGTTTCAGGGAGCCACAGAGTTAATGCAGGCAGGGAGTTCCTTAGGGAAATGAGTGAAGCACTGGAACATTTAATGTAAAATTAGGGTTGGAGTTACTGAAAGGAGTCCAGGGGGTAAGGCAGAAAATCATTGGCAGAAATTAATCACCCACCGCTTTCAGCACTGAAAATTATACTGACCTATATACACCAAAAAGACTGTATAAGAAGCCAAAAGGATGGCTCTGGGGCCTGAGGGTTCCTGAGAGGGGCTGCTGCCCTGGCGGAGCAGAGAGCTACAGCTGGGTTGGGGTGGCTCTATGATGCCCTGGAGGAAGTAATATCACAGATCTTTGTGTAGTTGAGGAAGGGGAGGTTCCTGTACGCAAAGGGGAAAAGGGGTTCAGTACTAATAGAGGCCCAGCAGCCCTTTGTGGAGAACGCAACTGTGATGAGCTCAGCTCCTGGCAAGGAGAGCTGTTTGGTGTGGCCCCAGGAGTCCCCCGTCAGAACCCTGTGGGCAGAGAAAAGGCACACACTGTGCAGTTTGTGGGGCAAGCTAACGGTGCCAGAGGGACCATAACCCCAGGAGCTAGACAAGATAGGACAACACTGTCTCCATGTGGGACAGAGCCCGAGGCTGACCCGTGCCCTGCAGTGCACACAACCCTGGGTTTTGAACCGCGGCTGTTCCGTTAGGTGTAAAGGCAGGGCCCCCACAAGGAACCGTCTGATAAACCCCCTTTCTCTTCCAGGTGTTGGGGGTGGGGCGGCAGGGGTTGCTCAGGGTCCTGGCTATCTTCTTGGACATGGAGATGTTGGGATCACGACTGGCACGAGGGTGAGGTGAGCAAGTGCCTAGGGTGCAAAATGCGGGGACGCGCCGCTCTCAGCATTGTTGAGGTGAACGGTCAGCGCCTCCTTACATCTGGCTCTGGTTGGAGTCAAGTGCTCTTGCTGCACATTTGGTAGCAACCAAGGCAGTCTGGAGCCCATGCTTCTGTCTGGAGTCTAGAGAAGCTGTGGGAATCTGGCATGCATCAGGGTGGGAGGGGGTTGTTTTGTTCTCTGTCACTTCCAGACTCCTAGGAAGCTGTGGACACCATTAAAGAAGGGGCTGTTAGGGACCGAATGCTGTGGGCTCACATCCTGTGCAGTCGTCCCTACCCTGGGTGGACACAGGAAGGAGTAAGGAACAGGAAGACTGGATGAGCTAAAGGGAATCCTAAAAGGACATTTATTAACTTTTAGAAATAACTTCTCTATTCTTTTCTTATTAGAAAAATAAATGTGCGTTCATTTGAGATAGAGTTAGAAAATAAAAATCACCTGTAATTCCAACTCCCGGAGTGATCCACTGTTTCCACGGTAGTCAGTTCCTTCAGAGTTTCATCTTTTATTTCATGGTCCTAGTAACACAATGATGGCGATGAGACCAGTGACCATAACAACAAATGTATGTTGAGCGCTTATTTCTCCATGTCTAACCCCATGCTGATTGTTTTACATGCCTTTCCCAGCACGATCTAATTTATTCCTCATAACAATCCCACGAGACCAGCAACGCTATCCCCATTTTGCAGGTGAAGACACGGAGGCTCAGAGATGTGAGGTAACCTGCCAAGTTGACACAACAGGGAAGGCGCAGAGTTGGGATTCGACCCCAGGTTTGCCTGACCCCATCGTTGGAGTGCAAGAAGATGGGTTAAAAAGGGCTTCTCTCCTCTTGCTGTCCCTTTTCCCCCCGCTGATTCCTTTCCTGTCCACTTACAAAGGAAGCACAGAGCGAGGACTTAGCAGCAGGTCCTATCTAGGGACGTTTTCACCTCTCAGGAGGGGTGAAACCAGACTCTTCACACAGGAACTGGGCACTGCTCCTCCCACCCGCCCCACTCCAGGTTCTGCACAGTGTTTCTTGAGCTTATTCACGCCATGTAACTTACACGTGTGAAATAAGAGCTTCTCGTTTCCTTTTTGTGTTTGCATTTTGATTTTCCAGATTTTTTGACTCTTCCTGGTGCTGCATGAAGTTCAGAGCAGAGGGAGAGACAGGGGTCCATTGAAGGGGACTGTGTCCCGCTCAGATCCAGCCCCTGCTCATATCAGACTTTGCCCATGGGTGTTTGAAGTCAGGACCAGTAGGTTACACTCCACTGTCATAAGAAGAAACTTCCCTGGGTCCACACGTGTTCTAGAATGGTATAAAACAGCTAATGTATGCATATTAAAGATGGCTACAAGTTCTTTGACATTCCTTCCTTTGAGGGAGGGGGGGTCTATTTCTCCTCCTCTTGAATCTGGGGGTGGCCTGTGACTGCTTTGACTGGTAGACTGTGGCAGAAGTTCTGGGCCTCATTTTTATGGGAACTGGCAGCCTGCACCTTGGTCTTCAGAATACTCTCTCTTGGAGTTGTGAGCTATACAAGGGTGTTTTGACTACCCTGAAACCGCCATGCTATGAGGAAGCCCAAGCTAGCAACAATGGAGAAGCTCTGAGAGAAAGGAGGGGAGGGAGGGAGAGGTGAAGAGAGAGAGGAACACCACAGACTGGGGGCTTAAACAACAAAAATCTATTTTTTCGCAGTTCTGGAGGCTGAAAGTCCAAGATTTGTTATACCCAACTCACTCGAGACTAATTCACACAGAGACCAAATTGATCGTTTGGAGGTTTATTAGTCGGCGGCTACGAGCGGGCTCCTGCCCTAAACAGACTCTCAGCCCCAACAGTCTCTGCAGGGAGAATATAAAGACAAAAACCACATTCTTGGTTGGGAGGGGTACTCAGGTGCGAGCTAGTGAAGCGGTATACAGAAGCTAAGAGAAGCGTTAATCAGCCTTCTTCGGTTAGCTCTTCCCTGGAATTTCGTGGGTGGAATTCTTTCACAAAGAGCCAGGAGAAGGGGAGAGGTCATTGTTTCTACATAATAAATCTTGTTGCTCTTGCTTATCTTCAAATAGCGGTTGTCAGGCTGAAATGGGAGCGCTGTGCTTCAAGATCAAGGTGTTGGCTGGTTTGGTTTCTCCTGAGGCCTCTCTCCTTGGCTTGCAGACGGCCACCTTCTCGCTGTGTCCTCACATGGTCTTTCTTCTGTGTGCATAAATTCTTAGTGCCTCTTTTTATGTCCAAATCTCCTCTTCTTATAATGACACCATCAGACTGCATTAGGACCCACTCTAAAGGCTTCATTTTAACCTATTCACCCCTTTAAAGGCCCTGTCTCCAAATACAGTCATATTCTGAGGTCTGGGAGTTAGGGATTCAACATGTAAATTTGGGGTGGGGCAGAATTCAGCCCATAACACCTGCTGCCCCTACTGGCAAATTACTTTCTCCAAGATTTCGCTTCTGTACAACCGGAAGGATGTTAATAAGCAACAGGTATCAAATGCTTCCTATGCTTTAAATGCTTTACATTTAACTATCTTACTTAATCCTTACAATAGCCATATAAAGTTGGTATTATTATAATGTAAAAAAATACAGGATGCCCAGTTATATTTGAATATCATCTAAACAATGAATACTTTTTTTAGTGTTGTCCCATGTAATATTTGAGACATACTTACACAAAAATTATTCATTACCTGAAATTCAAATTTAGTCAAGTATCTTGTAATTTCTCTGACCACCTAATCCCTTGAACCCAGAATAGTAAGACGGGTCAGGGCTGCTCCCTTGGGAGATGCCCAGTTGTCTTCTCTCCTCTCCTGTGTGGAGTCTCTCTTCTCTACTGTGGCACCAAGCTGAGGTGGCCTGGGAAGCCAGCCTAGGCCAGAGTGCTTCCTGATTTGGGGAGGAATTTGCTTTCTCCTGCTCTCTTTAGCTTCTTTTCCTCTGTCACGGGTGGTGTTTGCTTGAATAAGCTTTTCCCTGCATTTCAATGATAAGACCAGACACTTAAATATGAGTTTGGGGGAAGATGGCCAAGGGCCTGTTTTGGTTCAATGCTACTGACACCTTCCCAGCATAGGAAACAAAGACTCCTCCGTATAACCCATCTTTGCCCATCTAAGACCTTCATTCAGGCTTGAACTCAGTCTTCAGCCAGAGTAAAGTGCTGTTTGCCTCACTTTGTTTTTCCTGATCTGGCGGCGTAGCTCTCCTTTGGGAACTCTGAATGAAGGTTTAAGAAAAATTACTCAGAACTTGGAAATAAGCAAAAGGATTGCTGCATGACCTTTCAATGTCATCTAAGGCCGTGTTACTTAAAGCTGGTTTGCTGACCATCAGTATCACCTGGGAGCTTGTTAAAATGCAAATTTTCAGGCTCAGCCCAAGACCTACTGAGTCAGCATTTCTGGGGGCAGGGCCCAGAAACCTGTATTTTGATACCTAGAGAAGCTTGCCGGGGGTCCTCTCTCTCTCCGGGGAATGCAACATAGTTTGTACCAGTGATCTGGGCTCAGACCTGTGACAATGCTAGTAAGATGGGGATGATTTTGCTTTCTGTCCAGTGGAGAAGACAACCCTAAACACTACGGTTCTGCTGCTCTCTTGGCTAAGAACCAGTTTTGTATCTGAATCTGTGATCTCACCTCAGCTCTTCTTCTTGCACTGAGAGCAGAAGTCCTATATTCCCACATTCTCCTTTCATCCAGCGTTGTCACCCTCCCAGCTCCCTCGTTAATGAGTTGAATAAAACTTTGACATGTGCTTACCTACCTATCTATATGAAAATTAGGTTTTTAATATTTTGAGAACCACACGTTGACAGAAGGATAACTAAGGGAAGACAGGGCTCATCTCTCCTTCAGACTCCTGGCTAAAGACTGTCACGACACTCTCTGTCTCAATCAGGGTCCAAGGATCCTAAACATGATACTAATAGAATAGAATACTGTTTCCACAGGCTATCCAAGGAAATCAACAGAGAAATTATTACAATTAATAAGGAAGTTTAGCAAAGTGGCTGAATAGACAAGCAGCAACGGCAAGAACAAAGACAGCAATGAAGCAACTGAATTCCTATGGATAAGCAATCCATTCATAAAAGGAGATTAAAAATCATAGAGCATCCAAAAATATAAGAGGTGACTAGTACAATCTCCAAAACAGAAATCCAAAAAATTTTATGGAAAATATAATAGAAATGTAGTGAAAGATAGTTAAAAGACCTAAGAATGGATATGGCTGTGGATGTGAGCATGCACACACACACACACACACACACACCCCCAGTGTGGGTCTGGGAGTCGTCACGGCAATACCAAGAGTGACAGAATCCCCAAGCTTGGCCACTGCATGCATGAAAGGTGCAAATAACACTGAAATCCGGTTGGAAAGACGGCCAGACTTTGGGAGACAGCCTTGAGAAGTTAACACCTCATTTATAGTGTGTTGATTCAGACTCTGAGCTATTCAAATCCCAAGATTTTACAGAATATTAGGCAGGATCCAGGCTTTAAATCTGGCTGAAGGAAAGTGGCTCTCTCCTTTCTAAGAGAGAAAGAGACGCTCAGTCTTGGACAAACAGGAGATGACTTTGGAGGAGACACTTTATGTTAGCAGCAGGCCCTGCTCCGTAGGGTCCGTAACGGCCTGAACTGCAGCAGGCGCCGAACCTTGAAGGCCGGGCTTGCCCTTCGATCACCGGCAGGTGAGGCTGCATCAGACCCCGGCGCTTTGCTTCAAGCCGCTGTCGAAAAGAAATCCTACTTCAGGACTGAAAAGGGGGCCGGCACAGGTACTAATTTAGTGAGCGTGGCCATTGTCACGAGGGAACGCAGCCTGGTTAAGGGCCTGAAAGTCCTCCGGCGCCCTTGAGTCCTTTACCTGTGTAGAAGTTATCAGAGTGTTATTATTACCCACCGAAAATCAACCGGGAGAAAAGACCATTCAGACTAATCTCAGTGCATTTAATCACACGACTGTCAGCCTCAGTGTAATCACAGCCGGCACAGGCCGTAAATGGCATTTCAAAAATGTGACTGTCAGGCCTGCCTTCTCCCAGCCTCTGTGGTTTGCTTCCTTCTACAGCTGAGATAATTTAACCCCCGCCAGCAGGTTCAGCGCCACAATATTTTCTAGGGAAAGGTCTGCAGATATGCCTGCCACTGCTTCCATTTTTCTACCCAACAGAGACATCACTAATGGGCCACCTCCCCCATTTCCACTAGGCCCAGAAAGCTGCCACCTTGGAATCCTCCTCAAAGTGCTCTAGCAGCTAGACCCATGGCCTGACTTTCTTAACTCTTTTTTTTGCCTGAAGAAAGATAAGATTTCCTGTTTTCTCTCTAGCAAAGATCATATAATTGTTATTTTATGAAGAGTTAACCAGAAAACATGGAGCTGAAAACTGTGAGGAAGGAAGTACAATGTGTGAGGCAACGGTTTACTTAGAATATTATAGAATATTTATGAACTTTGTGATACTGTGGTATTAGCTCATTTTGTTATGTTTGTAATTTGTTATACTTTTTTTCTCAGTCTAAAGAAATATTCACCTTTGTACCAAATTTTATATTTCTCATTTTTCTTAAAGAGGGGCCTCTCCCCAATTATATGAGATCTACTTGTGCTAATATATAATCACGATTGACATGATTTATTTACCAAGTTTTATTGAAAGCCAGCTGCAGGCAGGGCAATGTGTAGGGGCTTTATGGTAGAGTGTGAAAGTGGAAAGAGACCATGGTTGGAGTTAGGGATCCAGAGGACCAGTCCTAACTCTCCTAGAGAGAGCCATATGAGACCAGGCAGGTCCCTTCCCCTCTTTAAAACTTGATTTCTTGCCCGGCCAGTGTGGCTCAGTCGGTCGAGCGTCATCCCATGCACTAGGAGTTTATCTGTTCGATTGCAGTCGGGGCACATGCCCAGGTTTTGGGCTCAATCCCCAGCATGGGGCGTGCAGCAGGCAGCTGATGGAAATTTCTCTCTCATCAATGTTTCTCTCTCTCTCTCCCTTTCCCTTCCTCTCTCTGAACTCAATAAAAACATATTAAAAAATAAATGAAATAAAACTTGATTTCTTCTTCAGTTAAGGTTTGTATTAAAGCTCATCTTCACTTGATGAGAGTCGGCCCAAACATTAATATTATTTATAAATAGTGTTGTCACTATCTGGCTGATTCTGCTGCTAGGAGCTTATGACCCGCTGAGCCAAGGTTGGTCTTTGGTTTGTTGTGACTGGCAATGCTTGTTGGCAGTTCTGTTCCTTTGTTTCAGAGGTTGGCTTGCATCTGGGGCCAAATGAGCCCATTTCTGATTACTGGATTGTTAAGTTGTGCCTGTGGGTTACCACGCCCAATAGCTAGGTTGCCATCTTGGTCTTACTGGTCCTCTGACAAGTCCTCCTCAGGGGACCTGTGTCAGGATATACTCCTGCCTGGCAGGCGGGGGCATGATTCCATGACTTTGTTTTCATGGACCTAACTTCTAATAGAACATTTTGTTTGATGTTCTGACTGTGCCGACTGTGGTCTAGACTCTGGCCATGATTTCTGTCACAGGCATAATGCTTATGGTCACATGGATATCGACATGACATCACTCTGCAGTTCTTTGGTTTGCTAAGGAACCACCTTCCATATAAATCTCAAAAACAAAATTTCCATCAACTAGCGAATGCTGATCCTCTATTAGAAAATTAGTAGCTTGTACTTCGGTGGATACTTCTGTTTTTATTTTCATGCCTAAGTTAGTCGATGATCGCTTTATTCATCATTTACTGGTTGACTGGATTCATTCCTCCCCTTTCCCACCAAAGATTAGAGTTGGATTTTTGAATTCAATAGGGAATTCTGAACACATCAAAATGTCAGTTTTTGAAACTGGTAAGATCATAAATTGTATTTGAGTTTGATTTTGGTTTCCAAAGATAACTTAAGGTGTCAACAGGCCTTAATAAGGTCAGTTACATAAGCAGGTAATTAGTTTGAGAACAGAAGGTCAAGGCTGGTAAAAAGCTGCTAATCTGGTTATTTTCAATGGTGTTTTAGCTGTGGCTCATACCTTTTAAATTAGAGTTCCTGTCTGCTCTGTCTTTGAAGATTATACACGGTCAGTTAGAGGATTAATTTACTAACTCCCTCAGTAAATATTTGCTAAGGCTCTGGATGAGAAGCTGTCCACCACTTTGCAGCGATGATGCAGTTCCACAGAGGGAGAGTCAGAATGAAGAAGATGAAAGTTAGGGGTCAACTTGACCCAGAGAGAGAGACCACGCCTTTGAAGTTCCACCCCAGACACTGAGAGCTGGTGGGAGGTGTTGATCCATCCGTGCTGGCTGGGCAGAGGATGGAGGGAGCAACAGAAAAGGAACAGCTCCACCCCAGCATGGTCCTCCCGGGAGCCGGGAGCCATGGACTCTATTTAATGAAGAACGTGGTCATTTGGTTGCTACTGCAGAAGTCACCAACCATCGGGCTGAGTCACAAAAGCAATAAAACAATAGAAATGGCATGGAGCAAATAGCACAAAATGTCTAGTCAAATACCAGTCTATTTTTTCTATTACTATGTAGATGGTCAGATTACTAGCACTAATGCAACCAAAGTCCTAGACAATGTGGAAAGGGTCCTGGACATTTCACTAATTAATTAATTAATTAATTAAATCACTCAAATAATAACTTATTTTTATTTTTATTGATTTTAAAGAGAGGAAGGGAGATAGATGATAGGTAGAGAGATGATAGATAGATGATAGATGATAGATAGGTAGGTAGATAGATAGACAGATGATAGATAGAAACATTGATTTTCTTTCCACCCCTTATGCATTCATTGGTTGACTCTTGTAGGTGCCCTGACTGGGGATGAAACCCACAAGCCCGGTATTTCGGGACTATGCTCCAACCAACTGAGCTACTTGGACAGGGCTCAAACAGTAATTTTTATTGAGCATCTGCTATGCACTAGGCCCTTGCTAGGTGTTGAAGAGTCAAAGATAAATAAAACAGGGCCCGACTGTACGGAGGTGAGTGTAAGGAGACAGCTGTGTGAACAACACTGCCGTGTAGCCGGCAGGCACACTCACAGAGTGCTTGCAGAGGCCCAATGCGCTCTGGGGGGCGAGCGGCCCCGGCTGCGGGAAGCCTGCCCGACCGCCAGTCCCGCATTCATGCTCTCGGATCACTACTTTCGCCTGTGAGGCAGAGCACTCAGACGAGAAGCTTCTCCCCCGCCCTGGGTGAGCCACAGGAGCCCCTCTCCTTTTGCCGGCAGCATTGGTCTAGGGTGAGTTAGTGACCCACACCTACCGAATGGGACCAGAGGGGAATCTGCTGGGAAAGATTTTCTTCTCTGATAAAAACAAGATGTTTGAGGGGAAGCCCTCACTTCTTTCTGCCTTCCGATGTGGTTGTGTGCGGGTCTGATGTTTGGAGTCAAGACACACATTTTGAGACCATTTAGAGAAAACAAAGCAGAGGAAAGGCAGCTTAGAGCTCAGACAGCAGCTCTCCACCAGGTCAGCTGGTTCTGGAACTGCCCGCCATCCCCTCGCCAGGTAACGGACCACTGTGTTGGACTGTATTGAATACCTAGCTTAACGTTTTGTTAGTTGACGCTGAAAACACACAAACTGACACAAGTCTTCCTGAACGAAGTCCTGAGCTGGGTCTCGAAGAGTGTGTAAGACTCAACCAAAGAGGCAGTGAGGGATGTTCCCGGTGGACAGAGGTGCAGGGCAGACAGACAGTAGCACATTTGGGGGACCACAGGTACCTCAGCACGGCTACAGCAAGGGATGGGCCTGGAGAGAAATGCACGACCTTGTGTGCCATGGGAAGTCGCTCAATTGCATCCTAAAATAAACCCAATTTGGAGTCCCCGATAGGAGATTTTAATTAATAATTAATAATCGGGCTGCAGGAGGAATTCTGGCTTACCCCCCTCATGCAGTTTCTGTGTTCTTGGAATGCCACAAAATTAAGCTTTTTCTAAATATAATTGTCTTTTGAGGAAAGGGATGTTTTCAGAGCTTTGCAGTCTTTGTTTTCCTCTTAGCCTAGAATTGATTGGTGCTCCAAGACGTTAATTTTGAACAAAATTAAGAGCTGTGTTTTCACTGTTCCAATGGTTGCAGAGCTCTGGTTGCTGGTCTATAAGCTCCATGAGGGCAGGGGCTTCGTTTCACTGAGTAATTTATCCCAGCTTCCAGCATGATGCCTGGTTCTTAGAAAGTACTCAGTAAATGCCTCTTGAGTGAATGAACAAAGGTTTTAAAATTATGCATAGGTCCGTAACTGCATCATATCAACTTCCAACCATACTCCCTAAAAGATTTCGGAATCACTATAAATGATATTGGGAAGGTCACCTGGCTTCTCCCCTCCACTGGAATGCTGGAACCCTACAAACTAAGAGCTAGCATCCGCGGTTAGTCCTTGTGTTATGGTTCAGTCATGTTGAGAGTTCTCCAAAGTGTAATCATTGCCAATTAGAAACTTTCCCCAACCAAGACCCAAAAAAAGTCATTTACCCTTTCAGGTTTCCTGTGTATGCAGGACACCTGGAATCTCAACCAAACCAAGTGTTACCTCGAGGGCTATTTCTAATTTTAGTCACCTGCTTTACTTATAAAACAACAAGCCTGCATTTTAAGGCCCTCAAAGTCTGGCACCAAGTGGGCAGGAGGAGCCCACTTGTCTCTAGCACAGCAGGATTCACCTAGCATCACAGGCCACGGGACTAGGATTAGGTGGGAGGGCCTGGAAGGATCTAGAAAAGCTCTGCCCTGCAATGTTTTGCTTTGCTTAGAAAACCTGCATTTAGGCATCTCTTCATGATGGCTTAATTTGCGGTATTTTTAATCCAGGAGATTAAATCAAGCTACCCATTAAGAAGGTAATCCATGCATTTGGTTTCCATTAAAAGGGAGAGAAATGGGTGTTTTTTCTCTCTTCCTTTTGCCCTAATTTCCCCTTCCCTTAAACTTCCTCTCCTCTGCTTGGTGACGTCATTGCAGCTTTGGGGCTCTGGCCGTGGGTGTGGGTGCGAGCGGCGCCCTCTGCAGCCGTTGCTTATTCACTCGTGAATCATCGGCCTGGGCCTGTGGGCTGGGGGAGTGACATCACTGCAGCTCCTCCTGCTCCTCCCCGGCCTCTTCTTTGGTTCTCGGCATGTTCACAACAGGCCTGTTCCGCCGAGTCTGCCCAGCAGCCCGGGAACTCACTAAGCTTCCCAAACAGGGTGATCCAGGCAGGGAGCCTGGGGCTCTCACCAGGGCTGACCTCCTTCACCCTGCCCACCATGAGGCCATTATGGATTCAAATAGCTAGGAGGTGACCACACCGATGTGACACAGTCAAGGCCACCAGATGTCCAGGAGTCAAGCTTCCCAGCTCTGTTCAACCTCTGCGCCGTGGGGTCAATTTTTATAAACTATCGTTTTTGTAGGCATGCTCTTAATTCAACTGTTGTGCAAACCATGGGCCTGTTTCTTGGCAATTAAAATTCAGAGCCTTTCGAACAACCATAATCCCTAGTTTGATCTTTTCCTCTCCCTTTCTATTTTTTTCTCTCTTCTTGAACTGCTTCCCCACCTCACTCCTAACTTAACAGTTTCCAGCTGTGTATCATTTGGCTCTGTTTCCACCCGGGCTTTTTCTGTAATATGCAGCTGGGCCCCTGCCAGGTCCCAGATGTGCTATTTACTTATGCTGAAGCATCTGGGCCTCGACACAGCCCTGTCACTGCAACGTGGCAAACCCACAGAAAACCCAACTGGCAGCCAGCTAGGCGCTGCACCATCCTGACAAGCCAGGGAGGCATTTCAAAGGAGTACAAGGCAGGCTAAAAAGGAAGGGGCCTGAGGGTGCAGGGAACCTGGGGGGAGCAGAAGTCCACAGCCTCTGGGGCCAAGGCTTTTAGATGAGCCTGGTTAACACTGAGATGAGGGTTGGGGTCCTTTCCAAGCAAGTGATGCTGCTGCAAAACCCAAACAACGCAGCCTCCCTCGTGTGAACTGGAGGTGAGGTTACCCAGTGAACTGATGGGCTGTGAGCACCAGAGACAGGTGCCCTGGGTCAGGGACACAGAGCTATCGGGGAGGGGCACTGGACTGGGGGCCAAAGGTCCTGGTTCTGGTCCCACCTTTGGACTGGTTCTCTCTGTGACCTTAGGCAAGCCTTTCATCAGGGCTTCTACTTCCTTTCCCATGAAATTGGAAGATTGGGCTAAACTGTGGGATTTCAAGCTTTTGTTCTAAAAATTCACATAAATCTTAAGCAGAAGCCTTTTATGTATGTGCTTTCACTACTCCTGTGAAAGGAAGTGGTACAGCAACAGTGTTTGTTAAAAAGCCTTATTGGCCCGGCTGGCGTGGCTCATGGTTGAGCATCGACCTAGGATCCAGGAGGTCATGGTTCGATTCCCCGTCAGGGCACATGCCCGGGTTGTGGGCTCGATCCCCACAGGGGGCGTGCAGGAGACAGGCAATCAATGACTCTTTCTCATCATTGATGTTTTTCTCTCTCTCTCTCCCTCTTCCTTCCTCTCTCTGAAATCAATAAAAACAATGAAAAAAATTTTTTTTTATAAAAAGCCTCACTGGCAGCCATTCCAGAGCACACCGGATCCCAAAGAGTTGAAAGGGAGGGAGGGGCCTCAGAGGTGTGCCTGTCCAACATCCATCCACCCTCACCTCAAGAGCCACGGGCTCAACCACATGGCCACCCTTTTGGTGGCACAGAGAACAAACCTCCGCCTTTGACACCCTCTCTTCTTTGTTCCTCCCTGGAACTGTCCCTTTAACTTCCTCCCACCTCCCTCCTCCCTCCTCCCTCTTATCTCCTTAGCTTCCTGCAGGGATGGCCAGTCATTCGGTTCCATCTTCTCTGAACGGGTCGTGCAGAGTAAGAGGGAGGCAGAACCATTTATAACCTCAGGTGAAACAAATACTTAGCAGACAAATCTTCCAGATCACTAAAATGGAGCCTCCCTTAGCAGATTTTGCATATTAGTACAGCAAAAGGAACTCATCTCTCTTCTTCCCTTTTGCGTCTCATTACTGAAAGCCCCATTTCTTATCCCAGCCTTAGCTTATGTGACAAGCCCCAGGAACGAGGCTAAGGGCTGTAAGAGTGTGTGTCCCTCTGTCTGGCCCTTTCTGAGACAACTTTATGGATCCTCAAGGCTTCTTGGAACACTGCTCAAGGTGCAACCATCACCCCATCCCTGGGTCCTCAGAGAAGAGTATGCTTCTCCACCTGGATTAGAATCCTGGGGAGTCTTTGGACTAGACAGACTATGAAAACAGGGCTACAGCATGGGAAGACGTACCCTCTATAAGTCTTGGTGCCAGAAAATAAATCTTTTATCTTTCTATATACTTGACTTTATATGTCTAAGTCTCCCCCCATCATCTTAGAGCTCACAGCTGTAAGGATCCCCAAGCCTCCAAACTCTTCCTCTGATACTTGGTCCCTGAGAGGCGGAGTCTGGTTACTCTCTGTGACCAGCATCTCCCTCTCAGAGTGTGTGTAAAATCTAAGCACACGCAGTATGGTCATTCTTCCCATGTTAGATTTTTACTATCACATTTTGGTCCAAATTCTTCAGTGGGAAACTTACTGCCACATAATTCGCTCTTACTCAATATTTTCTCTAAATATGGTTATACTCATTTTTAGCTGGATAGTGTATGAATTAGTCCTGAATTATACCCAAGACCAGATGGAGTTGGCTTTTTCAGAGGAAGACAAAGCTTTTGGTTTTCTTGTCTTAGGAAAAATGCCAGCTTGAGGAATTACCTGGCTGGCGTCCTAATTGTCTTAATGTGTGAATCAGAGGGGCCATATGGCCCACCTGATCAGTTATGTGGGTATTGATTAAAAAGGGGAGAAAAAAATAATCCAGAGAGGAAGTTAGTCACTCAAGTCTACCATTTATGTCAGAAGTGTGTTCATCACTCAGTAAAGAGCTGCAGATGCGGCTGCTGGGGACAGCCGGCAGCACGGATGGGTCTCTGCTGGTCTTAAACAGCCTTCATATTATAGAGAGAGAAATATTTTTGGAGTCTACTTTACACATGTTAAGGAATCAGAGGTAGCATAAAGTCCTACATATGAAAAAAGTAAACCAGTTAAAAACAGACATCATCATTTTGAAATCTAAAATGAAAAGAGATAAAAATCTTGCTTGATAAAAATATCATCCCTTGCCCTAGCCAGTCTGGCTCAGTGGCTGAAGTGCTGGCCTGGGGACTGAAGGGTACCAGGCTGGATTCCAGCCAAGGGCAGGTACTTCGGTCACAGGCTCAATCCCAGGCCTCGGTTGGGGTACGTGTAGGAGGCAACCAATCTACGTGTCTCTCTCACATCGATGTTCTTCTCTCTCTCTCTCTCTCTCCCCCTCCCTCCCTTCCACTTTCTCTGAAAAGCAATGGAAAAAATATCCTCAGGTAGGAGTCTGCCTGGTGTTAAGGCAGGAAGGCAGGTGAGGATTTGATGGCAACTCTGAAATAGCTGTTACTCAAGATGGCACAATTAAGGGATGATGTATGTATTTTTTACCCTCACCCAAGGATATTTTTTCCATTGCTAGATACTTTGAAGGATAAAAAAGACAGTCTCTACCCTTACATAGTTCACTATCTAATTTAGAACCCAAGCTATAGGCCCAGGTAAAGTTAAATATTCATAGTTCAGAAGAAAACTAACAGCTCACTTCAGCAACACAGACCAGTCTCTTAAATACAGAAGCCACAGGGGCTGGGTGACCCGGACCAGATGAGGCTTTTTATATAAGGTGCTAGTCTCTTATTTTCCCTCACTTGCGGCTTATCTCTTTGGCTTGATAAAAGAGGCTCAAGGCAGATTGTATAATAAACATCGTTCTGCAGTGGTCCAGCCTATGCTAATCCTGCAGTGGCTTAGCCCTGGGTGAGCGTTAAGTGACGCAGATGCTGACGTTGGATTAAGGTTCTGGACAGCAGAGGTTGGTCAAGCTGTGAGTGCTCTGAGAAGTGGGCCAACCCATCAATTTTTTTCAGTTTGTAGAAGGATGTGACCATTTCAGTTGACATTTTAAATATTTTCTGAGATTTACAGAGTTTCAGACTATGGTTATTTAGCTTCAGAGGCAATTTTGTACAAACACTGGCAAAAAACTGCATGTCTAATTGCCAAATGGATATTATAGTTAACGAATCCCCCGTAAGATCAAGGACAGAGCTGCTTATTATGGTTTGGGATGATCATTGAAGGCCTTGGAAAGGAGTGACTATGAAAGGGCCTTCAAAAGGAATTTAGGGTAATCCTTGGATTAATCCCCTTTAAGTCAAATATTAATTCCTCTAATTCAATATATTTTTTAAATTTATCACTTTAGATTTTCACCTAACAACTGTCCCTGAATAGTGCCCATAACAAAAGATAACTTTTTGGCTAAATTATGAGTTTAATAGGCTTATGGTGTTGATCTGAGTATATAACTTTCATCTATAACATGGCTGCTGTGGGGGAAAAAGGAGCACTCCGACTTTCAGACAGGCAATCTATAAACCCCTTTTGGACATTCTTCGATTGGTTCTTTCACTCAACAATTATTCAATGAGTGCTCTTCATGTATCAGACACTGCTGTAGGCACATAGGAATGACACCCCCAACGATCCCTGCCCTCATGGAGCTGACCGTCTAGAGAGGAGGGGCAGTTAATAAACATAATTGGTATAGTGTGTTGGAAGTTGATAACTGCTATGAAAAAAGAAAAATTGGAGCAGGGTAAGAGGGATGGGGATGGGTGGTCATTTTAAATAGGATCGTCATTGAGAAGGTGGCGTGTAAGCAAAGTGTGAAGGTAGCCAGTCAAGATGACTGACCATATCTGGGGAGCATTTAAGGCAAAAGATGAGCCAGTGCAAAGGAGGCAGGCGCTTGCTAGTGAGTTTGAGAGGGGGTGGGGTGGGAGAGGTCAGAGAGGTAGGTTGGCGAGTGGTGGAGGCCAAACTTGCTACATCATGTAGAGCTTTGCAGGCTATGGGACAGCCTTTGAGAAGGTTAGAGGTCACTTGTATTGGCCTGTCTTAAAGTGAGGCCTGTCCGTATCAAAATAATTCCTTTTCCCTGTCTACATCCACTTTAATGTGCCTACAAACCAGCTGAGACCTTGTTAGTGTCTAAATCCTGATTTAGTGGGTCTAGGTGGGCCTGAGATTCTGCATTTCAAACAAGCTTCCCGGTGATGCCAGGCGCTGGTTCGCTGTCACACCTGATAAGCAGAGTAAGAGGTGTCAGGCTCCCAGGGGCTTTGCGGCTCCTCTCTCCACGGGGCGGTTTCACGGGACTTCTGGTTCCCCTCCGAGCCAAAGGACACCTGCAAAGGTCCTCATTCACACTTTCCTCTAGGCCACGTTCTCACCACGGGCCTCACCGTCTCCAGGTCCCATCAGCGGGCTACTGAGCGCCTGGTCCACGGTTGCCCCTGGCAACAGGAGCCAGGCCGTCGGGCCGTTTCCACGCGGGGCCGAAGGGGTTTCTGGGGCCTGCTCCCTGCAACGACGGAGGCTCTTCTCCGGAGCCGCAGCCTGGGAAACCCCGCTCTGCTCCCTGGGTGATAATTCGACTCTGGCCACACTCCTGCGGGCTCCACTCGGGGTCCCACGCGCCGGCCCCGCAGAGCCGAGCGGGCGGGGGGCCTGTGAACACAAAGCGCAGCTACGGGCCGGCCGGTCGGTCGCGCTGGCCTTGCGCTGGCTCCCGCCGCCGTCTGGGTTCTCCCGGGACCGCCCCCGGGCGCCGCTGAGCCTGCTCTCACCTGGGGGGTGGGCCCGCTAACAGCGCCCCATCTGCTGGCATAACGCACCCAGAGCGCTTAGCGGGAGCCTCCCTCGCAACCCCCAATTTCCAGCTGCAGCTGGGTCTGCAGCTACCGTCTGCATCCAGCGCGCGAGGACGCGCTCGCGGCCGGGCGTCCCGTGCACTCACCTTCCCTCGCCCCGGAGGCTTCCAGGGTGCGACCGGGGCCGCTAGCAGTGCCATCGCGACAGTCCCGGGGACAAAGGGGGCGCTGGAGGTGCTTGGTGCAGAGGGTGGGCAAAGGGGCCGACATGATGGCGCCCCCGGGCTGTGCGCGGCGTGCGCAGAGGCTGTCCCACCAGCCCCGAGACCCGGGACGAGGTGAAGGGGAACCGCCCCCCGCCGCCCCCCCCCCCCCGCCCCCCAAAGCCAGCGCGGAGCGCGCGAGGGCGAGGCGGGGGAAGGGGCGTCCGGGAGGGTCGCTCCTGCGCAGCTGCGGCGCTGGAGCCAATCACGGGGCGCGCCCGGCCCTCGCGCGACCGCGCGGCGTACAGCCGTGACGTCCGCGGTTGCCATGGAGAGACCCCTCGCTTGGGACAGTGAGCTGACGCCGGAGGCACCGAGGCCGGAGCGTGGCTTGGAGGCCGGTCAGCTGCCACCATGAGCGGCCGAAGCCGGGGCCGGAAGTCCTCCCGCGCCAAAGGCCGGGGCAAGGGCCGCGCCAAGGCCCGAGGCCGCGCCGCTCCCGACCGCGCCCCGCACGCCCCGGACCCGCCGCAGCGCCAGAGGCTCGGGGAGGAGGCCCTGGCGGCACAGGTGCGGGCGGGCGCGGGGTGGGGGGGCCCGGACCCCGCCGCGCCCGCGGCCCCCGCGGCCCCCGCGCCGGGGCTGGGGGAGGAGGCCGCCTGCCGCCTCCCACTGGACTGCGGCCTCGCGCTGCGAGCGGCGGGTGAGCGCGGGCAGGCGGCCGCCAGGCTCGGCCTGGGGAGGGCCTCGGCCCTCGCCGAGCGCCTGGCGACGGACACCGTCTTCGTCGGCACCGTGGGCACCGTGGGCAGGCCGAGAAATGGCCCCCGCGTTCGAAACCTGCGTGGGCACGCGGGGAAGAAGGCCCCGGCGGGGAAGGGGCCTCAGGCCGTGGCCGGAGCGAAGCCCAAGAAAGGGGCGGCCGGGGAGGGTGCGGCGGCCCCCTTGGTGGAGGAGAAGGCGGAGAGCGAGGCCGGGCCCGCGTCCGCGGCGACGGCGGGCAGCATGGACACGCTGGAGACCGTGCAGCTGAAGCTGGAGACCATGAACGCGCAGGCGGACCGGGCCTACCTGCGCCTCTCGCGCAAGTTCGGGCAGCTGCGCCTGCACCACCTGGAGCGCAGGAACCTGCTCATCCAGAGCATCCCCGGCTTCTGGGGGCAGGCTTTCCAGAACCACCCGCAGCTGTCGTCCTTTCTCAACAGCCAAGACAAAGAAGTGCTCGGCTACCTGAACAGCTTGGAGGTGGAAGAGCTTGGCCTCGCCAGACTGGGCTACAAAATCAAGTTCTACTTCGCGCTCAACCCCTATTTCCAAAACAAGGTGCTCATCAAGGAATATGGGTGTGGCCCCTCGGGTCAGGTGGTGTCTCGCTCTACTCCAATCCAGTGGCTCCCAGGGCAGGATCTCCAGTTCCTCAGCCAGGGGAACCCAGACAACAGCCCGAGCTTCTTTGGGTGGTTCTCAAACCACATTTCTATTGAGTCCGACAAGATTGTTGAGATTATTAATGAGGAACTGTGGCCCAATCCCCTGCAGTACTACCTTATGAGTGAAGGGGCCCGTGCAGAGAAAGGAAAGGAAGGCAAGCAAGGCCCAGCAAGGCAGCCAGTGCAGACCCCTGAGCCTGGGGTAAACAAATCCCAGTAACCTTGCACAGGTCTGCTGGACCTGCTGGACCATGCGTGTTTGGCTGGCTGCCTTCCCTTTGCCTTGGCCTCTGTGCACTCTTCCCTTTGAACTTCGGTTACAAGAATATGGCACTTAGGATCATGTTCTTTTGCCTCCCCATGGCCTTGCTTTTTCACATTAGTGTCACAGGTTATGTGATCCTGCTCCTACCGTTTATATGTTAAGCACACATGCTTCATATGTGTGCTGCCCTATCTACAAGCCCGCACCTTGTTCTTGGCTCGGGCCTTTCCCACCTCTTCAACATGGACGGTCATGAGTCATTGTCCAAGAGGGTCAGTGCTTCCTTAGCTCTGCCCCTTCAGAGCCGGTGACTTCGGTGGGCTTTGCGTTCCTGCTGGCCATGCATGCTGTCTATGGCAAGATTTCCTGTTGCCACTGCAAAATGAAGCTAATGCACATGGTACTGACCATCAGCCAGAACTGATTGTTCAGTAGCCCTGGGGTTACTAGCCAAGGCACCACCTACAGGATCTCTGGCTTTGGACAATCGTCCATGCTCTCCTGCTGGATGTGCAGCACACTGGCGCTTGACTGCTGGGCCTGGATGAGGCGAAGAATGAGAAGCAGTATGCCGTGTGTTCTATACCATCATGTGTCTCCTGCCTCTGGGCCCTTCCACTGGTGAACCTTCATCAAGCTCTGCGCCTGCCTCATTCCTTTCAGGCCATGGAATTTTGTCTAGGTTCTTATCAGCCCCAACTGACTTCCTGTTCAACAAGGACCTCAAGAACTGCCTGTGGACCCAGGCCCCTTGCCAGTGCATGAGACACACACCTATCTTCCCCAGCCTTCCAAGAATCCTGTTGGCTGTCAGACTGATGGGTGGGCTGGTATGTGTGGACATGTGCTCACTGTCCTTATGCTGTGGCTCCAAATGAGGGTGGAGACTAGACTCATAGAATGCAGTGTGCTGCAGTGGGGTTGCTGGGGAAAAGGTAGTTCTGATGTGTGAAGCTGTGTCTACTTCATTTCATACCTCCGTATTTCCTGACTTGCTCTTCCTTCTTTGTTTCTACCTTCGAATTCCCATAGGAGTAGGCTTAAGTCTCTAGTATAGGGGAATCCCAAGGCTCTCTTCTGGGGGCCTGGGGACAGGGATGGGCAGAATCTGTTCTGGATCTCCAAGACTCATTTCCACAGGGTGTAAAAGCTGAGCTGGGCCCTCCCTGCCCAGGCTTCTCTGTGTTCTCTCCCCTTCTCATCCTTGGGGGTCGGGAAGTAGGACTGTAGCTATACTTGCCCTCCCTACAGCTTCCCTTTCTGTATGGAAGACCTCATTCTGAGGGCTCTGAGGGCTCTGGAGGCCTTGACTTAAAGAGTTGTAGAGAGGGTGCACTACACAGGGGAGTTGGAGCAAAAATATAGTATGGGAATAAGTCTAGTATGGAGTGGGCCTGGAAAAGCAGATAGAAATGGCTTAAGAAAGCTCAGGGAGAATATGCCTGTCTCTCAGTGATGGAGGGGACACAGGGGGACCTTCCCAAGGGTGGAGATGGGAGAATTAAAGGGGTTGCTGGGAAATACAGGGTAACAGGATGTATCCACCAAAGGAGAGGGTATGTCCAAATTTTTGTCTAGGTGGGGATATGCTCCAAGTTTTGTCCAATCTCCGTTTCATCATTACTGTGTTTTATGAATAAGAGAAAACAGAAGCAGAAAGGTGTTACTTTGGATGCTTTCTTTTTTGTTCTCGGTGTAGCCTTATATATGGGGAAGATTAATGCTATATGCCGCTTATTTTGCCTCAAAGTAAAATCTTACCATGGTCCTGATTTTTGCCTAATGGGAAAATAGAGCTGTATAGGTCTGCTTTTTATTTCTTTTAAACTTTTTGCTCTTTATTATGGACAGTTTTAGATATGCACAGAAGTTAAGAGGATAGTCCATGGACCCTGTGTACCTATCACCTGGCTACATCAGTTATTAACTTATGATCAATCTGGTTTCATTCTCTCTCTCTCTTCCTGCCTATATTAATCGGAAGTCCAAGATACTGTGCCAATTCAACTGTGACTACTTTGGGAGACTGGGACTCTCTTTTGGTGGTGATAGCGCTGGGGTACATTGTTATTGCATCAGGTTTGCTTTTTGTACTTAATTTTAACTAATGAAGTTCCAGAGATGGACCTTAGAATTACAGGTCTTCAGAATTAACAAGAAGTCTCAAAGAGAGATGAAGGGGATGTTCCCTTTCCCCTGCATCCACCAAAGGAGGGAGGGACTGTTCTGTTGTAAACTGTTCCAAAGACTGATAGGATGTGGTGCTTACTTGAGGCCCTTCACCAGAATATTAGTCTTTCTTTCCTGTGTAAGATGGAGACTTATGTAACTGTTAGATTTGATATCAGCTTGTCCTGGTCTTATAACTCCAGTTTTGGAAGTATAATTTGGAAATTGTTGCTCTGTTCTGTGAAAATAACCTCCCAAAACTAATCAGTAACTGGTTTTCTTACTTGCTAATTTGACACCTGGTAATAATGCATTTATTTCTTTGTTCCCAGACAGTATAAATAGTTGTAAACTTGCGTGCATGATGGAAAAATAAAAGCCTGTATCTGTTATATTTTTTATTTTCAAAAAGACTCAAAGACTGAGTAGTTGAGGGGATGAGTGATTCCTAAGCCTCAGGCCCTTGTGTGACTAGCTAGCTACATAACAATATACAAAGTTCTGATTCCCACGCTCTTACCAGAGATTGAGATTCCCTTATTCTGGCAAGAAGCCAGGTAGTCTTGTTTTCCACAAGCTTTCTGGGTGATTCTAGTGGAAATCCATGCTTCTCAAATTTTTTAGCTTATCTGAATTGTGTGGGGAATCCTGTTAAAATCCTATTAAAATACTGAATTTTGATTCAGTAGTCTAGATTGGAATCCGAGATTCTGCATTTCTAACAAGCTTCCCGTGATGCCAGTGCTGGTGGTTTGTGAACTGTGTGGGAGAGAAGGTGACCTCCAAGGCCCTTTCAGACTAGACTAATAGTGCTCAACCTTGGTCGCACGTTAGAATTATCTGGGAAGCTTAAAGAAATACACAACTGGAGTTCCACTCCAATACCAACTAAATCAGAATTGAGGGGTGCGGAGGGGAAGGTTGGTCCCAGTATAGGTATTTTTAAAACATCCCAAGTGATTCTGACATCTAACTAGAGTTGAGAACGAGGGTCTCTGATGCTGTTCCTAACATCATTATGAAGATCATTTTCCTTTCATCAGGAGAAGCAGCATCAGACAACCAAAGGCCACGTACAGCTGTCCAGCAAAAATGGTTGGAAAACTAGAAGCTGGCTGTTAAATGAGAAGAGAATACAATTGATTTGTATGATGAAGTACTTGAATCAACAAATAGTGTCCAGGGCATAGTAGGTGCTCAAGTGTTGAATGAATGAATGAATTTAAACACAGTTTATATTCCGATGCCTCAGGGCTAGGCTGATGATTAGATTTGTGAAGTGGGCCAAATCTTTTTCATAAGGACATAAGTATTAGTTTGTTAGGGCTTTCAAATAAAGTACCAGAAGCTGGGTGGCTTAACAATAGAAATGTATTTCCCTGGTTTTGGAGGCTAGGAGTGAGATCCAGGTATCTGCAGGGGTGGTCTCTTCTGAAGGCCTCTCTCCTTAGCTTGTAGAGGGTTGTGATCTCTGCGTGTGTCTGGGAGCACTGGAAAGGTGGAGGTTGTGTGGAAATCAGGGCACCTGTTCTGCAGTGCTGGACTGTGTCTGGGGGCAATGCAAGCCTAGTGTTGCTACATTTCCAAACAGGAGTTGGGGAATAGGGATCTTTATGTAGAATCAATTTGGAATGTTTTCAACTGGAAAACAAACAAACATCCAGAGCCTTGCTGTTAGCGATATGTGGAGTGCAAAGGGTATCCAGTCCATATTTAGATTTCTCCATTATGCCCAAGATTATCTTATAGTATTAGTTTTAAAATCAAGACCTAATAATATTCAGGCATTGCATTTGGTTGTTATGGCTTTAGTCTTTTAATTTTATTTTTATTTTTTACTTTTTTATTGTTGACAGTAATACTGAGGTCCCCTATTTCCACCCCACTGCCTTTGCCCCCCCAGCTGCTTCCCCAGACCTTCACCACATTATTGCCTGTGTCCATGGGCTATGCGTTCATGCATATATGTCCTTTGATTAATTGCTTTAGTCTTTTTAAAACAAAAATAATCCTCTTTCTTTGCCCCCCATTGACTTTCTGAAGAAGTTCGGCCACGTGTTTTATAGGATTTCCCATATCCTGGATTTTTCTGATTGCTTCTGCTTGGTGTGATTTAACTTTTCCTCTGTCTCCGGTATTTCTTGTAAACTGAGGATTCGGGTGAAACACCTTTGGCAAGAATACTGTGTAATTGAGACTGTACTTCAGCCACGCATCTCTTCAGGAGGCACAGTGATTGGTTGTCCTCTCCATGCTGTTCGTTTACTCTCTTAAAGTTAAGATGGTGAACACAAGATCTCTCCTTTGTAAGGACATGCTTTTCCCTTCCAGTTAGCAGGTCATTTCTGATGGCACTTTGTCACTTTAGGAATATCCTGTTGCCTTAAACTTTTCATCCCAAGATTTCAACAGCCATTAATGATATTTGCCCAAATCAGTTATTTTACTGTGGGTTACAAAATAGTGATTTTCTAATCTTGGCATTTCTTTTATATATTTTAGCTGGTATTTCCTATAAGAAAGACCTCACTCTCACCATGAACTATACTTTCTTCTGAAAAGGTGGTATAAATGCCTAACTCCTTCCCTTTAAGTACTAGTTGCCAGCATCAGAAGCTGGTGTAATCATCATCTCTAATGGCCTCACATAAGGACATGTTTTTCTTCTTGTCTCCCTCCTATCACTGTGGACTGGTGGGCTTTTATTTATTTAATGTTTTACAAACAATTACAGTCATCTTTGGCTGCTCAGTTGACCCGCATTTTGCTGCTAAGTAACTTTTACCAGACTCCTCCAGTCCTTGCCCCTGATTTTCTCCCATTGCTCCCGTGTGCTGCACTCCAGCCAGTGTGAGCCACTGCTGGGTCTCCCAACCCCCTCTGAGCTCCTCAGACCCCGCACTTTTGCACAAGCTGTTCACTCAGTGAGAAAGCCCTTGCAGCCCCTCTCAGGTGCTCAGATGCGGCTCAGATATCATTGTCTGTGCCATAGTTATCAACCTTTCAAGGCTGAATGAGTCCCTCCTTTTTATTTCTATAATATTTTGTCCACATTTCAATTCACAGTACCTAACGTAGTGACTTGCTCTTGTCTGTTTACGTCTGTTCCCGCCAGAGACTGTAAGATCCCCAAGGTTGCAGAATAGTAACAAGCAATATGTCAGTCATTTTTGTATTTCCATAGCTCAAGGACTTACACAAAATAGGTGCTCATTAAGCACTGAACAAGTGAGCAAATGAATGAGCTCTAAAGGTTCATGAAGGCATCGGTGACAAACTTCAGGGGGTTAGAAGTGCCCAGGAGTAGAGATTGGAAATAATTTCAAGTGCAGTGGAAGCAAGAACCTAGGGGAGGGAAGCAATCACCTGCACAAAGCTTAAGGCAAAGAACTTAGTGGCACCAAATTACTCTCATGACATGTTGGGGGGTCAAGTAGGAAAATGGAAGTGAGCAAGAAAGCAAATGAAGAGTGTTGGAAATGTACCACGTATGCCACAGCACGCGTCCGTGAGCAAAAACAGGACAGCAGAGCTGATGGGGTTCTGGCAATGACTTGAGCTGGAGTCTCTCTCTTTATATATGGACTGTATACATGGTCTGAGATCTCCTGAGAGGCCTCTTGAATTTACACTTCAAAAAAACAGGTTATTTATTTATTGAATTTATTGGGGTGACAATGGTTCACAAAACCATACAGATTTCAAGGGTACAACTCAGTAAAACATCATCTGCACACTGCATTGTGTGCCCATCACCCCAAGCAGTGTCTTTCTACCCCATTTCCCCCTCTTAGCCCACCTTCACCTAGCTCCACCCCCCTTGCCCTCTGGCTATCACCACTGTTCCTGTGTCTATGTGTTTTATATATGTATGGGTTTCTTTGCTTAATCCCTTCACCTTCTTTCATCCAGTCCCCCAACCTCCGTCCCCTCTACAGCTGTCAGTCTGTCCATGTATCCATGCCTCTGTGTCTATTTTGTTGGTCAGGGTAAGAACAAAGGCAATCTCTAAAAAAGCGATATCACTGCACAGTAAGCTGGACAAGAGATTAAACCTGCAGACAGGAACACAGTGAATGGATCTAGGAGAGTTACCTTGAGCTTCAGTAATAAATAGCCTAAATTCCAGAACTAATGGGGAGCGTGGTCATCCAAGCCCAGTGGGGCTTTGCCTAGCGCTGCCACCAGATACTTGATGAGAAAACTTAGCATGCTTAGGGGAGAAAGGTGAAAGACCCGGCTTTGAAACCCTGTAACGTTCTGGAGAAGGTTATGATCACAGAACAGACTGTCCCTCAGGCAGTGAGGACGCGGGGCCTGGTGTGTTATTGAGAGAGCCCTTTATATTCCACCCTGAGAACCCATCATGCCGTCGGTGCCACCTCTGGCTTGGGCAGCGTTTATGTGAGGGACACGGAGCTCCTACACATTGCATGTCCTTCTCTCAGCAGTCCGTCTTATCTGAACTGCTGATAAAATGGTACTCCCACCCTCGCTGCTCACTCCGAATTCCTCCTCACAGCTCCCTCTCCTTCACAGGATTTATCACAGTTCATGGCTGTGGTTTTGTCTCTGAGTTTGTTTCTTACTCTGGACTGTAAGGTCTCAAGGATTTTTGCCCACTGTTGAATCCCAAGTGCATACACATACACATGGGAAGGATTTGATTGATGTTTTGGACTGGTGGAAGCATTAGTCTTGTGAGCTGTGGCCTGTTAAAGAGGCAGGAAGCACGGGGCATACCTTGGAGATGTCCTGTGGCAGGGGGAGCTGTCTGTTCCCAGATACGCATCGGGACTTGGAGAGATGATTTTGTTGAGCACCTACCACATGCCAAGCAAAGTGCTAAGTGTATTTAACTAGATCCTCACAACCATTCTATCGTTACACTCATTTTCCAGGTAAGATAAAAGAACACGAGAGTTTTGGTAACTGGTTTAGTTACCTAAGTTGTAATTCCTAGAGCTGGGGTTAGAGGCCCTTAACCACTATTCTGCCCTGTCTCTCAGGCTGGGATTAAGTGTGAGTTGGTGACTTAGACTAACATTATCCCCTGGCTTCAGAAGGGAGGTACGCGGGTGTGTGGCTGCAGGTAAGCTTCCAGCGGGTGGCCGTCACTGGGCCCTCACTGGGGAGGGGAAGTGGGTGTGCACGGTTTTTTCCCGTGTGTGCATGCATATGTGTGTGTGTGTGGTGTGGCATATCTGGGGGGGTGTCCAGGGAGGGCATGCGGGTGGCCAACAGGTTAGCTTTGGAACACAGCCTGTGGACCCTGCTGCTTGTCACAGGCCATGGTGCCCTGAGGCAGCCAGGACATGCACCCTCCCTGAGCACTGAGTCCACATTTTACAGGCTCCCAGCTATGGGCAGATGGTGGGGAACAGAGACTCTCCCGGCCTGAAGCAGCTCAGAAGAAGGGGCCTCTCTTGAGGCCCTGAGCAGATGGTTTGACGGGAGGGCTGAGTCACAGCACCAACTCAACAAAAGGCATCACAGCTACTAAATGAGGGGATTTGTTTGTGCACAGGCGACACCGATAGGCCTGCTGCTCATAAACTGTTCTTGGAGCTTCAGCCTCCAACACAGACAGCCGCCATATCACTGCTCTTATCTCCGAATAAGAAAGATGATGAAAAATCATTCTTTCTTGACATTTCCGCAAGGGTGTGCTTCCCTGTTAACAAACATTCACTGAGCCTTCTGCTCCACACAGGGATCATCGGAGGGAAAGAAGGCAAGGCAGTTAACATTTATTGAGTACAAGCTGCATATCAGACTTAAGAGACATAAACAAAATTGTTTTAATTTTATTTTTTACAATAACAAGCTTATGAAGTCTCCACTATTACCTACATTTTACAGTTAACAATACTAAAACTCTTAAGGTTAAAAAACTTGCCCAGGGTGACTCAGATTGATGGCAGTGTCTTTGGCTCTAAAACCTCTGTTCTCTCCATTACAACATACTGCCCCTCCTAGAAGAAGGGAGACAGAATTGCTCCTAATTTTAATGAGAGTGCTCTGAATCAGTTAGAATGCTTTCAGCTTCAAGTGACAGACACTCTGATGAGTGAGGCCCAAGAGCCAGAACAGTTACTGTTCCAATAATAAGGAACTTGGAGGCAAGTGATCCCACAGTTAGTTTAGCTGCTCAGTTATTTTATCAAGTCCCCAGACTCTCTATGGTTCTAGTCCCCCTAACATGCTTGGCATAGACTCAGCAAGGACTTTTTGTCTTCAAACTGGTTTCATGGTCTCAAGATGGTTGCTTCAGTTCCAGGCATCATAGTCTCAAAGACAGTGTCCAAAACAGGAAGGCAGCAAAGGTGGCAAATGCAGGCTTCTGTCCAGGCCTCTCGTACTAGGGGGGAAGATATTTCTTGAAGCCTAGTACACTTCCTTTACATCTCATCTCATTGGCCAGACAGGAGATATTTTATCACTTTACACACACATCCTCTCTCAGACCAATTCGCGTCCTGGCAAGGGGGATGCTATTGCCACGACTGGCCTAGACAACCAGGACTAGCTTCCTGAGGCTGGACTCGTTGCCTGCGAGGAGGAAGGAAACATGGCTATTGGCTGGCGGGTTGGCACTGGCCACATGACACTGAAGCCGTGGGCTCACCTGGCTCAGTGACCACCATAGCCATACAGAATACCTGGGATGCCTGAAGGCCTCCACCATTTATTTGTAGATTCGGACAGCATGCTTGTTTCCTACCCCTCGGATCCCAGGTGTGAGTTAGGCGCTGTGGTGCGTTGGAAGAACACTGTAGGATATAGGCTTGCACATACGGGAGAGGAGTTCAGTAAAAGCATGAAACCAAAATTTAACAAAAGCCAGCATATGATCAAATAGTACTGGGGTCAGAGGGCAGTCTACCAGGTTCTTCTTGAAAGTATTTGGTAAGGTTCTCTGTTGTCCTCACGACTGGACAGAAGCACTTGAAACTCTTCTCAACCAGCAGGATTTATTTTTGTATCCTCTGCTGATTTTATTTCCTCCCAAAGAAAATGAATAAAATTTTCAATGAGTTGAGGATATTTTTGGCTAAGGAAACTACTTTTAGGTGTTAAATACAATATTGCCTGACTCCTAGAAAAAATATTTTTGATTTTTTCAGCATGAGGTCTGAGCCAGTCATAAATTTCACAATCAGTCCTGGTAGCTATACTGTGTAAGGCTGCCATTTTATTATTATTTTTTCCTTTGGGGGGGGGGGGTTCCCTATGGATCTAAGCAGTATTTGAATTAAGCACAAACATCCATTTCAGTGCTGTTAGAGGCATTTGAACACTGCTTAGCAAAAGGCCACGGCAGCAGCCAAAACTTGCACTTGGCCTCTGATTAAAGGCAATCTTCTCGATGTGGACTCAGTTCCTGGAGTAATCCTTTGAACAGATTAAACATAAACACATACTTTGCTGATAATTGTGTGCTGATCTATAATAAGTTGGTTAGGAGTAGTTGATGTCATTTGAAACCAAAAATCCCCAAATGGTGATCGATAATCCGGCTGTCATTTCTCTCGGCTTCCAGCTAGAGAACTTTTCCCACAGCCCAGCCACTTGCTAAGATCACCATTTGGGAGACCCTCCCCCATCCCTTTTTATTTTTGGATGTTTGTTGTGTGAGCCTCCCAGAAAAGAATACCTTATTTTTTCCAGCCTCTTCTTGGGTGGGGGTTGGGGAGAGCAGGGAGGGTCAGGCTGTCTCTCATGTACTGTTCTGATTAGAGTGGGGTGTTTTTGCCACCTAGCCCCCACCCTGTTGGACATTTTAAATGCTCCTCAACCCCAGTTGAGCTGAAGCCATGGTGACCCAGGCCAATCTAAGAAGAGATCATCTGTCAAACAGTCATCCGTGGGTAGTTCTCTGCCCGAGTGTGCCAGTAGCTTCTGGCCAACAAGCAATTGGGGGAAATGTATGTCTCCTGGCTAGAGGGAAGGGAAGGTGCAGATTGCAGAACATGCTCACCTTGTAGCTGGCGAAAGGTACGCGCTTGAAAGCAGTGGCCTTCAAAACCCACGCTGGAACTCCAGTCAGAGCCAAGAGAGAGCAGTGGGTATGGAGTGTGGTTTGAGAAAGGCTGGCTGGAGTCACTGGCTTTGGGTTATTTGGTGGAGATGCCGAATATTCCAAAATGGTTGCCTGCTAAATGTTTGCCAAGGTGAGGCCTGGGACCTCGGGGCGGCGGGGGCGGGAAGGAGGGCACCAGAGGTTTTAGAGTATGGCCCCCAAGACGTAGACTCTGAATTCATAGCCAAACTGTGTACCACCGTGGTAGGCTATTTACCTTCTCAGAGTAAATGGGGACGAAAGTTCTGAGTTCGGTGGAAGTCATAAAAAACAAGACTCAAATGAACGGAATAAAAAATTACTGGCATGTAGCGCAAAAGCCCAGGGCTACCTTGGCTTCTGATGAGCCTTGATGCAGGGGCTCAGATGACGTCTTTCCCAACCTCCCGGCTTCCTTTCCTCGGAAGCTTTGAGCAAAGCTTTGAGCTCAGGCAGGTCCTTCCCTCCCGGTGGCCGGGTGGCTACTTGATGATCTAGCCCCACAGGCCTTACCCTGTCAGCAACCCTATGAAGAAAAACAGCGCCCCTGCCTTGCCAGTTCCAAAGAACAGTCCCAGGGCTGGCGCTCTTGGTGCATTAGGTCATTATGCAGCTTGAACCAACTGCTAAGACCTGGGTCACAGCCCAGCCCCACCCGAGCTGCAAGGACTGGCTCCAGGGAAGGGATGGTTTTTTCCAAATGAAGAGGAATCACGGTGCCCATGCCAGAAGAGAAAGGGGCACGTATTCTGGGCGGGCAGAAACAACAGATGCCCACCGAACAGCAGTGCGTTGTCAGGAGGGCAGACACAAAAAACTGCCATTATTTATAGGGCTCTGGTACCAACAGTCCCTCCCTTGCCCTCACAGCAGGACTGGCTATACTACAGAAATGCCGCTGCAACTTGAACACGACGTAGAAGCCACATGGCTTTAAGCTCTCGAGGCAGCGGGTCTCGTTTTCCCTCCCTCCTCCTGCTGTGGTCTCGGTAGTTTTCCTCTGCGTTTTCTGGGGTCCTCTTGGCTACGGATAATCCACACAGTGGTTGCTGTCTGAGCTTGTGAGGCTGGAAACCCCCAAACGGAGGCCAGCAGCTCCTACTGACAGATGAAGAGGCTCCTCGGAGGCAGAGGCCCAGTGCCTTTCATCCGAGGCCGTCCAGAGCCAGGCGACGCAGGCTGGTGCCTCTGAGACTCGGGACGGGTTATGGGGTCTCCTGGGAGCCATGGGACTTCCCGGCTTCCTGGAGAGGCCAAGGAGGCTTCACTCCCCGTCCCGGGCAGGCCGCCTGCCTTTCATCCCCCTCATGGCTCCCACTCTGGGGCTTACATTTCTGTAGCTCCCTCTTGTCTTCCCTACACAGTGGGTCTGTTCCTCTGGGAATAGGCCCTGGCAGGAGAAAGGGGCAGGATGTAGAGGGGCCACGGGATGCTGGTTGGGGTAGGTGGGTCAAGATAATTTTAGCCAGGGGTACAAGGGGTGGGCCTGGGAGCCAGGGGGAATCAAAGGGAGTTCAGAGGAGATGCTCAGCTTTGGGCCAGAGGGAGGAGGGAAGCTTTGCTCTATGAATGAGGGTTGGAGTGCGGGGTGCACAGACCACTGAGAAAGAGGAGCCTCTCCCGTCCCCAGGCCGGGGGCCCAGGCGACTGCACAGTTGTTTCAGACCTCGGAACACCTCTGTCTCCTTCATCTGTGGTCACGCTTCTCTCTGTAATTGAGTCAACTGTGTGAGGACAGGTGTGGGATGATGTGAGACTGGGGGAATGGGGCCCAGAGGGGACTGGAGAGCCATAAGAGGTACTACAGGACCACCCCGTAGGCCCCCTCAGCCCTCTTGGGGCGCTCGCCTGCCTATGGCTAGGGCAGGGTCTGTTTCCTGACCTGCGTGAGGGCCACTGTGAGGCCATCCCCCGACCCTCCACCCCATCCACGCACACGCTTCTAAATCGTACCGCACTCCAGCCCATCCTAGAGGAACTATTTTTTGTTCTCTTTAGCGTTATTCTAATTTCCATAGCACAGAAGGGGAAAAAGTCCAAAACAAAGAGTAAAACCGTTTCAAACACCGAGGGGTTTTGTTTTGGTTATTTTTGGAAGGGTGTGCATAGGAGAAGGGTGGTAAGAGAGTTCTTCATCCCTGGAGAATCTAAAAGTAAATTAAAAATTGGCTTCCAAGATCACACTGAAAAGTCTCAATCCAGAATAACCTCTGCAGGCTACATTTCAGCACAGAAAATGAGGGCTCTCAGCTGGAAACGTGGGCGGCTCCTGGCTCCGCGGCCCTGGTCCTGGGCAGCGCTGCAGCCCCGTGTATTTGAAGATGAGGACCCAGCCCCACAGCGGCCCTTCCGGGGAGTGTGGTCCTGGCAGCGCCCAGCCCTCCAGGTCTACTTGCTGTGAGCCCCTCCCTCCCAGCGGCCCTGGCTCTGGGCTCCAGCGCTGAAGGGTTCTTGCTGCAGATCTGTCCAGGGCATCTGCCATGAGCTCCCTTTGCCTTTGAAAGGAGGCACTTTGCTTTGCTTTCCATCTGCCTCTTTGCAGGGGGGATTTTCTTTAGTCTGCTTACGTGGGAGGCGGTGCAGCTGTGGGCAGGAAGGAGCCGAGTCTCATTCCATTCTGAGATCTCTGACTATATTCGAGGCTTGCATCTCCCTGCTCTAAAGCCACACAGCATCAAGGGACAGTGAAGATCTGAGTCATTGCAGGCCCTGGTCTGAGTTGCAGTGGATGATTAGAATGATGCCTGTGGAAGGCTGTCACAGTAAGGCTTTGACCCATTGATCAGTGAGCTTTGTTTATATCAAATATTTTTATTGTGACTTCTGCCTTTGAACATTTACTTTCTAGGTATTGTCTCTACAAAGTTCAATATTCCTAAGTCAGACCTCACATTGTACAGATTTTAAATGCTACTGGCTTTAATTTCTGCTAATTGTCCCCACCAGTGACATTCATTGTGAACTGTACAGAGCACCGAGAGTGATGCCTCTCACAGCATTGCCGCAGGCTGCCGTGGCTCACACCCTCCGTCTTCCAGAGGGGGCCTATTTATTAGCTATAAATATATGAAGAAAATTTCAAAGCTAAAATGAATAAATAAATGTATATAAAATGTAACAGGTCATTTAATAATGGATTATGTATAGGTCTCATATAGTTATACACAAATATAAAAAGTTTGGATCATAACAATAAAATAATTATTTATTCTTCACAAACTCAAATTTATGAAAATTAAATATCCTTTCAAAATATTTATATAATATAAATAAATATATATGACTACCTATTTGTCCATAATGAAAGCTGTGGGTATGTGTTAATACATTTGACCTGATGTAGGGGTGGTCTAGGGCCCACAAAGGACTTCATGTGACCTGAGTGGGAGTGGGGGAATGACATGAAGGGGAAGTAAGGGTAGTTAGCCTGTTAACAAAATTGGGTGGGGTCAGGGGCCAATGACCTTTTAACAAAAACTGTATATAATATTATTAGAATTTGAGCAGGAAAAAAAAAAATACTAAATAGGTAACAAAGAGAGCTAGATTTTAAGATTAAAATGTAGATTATGGTTCAGTGATATACTAGGTGCCAAGTGGGGTTAAAAATAAAACCCCCAAACCACATCCTGGGGCCTTCATGTGAATGGAGCCCTCTGGAGTCAGCCACATGGAGGCCCTGTCACATCCCTTGGATTCATAGACATGTGGAAAGCACATGGAACCATGGGGATTGCTTATCTTGCATTTCATTCAGTGGGACCCCCTCAGGATGCAATGGATGTGTAGTCATCACAGGGAGAAGGAAGGAGGTCCTTTGGAGAAATGCAACCCCCAGGCTGCGCCCCACATAAACCATCATCTCTCCTTCCCTGCTTGCAGGGCTGGGGCCTGGAACCTTGGCAGTGACGCAGCTCTCTGCTCCCCGAGGAGCTGAGCAGGTCTGCACAGCTGGCCATGGGCTGAGCAGACAGATTGAAATGCAGGGAGCACTAATTTGTTAGGAATCCCTGAAGCCCCTTCTGTCACTGGCCATTACTTACATCCTAGGAGCTTTCTTTACAGGCCTCCTTGCTCACGAACACATTCATAAACTTAATGCCCTGATTTTTTAAGGGGAGAGAGTGTAATTCAAGGGCTGTCACAGTAGATCCTGGCCCCGTGCACTGCACACTGTCACTGTTCGTCTTGTCGAGCCCCGGCAGGTGGGCTCCTGTGCAAAAAACAATGAACCTGTACAGCCTCACCTTGGGAGAGAATTGAAAGTTCTCTGGGCCCCCTGCCTCAGCGCTGATTCCCCCGAAACAGGAACCTCTCCCCTGATGCTTTAGAAGCCAAACTGATGACAGAATAACTCCCCTGGCGGATGCTGAGAAGCGGACCCTTCAGGAACACCATCCTCAATTCGAGGAGAGCTGAGAGAGAACGTGTTTGGCCAGCGTGTTCTTACGGATAATCTTGCAGCCACTTGTCAGGCACGGTGGGAATTTGGACAAAAGGGCTTCATCTTCATTTGTCCCTCCCCCCCGTGACAGTTCTGCCCATTCTGACCTCGCCCACCCTGACCTCTGCTACCCCTGACTTAGAACCCTAGAATATCAGGTCAGACGAGAAGATGGAATTGCCCTGTCTAACCCTCATTTCCCTTCTTGGGGCAGTCAGGCCTAGAGGGATGAATGAAGCAGCCAGCAGATATTCAGCTTGGCATCACAGGCTGACAGGACAACTGTGGTGCTATAACTTGCCAGGCCATAAAGGAGATCTTAGTGCCATTATCTAGTGCCAGTATGATTGGCACTTTCCAGTCTGTCCTCCGCCTGTTGCTGATGTTAGCTGGAAAGCTCCTGTCCTGACACGGTGGGGAAAGATGGGAGCGTGTGTGAGTGAGAGGGCCTGGCAAGTGGTTCCCAAGTTAGGGACACTGCACAGCTCAAAAAACCCACACTGAGGGTGTGCCGGTCCATTTCAGTTTAATTTGTATTGAATGAACACCTTCTGTGTACCAGGTGCAGCACTGTGTCCGGGAAATGGAAAGCTCAGCGACCAGCCCCTGTCCTCAGGGGTAAGAGGGGCAAGGGCCCCTAAGGGAGGGCTCCGGTCAGAGCCCTACTTGGAAACAATCAAGAGTAACTCTCGAGAAAAACAAGCTGGCGGCGTAGGTCACAGCTGCACCCGCCGCCTCCTGCAACCACATCAAAATCACAACTAAAATACAGAACCACCATCACTCAGAGCCTCCTGAGATCTGGCTGAACAGAAGCCCTACAACCAGCGAACTGAAGAAACATCGAGAGCAGTAGGAGGGATGGAGACGCGGGCGGATGGGGCTGGATCACAGAGATGCGGCCGCGGGCCCACACCTGGGGCTGCAGGTAAACCCGGGAGGGAATCTCGGCGGCGGGGTTTCCCGGAGGAGGGAGGGGTCCCAGCTCCACAGCAGGCCCCCAGCCCAGGGCTCCAGGGCCGGGAAGAGACGTCCCCACAACTCCGGGCTGTGAAACCAGCGGGGACGGTGGCTGAGGGTCGCGGAGGCTGCGGGAGCCCCAGCATCTCTTTAGGGGCCCGGCGCGGACTCGGACGCTCCCTCTGAGCCCAGCGCCGGGAGCAGCCTGAAAGGACCCGGGACACTCGGGGGGAACTAACCTGCCTGAGATCCGGGCGAGAGGCGGAGGGCGGCTTCCTCCCGGGCAGAAGGGCTGGCAGAGGCCATGGCTCCTGTGGCGAGTCCTCCCCGCACAGCCGGCAGGCAGGCGCCATGTTTGAGTCGCCAGCACCTGACTCACCTTTGGCCCCGCCCCGTGATTCCCGGAGGCCCCGCCCTCCCCACCTGCAGCTCATCCAGGCCCTTTCCAGGGGCTTTTCTGTGCAAGTGGCCTCTTGAGCCTCATGCTTAGGACTTTCCTAAAATCTCTCCAACAAGCAGCAGCCGCCCCATACGGCTTGATTAGTGGCCCCAGGCCTGGCACTAGCGGCAGCTGCACTGGCTCATAGCTTGGCCTCCTGGACACCTGCAAGCCCAGCACAAGCAGCAGCCAACTACGGTTTGCTGAGTAGCTCATGCTGGGTGGCCCTGGGCAAGGCACTGGCACAGGCTGACTCTGCACCTCCCGGGAGGCCCCAGAGACAGTGCATCTGGTGGTCAGACCCGACCACGCTGGATTACAACCCTACCACATCCACGAGTGACACACTCAGGAGGCACACTGGTGAACACCAAAGCCCCACTGAAGTAAATCGTGTTCCATAGGGGTGTCTCCAGCACAGCAGCTCTCTGGCTGTAGTTGCAGCTGGTCCTCACAGCTGATTGGCCTGGGGGTCAGTTCCTTCCAGTGACATCAACAGCAACCAAGGCTCAACTACAACAGGACAGTGCACCGAGCCCACACAGGGGAGCACCTAGAAGGCCCAGCTCAGGTCACTGGGGAGGCTTAGCCACTGGACCCTCCAGGACACCTACTACACAAAGCCACTCTACAAATCCAGGAGACATAGCAGCTCTACCTACTACATAGAAACAAATACTTGGAAGCAGCCAAAATGCGGAGGCAAAGGAACATGTCACAAAGGAAAGAAAGAAGAAATCTCTGGAAAAGGAACTAAATAAAATAGATCCAAGCAAGCTAACAGATACAGAGTTCAGAATTATGGCTATAAGGATGCTCAAGGATATTAGTAAGAGTATGATGAAAATGAGAAAATCGATGACATAATAAATGACCAATTTGAAATGAAGGCTACACGAACTGAAATGAAGAATAATTTACAGGGAATCAACAGTAGACTAGAGGATGCTGAGAATCAAATCAGCAATTTGGAACATGAAGAAACAAAAAACACTCAACCAGAAGAGCAAAAAGAAAAAAGAATCCAGAAATATGAAGATAGCATAAGGAGCCTCTGGGACAACTTCAAGAGGCCCAACATTCGTGTTATTGGGGTGCCAGAGGATAAGAAAGAGACCAAGAAATTGAAAACCTATTTGAAATAATAATGACAGAAAACTTCCCCTACCTGGGGAAAGAAATAGACTTACAAGTCCAGGAAGCACAGAGGGTCCCTAACAAGAGGAACCCAAAGAGGCTCACAGTAAGACACATCATAATTAAAGTGCCAAAGGTTAAAGACAAAGAGAGAATCTTAAAAGCAGCAAGAGAAAAGCAGTTAGTTACCTATAAGGGAGCACCCATACGACTGTCAGCTGATTTCTCAACAGAAACTTTGCAGGCCAGAAGGAAGTGGCAAGAAATATTCAAAGTGATGAAAAACATGGAACTAAACCAAGATTACTCTTCCCAGCAAAGCTATCATTTAGAATTGAAGGTCAGATAAAGAGCTTCTCAGACAAGGAAAAGCTAAAGGAGTTCATCACCACCAGACCAGCACTACAGGAAATGCTGAAGGGTCTTCTTTAAGAAGAAGCTAATGAACAAAAGAATCTGATGAACTAAATAGATCCAGAGACATTGACACATGCAACAGGCGATCATATTTCAGAGGGAAGAGGGAAGGGGGGTGTAGGATGGGAAGAGATTAACCAAAGAAGTTCTATGCATATAGGCATAACCCATGGATACAGACAATGATGGGGTGAATGCCTGGGGTGGGGGTGGGAGTGAGGTGGAGGGGGTCAATTGGGGGAAAAATGGGACACCTGTAATACTTTCAACAATAAAGATAAATTATAAATAAATAAATAAAGAGTAACTCTCTCCCTGGCCGGTTTGGCTCAGTGGTTAGAGTGTCAGCCAGTGGACCGAAGGGTCTCAGGTTTGATTCTGGCCAAGGGCACGTACCTCATTGCAGGCTTGATCCCCAGTCCTGGTGGGGGCACCTGTGGGAGAGAACCGGTGGAAGTGTCTCTCACATTGATGTTTCTCTCTCTCTCTCTCTCTCCCCCTTCCACTGTCTCTGAAAAGCAACGGAAAAAATATCCTCGGGTGACGGTTAAAAAAAAAAATTGTAACTATCTACTCTCTGGCTCAGTTTGGCCCATTGAGGGCAGAGCCATTTTCCACTAATGTATTTTTGTTGTATTGAGGTGGGCCCAGCAGTGTTAGTCAGATGTATCCTGAAGACGGGGGAGGCAAGACACGCAGAAGAAAGGTGTAGAAATCCATGGTGGCCTGAGCTGGGAATCTCATCCTGCTGAGGTCAAGACTCTGCTTTGGAAGAGTTTTGATTAATTTTCACTCTGCAAAGAAACTTCTTCCCAGCGTTCCTTTGTACTTGAGCTGCAAGTCCTGCAGGTGAGCGTAGGCCTTCATATCCCTCCCCTTGGCTCACATGACACCAGTAACCATGACAAGTGGCACCTGGCCATGGCAACAGATTGCTTTTTAGAAAAGCCAGTCTGGAAGCTTACCATGCTCAAAAGCAGCCCTGACAGATAAGCACTTTCAGGATGCCGCTTCCACGCATCCATCTCTAACGAGGCGCAGCTAACAAAATGTGCATGGTGATTATTTATCCTGCCAGTGTGTCCCAAGGTGACGGAATCAGTTGCATGTGAAATTTGCTTTGACAAACCGTCCCTGGTTATGTAAGCTTTCTGCCGTGTTCCCAGCCGTGGAGGTGCCACCATTGCCTGAAGCTTCTGATCAACTCTTCCTGCAAATGGCAGGATATAGATGGAAGTCATTGTCGCGTCTTCAGTCACGCACCATTTCCTGGGATTGCAATCGGAGAAACGAGCTGCCGAATGGTGGGAAGTTGAGGGGGCTGCAAGATACAGGGCCAAGGCCGCTGCTTTACTTGGGAGAAGCCAGCTGTGACTTCTATGGAGACCAAGAGAGAGTCCTGTGTGGGGAGGCACAGAGATCTAGGCGGTGGTGGCAGGGATTTCTGGATCTCTGAGAACCCTGCCAGGTCAGGGCTTTGTCTCTGAGCATGTGCCCGGTTTCCCTAGTTACAAAGGTCAGTCACGCCTGCCCTGGAAATTCTGAACCTCAGGCTGCTTGCAGTTTATCTGATGTTTAGAAAGCAACCTGTTGGAATTTGATGGGTTCAATTTCAATAGGGATGCATCAACATTTTCCTAGGACAGAGGACCTGGGGCAAGTGAGCAGTTTACTTTGATTCAAGATAGTAAAGTCGTGCTTAAAAGTGGTCATAGTCCGGCCAGGGTGGCTTAGCAGTTGAGCATCAACCTAGGATCCAAGAGATCAAGTTTGATTCTCAGTCAAGGCACATGCCCCAGATGTGGGCTCGATCCCCAGCAGGGGTGTGCAGGAGGCAGTCAATCAGTGACTCTCTCTCATCATTGATATTTCTCTCTCTCTCACCCCCTCTGCCTTCCTCTCTCTGAAATCAATAAAGACATATGTTTTTTAAAAAGTGGTCATAAATATCATACACTCCGTATCTGTTAGAATTAGATCCCACTGCTAGAAACAGACAACAGAAATAAAAGTGGTTTCATAAAATAACATAGAGCTTTTCCCCCCTCTCCTATAAAGTAAGTACAGATACCTAGAATAAGTTTAGAGCTTACCTATAGGCCTCTAGCTTCCATGGCCCAACGTGGCTTCTGCAGCACTTGCCATCACACCTGTGTTCAAAGCAGGGGAAGGAAGAATGCCTCGATGGAATCACTTTTTTTGAAGTCACACAATGACTTCATTTACTTTTATTGGTCATCCTTAGTTGCAAGGGAAGGTAAGATGTATTATTATTTTCGTTGGGCACATTGTTATTCAGAACACTTTGGGGAGGCAGCAGGCGGGCTCTGCCATGTCATTTGTTGGGTGCAACCTCTGAAGCTTAGGTGGAAAGAAAATTGCTTTAGAACCTAGACATACTGCATTTGAATTCTGGCTTCATTGCTTTTTAGCTGTGTGACAATGGGTAATTTATTTTGATTTTCTGGATCTGTTTTGTTAGCCGGAAAGATGAAGACACTAATTCTACCTGATGGGGCTGTTAGAAGAGGTAGAGGAGGCAGCTCATGTGAAGTGCTCGGCGCAGTGCCTGACATTTCAATAGTAGGCGTTCAGTAAATGTTGGTGCTCTTCTTTCCCGTGCGCTAGGATGGATTGTTTACCCACATGGAGGCCTTGACCTCCAGCTCCTCAGCTGTGAGCCAACCCCTGGCAGAAGGCCTAAGAGGATGACGGTCATAGTTTTATAACTACAACCACAGCGGCAACAAGTGGAAACAGATCCCCTGCCTCCTCTGCACCGGGCACGGTGCTGGGCATCCTACACAAATCGTCTCATTTCACCATTTGTCCTCTGCCCAGATCCTTGGGTCCCTTACCACAGCAACCCTTCCACTGAGACTCTCATCAGAGGGCTGCCTGAGGGCTTGCCCGCAGCACAGAAAGCCCGAGTGCCTGGAGTTTACTGCCCCCCATGGCCCCCAGCAGTGAGTGGCAGTGCAGGGGCACGGATGCCAGCGCCCTGTGTAGCATCCTCCCCAGTGCCCAGAGGACCAGGCTGAGAAACCAATTTGCTTTTACTTCCCCCCCATCCCTGCCTGCTTCCCCACCTCCCCTGATGGGAGCTCGTCCTGAATAAATCACCTGCCCGTGAGTTCTCCTCTTGGGGGGCAGACCTGTTAGCAAGCCCTTTTCCTTTTACAAAAAGAAAGCTGATGTTTAGACAGGTCAGGTAATTTGTCTGAGGTTACACAGCTCGACTGTGCAGAACTGGGATTTGAACCCAGGTTGGCCCAGCAGCGCCCCGAAATCGTCCCTCCTCACCGCATATCTCCTCGGATTGGTGGCCCAGGATCTGCAGGGATAAAGTACCAAGGGCCCTGCTGTGTTGAGCTCAACCAGCCTGCTGGGCGGGTGGGCACCGTGTTTCCAAGGGGCACCGATGAGCCCATCGAAGTGAAGTCCTCCATGAAGGGCCACCAGGGGCGTCCTGAAACCCCAACTCTTCTCTTGAGCTTGGGTCGTCTTGCATGTGGGGAGGGGCAATGGGGACACTAGAGGGGACGTGGCCTGCAGCTGCCTGGCCAGCCGGAGGAGCCAAGTCCAGCCTGGTGGCCGGAGCGCGCAGAGGCCGAGGCGTTTGCGCCTCACAGCCGGTCCCGCCATGGCCTCTCGGCGCCCTGCACCCGCTTGGGAACAGCGGCATCAGCCCTGCCCAGGAAACTGGGCTCGGGACTCACCATGGTTTCCGAGCCTATTTGGCTTTATCTCTGGAAGAGCATCAGCCTGGGCCTCCTCCCTTCCAAAGAGCTCGAAACAAATTTCTTTCCCTCCCTTGGCTTGAGGAGACTGTCAACACCATTTCCACGGAAGGAGATGGGGAAATAATAAAATTAGCAATAATATTCAGTAATTATAAAAAGTCCTCATTATCTGAGAAGGCTTGATATCAGAAGGGGGAAAAAAAAGGCTGCTTGAAAGTGAATCCCTGTAAAACATTGACCAAAGGATCACGGTAAATAGTAAAGAAAAACCAAAAGGCCCAAACACAACCAAATCCCCGTTTGTCATTTTGCCTAGGAAAATGACACGTTTTCTAAGAACTTTTATAAAAACAAGTTTATTTTCTGTTGAACAAATTTTAGGTCATAATACCAATAATAAGCTTATTTTTAAAGAATGAATATTGTAAACATTTTTTTACACGTGAAAAATTTCCAAAAAATATTACATTACGTGATACTAAATTCTTCACATTTAACTTGTGTAGAACAATCCAAAAAAGGAGTAATTTTTACATAACACTTGAGTTTTTAAAAATAATTTCCCCCCAAAGTCCCTTGCTATTTAAATGTTTTGTTTGTTTTGTTGAAAAATTACTAACCTTGCTTTTTTCTCTCTTTATTTGGTAACTGGCTACCTCTGTCTGTACTCTTTGGTCAGTGGCTTAAGTAACATCACTTTCATTATCTCATGGAATCCTTCATTTATTGCAAGGTTTATAATTTTATTTTGCCACCCATTTGCATTGCATTTGCAAGTATGGTCAGATATTGTGGGCATCAGACCATCAGGAAGGGGCAGGCCTCCCTCTTCTGGCAGGAAGGAGTGCTTATATTAATTGCAACGAGCTTAGGAGTTGGGGCCAATTTTTTAAGTACTATACTTGAGCAGTGAATAGTTTTGTGATATGAAACCTTTTGTTTCTGGTGCCTCTCCATATTTCAGGGGATCGAGCCTGAAACCCGGGCGTGTGCCCTGACCGGGAATCGAACCGATGGCCTTTTGGTGCATGGGACAACACCCACCCAACTGAGCCACACCGGCTGGGCTCCTTGAATTAACTTTAAGGTTTATTGCTATATTTATTTTAAATCATGTACTGTGGTGGGCTGTATGGTTTTGGAGCTTGCATTTCCTGGAAATTCTTCATCAGCGCAACTGCAGATCCTGAACGGAGGCCTGGAATACACAGACCCCCGGCTTCTGTCCTGGTCCCTTCTGCTTTGCCAGGAGGCTTATGACAAGGCAGAAGCTGACACTTAGCACTCCTCAGAGACAGCTCCCAATCCAGGTCAAAAAGCCCCGTTGGCTAAGCTCATCTCAAAACTCCTGCAAAACCAAAGTTAGTTCCTCTGCTTGCAAAACAGTGGCCTGTGGGCAAGACACTCGTCCCCGGGCCAGAACTGCTAGTTGGTTCACGGTGGCAACTTCATTCCAATAGGGCCGAGAGCCCTCTCAATTACGTGCTCCTCAAGCAGCAAGGGAAACGCTTCATCCATCAGCATTTTCTCTCCTAGTTGTGCTGCTAAGAGTCCCTTTGGTCTACTCCACTCAGATCGTCAACAAGAACAAATCCGCAGGTTCGATATTACTGCAGAGCATCCATTCATTAGGGCTCATTTTATTGGTCTCCCGCCGCTCGGAGCTGCGGGAGGTGGGCGGGCTGCTGCCAGCCAGGGCTGAGATGTTACAGGGGGCCGCAGGCACAGGGCCGGGGCACTAAGGCTGGGGGGGGCTGGGGGGGGGAAGAGGGGCCCACCTTGGGAGGGTCCTCTGGCGAGGCCACAGGGGAAGGAGCCAGTCTCTCTTCCTCTAATCGCTTCTAGCTGGCAAAGCATCCTCTCCCCCATTTCTTTCCTAGAATGTGACCAGAGAGGTCAAGGACTCCCGAGAATCATCCAGCTTACGCCCCTTCCTAAGCACCGGCCCTTGACCCTGGAGGCTGCGGGCACTGCAGAAGGGCCTGCAGCCTCGAGTGCGCCCAGCTCTGTATGCACTGGAATGTTTCCAGATGTCTCTGGATGACAAAATATACACATTCAGTTAAGAGCTACAGGATTCACGGTAGTTGTATCAACAGCCTTTGGGGGCGGGGGCATCTTCTCAACCTCCAAGGACTTTTTTTCTGAGAACTGAGTCCTTCCTGCCGGTAGAAACTGGCCCAGTAGACTCGTGTTTGTATCCTCCGGCACATACTTAGCTGACCAGAGTGTCCCTTTTAGAACTTGGAATTGGGATTCAAAAATAGCCTTTGGATGCAGGTGACTGGCCCAGAGGTAATATGGAGCTGAAGACTGTAAGCAGCAGCACCTTCCTGATTTAAGCATCGAAAGCTGGGATGGGGTCAGGGGAGGGAGGTGTGAGGGAGCGGGGGTTGGAGGGGGGAGAAGTGCTGCAAACACACACGAATGGAGAGAAGCAGAAACTGAGGCAGCAACGGCTGGATCCTGACCACTCTCCAGCTCTGGCTTTCTCCTAGAGGCTTGGGTGCTTCTGGCTACCCCAGGAATCCTCCTGATACATTAAAAACTGATCAAGGAAATTTTAACCAAAGAAACGTTGACAAAATAGTGAGTTCTTGATATTTTGATGCATTCAGCTTCCTGGTTCAAGCATGGGCATGTGACCCACGCTGGTCTCCTGAAGGGTCACTTCAGGGCTGTTGCTTGGGAGGGATGGTGTGGTATAAGGATGTGAGGCCTGGAACTGCTGCAGCTATTTTGCTACCACGAGGGAAATAGCTTTCAAATGACTCCAACCCTGTGGAAAGCAGAATAGAAAAGAGAAAATAATCCAAGCCTTTATTGACATTATTAAGGTGCCAAAGCTCAACTTAATCTCCATACTCTCCACTTGTGGGAATCAAAGTTCCTTATCTCCATCCCTCTCGCTCTCCCAGTGCTCTGCTCGATGCTTCTGGGACTCCTAGACTGTGCATCCTCAGCTTAGAGGACCTTTATTGTTTTAGTTCCTGAGTTGGGTATTTGGAGCTTGCAACAAAGAGTGCTAATAGATACATTCCAGAACATCTTAAAAAAACCCAAAAGTTTACTTCATGTATTGATGCAAATTTATCAAGGCATTAAATCCTTGGCCTGATCCCTAAATAAGAAGTTATAAATTTTAATTTCAGCAGGAGAGATTTAGGTTAGAAGGAAAACTTTCCTTTCCATGAAGGTTGTGAGATATTTAAGGGGATCATCCAGGGAAGATTTAAGAGTTTCTTATTCTGGAGACTTGAAACAAAAATGATAGCAAGTTTTCTAGGGTAATTTCAGTGCTGTCCTGCAGAGCAGTGGAGGGAGAGATTAATTACCCTCACTTAGGATCCCTTCTGCTCCGTGATTTCATAAAAATGTCCAAACTTTACTCTGGACAAGGTTCCTGATTGCAGTTATGAAATTCATCATGCCAGCTCTGCTAGAGTTTCTCGAATCACGCTTCACAAACACTCCCAGGGGCAGACCCACCCAGAGGCCTTCTCCTGGGCTGCTGAGGAATGAAAGAGCTCTTTCCCCCCCTCATTGTGACTGGCCAGATGTGTCGCTTGGCCAGCCAGGAATATTTTTATTGCAAACTATGCTGTTTCCATTGACCACAATTCCAAAGCTATTAAGACAAAGACAGAAAAAAACTCATATTCCGTTTTGTTTGACTTTCTGATGTGGACTTTATGGAGCGGATGTTATTCCAGGGTCTTAGATTTTTCCCACTGGAACATCCACCCCACAGCACCCAGAGCCTGCTCGTTTATACAGCGGGTACAGCAGCGGAGACGACTTGGCCCAGAAAAAGGCTTTTGTTTTTTCTGTACAGGGTGCAACAAGGACCCAAGTATTCTTAGCGTGTTGGTGACACAGCACCAAGGGCCTAGTTCCAAACCCTTTCATTTACATGCTATTTGTTACTTACCACGTGAGGCACGGGACAGAGTTGAACCAGGCACGTCCCTGCCACTGACAAGGTCACAGTCTCGGAGCAGGGGAGCGCTCACTGCTCACTAGGACTCCAGAAGCCTGAGCAGAGCCCTGGGAAGGAGGGACAAGGTGAGGACCTGCCGGGGCCAGGCTCCTGAGGGGAGGCCGACCTGCGGGGCTCCCAGCGGACGTCAGCGGAAGACAACTGAAAACAACTCTTGTCTGGGACTTAAAGCTGTGGCCCCTTTGTCCCAGCTGTTTTGTTTTTTGTTTTTCTTTCACCTTAAGCCAGTCAGTAGACTTTCCTGAGCTTGTTCTCAACAGTCAAGCAGAGTTTCTAAACCTCCCTCACACGGTGGTGCGTGGACATGCTTTGTCAACCACGACGTGTCACCGCAGGTGGGCTGCCCTTGTGAGGCTGGGAGGGGACAGCAGAGGGACCACCTTCTGTGAGGAGAGTGTGGCCGAGGGGAAGCGCCGGTGAGGACAGCGATGCCCGCGAGCCTGCCACCCAGGAGCGTGCTCCGGGCACGGACAGGGCCTGGTCTCTCCGTTGGCCTGAAACAGCGGAAAGCGCGGCTCTCCTGGGTGACAAGGTCGGCGGGGTCCGGGCGCGGGAGCAGAAACGAAATTTCCAAGCGCACCTCCCCGGCCCAGCAGAACGGCTCAGTGTGTCTGCTTGGCGGCGTTTTCCTCTCTCTGAAAGCTCAGGAATATTCGCTAGACCAGGCTGGGTCACCATGGAGAGGCCACCCGCTGGGCACATCCTGGGCAGGACCCAGGCACCCAGGACGCCGATCCACGGCTGGCTGCGGACACCAGGGAGCCTCGGGGTCTTCCTGTCGCCAAGGCCTCAGGCGTGGGTTTCACACTCTGTGACCCGTTCACTGGCGTACACATTTCCTTATCGAGGACAAAGCCTTTGTTCCCTGATTTGCCATAAGGGCTAAGATGCCATTGTCCCCGGGGCAGAAAAAGGGGGATGTCCGAGAAGAGAGAGCAGTCGTGTATGTGCTGTCCTTTCACAAGGATGTTGGGATCTGGAAGCGGGTGAGAAGAAGGCCCAGAGGTGCCCAGAGTTTGGGAACCCAGAGAAGGGCCCCCAGGCGAGAAGAGAAGGGGGCAGAAAGGGTGCAGTCAAAAGGCTGCTCTGGTCAGCTATCTCCAGGGTCGGTCCTATTAGTGGGGCCTGACATCTGTGGCCGCCACAGGTCTTCTGGAGAGATGGGGCTAAGATCTCGATTTTCAAAACAGGAGAAAAAAGTAAGTTTGGGGAAATACTGGGTTTACCATTGAACCTGACCTAAATGCCAGAATTGATGATTTGGTAGAGGTTTGTGAGCCCCTTTCGAGAGAAAGCAGTGATCTTGGGTTATTAGCAAAGGCAGTTAGGAATTTACAGCCTCAGCCCACCTCCGTCCAGGCAAGTGCTGTGTGCAAGGGGGACAGTGAAGAAACATTTGTTAGGTTAATCATAAAAGTATAACCTCAAATGGATCATTAGAAATAAGAAAGAAAATATTAGAGAAACAGAAAAAAATAAGATAAATGAAGAAAGAAAAAAGAGAAATAAATATTTTAGTAGCTGGGGTGGTTGAATGAATGACTTGCAAATAACATGAGATTTAGCTCGAAAGCAAAAGACTAATTGTTAAACTCTTATTCTCTTAATGTTGGGGGAAACACACATACACATACACAACACACAGCCTAAATAAGACAAGCCAAAAAAACCCCATAGAATTGCACCTGAATATATGTTTTCAGTTTTTCTTCTGGCACTAAATTCTAGGTGAAATTTATTGCATGAAAATTATATTTTATAAGGAATGGAAAGCAACACAATGTGTTTCAACAGATTCAGAAACAGTCTTCAAATAGACCTTTTAATACTGATTCTCTATAAAAGCTGAAGACTTCCTATTGAGTCATAGCTCAGTTAAGACATTTTTGCAGGGAACTATTAAAATATAGACCAAATAAATGTCTTTAGAGACCCAAAAGAAAATAAATAAATACATAGTGTATTTTTCAGTGAAGCTCTCTCACATATCAGATATAAGGACAGAGGTCCAGATCATACCACACAAACAGATGCTAGAAATGTCCACATTCTGTGTTTGTGATGAGGGAGAGAGCTAAATGTTTTAGATACCACACCTGCAAAGCAAATTTGATATTATTTTACAAAACCCTAGGAATTTGATAAAAATTCTCACTCAGAGAGGTGTGCTATAGAAAAATAAGAGTCTGGGAAACCGTTCAGATAGACTGGGTTTCCAAAGTCAGCTCAACAACTGCCACATGACCACCTTGGCTGGGCTACTTGACTTCCCTCACTCTCAGGATTCTGTTTGCTAAAATGTGGATTATACACCTTATTTTAAGGCTGAGTGAAAATTAGAGGACATAGTGTATTAGTTACTATTTGTTTCAGCTACAAGTAGCAAAAACCCCCCACAAAACCCAAAATAGCTGTGGCTCAAATAAGATAGTTTATCTCTCGATTATGTTCTAGACCAGATTCCAGGCTTCTTCTCCCTGTAGCTCTACCACACGTGGCTTTTGTTTCTAACATCACCTCACAGCCCAAAACAGCTGCCAGAGCTCCACATTCAGCAGGTAGGTGGGAAGCAGAAAGAGTGGGCACACCACTTCCTTTAAAAAGTATTTTTATTTACATCCCCTTGGCCAGAATTTTGTCACACGGTCTCACCTAACTTCAGGGGAAACTGAGAAATGGCATCTTTATCCAGGGCAGTCCAGTGCCAGATTTAACAAACAACAACAACAACAACAACTATAGGATACCTGGTTAAATTATAAGTTTGGAAAAATAATTAATAATTTTTTAATGTCCCATTCAATATTTGAGACATACTTTTAATAAGAAATTTTTCATTGTTTATCTAGAATTCGAATTTAACTGGGAGTCCTGTATTTTATCTGATGGCTCTAGCCCAATTAAAAACCAAGCGTCCCATTACTGAGGTGGGGCAGGGAGAGAACAAACACTGGGGGCAGCCAGCAGTCTCTGCCCCAAGGGCATGTGTGAGTGTGTCTCACAGAGTGGGTCTTCAATAAATGTTGGTCCTCTCTCTCTTTTTCCTAGGAGGTGATGCAAAGCCAGATGGCAGTCTCAGGAGTAATTGGTAGTAGAACCAAAATTTGTTTTTGAAATAAAACTTTGAGGTTAGTTTGAGCACATGAAATGAAAGCACTCGTACTTGGTTAAGACATCAGAGATCTGTGCCATGTGCATAAAAGGGACAATTTTGGCCTAAAAATGAACAAAGTGCTGCCCTTTTAAATCGCGAAAATGCTGTCTCACCTCTGTACAATGTCCATTTCTGAGCACATCTGTACACTGTGGACTCACCAACTGAGCTGGCTGCAAGGTCTGCAGGGTAGTCAGTCTGTTGCTTACCCACTCCATTGAAAATATTTTCATTGTAGCACAGCTCAAGTGAGATTATTCTTTCTGACTGTAGTTAACCAAATGTTTCAGCTTCTTCTCAAGGCCACTCTGAGTTCCTGACCATAAAACCATGTCATCAGTATAATGGAGGAAGTCCCCAAATGCTGTGGCAGAGAGAGTCTGAGTTCATTTCAGTTAATAGGAGAGATAAAGTATTTGGGTTTAAGGCAAAAATAAAATGGAGCTAGAACACAGTCAGGTTTGGCAGCATTTAGAATTAGAATCTGTTTTGTCAAAAGACCGTTCTAATAGTAATATTCCGTTATAGGCTTTGACAGAGAGTTATTTGCCTGTAATCCACTTTGAGAAGGGAAAATTCACCCCCTACTTAAGTTTTCAGATTGGCAATAGCCCCTCAGCTGGTCTTCCAGCTGTCACTCCCCCTTGCCCTCCCTCCAAATCTATTCTTCACAGAGCAGCAAAAACAATCATTATAAAATATACCTCAGTACAAACCCTGCCTAAAACCACCAATGGCTCCTTGTTGGTAAGCTGAAAGTCCCCACCCAGTCCTTCCTTTTATTCTGTGTCTGCACCGTAGTGGGTTGAATGGTGGCCCCCCAAAAGTGTGTCTGTGTACTAATCCCTGGAACCTGTGAATACTACTTTATGTGAAAAAAAGTAAGCCACAGCAATCAGACAAGAATAAGACATAAAAGGCATCTGAATTGGAAAGGAGGAAGTAAAATTGTCATTATTTGCAGATGACATAATACTATATAGAGAGAACCCTAAAGAGTCTATCAGGAAACTACTAAAGCTGATAAATGAATTCAGTAAATTAGCAGGATACAAAATAAATATTCAGAAATTGGTTGCATTTTTATACACCAATAATGAACCATCAGAAAGAGAAACTAAGAAAACAACCTCATTTATAATTGCATTAAAAAATAATAACATACCTAAGAATAAACTTAACCAAGTAGGTAAAAGACCTATACTCAGACAATTATAAGACATTAAGGAGAGGAACTGAAGAGGGTACAAAGAAATGGAAGCACATACCATGCTCATGGATAGGAAGAATTAACATCATTAAAATGTCCACATTACCTATAGAGTCAATGCAATCTCTATTAAAATACCAATGATATTGTTCACAGAACTAAAACAGATAAATCAAAAATTTATATGGACTCACGAAAGACTCCAAATAGCCACAGGAATCTTGAGAAAGAACAAAATTGGAGGTATCCCACTACCTGATGCCAAAGTATACTACAAGTCTACAGTAATCAAAACAGCACGGTACTGGCATAGAAGAGAGGCCCAGCCAAACCTGTTCTACCTCGTGACAAAGTTCTAAAAGGAAACGTGATCTGGGCATGAACTGTCTGAAAATAAGGACAAGCTCAGGATTGACAAAGAGTGAGTTGCAGACAGAGGCCACAAACAAACCAGAGTCATAAAAGAACAAGCCCCACTGGCCTCCTGGGGACCATAGACTGGCCCCTGCTGAGGCTCATCCTGGAGTCTGGTGGGTCTGTTCCAAGCTTCCCACGGGGCCTGCAGAAAGGGCGCATCTCTCACAGGCACAGATATAAAGCAAAGCATCTCAACTATGTCTTGGTTTTGGCTCCAAAAATGACTTCTGTGTGGGCAAATCTTTTTCTTCATGTATGCTGTTACTATTTATTGTTTGCGTTTTAAAATATTAAAAAAGCTAAAATAAACTTCCACAGAGTTCAAGATGGCAGACTGTGATTAGAGCCAATGTCCCTCTCCTTCCAATGCTGGCTTGTCTGCCAAGTGATCTCATACATACTTGGTGAAACTATGTCTCCCCACTCCCATCTTCTTCCCCATCTCCCCCCGGCCGCCCACATGAGGTTCTCATCAACATCAGCTGTGGTCAAAAGGTGAAGTTTACCCTGAACTCTCTTTGGGGCTTGGCTGAGGGACTTATTACTTGTATCCCTGTTTGGAAGCTGAATTGCCTACATGGGATAGAGACCCAAGTTGATGCTTCTTTCAGGAACAGTAGAGAACTCTCTTCCTCCTTCTCAACTGAATGTCTAGCCTGAGTCAGGAATTTATTTCTCTCTGGAGTTAGAACACAACGTGGGCCAGCAGCCATGGCCACACACAGTCCCAGTGCCATGTTCGTTCGCATCAGGTGGTGCGGGAACCCTGAACTCTTTGAGGGCAGGAACCAGACCTTTCCTCACTGTCCAGCACCTAAGCACCTAGCAAGCTCTCTGACATCCGAAGGTACTCAGCAGTGATGGCTGAATTTTCCCTGGATATCACCTGGGCAGACAACAGCTCCCAGATTCACATTATTATGAGGGGGACTTTTCTATAGATTAAGAACAATAACAGTAATGGTAATAAAAAATTAATAATGTTTATTGAGCCCTGATGCTTTGTCAGGTACTAGGATAAGCACCTTACCCGCATTACCTCATTTGAGACCCAGAACCTCCAGTATGTAAATATCATTACCCTCATTTTACAGATGAAGAAACGGATCTCAGAGCTGAGGCATCTAACAACAGCCTGGTTGATGGGCTTGAACCTGAACCCAGGCTGGTCAGTTTTGAAGACCATCTATCACCCATGACATTGTGCGGTGGATGCCGGGCTAAGACTACTGAAAGGACCCAACCCTGCAGAGTGTGCCGGGTACCAGGGGACAACCTGATATTTGGGGATGATATCAGGTGTCACCTTTGTCTCGGGTGTACCCCAACTCTCCTATGGAAGACTGGGCAGCAGGAGCCAGGCTCTGCAGTGAGAGGGTGGGTTTTGGTGTTCAAGTAGCAAAGAGATAAATGCCATCCGAATTCCACTTAAAATAAGCAAACCAGCCGCAGGGCTTGCACAGCCAGAGCAGGACTGAGATTCAGTAGTCTGTTTACTCCAGTCTGTATTTGACCTTGCACTACATTCATAGAGAGGCTCCCCACGAACGCAGAAACCTTTCTCCTGCCTCGGGAGCATTTCCATACGCACAGAAACACCGCACAGATGACAAGAATTAAGATGTACTTTCCGGTTCGCCTTGCTGTATTATTTAAAACAATTACTGTATGATTTTGCTTTCACATAGCCATGGAAACCCTGCTGAAAGGATTTAATACAATTTATTGTGTGAAGCTTAAGAAAAAATCTGTTTCCCCGGTGCTGGAAAACAAAGCAAGCCAATTCCTCCCCGCTCCCTACAAGGTGTGATGGATGCAAATTGCTGACCAGTGACCTCACACTACAGGGACCGAGCTTCTGGGAAAGCATTCCGGAGATAAGTGGCTCTGCTCCCTTCAGATGTATCGGAAAACAAAGCCGGTGCCAGAGGAATGGTAATCTCCTTTGATGTGCCTGGAGCTGATTTACTATTTCAGAAAGAGAAGCACAGCTCTGAGTGGCAGGACCACAAAGCTCTGCAGTAAACACAACAGAGAAATCAACCCTGCCAGGTCCCGGCCACCCCCCTACCTTCCCCCCCACCCCCGCCTCAACCCTGCCAGGTCCCGGCCACCCCCCCCTTCCCCCACCCCTGCCCCACTCACAGGTTCCTCTTACAGGCCTCGAAGGCCTCAGTGATGGAGTCTGTGGAGCAGGGCAGCTTGACTCCAGGCTCCGATGAGAGGGTGGGATCCCTTCGCAGCTTATTGATACCCGTGGCGTAGTTTTAGAGCAGCCGGCCTCAACCCTCCTTGCATTATCAGAAACCCCCAGAGGCTTGGAGAAACGCGGATGCTTAAGGCCGCCCTCAGTGATTAGATTGGAACCTGCAGGGCTGGGGCAGGTGCTGGTATTTGTTAAGAGCCCACCAGGTGATTCAAATGTGCAGCCATGGTCCTAGGACTTGAGCTTCTTCAGGCTGAACTCTTTTTATGTTTGTATTTGCTGGTTCCCATTAGGAGACCCAGCGCCCGACGATCTGTGAAACTAGGAGGCCTGCTCTAGCACGGAGGCCTGTCTCTGCAGTTCCACTCTTTGTCCCTACTTTCAGGGGTGGTGGGGAGACCATGAACTGAAATGCAAGCTGGGAAGCTGGGCTCCTCTGGGCTATTTTCACAACTTCCTGTGCGCATCTGTAATAATTTCCAAACAAAGTGTTAAGCACAAGTGCAGCTGAAGACTTGGGTTCAGATTCTAAATTTGTTCTTTATTAGGGACTCCGGGAAATAAGTTATCCTCTTTGAGCCCTTTTCTTTGGACAATGAGGATAATTATATCTTATTTTGCATGAAAGTGTAAGATCTAGATGTTAGCTGGGCTCGCTTTGCCCCTGAAAGTCTAGATGAGATTGTTCAAACCCTCAGCCTGCAGCTCATGGAACATCTAGTTACTTTCAAATGGGAAGTTTTTAGCAACTTGCGGCCTTGTGGTCACCTTAGTTTGTGAGCTCCGGCTTCCACTAAATTAGCCTGTTCAGTCATTGTCTTGCCACACCATTGGGGTTGTTTAACCCAAATGTGCAACTCGGTCGTTTCCCTTACTGTCCCCCAAACACTCCTATCGCGCGGGCATTTTTGAGGGTAGGCGACTTTACTGAGGGTTTGGGGTGATGAAGGGACTAACGCTAGAGCATCAAAAGGGACTCATGACGCAGCACCGCGTGACCCTGTCCGTGAGGTTTCTCGGCCACCCCGCGCTCCTTAGCCCGCACCCCCTCTGCTCCCACCCCCCTCCTCGCCTTTTCCCTTCATCCCCAAGTTTCTGCACGTCTAATGTGGAACATTTAGGCTTCCTGTTTATTTCCTTGCCTCTCATCTTTCCTCCAGAGATCTTATTAAAATATATCCTGATACCTCCAGCCCCCCACCCCCACGGCTCCATGAGCTTCAGCTGTGACTCTGAGCAGGTGTGATGGTAACGGCAGGACCCTGCTTTCAGCTCCAGGCAGGGGCCCCGGCAGCCCCCACCCTCCAGAGCTGCCCTGCCAGCCCCTGAAAGTCCAGGGCGTCAGAGGTGGGAATGGCTCTCACTCAGACTCTCTCTCTTTCCAGGTTTAGATGGGAAGACCACGCTCTGGACTCTGGGAATTCAAAAAGGCAGCCTTTGGGGGGAATAAAAAAAGGGGGACCTTCTAGAGGCTTCCCGTACCTTGAATAAAGAATCACATTTTCAGAAAGATATTTTTTCTGAAATACACAAGTTTACAAAAATCGAGGCAAATAAGCTGGGCAAAGTGCCCCCTCCCAAACCCCACACGTTCAAGGAGAATCTGGAGCCGCGTTGCCGCCCACAGGCGTCCGACCATCGTGCCCACCTGGGAGGGCCTGGGCCTGGAGACCAGGAGGGGCTGGTGCTCTGCCAACTGCTACCCCGTTTCTTCTTCTTCCTGGGCCGATGACAGGAAACGAAGAGTCTTGAAGCAGATAACTAAAACCAGAAGGGACCCAATTAGTTCCCACCGCCCGGCAATAGCTCCAGAAAGTCAGCACCCCTCCCCTCCCTTGAAGATGTTTCTCTGCGTCATGCCAGACCCAAGGTGGCCTTGCAAGGAGGCGTCTGTCCCTGAAAATCGTGTCCTGGCACAGACAGAGTTGACTGGGGCCCCCACCCCCTACCCCACGCAGCTGTGGATGCTGCTGTGGATGCTGCTCATCCCTCCACCAGAAGAGACTTCCCTCTGCCTACACGTTGGGTCCCTCTCTTTCCCCCCGACGCCCCTGCGCTAGCTGGTGACGTTCTCAAAAGCAGGAAACACTTTCCAGCACATAACACACCCCTGGTGAGGAGAAGGCCCTTGATAAATATGTGAACCAGCGAAGGAATGAGGGCCCACCAAGCAACAGTGCTGCGTTTGCTAGTGTTACCCATTTTACGGTCATGACAAACAGAGAGGGCATGATCTCCGCTAACTTGTGAATAATCAGCAGGTTGTGACTAATGACAGCTGCAGCTAAGAGCCAGGTGAGAGGGAAGGAAAACGGCATTCTTCTTCCAGAGGGTTTAATCAGCTGCAAACAGTGATGCTCTGTCACCTTGCCGGGGCCATCCTTTAGCCCTCGGCCATTCCTTAGAGCTTATAAAGCGCTTTGCTTGATTTAAAAACACTCCAGCAAGCATAAAGGACAGTGCACTTTATTTTCACTTGTCAGTAATTACCAACTAGCCTGTGACAGGGCAGGATTAAAATTCAGATCTTTAGGAGTTCAGACTGCTCTCATATACATTTCCTTGGAATAATTCATTTCAAGAGAGAGAAGCTAAATACTTCTAGCCGGCAGGGATATGTCTCCTGGCCGCAGAAGGCAGGGCTCAATCCCCAGTGGCCCAGTGGCCGTCTTTCTTTGGCATCCTCTGACCCTGGCTTGTGGCATATATGGGCTCCTTTTAATTCATTATTTCATTTGCTCTGTATAGTAACCCTAGGAAATGAGGTGGGTTTTAGCACCCCCTTTCCACCCATAGTGACTAAGACTAGAAGAAAATGTGGCTTTCACAAGACACAACAGCCTTGACTGAGTCCCAATTCTACCATATTCTGAAATGTCCAAACTGAATGATATAATTGCTTACTTTTTGAAATGCTAAGAAGTAATTTTAAATTTCCAGGAGTCATGATTTGCAAGCAGCAGAAGAAAGAAAAATACCAATGAAAGGGCCGGTATTTTCCCTAGGAATAGCCTGGGTCATCCAAACTCCAGATTAATCGAGTTAGGAACACTGTATTTCATTGGCGTCACAGTGCCTCTCTCTCCTTTTCATCTTTATTTACCCTCGTGTGGCCCACTGAAAAGAATCCAGTGTGCTCCAGGTCTCAGAAGATATATTTTTGCTCATTAATCACCAAACGAGGTTAAGACATAAACAAATCAACATTATTTATACTGAATGAGGCAAACATTCCTTTCAAAGACTCTCGTTTCCTCTGGGAACATGGACTACCTGAGCCATAGCCACCAAAATATGTATTTAATTTACCTTTTAAGGAAACGCCACCTCGTTGCCAAACCTCAAACACAACATCCCAAGTGGAAGAAGGCGTTTCAAGTAAATGAGGGAAAAAACCCAGATTCCAAGTCCTCCCAGTTCTCTCCCTCTGGGGACTCCTTCCGAAACTGTGTGGACAGTGTTTAATGTTCTGCAAATCTTCTACTGAAAAGAGACTTTCGTCACAATTGCATTATAATGTTTTCTCCCCAAATCCCTTCTTGTCTAGGAGCCAACAGCTCAGATCTTGAACAAATCCTTCCCAGGCCTCTCTTCCAGTGCCCTCGGCAGGAAGGGGGCGGGCATGGGACCTCGCCTTTGTCCCCAACACTGGGGGACGCCAGTCGTGTCGTGAGTTTGGGGTTTGAGGACTGTAATATGCGATTGGCCCTCTTCCCGTTTTTGAAAATGTTGGCCAGAGTTTTGTCAGAATTAATTCCCTTGGATTTGTTGTTTTTGCTGAAATCTCTATGGAAATTACTAATCCTGAGCATGACAAGCAGTCCCCGTGAAAGCATAAAACTTAGATGTGGAACAATGTGGCCCCGTGGGGACGGGAGAGCAGTAAACACGAAGAGGGGAGTCTTCCAGCAAGCTGGGGCGGAGGGGGTGGGAGACCCTGAGACCCAGAGCTGCCCGGCCCGGGCGCGCTCAGTGGGAGGTTTGGACCCGGGCTCAGGAGACTCCTGCGAGATGGCAGGCTGCCAGCCTGCCCTCGCCCTCCTTGGTTTCACTGTCACCCCGGGGAACCACCCTTTCCTGCCGCGCCTGCCCCAAGGAGGAGTGGGAGGGCGGGGTGGGTGCAGATTTTGTGTGGCTGTCACACAGGGGGGGCCCTGGCTGTGGCTGTCACACAGAGGCGGCTGCGGAGGTGGCTCCCGGGGTGATCACGGGGCCTGCCCTCCCAGGCTTCCTGGAGGAGGGAGACGGGTTTCACTACATTTTCTCTCTTCCCCCTCCGCTGGGCCGCGAGCCCTTCTAGGCAGAGGACCCAGTGGTGGTTTTGTGTTCTTTGCATCCCCGGGGACGGTCCCCCGTTTAGTGCAAATATCCCCGATCAGACCTCAGGAGCCTCAGATGGGGCTGGGCTTGGGCTGGCTACAGGTTCAGAGCCAAAAAGGGAGAGCCTCAGAGAGGAGGTGCGGGGTCCCCGAGAGGTCCTCCCCCGAGTGACCGCTGGCCGTGGACACTGCACTCTCGGGAGCTTCGGAAATGGGTGAGAGGCTCCATGGATGGGGCCCCCGTTCCCAGTGGTTGCCAACCCCAGCTTGTCAGGGAATCTGCCAGAGCAGGTGAAGGGCAGGAGTGAGTGCAGCTGAGAGCTGGGGAAGCACGGTACCCTGCCCCCCAGGGACCCCTTGCTGCCCTAAGGGCAAGGGGGCTGCCTCTGTCCCTGTCTTCTCTCCCCTCCCACAGACTAGGACGCTGAGCAAGTAGCAATTTTGAAGCAATTAGAAAAAATGCAGCACCTCATCCTGATGGGTGTTTGAGTTTCCATTCGCACCAGGCTGAGACTTGGTTTCGATGAGAAGAGCACTGGCTGCGTGATGGTGGGAAAGCCGCCTGGTCGCCCCCATCTCCCGGGCCCCGTTCTCCGCTCTAAGGGGGCAGGGGCAGAGGGGGGAGTGAAGTCCTGCATTCTCAGCAGTCCCCATGCTGAACGAGCGGTCCCACTGCTTAGCTGGGGGCACATGGGCCTCATTTATTTGGGCAGCGCTCGGAATTGAGAGGCCTGGCAGGTCTCCTAGGTGGCTGGTGCAGCACCAGGGCGATCTGTTTCCTGGGCCCGGTCCCCTAGCAAAGGGCCCTGGTAGGAGATCCCAGAGGCGCCGTGGAGAGCGGGGGAGCTGGGGGTTTTAATATACATTGGGTGCGCTTGTCCAGGAGGCTGCCACCCCCCTGGACACTATAGTATAACCTGGAGATATCTGTAAGGCATATACTTTAAAAAAAGTCATATAATTCTATGGGAGAGATAATGAATGCATTTTATCTGGCATGCCCCTTTTGACCGTTTACTAGTGGCCACCTGTGGCCCTGTGTGGAGAGAGATTCTGAAGCGCTGTGCTCACATACTGTGGGCACCAGAAGACTTGTAAAACTATTTTATAAGAAATATGCTAAAGACCAAAAGGCTCAATAATGCGCATTACTAAGCTTCCCTGGGAGACCATTCTGCTTTTTTGTTAATAGCCAAATTTCCCTTCCCATCTTACTTGCTACCACCAGACATGATGTATTTCACGTATCGTAGAATGCCAGAGCTGGATGACTCTTTAAGTAGCACTTAGGCTGCGCATCTTGTTCCACAAGAGCTGAAAATGAGGGGTAGCAGCCTGATTTTCAAACGGTTGAACAGCTGGTTAATACAGGTCTTCTGTCTCCCATCTGTCTTCTTTTGGAGCCTCTGCATCCAAGGCAAAAAAAATCTGTCCTCGCCTTGGCTCTCTGCTAGTAAAAGATGTGGGGTGTGTAGGACTGGACTCGCTGGGGATCTCGGGCTATATCACCTTTGAGCCACACACCCTGGCGCTCTCCCTTGCTGGCTGAGTAACCACGAGTAAGTGGCTTAATATCGCTAAGCCTCAGTTTTCTCATCAGGAAACTGGGGGTGATGATTGTGAGGATCACCTGAGCTACTGAGTATAACCTGTGTAGCCCTGGGCCCGACTCAACAAGCCTGGCCTATTGTTATCACGTGTAGAACAATCTAGTTGGACTCAGCGATTCCTTCTCCTGAGACCCTGTGATTTGGAGCATCAGTTGCTAATACATGGGGTTGCCTCTGAACTGCCTGTGATAAGTCCCATGTTTTCATCAGGACTGTTCTATCCAATGAGATGACATGTGGGGAGTGAGTCCTTCGCTAACCGTAAAGCATTATTCATTGCTTATTTCAGATAACGTATTTATTACCATCATCATCAAGACGCTATCGGTAACTCCCAAGGTGTGGTCTAGGAATACGGCTCTGATCCAGTGACAAGTTCCAATGGCACGAAGGGCTCGCTGAGTTCTTAACCCTCCTAAGTACAAACCCCGTGTTGCCAACCTTTACATGCTGATGCTGGTCTTTCTACTGATTCTTCTCAACAAGGTGGTGTTTCTTGGCTGATCTTTAGTATCATATTTATGTTTGCTTTGTATTGATAACTTATTCCCAGCCTGAATCCATAGTCATTTCCTAAAAGGCATAATTTTAAAAAACCTAATAGATTACAAGTGTGTGTGCGGGGAGGGCTCAAATCAACACCAGCTTCTGAACAGTTAGCACTTGTGAAGGGGGCTGGCTTCTTGAGGACTAATTGTCTCTTGTGCCTAAGGATGTTGTTTGGGTAAAAGTCTCAAAACCAAACATGCCATTTTTCTGCTAAACACAGTGAGAGCAGGGTCCCCATCCCACACCCATAGTCCTGATGCACCCCAGGGTACCAGGTCCGAGGCAGGAGAAACGGTCAGGATGTCAGGTCCCAGATGGCAAGTGAACTCAGCTTCCTATCGGAGCTCAAAGGACAAAGGCACCTTGGACTTGAGTCTCCAGCCTGGCAGCCCAGATGCCCATGACACTTAGATGTTTTTGGGTTGAAAAAGAAGCCTCAGTCTGTTGAAGGCAAACCGCCTCCAAACCTCCTCAGAAATCCTTGGTTTAAACACAAAAGACATAAACTCTACTTGGCCATAGAAGGCTGGAGCAGCCCTAAAATGCTGTCTACACCTACATCTAATCCCAATGGGTGAGGGAGCAGCGCTGGGCAAAAGTCTGTGCGGAGTTCACCAGCATCCAAATTTTATAGAATGAGGAATTTTGCTGAGTCTCACCAGCTCATCTGGTTCCTGCCCCCTTTCTTCTAACACTAGTTAACGATCCCCATGGGCAATAATCTCCAGAGCTAATAAACACAAACAGGCTTCCTAGTCCCCATACAAGTCCAAAGACTCCCCAGTAAGCCTTCTCCTGGGAGAGAGCTGTTGCCACCAAACGTGGCCTCCCGATTAGCCCCCCCACTGAGAGTCACTGGAACACTCTCAATTTAGGCCATGGAGTTTTTCTCATAATTAACCTCTCTTTTTATAGCTAATGGCTCTTACAGCCAGGCTTCTGATGGAGGGCACTTGGTAATTCACCCTGAGGGCTTCTTTCCACCTGTGAAACCAGAGCATTTTCTAAGAGTCTTTCTGCGGCACAGCACAGCCTGAAAGTTGCTTGGGAAGCTAATGGGAGAGGCCTTCATCACTCTGAGGATAGTCCTGCTGGACCTGTGTTTGGTTTCGTGTTTCTCTTCCCTTTATTTTATTTTATTTTATTTTTAAGAAAAAAGAACAAAGTTCATTTCCATTTAAGTGTGTTCTGTGATTGCAAACGTTGACCTCTGTATGCCTGGGAATATCAGACTGTGGGTTGCTGGAAACTGGGGTTTTAGAGAGCTTCCAACCTGAGAGTGATTGTGTCCTTAGGAAGCCTTCAAAGGCAGAGAAGCTATTCTGGCCACCTGTGAGGTCAGGGGCACAGTTATCGAGGCTAAGGGGAAAGGGCTAGAACCTTCCAACAGACAACCTGCTGACAAATAATTCCTCCCAGAATGTCAACTAAATAAATGAAACAAAAACCCCGCCCCCACCACCATCTACGTGAACTTGGTGTATGGTTTAGCCTCTAAGTACCTCAGTTTTCTTGTCTGTAAAATGGGAAAACATAATGCCTGGCTTGTATGATAGTGCAAAGACTTAATGAGTGAATGAGATGCATGTGTAGTGTTTAGATCAGTGCCCACCACACAACAGGGGCTCAAGAAATATTGGCCATGCCCTACTGGGCATGGCTCAGTGGTTGGGCATTAACCTAGGATCCAGGAGATAGAGGTTCAACTCCTGGTCAGGGCACATGCCCGGGTTGCGGGCTCGATCCCCAATTGGGGGCCTGCAGGAGGCAGCCGATCAATGACAACTCTCTCATCACTGATGTTTCAACTCTCTATCTCCCTCTCCCTTCCTCTCTTTGAAATCAATAAAGATATATTTAAAAAAATAAAAAGAAAGAAAATTAACTACCTTGTTAATATATATATATTGGCCATGATTGTTTCCTAAGAACTTGGGAACTGGGAGACAAAAAAGGCTTTATCTGGTGGCTGATGGGTTCGCCAAGGAGTAAGTCACTTTCGATTACGTGGAACAGCCTCATTGTCTTACCCCCAAGGACCATAGAAATATCTTACCCTTTGTGAGGTGAGAAAGGCCAGGAAGCACTGCTGAGCAAGGATCAGTCTCTGGTTCGATTCCTGAAGCTTCGCTATACACAAGACCTTGAGCTCACAGGATACTTCAGTATTTTTCCATTCCATCTCCTTCTGTGTTTTTTAACGGAGTTAGTTTGGATGCATGTCTATCATTTACCTATAGAATCCTGATTAAGAGGGTCATACGACAGTGAAGGTCCCAGAGCTCCACCTCTCAGCTCATGTCCGCACCTGGTCACTTCCACGGCATCTTCCTCACCGCGAAGAGAGAGTCAACCTCAAGTGCTGACTGCTGAGTTAGACATTGTTGAAAAACAAGCACAAAAATCATATATTTCTTACAGCCACGATCAACCCCCACTTCACACAAATGGTACAGTACCAACCTCAGCACACTGAATCTTACACAGAATTTTCTGGTGTAATGAGCCTTAAATATGTTGTCAAGAGAATCAGTTCCTGTCCTTCCTCATTTACCTCCATGCTGGTAAGTTCCATTTACTGTTTCTTAATAGGATATTTATACAGTCATTTCAAAAATAATCATTTTCAGTCCTTAGAAAAGTTGGTCAAGTCCTTACTGGGAATTCAAACGTATTATCAAACAGATAAATGATGGATTTAAATTTCCTAGAACAAAAAAACCTAGAAGAGGGTATGGAAGTGTATCTGGAATGATGAACAGAAAACCTTCCCTGACATTTGGAAGTCAGAGAATTGTCAACAAACAGATTTAGGTGATTTTACCACTTTGAAGGGTTTCAAAGAAGACTGATTTCTGTTTGCTCAGCCACCGTTTGGAAGTGCAGAGATCAGGGACATCAAGAGCTTGGTCTGAGCTTTTGCGCGTGTCTGCGAAATAGCTGATATGTCGTAAGAGCAGTTCTCAGTGGTCCGCACTGTGGTGTATTTTCATCTATGTCAGTCTGGCATCTGCCATCCGATCAAGTCAGCGGCTCTTGCCGAACACCTTCCACCTTCCAAACGCCTTCCAAAGGTGTCAGAGAGAAAGGGGAAACAGCCACTCCCTGCAGGTGGGAGTCAGAGCCACCAAAGGGGTCCCTCATGACTTCCGGAGGGTATGTAGTCAGGCACGGCTGTGGGGAAAGCCCGTTCATGAAGCTTGTGGCCTACATGTCGCCGGGAGGAGTATCAGGTCTTCGGAAGCATGAAGATGTCCAGCCGCCCTCAGTAGGAAGTGTGGCTTCAGCACAGTGCACCCGAGGGAGTCGGGAGGCTCAAAGGGGACCCACAGCATCAGGGGCCCATACCCGTCCTGCTCGCTTCCCTACGGTGTGTGACCTCCATTCCCAAGTTCACTGCATGGTCCAAGTCGGCAGCGGCTGCTTCTGCCTCCCAACGAAAAAGACATGAGCCCTGGCCGGGTGGCTCGGTTGGTTGGAGCTTCGTCACACACGCCAAAAGGTTGCAGGTTCGATTCCTGCTCAGGGCACACACCTAGGTTTCGGGCTCGTTCCCCGGTCAGGGCACATATGAGAAATGTACTGTCTCTCTCTCACATCAATGTGCCTCTCTCTCTCCCGCTCCCTTTCTCTTTTTCTAAAATAAAAAAATATATCCTTGGGTGAAAATAAAATAAAAAAGAAGATGAGAGGAGAAGAGCATGCCTGTTTCCCTAGCTCCCCTTAAGGAGACTCCCTGGGAGGGGACAATATAATCCAGCTGGCATTTAGGGGCTCTGTTACCATGACAAGGCTAGGATGGATTCTGAAGGACAGTTGTTGACACCTCTTCATGCATCAGGACTCAACCCAAATGTTCCCTCTTTAGAGAGACCATCTAGCTCATCCGCCCCCCGCCCCCATCAAAGAACCTGTTCAGTTCTCCCACAGGAATGATCTAGTTTCAGTTTTGCAAAATGAATTCTGGAGATGGATGGTGGTGACGGTTGTACCAAAAATGTGAATGTGCTTAATGCCACTGAACTGTACACTTAAAAATGGTTAAGGTGATAAATTTTGTTACATGTATTAAAAAATACAATTAAAAATCATTAACAATTAACTACTGATTTAAAAAGAAATATATATTGGAATTAAGAAATAGCAAATTTTAAAATAAAAACAAAGTGGGCATTTCCTATTTAAATTTTAAAATATTTGTTAAATATATTAATTTTACAAAAATAACACTATTTGCAATTCTAGCATGACATGTCCATCCAGTTGCCCATCTAAGCTATGGAAAACTGCTATGCCTAGACCAACAGACACTCAAATCCATGAGGAATACAAATTATTTAATGTTGCAAATATTAAATAATGCAATAGGCCACCACGTGCGACTGTCGTGAATGACAGGCTTATTTCTGAGCACCTTCAGAACCACGCCCTGGAACTGGGTGAGATTTAGACAGCGAGGGCTCCACACTTCTGGGAAACGATATCTCGCTTTGCAGGAATCTGCTGCGTTCATGCTCTGGGAGAAAAGATCTGGCAAGTTAATGAATTTGTCTTTTCTCCTTCAGCACTTGTGCTCCTGAAATCCTCACCCTCTGAGGCAGCGTCTACATTCACAACATCCAGACAGTGTCCCCTCCGAGGCAGGACCCGGGAGCAGTGTTTCTCTGGGGCCTGAACGGCGTTAGCCTGAGAGAGGTGCTTAGAGCCACGAGCCATGCTGGGCAGGTCCCGAGGGCTGGATTGCTGGGGACAGAAAAATCCATACATCCCTCAATACATTCATCTTTCATGTGTGTTTGTGATATGTGGGGACCTCTAAGAGCTCAAGGTCCTCTTTCTTGGGCCAAAGCGTTGCACTGTTCAAATACTACTTTCTATTGCTCGAAATGGCAACGCACTCATTAGGTAGGATCTACCCACACAGCGAAGGCCAGACAGGCCACTGGCCAGATACTTTGTCTCAGGGGCCTATTCTGGTTTGAATTTTCTAGATTTCTGCCACATTTTATCAGCTCCATGACCTTGGAAAAGTTACTTGTGAGCAGTATATCCAGGTTTTCTCATCTCTGAAATGGGGATTAAAATCGGATTTAGCTCATTGCATTGGGTGAGCATTAAATGGAAAATGCCTAGTATAAAGTTCTACGCAGCATAATTGGCCCAGGATGGGTATTAGCGGTAACGGTGATGGTTTGGATAGCAAGGCAGAGCTCGGGGATAACTCATATTCCATTACAATCTCTGAATAAACTGGTTGGCACTTATAAGGAATTAAGAGAATTGGACTAAGGCGTGACTCTGTCATCAAGATCTAAGGCACAGCTAAATGCTCTTTAAACCTGGAAAACAGAACAAAGCTTTCTGGGGTACCGTCAAGCTCATATTTGGTTGTGTGGCTCCTGGAGCAGAGCTGGGATCGCCACCAATGACAGTGAGGACTTGAGCACTGTTAGGATATGCTGCAGACATGAGAGTGTCTATTTGTCAAGTTTCAGGGCCAAGGGGAGGCCCAAAGGTCCAGGGAAAAGGTCTGTGCCTGAAGTTGAGTAATCGATTGATCGGAAGACCTGATCGGATGAGGGCTGAGTTCATCTGTCTCACCTCGTGTACAAAGCTCCGTTAACCATTGCCTTACACCACTCCTTTGCTGAACGATGAATCATCTAAGAGGGGAAAAAAAAACCCCAAACTTCAAAAGTAATTTCTTTCTGCTCCAGAAACAGTTTAGGGTTTTCTGGTTTAACAGTACTGAGAAGCAAGCATGCGTCATTAATTTCTATGCAAAAAAAATTTCTTTACTTCAAATGGCAATTAGTGATAACATTCCTATCTCGTGTTGTGATGAGATTTTTATGCTAATCGTCACATGGCAGTGAATTAATCACTGGGGCGCCGTTCGAGAGGATGTATATTTCATGAGACAGATACAGATATCACGACGCGGCTGATATTTTCTCAAGGTAAATGGGCGGCAGCTCGAATCATTACGAAGGGAGCATCCTGAGCAAACAGGACCGCGTGGCAACGAGATGCCTGCGGTATAGACGCGTGAGGATTGTCAAAACGCCAGAACGCGCTGGGTGTCATTTGTGTAATTACTGTGAGGAAGGGGGAACGCTGGGGAAACTCACACTCCAAGTCACTCACAGACACACCAGAGCCCTCAAAGCCACATCTTAACAATGCGAGGGGCAGATCAACAATCAGCCTCCTTTCCCTCCTATCCCCTCCTCCTCCTGCTACAGAATCCACCCTTTTCACATGATGTAATAATATTTAAATGGACTTCTCTTCTCAATTTCCATCTAAGTCTACACAGACAAAGGAATCAGAAAAGCAACTGGACCCTAAAGTCAAACTGGAAAACGACTGCAAGCCCAGGAAACAGGCCACCCCTCAAAGGAGACATCATTCCTTAGCAGGCAAGCGGCTCCTTTCACAACGATTTGCGGACGATAAGAGCTGTGCTTTCGGGGGCCGACGGCTCCAGCATGCGCCGCTCCCACAGCTGGCTGGCAGACCCAGGCCCTGACGGGGTGCGGGGGGAGTCTTCATGAGGAGAAACTATAGACGCCCCCTTTTCTCTGCATTTCTCCTCCCACCTTCCTGTTTCCCCAACGGCCACGCACTTCCCGACTGTTGGTGCTGCAGATACCCATAGTCACCAACACCGCCCACCTGTGCAGAGCCACATTGTCCCTTCTCCCCCAGGGAAGAAATGGGCCACTTCTGCTATTACTTGGCCCTCTATAAATATATGTATTTTTAAGGGGAATAGACAACCTTATGGAGAAAGTCAGAGAAATGGAATAGGATACATTTCCTTAAAACTGCCTCTAGGATACAGGCAATGGGGTACAATCCCAAACCCTGTGCAGAAGGCGGGCGTGGAGAGGGGTTTAGTCTCCTGGGAGGAATAGGTAGGTGGGCGCAGTGACACAGGAGGCAGCTGGTGGCGGAGAAAATGATATTTTTGCCAGCTGGTGGGACTTTGAGAGTAGACTACAGCTTTGTGATGGTTTTCTCTTTCAAAGTTGCTCTGAAGTTTAAAATTGTGGAGTGACCAGGGAAGGGGGTGGTGGCGATGAGCAGAGAATACAAAATGGAACTTGATTTCAGCTTCACGATCCGTAGGGACGATCTAAAGATGATGTTCAGGGCTGACAGGGGGAAAGCCCAGGAGCTCCAAGTCCAAGGGAGGCGGGGGTCCTGAGTGTGGCTGTGTTCCTATTGAGGAGTCCCCTCCACTGATCTTAAAGGAAATAAAGAAACTGGTTCAATGGAATATAAATTTTAGGAAACAACCAGAAATTTTAGAGTCAACCAGTTAGTTCAAGAGTTTTTAGTGCCAACTACAAAACTGGATATATTCTTTCTAGAAAATAATCCTCTAGAAACTAAGGATGATTACCAGATAAACCACAGATTATCCTTGGACTCTGGTAATTCGCAGATACTTAGTATCCAAATACAGGTATATTAGGCCAACATACACATTAGCTAGTCTTGGACGATCCGTTCTGGTGTTTGTTTTCCTTCACTTTCTTTTTTCTCGTGGTGTTTTAGTTTGTATAAATTTTGTTGACCTATTTTCAAGCTTATCGATTTTTTTTTCTCAGTCTTTTCCGGGCTGCTGATAAGCCAACAAGGAAGTTCTTCATCTGTGATGTTGCATTTTTTGTTTTAGTATTTGCATTTGACTCTATTTTCAAGTTTTTGTCTCTCTGTTAAACAATATTTTTCTGTTCATGTATGTTGTCCACTTTTCCCACTAGATCTTTAACATATTAATCATAGTTATGTTAAAGTCCCACTCTGATTGTTCCACCATCTGGGTTATCTCTTAGTCTAGTGCTCTTACTTGCTTTAACTCTTGACAATGAATTTATTTACTTATTTATTTGCATTTTTTGGTGTGTCTTATAATTTTTATTGACTATTGGGCATTGTGTGTGAAAGAATAGTAGAGATTATTCCCAGAGTGGATTTCAATCAATATTTTTGCTGCATAGGACCCTGTAAATATTATTTAGCCTCTCTGAGCCTCAATACTTTTATCATCAAATGTGAATAAGCCCCAGCTTCATAAAAAATAGTGTGTGAAATATATAAAACACAAATGTAAGACAGTATAATCATTTATCTGGTGATAGACTCTAGTAGTCATCTTTAATAAGGTAACGGGATTATATATACTTGACTTTTTCCCTAAATGATGACTTTTTTTCTCTTAATTAAAAAAATCCATACCTTAAATAAAAATACAAATTAGAAAGTAAAATGACTCCATACATTCAATTAAGACCATACTACAATTGTGTATTCCTCTAATCCTTCAATAAATAACAAAAAAATTAATGTTGCTGTATTTGATTTAATGTTCATATATACACTTGTAAAAATCAGAGTTTTTCCAAATATCTATCCAGTATTCTACTTTCAAAACAGAAACAATATTTTTTACAGGTGGTATAAAGAAATGCCCCCACCGTGATCCCTAATATATGTTGATTTTTTTTTGGGGGGGGGGGATCCTTTAGAAACAGAGAATGTGGAAAGTATCAGAAAAGATAATGATAGTATGAAAAAGTGTGTTTTTTGAAAATGAACCAGATGAAATTATTAGGTGAAGAGGGGCTTCTGAAAGCTGAAGACCCAGGGTTCCTGGCTAGAAAGGGCAAAAATACTCTCTTTCTTTTTCTTGCTAGGATCTGGGCAGCATTTCTTCCATGTCTGCAACGACGTAAGAGACAACAGCCCAAACAGCGGCAGCGACGTTCATCTGCTTTGGATCCATGGCACTCATGGTGTCTCCATGTGAGTGATGGAAGGCGAAGTATTTACCTAAGTCATCACGTAGACTGGCTCCTGGGGAGAAAAGAGGAAGAATTCTTAGGGAAGGATTTTGACAAAAGCTGCTGAATTGCTACTTAGAAACCACTGCCAGTCCTTTTTGCTTCATTCTTGCCTGCTCCTGCTCTATAGGCCACAATGGCAAAACACTTTCCCAGACTCTCTTGCAGCTAGAAATGGCTGTGTGACACCACTCTGGCTACTAGGATGGGAGGGGAAGGCCATAGGAAAGTTCTAGGAAAGTCTTTATTGACAAAGGAGTCAGGCAAACGCCCTAATGATGCATTAAAAGTAGATGAGGAGTTTGAAGCTATCTGAGACAAAAAGCCCACACACTAAAAATGGCAGAGTGGAAAGCCAGAGGAGCCTGGATTTAGAAAACATTGCTAACTCAAGGGACAAGCACTGCACGTCCTACTTCTGGACTTCCTGCTAAGTGAGGAAAAATAATCCTTTATATGTTTAGGTAACTGATACCAATGTCTTCATATTTATAAAAAGATAGTATCTTTTTTGTATCTGCAAGAATGCAAATTATGTACCTTCTTGGATACAAAAGAAGGTCAACACTCCTTTATTCAAGCTTTCCTTCTCAAATCATTAATTTAGTTCTCATGGAATTCCCTGGCAGCCTCCAACAGCACCAGCAGGAGTCTCGGTCCCACCTGAAAGATTTTTCTCACTCTAGTGAAGCCTTTTTCTCGTTTCAGCCACGGATTAGTCCCAACGCATCTTTGCTATCTCACATTCATCCTTCTGAACCCACTGGGTCCATTTTATGGCTTCCAAGTGTAGTTCTTCAGTCTCTGGCCTTGTTTGTTTGCTTACTGCTTTATTGTGAAATATACCACACATACATAAGATTGTAGAGAACATAAATGTGTATTATAAAGATAGACAATATTAAAAGTACACATATATCATAATTCAATGCAAGGAACATATTACCAGTGACTTTGAAGCCTATTTTATGAGCCCATGTCCACCCCCAGCCCCCCTTCCTTGAGATTTATACTTTCACTGTCAATATATGAGTCTTGCCCTTGCTTCACATCTTCTCTAGCACATGGTATTATTGACTATTTTTGCTAATCTGTGTGAAATATCATCTTATTGTGGCTTTAATTTTTAAAATTATTAATGAGATTGGGTATGTTTTAAAATATATATTTTTGGGTCAATTAGGTTTTCTCTTTTGTGAACTGCTTGTGCCTTTGCCCATTTTTCAATTGATTCATTTGTCTTGTTGATTTGTAGGAGTTCTTGACCTTCAGTATTTTAGATACTAATCTTTTGTTAGTATTAAATTTATATACACAATTTCCCAGTTTGTGGCTCTTTTTACTCTGTTTGGTGAATAGATGTGTTTTAGTGAATCAATGTCCTTACTTTTAATGTAGTCAAATTTATGAATCTTCCCCTTCATGATTTTTACTTTTTACATCTTGTTTAAGAAATCCTCCTTACCCTAAGATCATAAACATATTCTCTGATGTACTAAAACTTTTAAAGGTTTTGTTTTTCATTTTTAAGTTCTTCATTTAAAATTGGAATTGACTTTTTGCATAGAGTAGGCTTTATTTTTCATTTGTCCCAGCAGAATTTCCTGACTTAGTACATCTTTTTTCTCCACTGATCTGCAGTATCAGTTTTGCAATATATCAAGTTTCCTTATATGTATGAGTGTATTTTGGGGCTTTCTAATTTTGGTCCACTGGCCCATTAGTCTTTCCCTGAGGCAACGCCAGAGCACTCTCATTACTGTTGCTTTCTAGTCCTTGCTTTCCGGCAGCCGTGTTCCCTTAGTTTCTTCTCTTTCTTCTTCAGAAGTGTCATTCTATTCTTGACCATTTGCTCTTCCAGATAATGTTTAGAATCATTTAAAAATATTACAAAAATATTTTTGAATTTTGATGGGAACTGTGTCTATCTTATATATCAATTTGGGGGAAATTACCATCTTTGATTCGGATACTGTGTTCTTCCTCATGAGAATGGTGTTTCTGTTTAAGTCTTCTACAATGTCTCTAAAGCTTCGTATTGAGTTCTGCATACCTTTTGTCAGTGTTCTTTCTTCCACGGTCTCTACTTCTTTTTGCCAATTGTAAATTACACTTTTTTAAAAAAATTTGCAATTTCTTTTGTAGCTATTCGTTTTTAGCATCAAATATCTGATTCATGAAATGGCTCCTGTTCCTTTATTTCCCTACACTCTGGAATAGTTTGTGTGAGATTAGGATGATTCATTTCTTGGTTATTTTGTAGAACTCCTTACAAATCCATCTCAGTCTGATGTTTCCTTCGTGGTAAACATTTTAACTATGATTCACTCTCTTTCTTGATTATTGGGTGATTCATGTTTTGTATTTCTTCTTGAATTCATTTTGGGAGTTACATGTTTCTAGGAATGTATGAGCTTTGACCAACTATTCAAAATAATCATCATAAAGTGGCCAATAATACCGTGTTTGTCTTTAAACACGTCTGCAGCATTGACAGTGATGCCATCTTTGCATTCCTAATATTGGTTATTGGTGTCTTCTCTCTTTGTTCATCAATCTTGCCAGCAGCTTGTCAGTTGTGTTAGTCTTTTGAACAAAAAACAACAACAAGACAATTTTGGTGTTTTTTTTTTAATACTTTCTATTATACAGTTTTTCTATCATTGATTTCTACTCTTATTTCTATTGTTTCCTTCCTTCTTCTTTCTTTGGGTTTATTTACCTTTCTCTTTCTAATGTCCTGAGCTGAATGCTCAGTCTATTATTTTACAGACTTGCTTCATCTCTAGCATAAGAAGTAAGGCTACTGTCTTCCCTCTGATACTGTTTACTATCTATACCCCCCCAGTTCAGGTGATTATTTTCATGATTATTCAGTTCTAAATTTTACTAATTCTGTTTGATTTTTTCCTTTGATTCACGTGTTAGAATGTTTTTTAATTTTCAAAAGTATGAGGTGTCCTTAGTTATTTTTTCATTATTGATTTCCAATTTAACTGTTAGGGAATGTGGGCTGTATGATCTAGATTCTTTGAATTTTGCTGAGATTTTTCTCTTTGGGCTATTGTATGATCCATTTTTATAAATGTCCCATGTGTTGAAAAGAATGTGTTTTCAGTGTACGGCATATATCCACTAGATCAAGCTTGTTAATTGTGTCCTTCAAATCTTTTAACTCCTTACTGATTTATTGTCTATTTGATCTATCACTTTTGAGAGAGATGTGTGAAAATGTCCTTCTGTGATTTTCGATGTGATAATTGTTCTTATAGTTCCGACAATTGCTTTTTTACACATTTCAAAGTAATGCTATTAGGAGCACACATATTTAGAATTACATCTTGCTGGTAAATCGAACATCTTTATTAATACGTAGTCACCTTCTTCATTCCTGGCATGAACTCACAGCACGCCCAGGAGAGATAAATCTGGAGGCTGACTCCGGTGGTAGCTGGAAGCATTTAAACCAAAAACCATGATGTTTCAGAAAGAGTTGAAGCTGGTGTGGAGCATATGCTTCCTGGATCCCAGAGACTATCAGGTGGATGTAAAATTCATGCACAAATTAAGGGCAGAGTCGAGGAGTCCTAAGAATGGAAGTCACGGAGGGTGGATGGGAGACGAGTCAGAACTGTGGGGGTCACAAGACAGGAAGGACCTTTAATTCCAACAGACAGCATGTGGCTCGCAGGGCGCTGGTTTCCTCCCCTTCCCTGCTTCTTAAGGACCTGACTGTTGGCTGACAGAAAAGGCTCCAAGTTCTATATTGAAAAAACAGAGGCAGGAAATGTTTGTGCCTGCCCCCTTCAGGCCTCCGAAATTCCCTTTCTGTCCCCGGCTGAAAGAACTGGGCTGCCAGATGAGTGGGAATTTGGCTGCCTCCCTTTAGAACTAGCGACTGAAGAAAGGCATTTCCTCAGGGATCATCTAAGTTCCCATGAACATGCTGCAAAGCTAAAAAATTCCAGAAAATCCGATACCACCAATGAGAACGCTGATAACCACAGGAGATACGCGGGTGGGCCTGCTGGCTGCTTCGCAGCTCTGTCTGCGCCATTCCAAGGGACACTTCATCAGTGACAGCCACCGATGCAGAAGACCAGTGCCCAGGGGGCGCCTGCGTCCCAGCTTCTGACAGCACCTGGCATCCAGGGTGGGGGACGCTGACTGTCCCTGGGGATGAACTGCGGTGTCTTTTGACAGGTGTGTGAGCTCTGAACAGGGAATTATCAAATGCATCTTAGAAACAGAAAGCTGGCAAGGAGCCTAGAAACAAACTACAGCATTATCGGGGCAGATATTTCTAAGGGAGGCTTAGAATTTAAGGATGCGAAGACATATCCTTAGTTTGTCAGCCAAGGAGAAGTGGGACCTAGGCAAGGAGATGCAGCCCAGAGGACACAGGGGTTAGAATCACATAGGCCTGGGTTCCAGTTCAAACTCTTCTGCTAAGTAACTGGGTGATGCTGGGCAATTTATGGAAAAGGCATTTAGCCTTAGTTTCCTTGCTCGTGAAATAGGGCTAATGATACCCAACTTTCAAGATGCTTAGCAGGCACTCAGTTACTTTATTATGGATGTTATAGAACCATGAGGGTGATCAATTAAATACAACTTGAAGGACTTAAAATTCTAATTTAACAAATCAAGGTTCTGACGACTGTTCTCAAAGACGGGGCAGCTGGGCTGTGAGGTCTGTTCTCTGTGACCCCACTTCCACCCGGGTTTGGATTATTTCTCTTTCCCTTCTTCCCTCTCCTCTCTAAATCTTTTTTGTAAACATTTATCTCAGAAAATATTTTCCAGCTGTGTGACTGGGTGACGGTGGTCCAAAGAATATTGTAAGAAATATCCAACATGCCCTATACTGTTCTCAGCAGATTCCAGTCTTCACAGAGAGATCCCAGTAACGACTGGTCTGGGCGGGATATGGGCACAAGACTGAATACCTGCCAATGCCTGGGGGGGGGGGGGGGGTAATACACAAAAGATCCTCACAGCCCCCTGCTATCGTGGGCTGACCTGTTCATATAATCAGTGGGTCTTCATGTACACAAATTAAGCAATTTGTGTTATGTGAAGTTTCTGGAAGACATCTGAAAGCTTTGAAAGTTTACACTCAAGCCTGTTATTTCGGTGCATGCACTGGATGCTGCAAAGTTGCAGAGAGAACGCACTCCCAGGAAGCAGCTGTGGAAAATCCACTTCTCTATAAACACATCCTGAGCAGTCTGGGGTATGCGGTTTAATTGCAATAGAATGTATTACAGACATTCCCCTAATCACAATAATTACAGAGTTAGAGAAGAACATGATGGTCTTAACTTATACCCTGCAAGAAAACGTGGTCTCCCTAGAACCTATAAAATCTAAAAATACATTTAAAATTTAATTAAAATTACTATTTCTTTCAGCAACATTATCAAATAAAAAACACCATTACCAAGACAATTAGAAAACCAATTCCCAGAATTTGTAGACATTTAATCTCTCTTTTCATAAGGGGCGGTTTTATCCCTACCGTACTAAATCTCATTGAAAATTAGAGTGAGAAGACTTAATGAATAGCTTCATAACCCAGAGCTCTCCAGAAGAGAAAGCCGCTTAAAAGAGGGAAAGGAAAAGGCAGTAAAACAAAGGACAGGACAGGAAAGGAAATGGAAAACACCCCTGATGAAAACTCCATGTAAAGTATTATAATTTTAATTTCTAAGCTCTCAACCCACCCAAGACTCTCCAAGCCTGTGCTAACAAGTCTCAGGCATGCCACCAAGCCCTGGAACCCTCCGTCTCGTTGGAAAACTTGGAGCAGTTGCTGGGATAATTTTGCCTACACAGTTTAGGTCAACGCCAACATACCCGGAGGACCTCCAGCTCACACGCGCCTCAAGTGCCTAAACTCTGCGACAATGACCCACCTTCCCATGCAGCTGGAGAAGTATATCGCAGCAGCAAGGCTAATTAATCACTACGTGAGTGGGCCGCAGGAGGCAGGCGTTAGTGGACGTAAACCTCCCATCCTTTTAGCCAACAGACAAAGGAATGGACGAGCTGGACATAGTGCGTGGGCAGGACAGTCTATGCCTACTTCCCAAGCTGTACAGTGATAATTCTGCCAGGCTGGTTGGCAGGAGGACTGCAGAAATGCCTGGGTGACATGGTAGAGCCGGAGTCCCAACTTTGTCACCCACTGTTAAAGGATGATGGTTTTGTTGGCCAACAGGTTGGTAGGGATAAGTTCATGCATAAGAGAGGTCACTAGTGATTCTCCCTTCCACATGTCCGGGCGAACGGACTTACAGAATCTACGGCTGATTATTAAGCACCGAAGCACATAGTTTTAGGGGGAAAGAAATCATGGCTTTTGTAAGAGAAAGCCTTGGCTTGTTTTTCCAATCTTTATAATATTTAAAAAGGTAAATGAAAAATGTAAGCAAGGAGAAGGAAGGTACCTTACCTATTCAAAGAAACTCTGATTAAACTATACTGACAGTCAAAACGGTTGAGCTGCTGTGGGATTGAAGGGAATGCTTTGCTGTGGATAGAAAAACAGCTGGCAATGAGACAAAGAACAGAAACAATAGGTGTATCTCTCCCCGGAGGTCCCCCTGAGAATGCGTATCTTTTGCATGGTCCTGAGAACCTGCAAAGGCTCTTCCAGTCACACCTGGGTCTCCATTATGCCCCCAATAGGTATAAAACTGATTAAAACTGTCCCCTTGAAGGGATCCTGTGTAAATTCACAACCGACGAAGCCACACCGGGTTACATATTGAAATGAGACTATTTGGAGAGGGTATACCCAATAATTATACGTCATCCAAAGGTGGGCAGCTAAGCCCTTCACAAAATGCCTCTGGAGGTCATTTTCAGTTGAAGAGTATGCACCGAGATGGGCCTTTTTCATTTCTGGACACCATCGTTTCATGGTCACAAGAAGCTATACCACAGAAAATAGGAAATAAATATACTGAAGAAATTTTACTACTAAAAAAAATCCCATCTGAAAAGATGCAGTATTAAAAATAAAACTTAAGTTCTAATGAGTAGCATGTGTCATGTCCAGAAACCAGGGCTATGGTGTCCTGTGAATGCACGTAGAGGCAGGTCAGGACAATGAAGAAAACTGATCTGGGACTGAGAGCCCCCGGGGTCCTGTCTGTTCCCTGTATTTGTTTATGTGTCAGACAGCATGGATTTATCCAAAATAAGTGTGTCCACGCTTCTGCATGAAGCATTTGGTTACAAAAAGATGACAAGCTCCTTGGCTAATGCTGCAGAATTTCAGTGACATTTTCTCCAGCTCGGCTTCCGAGGAAAGATTACAAGGAAAACGGACAAGTGGTGAGGAACCCTTGCCTCGAACCCTTCTCCTCGAAGGTGGAGCAAAGTGAGATGCGGACAGTGGTAAACATTTGGTGAATGCTGGCTCAGTTATCCTAATATGCTTTCATTTTACTTATGCAAATAGCCTTTTTCTTTCTTAGTCACCTGGCAGGTTCCCATTTGGGCAGCTAAATGCATCCTCTGCAATTGACTGCTAAAGGGATGCAATTTTTTTTTTTTTTTACACAAAACTTCTAAAATATAACCTTCTAAAAATCATTCTGCAGCAGGAGGAAAAAGGAGCTAAACATGAAAAGCTTGGTGAACTCCAAAACAAGGAAAACAAATATATAAGAAGGAGCCTGGGAAATGAATATGTTTTTAATGCAAACACATTTCACTTAAACTAAAACATCAGTTCAAGAAATATCCTTTCAATACAATGCTCATGAGAAGATCCTGGCTCGTGGCAATCCATGTGTAAGGAATTGACAAGGCTGAGATGCAAATTAAACATTTAAATGTTGCTAAATACCCAAGACTATTATGGTTGACCCTCATTAATGTAATTTTTAGGACAATCCTTGTAATGAGGAAACAGTGATTATTCTCAGTAGCCACCCAAAATATAATTACAGTGCATCTGATTAAATGCTTCTGTGGTTAGATAAACTGCAATTTACACATTTGTGTGTTCTTTAAAAAAAAAAAAAAAAAGGCTCATGATAAAGGAAGCTAATGCTCCTTTGTGGGGCAACATGTCATTAGCTGTCCCATCATTTATACTCAACCTACAGAATTATGGGGTAAAATAAATGGTGCTTGAGATTCTCTGCTACAGACCCTGAAATAGTTTCCAGTGCAGAGTTTATAAACACCAGGAGCCCTGCTGTTCTACCTCCTGAGTTATTTTTCTTAAAGGCTTTAGAATTCTTGGCAAAAGGTGGGATGGAAAGTATGCTGTCCTTTACCAACTAGTTAAACTGGCAAGAAGACCTCATTACGAAGGACATGGAACGGGAAGCATGAATTATTGCTTGTTTAACTTCACATGGCTGAGAAAGAATCTTCCTGTTGCTTTCAATAGGTCAGAGACTACTCGGGATGGTCACAGCACCTTTACAGGGTATTAACCTTGCCCTCATTGCTGCACAGCAAGGCAGCCACTAGGGATCCTTTCAAACATGATGCGTACACAGGCCTTTTGGAAAGGAGACCGCATTCACTCATCTGATATCTACTGAGCTCCTACTGAGAGCCAAGTAGCTAGCTAGGCCTTGGGCGAACAATGCTGGGCTTAATTTACAGCTCTGCCCTCATGGAATTTCATGGAAGTTTCCGATCCAGTACAGTGCATCTGTGTTGAAATGAGGTTGACTGGAAGATAAAAGACCACATCCAGAACTGCTTGGGACTCCACAGATGAGGCTCCTCGAGTTTCTGATTTGAATGGAGTAAAGATGATTTATATGAGCGTGTTAGGGAATGTTCTGCATGGGACATGGTACAGAGCCTGGGAAAGGGCACTCCTACTTCCTGTCTCTGAAGTATTGGTTATGTACAAAGAAATATCATTTAATATCATGTAATGAAGAAAAGGGTTACAAAATCATAACCATAACCACAGCCATTGTATCTCCTCTTTGGCTTATTAGTTACACCTCCTTTTTTTTTTTTTTAGTGGTTGTTCTAGCATTTACAATATGCATTTTAGCTTGGTATAATCTTATAGCAGTATGCCTACATTTCTTCTCTCCTGTCCTTTGTGCTATTGCTCTCATGCATTTTACGGTCTCATTTTATAAACCCCACACATATTGTTACTATTTTTGCTTTAAACAATTATCCTTTTCAAGCTATTTTAAGAACAAAACAGAACTTTTCCATTTACTCACATATTCATTGATTTACACATATTTCTTTTCGGTGCAGATCTGAATTTCTACTTGGCATCATTTTATTTTGGTTTGATATAGTTCCTTTAACATTTCTTGAGGCAAAGGTGTTCTGGGAAAGAAGTTGCTCACCAAATTTTGTCTAAAAATTTAATAATTTCATCCAAGTTTTTGAAGGATATTATTTCTAGTTATAGAATTCTAGGTTGGTAGGTTTTTGTTTGAGTATTTCAAAGATGTCATCCATTCTCTTTCTGAGAAATTAATATACCAAAGAAATCAGTGATCATAAGTCTTTTTTTCCTCTGTCTTCAGTATGTCTTTTATTTCCTTTAAATCCTTGAATATATTTATAATAGCTGTTTATATTTCTTGTCTGCCAATTTTATTATCACTATCATTCCTGGGTCTGTTTCACTCGACTGAGAATTCTCCTTGATATGGGTCACACTGTCTGGCTTCTTCATATGTCTAGTAAATTTTTCATTGGATTGTAGGCCTTGTAAATTTTACACTGTTGTCTAGATTTTCTTGTCTTTAAAGAATGTTGACTGCTGTTTTTGCAGTTAGAGATGTGCTTGATCTTTTCAAGGCTTGTCTTTAAGTTTTGCTGAGATGAGTCTAGAGTTGTCTTGATTCTAGGGGCTAGTTTAGCCCTACAGTTAAAGAAGAGTTAAAGTAGAGAGGCCCTTCGGTGGTCTCTACTGAATACATCACATACTCAAATTTGTACTGTTTTGGCTGACCAGAATTCAAAATTTTCCTAGCCCTGTGGACTCTGTTCAGCCTCCAACTCCCTGATGGCTGGTCTTTGCTGAGTCTTATGGAATTTTACCCCATACATGCTGAGCTTAGTATGCAGCAAAAGATCTGAGGGGACCCCTTATACAGATGTCTGGAGTTATTTTTCTGTGTAACCCCTTTCTTTCTCTTACTCAGCCTATAAAACACAGCTGCATCAGACTCCCTGAACTCTACTCTGTGAATCTACAATTGAGTAAGACTACTATGCTATGCTTGGGTTTCCTTTACCTGTTCCCTGGCCTGAAATATTCCTCTAGGCAGAAAACAGGGGCTATCATAAGGTTCATCTTTTGGTTTCTTTACCTCAGGGGTCACAGTCCTCACCTTTCTGTTGTCCAGTGGATAAATTAGTTGTTTGATATATTTTGTCTAGTTTTCTAGTTGTGTTTTTTTTCATGGTAAACAACAAGTCTAACAAGAGAGAGTCCCTCTTATGGCCTGAAGCAGATATTCTTATTAACTTCTAGAAGATAAAAAATGTGCCATATGGTGTTCTTGCTCTATAGTTCAGCCCCTGACAATTGCTTTACTTGTCAGTACAGCACAGTGGTTAATAGCACAAATTCTAGAGCCAGCCTCTCTGAGTTTGAATCCTGACTCTGCAGGTATCAGCTTGTGGCATGGGGAAGGATATTTTACTTCTCTGTGCCTTAATTTTCTTTCTCATTCATAACATAGGAAGGATCCCAGTCATACCTAGCTTTTAGGTTTGTTTGAGCTTTAATGAGCTAATGCGTTAGAATGCTCTTGGTACATGATAATACTCAATATGGTAGCTATTGTTAACATTATTATGACTCATCCTCAAAAGGCCAGTTAGCTTACTCCTGTACAACTGATCCTTCATTTGTTGGACACCTTGTGCAGATAATCAGAGTTTGTTAACAAAATCACATAATACCGTTTCATTATTGTAATATCTAAAGACTCATGCATCCCGTCTCTCTCAGTCAATCATAAGTAACAAGTAACATTGGGCTCCAAGCCTGACAACAAAAGACCTTGACAAAAGCCACGTCCTAAGATCTAAGGGGATATAAGTGTGCTCTGTTCTTTCCTTCCATCCAGGTTAGCAATGAAAAGGCATATGTGTGCTGCATTTCTGACGAGGCAATTTTATTGGAACTGTGCTGGTGGCAACAGATCAGTAAAGGAACACGGCAGTAAATCTGCTTGTAAAATGAAGACTCCTTTTATAGAGCAAATGATTGCCCACTAATTTATCTCTGCCATAAATCCAGAGTTTTATATGTAGAATCTGTAAATGGGCTGCACATGGGCCAATGTTACTTCCAAAGACTGGGGTTGGCCTCTTTAGATGGCTGCTCTCAAACATGAAAGAGCTGCTCCTTCAGGGAGATCCTCCCTGGAGCTCCAAGGGAGTTCTTGGGAACAGAAGGTTCCAATATTTACATGTGTTGGGCAAAGGTTCGTTGATCACTTGTGTATGTGCTGAACCAGCCTGGGTATCAGTCGTGCATCCAAGACTCAAATAAGAAATCAAGTTCTAACATAAATATCTTTGGTATTTGCCCTGCAAACCAGCCAGGGTGCCACCACTGCCACTATTCTTCTGTCTGGGGAGTAGCCCCCCTCGTGTTCCTGAAGGCCTCTCTCTCTTGGGCCTGGATTAGAAGGGCCAGCTGTCAGGTGACCCCAGCAGAGATGCTGGCATGATCTGAAACTCATGTCTTGTAAATGTTTAATGATAGTTTTCAGAGGACAAAGAGATCAAGAAGTAATGAAAACTCACTCTCCTGACTGGATACTGTGATTCAATTAGATTGCTTTAGCTTCTGACGTACCACGGTGCAGGGGTCTGGTGCTAGAACTGATCTAAGAACCCCCCCCCCCCCCAAAGTGCGTGAGAGAACTAATATCACAGAGTAATAACACCATGGTCATCATTTCCGAACCCTCTAACAGCGTTCGCCTCAAGAATAAGAATCTGAATGTAAACCGTCTTCCCTTCAGAAAAGATGAATGCTTTCGTTTTCTCATGTATCTTACCACTACTTCTGTGAGGAAATAGAGGCTGGGTTTGTATTCCTCTCTTATTAGAGTATGAGACCCAGAGAACCAGAGAGTAAATCATTTGCTGGAGATCATACAGTGTGACATAGAACCCAAGAAAATCCTGGACCTTGGAACACCCATATTGCAACCTTTCTGCTAGATTAGGGTCGGTGAAGTATTTTGTAAAGGGCTAGAGACTAAATATTTTAGAGTTGGTGGGTCCTACAGTCTCCACTGAAACACAACTATTCAACTCTGTTGTAGCATGAGGGGGATCAGAGAGCGTAAATGTGAATGGATGAGCACAGCAGGGTATGATGAATTTAGGATGAATTCTCTCTCTCTCCCTCTGACTTTCCATTTTATATTTGAGGAAACTGAGAGGTTAACTCACTTGTTTGAGGCCACATGGTTGCCAATGCAATGTGAAGACTATGGCATGAGTCTCCCGTCTTCTAGCACTTCTCCTCTGCTAACTGTCCCATGGGAAATTCTTACCTATATAGTATCCTCACTTTCCGAGAAGGAAATGCTACTAGGACCTGGAGAGTTTGAATGACTTGTCTGGGGTCAATGATCTGTTAGTGACTGAGCCAGAACTAGAACCATCATCTGCTGGCCTCCAGGCTGGTCATCTATCCCTTCACATTATTTTGAACACTGAACACTTCCCTGAAAAAAAAAGGCGTAACTAGATAGAATGATGGTATGTCCACTGGATTTTATTCTCTAAACTTCCTGAAATGATACCATTTTATAAACTATCTCTTTGATGTACCAAATAGTATCCAGATACAGATGAATGATTTTGATTCATTTTTGTATTTTGACTATATAACATTCAAATCCCAATCTGGATTATAAACTTTCATTGGCATATTGCAATATCTTTTGTTTAATTTTATTCTTTAATGCAGTCTGACGATTTCATCTTTAATCATAGTACTTAATTATCTCCTCCAAGCCAGAGAACGTGTGCAGCAGAAGGAAAATAAATTGATAAAGAGGACTCCTTATTTTTAAGTGGCACTTTAAAACGACCGGAAAGAAACGGAATCATCCTGATTCCTAGGGTCTCTTTTAGCTCTATCAGAACACAGTACATGACAGGGTGACCAGCTGTCCTGGTTTGCCTGAGACTGAGGGCTTTCCTGGAATGCTGGACTTTCAGTGCTGATACCAGAACACTCCCAGGCAAACCAGGATGCCTTGGTCACCCTGAGTGCTGAATGATACGTGTTGCATGAACTGACCACTAAGCATAGGTCTGCAAGCGTGGAGGTAATGATCCTCATCTGGAAAAGGGACAGGGGAGCTGGGGACAGGGACAGGGACAGGAAGGCTGTCTAGCTTCTTAGCAGCAAGAGCACAGTAGGGCCTTGTGATTAAAAAAAACACACACAAAACACGAATCCTAACTGTATTAAAATATCAAAGTGTGTATGTGAAAGAACAGTCCATTGACAAATATAAATAAGTCTGGATGATTATTGCTACACTTCCCACTCATTGGTAAAAATAGTGTAATCTATCACTCAGTTCAAGAAACACGTAAACAAAGAGGCCTTTTAGCTCCAAGTATAACAAAAGGCATTTGCTCAACATGGAAAACTCTCCACCAGCTACTGGTGACTATCAATTCCTAGACTCAGCAGCATCCAGTTGCCAGCACAGGAGCCCCAGCAAGCCCAGGGGGTGATGCCAAGTTTCCAGACCCTGGGCCTGAGGCCACAGACCAAATGACACCTTCCTGAGATTTCTCTTAGGCCTCCTGCCATCTCTACCTTCCTCTGACAACTCCGGTTTTCCAAGTTTGGCCAGCTGAGAACCGCTCTGGATTTCCCAGCTTTGGGGAGGGTCTCTGGTGGTCCCATCAGGGCCCGAGGTGCTCAAAGGTCCCTTTGTTGGCAATAAGAGTTAATGTTCCTGCCAAGGGACTTCGCCCCCACCACAGGCGTCAGCTACTCTCCTGCCCTGCATAATGTTGAAAGTAAATATTAGGAGGATTCACACCGTCCAGCCACGAAACAGTCGCTAACACACTAGCCAGGGCTGAAAACCACAAGTGACTAAAAACTTAGGAAAAAGCAATGGGAAGGGTTTTCAGACTCTCCCTCTAGAAACACTCACCACTGAAGACCTTATTCTGTTACATCTGGTGGCTGTTTGTTCAAGACCTTGGTTAGAAAATCCAGTTTAAATATGCATCAGTGAATTCAGCTGCCATTATTGGCTGGCCAGGCCCAGTAATGTGTCTAGCTGGCCCTTATTTCAGAGTCTTAATTAGGAAATGCAGGGACAGTCTCCTGGACCATCAGACAGTCCTCAGGCATTAGGGATCGTCTCCACGCCTCCCAGGCCACCAATAACCTGTAGTTCTCCAGCCCTGGATGGCTCTGATTTTTTTTTTCTCCATAATTCCCACTTTGGGTTTCACTTTTTCGATTTCCTTCATTGAGTCCGTTACTCAAGTCGGTATCATTTCTTTTCTCTTCTGCTTCTCCCTCGACCCCTCTTCCCTTCTGATTTATTTCCTGTCAACCTCAGCCACGTTTCTTTGTTATTTTACTCCCTCCTTCTAGGGTCCTTGCCTTTATTGCCTAATTTCTATTCCTCTTTTGCAATGTGTCCCTTGCTTTTCACTTGGAATTTCTTCAAGCATTTTAAAAAGCCAATTATCACCATGTTGCTTAATCTCTAGTAAACTTGATTTCTAAAGCGGCAACTGCGTTTCCTCGGGGTACTGTGGCAGAGAGGTTCAGGCATAAGTTCCTGGAGCTGGCTGAGAGGGGACCAGAAAGCTGGCCCGGCTGGGGACCAGAACAACAATGAAGCAGGCGGTGGGGGGGATGAACACACACCGATACGCAGCTCAGCACACCCCGCACTCACCGAATACACACAGCCTGCCCCTGCCCCGAGGAAAACCAATTTCTTCTCATCGAACGCCAAAGGGAGGCTGCAGAAGTCAGGTCCTGATTGACTCGTCAAAGGGAACACATTCAAAACCAGCACGGAGCTTTCGGACCCTGCCCGAAGTCCAGCTGCAGGAGCATGAGGCCCTGTGTCAGCCGATGTCTGCGCGTTGGTCAGAGTGCCCTGGAGTCCTCGCCAGATCCCCAGACATCCTGCTCACAGCAAAGCTGAGCGACGCAGGCCCACTAGCTGGAGTGAAGCTGCTTCAGGTCGGGAGCCTTCAATGGTTTGAGTCAGGAGCAGACTGGGACTCACACCCACCGACATAGCTTCTGATTACAAACACGACAGCTGGGTGCTGGCAACAGCGATCATCTCAGTGATTAGATTCCCGCCCGCACTGCAGACTTAGGACCCTGGGCTTTTGTGGAGACGGAAGGCGCAGGGGGAGTATTTAGAGCACTTGGTCTCTTCCAGGGAGCAGGTCAGGTGGTTAATAAGCTCTCCCGGGGACAATCAGAAGGCAGGTTGCCTCCCCTTGCATACCTCCTTCCTCCCCTTTCTGGTTCAGCAAATTTCAGTTGTGTTGCAGAATGAAAAAGAGGGAGAAAGCTGCAAACAAGGAGTGGGGGGTGGAAACTGTGGAGGAAGAAATCCAATTTCAGAGTGCTCTGTGCATTTCAAACTGGCGATGCTAATGCTGCGCCCATTAAGCAAACAATACGGGGAAACGAGATGGGAGACGGCGCTTCGGAGGCCGGGAGCGGGGAGGAGAGGCAGGTCAGAGAGAGGAAACAAGAGAGCGTCGTTTTTAAAGGAGACTGCAAAGGCCCAGCCAGGGAAAGAGACGGCTTGTGCACATTTACTGTAGAAAGAAGGAGCAAGTCCTTTTGTCCTTTCATACTGACAACTGCAGTGACACCCGTCCAGCCGCACACACAGCGGCTGGTGTCTAACAGGACAGGGTGCTGGTGTGGCTTCTATGCAGTGGGTTCAACGCACTGAGAGGAGGTGTCACCAAATACTTGCTGTATTGACCCGACGTGAAGAAATGCTATCGGATCTGCGAGACTAAGCCTGGTCGCCTGGTAGTAAAAGCAGGGACTACCTACTACACGCCAGGCGCTTCCACATACGTGGTCTCATTCGACCCCTAAAACACTCTGGCTTTGTTCACAGGTGGGGAAAAAGGCTCCGGAAGATACGTGAGTAGCCCCGGTTCAGACAGCTGCTCCCCAAATCCCACGTGGCTTCCGCCACGGCGCGATGCCACATGAGACGCAGTCTCGTCCCGGCACCTTCAAGAAAGGAAACCAGCACTCGTGGGTCACCAGCCACGTGCCAGCTACTTTGAAAGATACCCTCCCACTCTTCACCTCCCACACTTCCAGCTCCACCTGCATGCCCACGATTTCACAGCCCGACAGCGCGAGCGAGGCCCCTTCAAAGGGACAATTCAAGTCTCCACCGCCGCAGGTACACCAACCTGGTGCCAGGGGGCTGGGGGTATTGTGAAACCCCCGGCGTTTGGCACCCCTCCCGAACAGGGAAATCTCATTAGAAAACCAGAGGGAAGGCTTTGGAAACAAGCAGGGCAGGAACCCCAAAGGTATTTCACATGGATGCTTCTGCTGCTCCTGCTAAAGGCGGGCACTACAGACCTTGTTTCTGCACAGAACAGGCCCAGCTCCAGAGGCCGGGTCTGATTTTCAACAAGTTCAAAGGCAAGGGCCCAAGGACGTGTTTTTCAGTATCTTCAGCAGCCCGGGGGGAGAAGATGCTGGGTAAGTTATCCCCCTGGAGCTTTCAGCCTCAGTAGATGGTTACAGCTAACATCTATAACATAGAAAGCACCTGCCCACTGCGTGCCAGGCACTGTTCCATGCAGTCTCTGTGTCTTATTACACTGCACGAGAATTTAGAGGTGGGCGTGATAGAGAAATAACTAGTCCAAGGCCACCCTCAGCTGGCAGTGGACTCTTCTAGGACCTGCTTCTGCCTCGTTGGGCTGGGCTTGCGAATCCTTTTGGAAAGTGGGGATTAAGCCCACCATCAGAGGAGTTTTTCTTTATCAATCAGATACAGGGGCTCTGTTCTCCCATGTTATTTGCTTTATTTCTTGCGATTGCTTCTCACAAGTTTTATTTATTCACCTCCCTACCTCATTCTAAAATACATTAAAATCCTGTTTATGTTTATCCCATCTTAAAAAAACAAGAACAAAACATTCTTTTACCCCATACTGCTTCCTAGCGACTGCTCGATCTCCTCCCATCGGAGCCGAACCTCTCGGGTGAGCTTCCTTTCCTGCATCTTTCTCTTCTCATTTCCCACGCGGTTTTCAGTCTGCTTCACCCGGCCCTCCGCAACGTGGCCACGGACATGAGGTACGCTCGGCCTTTGGGGAGCTAGCTCACTTCTGCCCTGGGGTGCCCCAGCAGCTAGAAGCCCCGGCAGCCTGGAGGGGGGCCCTCATCCTGCCCTGGGAAGGCTGCAGTGACTCATAGGATAGGACAGTAACTGAAGGATGAGGCATCTGAGGAAGCTTCCTAGAGATCCTGGCATTTGTGCCAGGCCTTGGAGACCTGGTTTCTGAGAGGGCTAACCAGAAGGCTTCCCAGTCAGCTCTCCCCAGGCTGTGGGCAAGGCCCCCAGGGGATGTAAACAGGGCATGCCCGGGGAACACCAAGGAGACCAGCTGGGCCGGAGGATATGGGGACCTAAGACAGGACAGAAGGCCCTGCAGTGCTCTCCAGGTAAGATCAACGGCTCACTTACCAGCTTCCAAAAGGCTGCAAATAGCAGTTTTTTTAGGCTGGCAAAGAAATCCAGTAATCGGTATGCCTAGCTGCTTTGAATCTGGTAAAAGCCTTTCCCGGGGACTGTAACAAATGGCCGCAGGAGCCCCGCATTCAGGAGGCAGGTCGCATCGATTTCGTCGGGCCTCTCTGCTCTCTACAGACTCCCAGAGTCCCTGGCTCCTCTCTGGGTCCCAGTTTACGCTGCTCTGTAGGGACTGAGAGAGAGCCAGTGCCGAGGAAGGCTAGACTGTGGGCGCGCAGAGGTGACCGAGAAGCAACTGCAGTCCTGCTCCACTGGAGACAAGAGAAGATGCTCTAATGAAACAGGGCAACATGTCAGAGAAAAGCACGACTGAGGACACACAAGTGAGGACACAAATGGATGTGGAGCCACCGGAACTCCCGTACACTGCTGGTGGGAATTTAAATCCACTTTGTAAAACAGTTTGGCAGTTTCTTGCAAAGCCAAGTATACATCCACCCTCTGACCCAGCAATCCCACTCCTGGATATTTTCCCTCCCCAGGGGAAAAAACCCACCATATAGCCACAAAAATCTTGCATAAGAATGTAATAGTGGCTTTATGTCTAAATGCCCCCCAAAACTGAACCAAAAAAAAAAGCTAAATGTATATTTAACAGGAAATGGATAAAGAAATTATGGCATATTCCTAGAATGGAAAATACTCGGCAATCAAAAAGGTTGAACTACTGACAAATGCAACAATTCGCATGGATCTCAACAGCAGGATGCAGTGCTCAAGAAATCGGACTCAATACTCTGTGGGTTACTCCATTTATATGAGGTTCAAGCACAGGCAAAACTAATCCCTGGTGGTAGAAATCACAGTAGCGGTTGTCTCCGGAGATGGGGTGAGGCTTGGGGGTGACCAGGAAGGAGAGTGTGGAAACTTGTCTGGAGCAATGGAAATGTGTTCTCTTGGTTTGGGTGGTGGTTACACAGGCGCATTTCCTTTAATAAAAGATGTCTGGAGGAGAGCAGTTCTGAATGATGAGTTCCAAGGTAGGCGGATGGATGGGTTGAATGGCAATGACCTTGGGCGCTGGAAGTTGGAGTCACCAAGGAGGAGGAGAGAAGATGGGTGGGGAGAGGCTGTGCCAAGGCCGAGCCCTCAAGGACATGTGGCGGAGGAGCGGATCCACTTATGAGTTCCGCTCTCTCCCTAGGTGGGCTGGAAGTTGACCCGAGCTTTGCACGCAAAGTGCTATTTAAATACTACGTGATTGGCTATATTTAACTCCTTTTATTCTGGGAAGTTGAAAATGCTTCAGGCAATGTTTTAAAGTTGATCTTCCATCAAGTCTCTATGAAGAGTAACACAAAAGCGGATTTTATTCTCACTTTACAAATGAGGTCTTACTTCAGGGCCTCATTCTACCACCCCTCTCCAAAGCCTTCAAGCCGCCAGTCGAGGAATCTGGGTGCACAGAAGTTATTGCTGAAATCACGCGACTATTCAGAAAGTGACTCCATTAGACAAAGGGCGCAACGTGTCCTAGGTCTCAGCATCTGAAAACAGTCACACTTAAAAAACAAAATGTGTGCAAAGAAAGGAGGAGTTGGTTTGTTCTCATTCATCTTTCCAGTTCTCTTATTGATTTTGTTTATTGAAATAATCCCTTCAAGCCTTTAAAAATCTGAGTGCTTATTTACGAACTCCCAGAGTCCTGTATCAAGAAACACACATTCAAACAGCCAGTGGGAGTGTTTGGCATCATGAGTCAGAAGGAAATGGCAACGGAACTGTTTCTACCCTTTACTGATTGTGTATCTCTTGACGAAATATTGCCTCTCTCTGCTTCGATTTCCTTGCGGAGAAATTGTGCAATGAAAAGAGCTATACGACGCGGAACATAAGTATTGAATATGCTTTTAAAACAGTGAATCATCAACGGGTCCTTAAACAGAAATTACAGGAACAAAAAAGTCAACCTTGATCTGAAACAACACCGGCAAGGCCTTCATAATGAGGGGCCCGCTGGAAACGGTGCCGACGAATGAGACGACTCCACAGCCTCCCATCCCCTCTACCTCCTCACCAGCACCAGCACCACATCCTCTGCCTGGCCTCCTGTCACCAGAGAAGACCGCTCCTCCCCAATCACCCCCTGAGCTGCCATGCTCCCCTCCTCCAAGTCTATTTAAATCTCATCTCTCCAAACCAGTTACCCCGACCACCCTCTTTAGTTCCACAACCCGTCTCCATCCCTCCAGCACCGCCCTCCCCAAGCTCTCCTGTCCTCCCCACGGCACGTACTAACTTCTCAGCTGCTCCAGTTGACTTGTCACCTGTCCTTCCCACGTCATCACCCAACAGAACTTTCTGCCATGGAAATGTCCTAGGTCTGCAGCGTCCCTCATAGTAGCCACATGTGGCGACTGAGCACTTCAAATGTGGCTCGTGCCAATGAAGAATTGAATTTTTAATCTTACTTAATTTAAATTTTAACTTAAGTAGCCATTACTGCTGAGTAAGGTACTTTAGGAATTCTCCAGGAGGGAGCTTGTTCAAAGAATTGTAAGGAGGAACTACTTGGAGATTGGTTTCCTGTGTAGGCAAAAGCAAGACCCAAAATACCTATTTCTCAGAGACGTGCGCAGAAAGTCCCACCACACTTAGGAGTAACATTTTAAGAGGTTTTGAATTATTGTGTTCATTAATATGTTTTCCCCTTCTTTGATGTTTTAGTTGACAACTAAAGCTGCTCTTACAACATTTCAGAGGTGGTGAGAATGTAGCACTAGGAGAAACAACTCGCTCAAAAAAACATATTTTAATACTTTTTACTGTAACCAAAATGAACAGAGGTGGAGTTGAACCCACCAAAACAAACACCTTTCTCTCCCAAATTTGATAGGAAGTGATCAGAGAGGAAGGTTTAGGCCCTCTTCCAGAGAATTCATCTTGGGAAACTTGGTATCTTGAATGTTCTAAAACTTGGTTAAAAACATACTTGTTTGCTGTGTTAAATTAAACTTATATTTAACAGGCCCACGGCGGTCTTTCCCACAAATTTTCTGAATTTTGTATACTCTCACATTATTATAGAGTTCAGTTTGCATGTAAATCATGGGATACCAATGGCTGTTTCTGGGACCTAATTTGCATAATGACCCCCTTTTCTTTACGGGAGGACATGTGAAGGGGAACGTGGGCCGACTGCCAATTCTTCTAGCTACCTAAGATCAAATGTCCTCTAGAGGCACATGATGCAACTCCTAGGACAGCCAGACCCGCTCAGACAGTATGTGAGCTCCCCTTGCGCCAGGGGACACAGTGAATTGGTCACACTTTAGGACACGATCTAAAGAGAGCTTTAGTGTTACGTAGGGGTATGGCACTGAGTTACACCAACTAGACTTATCTCTCAAAATTAATTCTAGGGATGTAAGTAGAAGGATTCTGAAAACACCGAGTATCTCTGGAGGAACGAGTGAGGCTCCCGTAGAGAGCTGTTGCCTAGAGCTGGCTGGAGAGGGCAACGTGCCTCTTCTCTGAAGAACCTAGAAGCAGTTTAAGAGGAGAAAGGCGCTGGAGAAAGCTTTTTAGAGTTGGTGATAGGACGCAACACAGTAGGACTGGCAGGTCGGTACTCAACTGAGCATGTTGAGAGCAGAGCCTGTCTTGTTTGTGACTGACTCCCCAGAATCTAGGATAGCGATTAGCTCATGGTAGATCCTCAATGTTTTTGAATTGAACTAAAATAGGAAGCAGCTGCAAAAAGCCACAATCGAGAAAAAAGAGGCGAGTGCAAAGCTGGGAAGATGGTATCATTTGCGTATTCCCAGCTCTACCAACATACCAGGTGCCACTGGTATTTGAGAGACAGCGGGGGAGGAGTCTGAGCTTTCAAAATACTCAGAATACCTGGGGCTAAGAGGTGTTTGCCGTTCACTTTATTCTTTTGTTTTCCTCCTGAACACACAGAAAGGCTACTTCTCATAGCTTCCCTGCAGCGACCTGGGGCTATGCAACTTGTTCTGGCCAATGGGACTTGGGCAGAGGATTTGTGCTACGTGCAGGCCTGGCTCCCAAAACCTCCCCTATGATCTTGAATCAATCTCTCCCTCTCTCTCCCCACCCCCCCTTTCCTGTCTCTCCAAAAATCAATTTAAAAAAATCCTTGGGTGAAGATTTAAAAAAAAAGGAAAAGACTTGAGAATATTTTATATTCTGAAGGGAACTCTTTAGTGAAGAGAAAACTGAAGTTATAGGATAGAAATAATTGCCAGTTTGAGGTGCTTGTGGGGTACAAGTGTACAGGACCCAAAACACAACCCCAAATAGGAGGAGGGACACAGATCCTATTGCATCCAAAGGAGGAGGGGGGATGGATGGATAATGAACTGCCCTTCGCGGAGCGAGGGAGGAGATGGAGGGTGGGAGCGTGAGCTCAGTGACGACAGTTGGGGAGCGGAACCGACTGAAGACATGGAGCAGGAGAAAGAGGCCTCGCTGAGGGCCCAGCTAAGGTTGGAGGCCATGAGTTTTCAGTGGCACCAAGTTAGCGTGTATGTGACTTTCTCAAGCAGCCCTTGGTTGTCCAGCATGGATGAATCACAGAAGGCAGATGGATGAATTGATCCAAAATGTACAGACATCTGGGCAAAAAGCTCCTGCTCATGATCTGCTCAGTGATTTCCTCAGCCTGACATTTCATTATGAGTCTGAACAATTTGAAAACCTGCAAATCATCTGAGATTTCCCCAAAGCTGTGCTGAATACTAATTCAGCTAGATAGACAGTGTAACCTGCAAGGGAACTGGAGCCTTTAGACGCGATTCTCTCTTGACGCTTGAGAAATAAATGAGAATTGTGTGTCCAATTTTTAATCCTTGGAGAGCCAAGCACATAAGTGTTTTATAAGTTATCAGAGGAAAGTTCTGTTCTTCCTAGAATGCTCATTTTTTGGGGGGGGGGGGGGAGAGAAAAGAAAAACCAGGAGCAATCAGGCTTTCACCTCCCCAGCAGGAGAAGGAAGGCCTCACCAAGGGCCTCACCAAGGGCATTCCCCACTTTTGTTCATGAGGTCTTACAGTGCCAGAGGCTCTGTATTGGCTATCACAAGACTTTAGGCCTTAAAATAGAAGGCAAAGAAACAGCAAATGGTTTCCCTTAAAGACTTCATATTCTAACTGGTAGTTTAACCTTTCAGGAGGCGTAGTCCTCACAAAGGATACAGGAAGCAAGAGGCGCACCGTCCTCTCTGCCCGGGGAAATGAGCATCAGATGCGAGTCTCTGTTTTTCTCTCCCACGCCTCTCGAGGGCTCCGTCACTACCACCCTGCGGGAGCGCCTGTTGAGAAAGGCAAGCATCCCTCCAACGCCCTGACTCCGTCCCATGTTTACGTGAGGATGAACATGTCACAGGACCTCAACCCTATGATTCTAAGAATACCCACAGCTGGCAGGAGACTTCTGACAGGTTTCCAAGGTAATGGGTGTTGGAACGAAATGCTGCATCCAGCTTGCTCCCAAGTTTTCATCCTACCCACCTCCCCCTTAGTTATGAAGCAGAAAAACTTCCTGGAACATTTTCTGCTTTTGCCCATAATTTTAGCAGCCCGTAATTTCAGGCTTACGTGTCAATAACAAGTGCAATGCATATGTACGTACGTACATACATATATAATAAAATGGTAGAAATCCTGCATTTTGGTAGTTTTGGGTATGAAAGGTATTCAGGATCATTGCAGCTTAGCTGGGGTGCTAAGAAGCCTAGATGGCCTGGTGTTTTATACCCATCCATTCACTTGTCCACCGTTACACTTGAGAACTTGGCCACCATTTGCTCTTCCTGATAATCTCCCCACTGGCCCACTGCTTCATGTGGAGGAGCCTCTCCCTGCTCTTCTTACTGTCCCTAAATCCCTAAAGGTCCTTAACACATAAGTTCCTAAAGGCTAGAGGAATGCAACTCAAGATCAGATAAACTGATCATAGACAAACAATGGCCAAGCTGAAGATGAAAAAAACAGCACCTAAATAGAGAACCTGAAATGTTTATGACCAAAAAAATCATACTTCTCTAAAACAGACTTTATATGACAAACACATTTGATCTGAAAAAGAAGGGAGCAGCCCCTGACATTTGGGAACTGGGGTGACACTGGTAGGTGTCAGGGCTGTTACCGAGGTCCAGCTATCTTGGTCTCCTGCTGGACACATAAAGAATTTCCGAGAAACCAGCATCAGAGAAGGTCATTCTGAGACTAGGATGAAGCGAGTCAGAACAAGCCCCTTCATATTTCTGTGAAAGCCCAGACTGAGTCACTGTGTAAACCACAAAATACTAAGCATCCCCCTTTTCTGAGTAATATGAGTGGCTGCTTCTTTACCTGCTACCACTTCAGTCTCCATCTGGTCTGCCCTCCCTATAGACAAGATTTGTCAAGATACACATTCAGTAAGACACCCAGTCACAGCCCAGCCAGCGTGACTCAGTGGTTGAGCAACGACCTATGAACCAGGTCGCAGTTTGATTCTGGGTCAGGGCCCAGGCCCAGGTTGTGGGCTCCATCCCCAGTAGGGGGCATGCAGGAGGCAGCCAATTGAATTTGATGTTTCTCTCCCATTGATGTTTCTCTCTCTCTCTTCTTCTTTCTCTCTCTGAAATCGATAATAATTAAAAAAACACATTAAAAAAAGATCCCCAGTGATAGAATTGTCCCTGTTTCAGAGAGCTCCAAATCTAAAGCAAACCCCTGCTTCCCTGGACCCTCCCCCAAACCACCCCTAATCCAAACCCAAATCCTCCAGGTCCTTTCTAATATCCTTTGAGATGCCTCATGATTCCTCATGGTGGGTGTTCCTCACTGCAGCACATAACCAACCCGCCTTGTTCAACCACAGGCATCTTCCTGGCCGTGGACAGAGCAGAGGGTTCAGGGCTCTTGGCACACGCTGCTCTGATGCCAAGTGCACCTAGCGTCTGGGAAGGGTGAGGTCATAGGCATGAGAGCGTGTTCTCTAGTGGGGGTGGGCAAGGATGCTTCCTTGAAAAAAACTCGAGTTCCAAAGACCCACTGGAGAACTCCTGCCCACTCAGCAGCTCCTCCCTTGCGGGAAGTCTTCTGTGAGGCACCCACACACTGACTCGTGGTTGGAAGGCTTCTGTGGTTTAACCTGACTTGGATCCCATACAATATCCCAGGCTAGCTCAGCAGTTCTTTGTTATTTTTGGCAAGTCAGATATGGCTGACCTCGTAGGTTCTGAGTGTGGGAACCGTAAGATTTCCAAGGGCATCACTTGCGGGGGGAGGAGAGCATTAGAAATGTGACATGTAATCTGGGATCCCAATATCTCTGTAGAAATGAATTGAGACAGGCTGAAGGTAAAAGTGGAAAGTTACGGGGAGAGCCTGAGGAAGTGGTTTTACAAACCATCATTTAACACTGAGGAAAGTTATTATAAAACGTAAGGAAAATGTTGGGTTTTTCCATGGGTGTTTGGTTTTTGGAAATCTGTTACTTATGTAACTACACCACCATGCAGAAATTAGTTTATTTTTACTAGTTGTGTCTCACCATTTGTCAGAGCGTTGGTATTGTGTGGGTAGAAGGCTAAGATGATTATCTGCACTCAGACACGAGAAAACTGAACCGTGGCCATCAGTCACTCAGCACTGCCAGAGCTCCATCGGCTGGGCCCTGGACCTCACCCAGGTCTTCCCACCACAAAGCACTCTCAGTATCCACCAAACGCAGTTCATACCACGTAGCCTCATTGTTATCTCTGGTTCTGAACCCAATGACATTAACAAATCTGGGAAAACACTGCTCAGGTCACGTAGCACTTAGGTGGTTACAACTGTTGTGTGAACACATGAGCAAGAACTTAGAACTCATCCCAGTCTTCAAAGGATGGTTCCCAGATGCTCTGCATCTTAATCATCAAGGAGACTTAGGACAAATCAAGATTCTGGTCCCACCCCAGACTTACTTCATCAATGTTTCTGGGTATGGGGCTTAGGATTCTGCACTTTTAATAAGTTTTACAAGAGATTCTTAATTGCATTGTTTGAGTACTACTGGTCCAGGGTAAATAAGTCTTTCCGAAAGGCCGCTCAAAGTTAAAGCAAGACTCAACCTCCCAACCCCATCCTAAGTTGAGTTCAATACACTGTTTAAGACGTAGTGTTCAGAAGGAAATATGTTCAAATTAGGAGTCACCAAGCAACATTTCAGAAGGGGCCCCTTAATGTTTATTGACTACAAAGTACACAAATCTCTAGCAGAAATAGATCCAGATTTTTTCAGATCCTCTTGTCACCAAGCTGTCTTATGCCCATAAAGAGAGAGGAAATCCTGTACTGATAGCAGATGAAAGGAGCTAGGGGACCATCCTGACATTAGCAGAACCTGTGGCCTCGGGTCTGGTCCTGATCGGAGGGGAACTGTGGACTACACCCTGATCTTTAGAACAGCTCTAGGCCTCTGCTTTCAGGAGACAGGGAAACGCACAGTAAGGCGAGATAAAAGCAACACACTTCTCTTAATAACAGTGGCTGCTTAGCTACGTCGAAAGTGGGAATATTACAAATTCCTATAATTCTTTTCTTTTTTCTTTTTTTTCAATCTTCACCTGGGGATATTTTTTCCATTGCTTTTCAGAGAGTGGAAGGGAGAGAGAGAGAAACATTGATGTGCGAGACACACATCGATTGGTTGCCTCCCCCGTGCGCCCCTGCCAGGATCGAGCCTGCAACGGAGGTGCGTGCCCTTGGTCTGAATCGAACCCGGGACCCTTCAGGCCACGGGCCGATGCTCTAACCACTGCGCAACGGCTAGGGCCAAATTATTAGTATTTTAAACAGAAGGGTCGCCTATAAAAGTTATTACAAGCATAGCTTGGACTTCATATTTTATAGCGAAGCTTTATGAGATTTATCTCTTCTCTTGTTTATAGTAGTTTTAATCAAGTTGTTTTTTTAAACGATCCATGGCTAAAATGAATCAACTTTGATAAAAATAATGCTAAAAGTCAGTCCATTACTCTAAAGTAGCATTTTGTTTTTTTAAGCAGACCCTACGTTCTGAGAGCAAAAAACTTTCAAACCAACAGATGCAACAAACACAAGGGAGTGAAGAGATCTGGTGGTAACAGAGAACCATCAGCCTCCAGCACTTAATCTCAATTATTCTCATTTCACTGTTGAAACCGACGCGTTTTAATTCTTTAACAATATGAGTAACACCTGAAAACTCATAGTAAAATCACATTTTGGTTGTTAAAAGCCATTCTAGGTTATGCAGTTTATGATAAGGTAAGCAAATTGTGTAAAATTTCTCTTTACACAAGTCTCGTTTGGGACTTGGATGCAGGATGTAAAACTAAACAACAGGTAACAAAGAAGCCATGAACCTTTTAGCTTCCCTTCTCCAAATGATCATCTTGAACACAGATGTTTAAACTGTGATGCAGATGTATAAATCAAGGTAGATAGCTATTTATAAAATTAAAAGTCTAGTGATTGAAGATAAAATATTTACATTTTTACCCCACCACCAGCCTGGCAGCTAGTTTGGTACAAATGAACCCTACTTACATGAATTTATTACCACTGCTTTCATCACTACCATGTCTTTTCTCCCAGCAGTATTTTTAGGGCAGACACAACTTGTGAAATATTACCAGAGAACTATGCTCTTCCTTTCTTGAAATCATATTATAAGAAAATGGGTGAAAAAAGAGCTTATTTTTCCTCTCTCTTTTTTCTTCTTTGTTTTCGACTCCTTTTTGGAGATAAAATGCTTAATAACTAGAAGTCAAATATCCTTTGATGACAAAAGAAGTTCCCAATATTATTATTATTTTTTAAAATATGTTTTTATTGATTTCAGAGAGAGGAAGGGAAAGGGGGAGAGAGAGAGAAACATCAATGATGAGAGAGTCATTGATCGGCTGCCTCCTGCACGCCCCCTACTGGGGCTTGAGTCCGAAACACGGGCATGTGCCCGGACCGGGAATTGAACCGTGACCTCCTGGTTCATAAAGCAATGCTCAACCGCTGAGCCACACCGGCTGGGCCACAATATTATTTTATAAACTGTGCTTGTATATCACCAGAACCCAACAATAGCAATAAGTATCCCACTTTAAAATCTGATCAAGTGCTCTAAATGTATAACTTTTTAAACCACTTACTGCAAATAGACATTTTTAAAACCAGGTACAGGCTATGAATATAAAATGTCCCATATCAGCAATAACCTTTTGTGTTTTTAGTGAGATCTTTTCAAATTAATCTTTCAACACTCATACTGAGAAATCCCAGTTCTTGTCAGTTCTCAAATTTAATGACAACCTTCTGCATTTGTGATGCTGAGGATTAGAACGAAGCGATGAATGCAGACTTGGGTAATTTAGCTTACCTTTAGCCCACAAAATTAATGCAACTGGATTCCTAGTGGAAAAAGCTTTTGAAATTTAAAATTCTGTTTTGGGTTTCTTAATTACTATTCAAGATGCAATGCTAATCACCATTATAGCAGAAGATGAAAATAAAGAGAAGATTCCAGTACTTTGGGGTGGTGAGGACTTTCTGAGGACTGCTCCTTGAGCAGGGGTGGCACCCATGACCTCAGCGGCCAGCACCTGGGACAGGAGTACTGGGTGAGGCCACAGGCTGTCTCGTTTCCCCTTCATTTTTTTCACAGCGCAAGACCATTTCTTCTGTCCTGTGTAATCTGCAGCCATTATCACAGATACTAGATGGGCAGAGATTTGGCAGGTCAACTATTCCCCAGCCCTTCGCACGGAATGCCCCTGTTGAATATTTATGAGGCCGTTGTGAGCAGGCGCCTGCGGACGCGGGCCTATTAGCAGTTAGGGTCATTTACAACCACCTGGGGGGCCAACGGTATCCAAAGAGCCTTAAAACATAACCGTCAGTGGAAAAATAAATAACAAAGGGATGCCTGCCAGATTCTAGACACTTGACTAATTGTCAAATAATGAGGTTTATTAAAAACTTCTCCAGAAGCAGGGCTCCTCTGATGTTTGGGGTCAGCTGGAAAAGCTGTGAAGAATGCCTGGTGGGAACTCTCTTTCCACCTGTGTAGGAAATCTCAAAATGGGCTCTGCCTGGAGATCCAGAAACACTTCAAAAGCCAACCTGAGGATTCCTCCTTTAACCAGCATCAGTCTAATTAAGACAGGACAGCACAGCGTACACTTGATTAACATAAGGCATCCTCTGAGACGACGCTAGTTTTGAGACATTTTAAGCCGGCTACAAAGCAGGAACGGAGGAGAGGATCCAGCATTTGATATATGGGATAATTTAGGCCCAACTCCAGCTAAATCAGGCCTCGAGTGGATTTACGTGCTGAGGCTGAGGCCGAGGCTGAGGCTGAGGCTGAGGCTGAGGCCGAGGCTGAGGCCGAGGCCTTCGGGGAGCCGGGCTGCACCGAGTGGGAAGCCCATAGGAGCCGGGGAGCTGCCACTCTTGACTGTCACACAGTCGCAGGGCTGTCGAGACAGCGGAGGAGAGGGTCGCCGCCTCCCGCTCAGTTTCAGGTCGATCGCACGGACCTCATGCCACCAGGGGAGGGCCTCCAGCGGCCTGAGCCGCTTCCTCGCTGCAAAGCAGAATCGGCAATATCCACTCGCATAAAGGAGTCGATAGAATGATGAATGTACTACACTGAGCACCATGTAGTCCTTCAATAAACATTAGCTTCCCGCGCCCTCCGAGCATCTCGCTCGTTGCATTCAAATGACAGGTTATCGGGGCGCCCAGCAGAAATGTATTACAGGTGAATCTGCATGACTCAAAACGCAACCAGATTTTCAAACGATTTCTAACTCGTTGAACAGTGGAGCAGGGTTGTTAAGTGCCGGGCGATTAAAATGGCTCCCTTCACATGTCCCTGAGTTTCACAGCAAGCCCATGTGAAATTCAGTGCTGGGAGGAGGCACCGTGCACCCCGTTTCCCCCTCGGAAGGAGGTGGTAGCCTGGCATCTAACAGCTTCTCTCTTCTGCCCAGTTCTCCAAGCTCCTCGCGCTTCTGCTCAATAAACACTAAAGAATTTGTAGGGCTCTCCCTCTTTTCTCCAGTATGGTGGTAACTCATTCAGATATCAGGATTATTTACATTATGACACACTTGATATTTAAAAATTAAGAACCATCATTAACCATCACGGATGAAACTACCAGTGACTTTAACCTCAGTGTCAACTTCTTCCAGCCATCAAGTTACCCCTCAGGCTGCTCTTTCACTAGAGTCCATTTGCTGGTTCATACTCTGAATAAGAGATGCTCACAATGTCCAAAAGCAGCATCTGTCTTTTAAATTTAAAAAGTATATATATAATTACGGTCATGGGTACCCAATGTCAAATATTTCAATAAAAGGTCAAAAGGTCAATATTTTGAATATTGCCAAAAATTCCAGGTGTTAAATGACAGAGATAAAATACCTGCAAAGATGACTTGCAGATTCAGCTGCACTTTTCTAGGTTCTAGATGCTTCCTGAGCAACATGGTCTATAGAACGGAAAATACAATATGCTTACAGGTCAGGAAGAGATCCAGAAAAGAGAGGGCATGACGCCAGCGAGGCTCCTCATGACTTATAATTCCATGGATCATATATTTTTTAAAAATCTGACCCAAATCTTGACTAAGAACAGGAGGAAATAAAATCAGAATTAAGTGGTATTTTTTAAAAAAAAGACAAAATCCAAGAGAAATACACTATTAACAAAAGAATGTATAAAAAGTAGAAGCCGCAATTTACAAGAAGAGAATGATTTTAAAAATCAAAGCAGCGATCTACTAGGTGGATAGATATTTAAAGGAAAGTCTACGCTTATTGCAAGGCATGGCTCTTCTCTGGTATAGACACACACACACCCCATAATAAGAGAAAGCAAAAGGGAATACCGACCGGTTCCTTTACAAGGTACATAAATGCATTCTCAGGAAAAATTAAACTCTTTAGTTCCAGGGCAGTTAAAAAGCAAACGCTTTGTAAATGTCCCCAAGGGCCTGTGACCCGCGGCACAGGGAAGCCCACGCCCCGGCGTGAATGGCACCGGGCAGACGCTGGCCGCCAGCCCGCACCGGCACGTGCGCCTGGTGACCGACGGGACCGGCGGCGCAGGGAGACGGGTCGATGAGCGCGGCATCCTGCTCCACTGTGCTAACTGTTCCGTTCACAAGCAGGCTCAACAGCCGAGGAACAGGGAACCTTCCTCCGATTCTCTCAAGAAAACAGGGGAGGGGAGGGAGGAAGCGAACGGGAGAAGCACAAGGCCACGTAGCCACGGCGATACCCAAACCCTATAAATCAGGCATCTCCGCGGTCGCATTAGCAGAGATGGAAATGAAATCGGTGCCGAGGCCACATTGATGTTTAAGTGCCAATCTTATTAAACGCTTTAAAATCCACAGTGGATCTTTATTTGTGATTTATTTAAATATGTTTTTATTGATTTCGGAGAGAGGAAGGGAGAGGGAGAGAGACAGAAACATCCATGATGAGAGTCACTGACCGGCTGCCTCTTGCACGCCCCGCACTGGGGATCGAGCCCGCAACCTGGGCTTGTGCCCTGAGCAGGAATCAAACTGTGATCTCCTGGTTCATGGGTTGACGCTCAACCACCGAGCCACGCCGGCCGGGCTTATTTGTGATTTTTGATCTAGACAGTTCTGTGTTGTTCCATCTCTTGCTCCTAAGAGGCTCGTGAGCAGACTGCTCCTTCACGCAAAACATCAAAAACAATGTCCACTTGTGGAAAAATAAGAACTTTTGGTTATAGAGTCTTAACTCTAAAAGAGGCTTCGAAAGGTAATCCCCCCATTTGCAGGTCAGAGAAGATGTACTATCCATACTTTTTGATGCATACTATCTTAGTGTCTGGGATGAGGGACCCTGCCAATAGAGGATAACCGGTCAGTTATTCCAGTACATAATCTAGAACTCGCTGGTGCCTGCGAGTTAGCCAGCCAGCCATCTGTGTCCTTGGCCATGCGCCAGTTGTCTTTTCCACATTCTCTCATATAATCCTCCCACCAGCTCTTAGCAACCCAGAATCAGTTTACTGAGCCTGAACAGGAAATGCAAAGAGGCCTCAAAATCCCCAGAAGCAGCATTTGACGTAGACGTGTCGGTAATGCTACTAATATTTGGCCTTTTCTCATCGCTCCCTTCTCTGAAGTGTTGCTCTGTTACGGTGAAGTGAAGCATTCGAGTAGCAGGAGGACACGAAGCGGACGCCAGCAGCTTCCTCGCTCACTCACGCAGCCACAGAGTAAGTGTGCTACGACCCGAAGGTCAGTGAACGCCAATAACGCTGGGGCATCTTTTGCAATACTTCCTAGGATCTTGAAGTACATGCCCGGGCATCCTCTCCTGGATCTAAACACACGTAGCCAGGCCTCTTCAGTAATGTTTTAAATATAAAAACGATTCTCCAAACCCTGAAACCACTTATTGAAGATCAACTGTGAAGAGTGTAATTAACTTTTGAATACACTGTCACTTGTCAAATGCATTCAGTTCTCACAATAGTCCTGTGAGATATGATGGCCCTCGTTTTACAGATCAGGAAGCAGAAGCTCCGAGAAGTTAAATGACTTGTCAAAAGCACATTGGTGTAAAGTGACGGATCCTGTTCCTCTTTCAGGACACTTGTTAACTCTCCACCATGAGTGGTAGGTAAGTGGCTAGAACAATGGAAATGTTAAAGGGTGTCTCTGGGCCTTTCCAGATTCTTCTTTCTCACTATCTTATTCTTGGATGACACACACAGTACAGGAGCTGTGGAGTGTGTACTAAAACTGCTAAGTTTTCCCACTTGTCTACAAGGAGTGGCTGTGGGGTGGGATATGATGGATTAGCTGGCTCTTTTGTGCTGAGGAGCTATAACGGTATGTCTGGAGCTGCCTGTGGTCACAGTTCACATCCGAGGGCACAGCTGGCTTAAGGGAACAAAGGCACCATGAAAGAAGCACCGGGAGACAGAATATGCATCCTAGCAGCTTTCAGATGCCAGAGTCCGTAGACCAAGCCCACCCCACCTTCCTGTGGTTTGCCTGAATGCCGCATTTGTGCGTCAGACCATCTGAGTTGGATTTCTGTCACTCAGTACCAAAGGACTCTGGACTACTACAGAAATCTTGCTTTAATAACCGAAGTCATAATAGTGGTTTCTTGAGTGTTGACTATTTTACACAGACTATCATTTTTTCTTCAATATAATCTTATGAAGTGGGTATTATTATCGCCACTTTATTTATGAAGAAATGGAGGCTCCAAAAGGTTAAGTGACCTTCCTAATAAGGTCATGAAGCTAAGAAGCAGTATAGTGAGATTTTGCATCCTTTCTCCATGGCTACTCAACCCATGCTCTTACGTCTAAGCATTTACACAAGCATAGCTCATTTCACTGCACTTTGCTTCACTGTGCTTCATAGGTGCTGCATTTTTTAAACACCAGCAAAAAGATGACAACTCGATTTATTATGACACTCACTCTATTGCTGTGGTCTGGAGTCGAACCTGCAATATCTCTGAAGTACGCCTGTGCCTCAAAATGCTTCTCAATTCTGGCTGCCTATCGGAGTCACCCGGGGAGCCTCTGAAACCCAGTGTGCGCAGGCCCTCTCTCTCCCTGAGCCTGTACGAGTCTGCAGGAGTACAGCCGGCCTCGTTCACAGAGAGCGCAATGGCCTTGTGCTCCAGGAGCTGGGGGCACGCGGGGGGTGAATGTTTTCTCAGTGAATGGTGCTCCCTTGACTTGGGCAACTTGTGCAGCCAGACCAATTAAATCTGAATATTGGGGAGCAGGGCCCCAGCGTTGATCCATCTTTAAGAGCTCCCAGGTGATTTTAAAGTGCAGTCAGGGGTGTGAACCACAGCTGTAACCTAAACACACATCTTGGGTTTGTATGGGCCTCGTCTGGGTTTGCACTAGCATGGAATGGAAAATGAAAGCTTATGGCGGGGCAACTGAAGCCAACATGCCAAGTGACTGCAATTATCAGGGCAACTCCTATAACATCTTCTGTCAGGAATAGCTGAGTGTGAAATCACTGATCCCTCCAGACACTGGCTCTATTTCTGTACTGCACTTAGTAGTGTAGCACTGAATGAATATATGAAAAGAATATCTGTGAATACCCGCATTCCTTAAATATGGCATCAACAGTAATTAATGAACTCTTTCTGCAGAAAAATACGGATTTTGTAAAGATATGTCCAGCAAACATTTTCACGTAGGTCCAAACCTTCCAAACTGGGTAGTTTTGGGTATTGATGAAGGCCATGCCCTGTCTGCACATAAGGTTCTGTTCTCTCCCCTGCCAGGAGACTAACTCAGCCATTACCATGGAAAATAAAGGAATAAGAAAAGAAAGAACACTGAGCATGCACTTCATAACTAGTCCTGTTAGAGGCAACGGCTCACTCAGACTTCAGAAGATCCCGACCTAACAGATTTCACAGAACTCAACCATGTTTGTGCATTACGTAAATAAGCGGGACAATTAAGACAGCCAGTGTCACAGTCTAAAGAAAAGTTCAGTTACCCTGAATCATGCAATCTCACACTCTCATAAAATGGGATAATACAGAGACATAATCTATTATGTTAGAAAAAGGGGAATGTATAAGAATATCAAGTTAAATGATCATTTTTTGAACTTTAATACTGAGCTAAGGGAGGATCTTAAGCCAATGAAATTATCCAAACTAAAGGACCTACTGTATACAATTGAGATATAACTCATTTCTACAACGAAAAGTCCTTACCCAATCCCAATTCAAGTTTACAAAAATCTGTTGAACTGTGATGTTTTTCCTGTAGTTCCCATTATCCCATGCTTATTAAAGTAATTAAATTGATCAGCATTCCTCTAGCAGGGCTTATAAAAATTGATGAACTGTCACAATACTTTAAGACTTATTTGACTTCCAGAAGGTTCAACAAGCAGACTGAGTATGTCCTGTCACAGTCGGACCTTATTGTTGATGTCCAGTGATTCTAGCATGACCACCCACTGCCAATCACATCGCGATGTCTCAGGGGACTACTCTTGTCTCTTCAACTGGGAGTTTTAATTTGGTAGAGCTTCAAGCAGCAAAATATCAAAAAAATGAAACTTTAGCAAGAAACTGCTAGACGACATGCAGACCAATCGCTGAGACGTGTTGATCCGTGAAGTTGGGTCTTGTCTTGAGTCTCTCAATGGAGTAGGATGTGGGTTAAACGGAGCCTGCGCAAACGCTGGGATTGAGCTCTATCCTGTCTCATTCCTGCTCAAAACCTTTCAAAGTTTCTGGCTGTTCCAAATCCTCAGAATGGCTTTCAGGTCTCAATTGGGGTCCCAGGAAACCTTTTCAGGTTTAGCTCTACTTTCCTATATTAAATTAAACTGTGGCCAAGGCAGGCCAAGGACCCATTTAGAGGACCCATTGTATTTTATTACCTATGGAATTTTGCTTATCTCTATCTTTTCACATGGAATGCACTCCTCTTCCATCCCACAAAATTCTATTTTTTCTTGAAATAAGGTGAAATGATACTTCCTTTGTGATGCCCCAGGCAGTTTAATGCCTCTCTTGCCTGAAGTTCTATTGCACTTTGTTCTTTCTGTGTTTAAACCCTCCATTAACTCCTTGAGGATAGGGACAGTACCTTATATTTGAAATTGGAGTAAAACAGACCAATATGTTAATTCTGGCCTCTCCACTTAATAGCTTTGGAGAAAGGAAAATCTCTGGGCCCCAACTGCCTCATCTGGAAGTTGGTTACAGAATAATAATGTATACTTGGAAAGGTTCTTATGAAATTATATAAGATAATGACTGTAAAGCAACTAGAGTAATACCTGACACACAGCAGACACTCAACGCATGTTAAATTCCCTGCTCTTTCCTCTTGTGAATGTCATATGGCCCTTACTAGGTATCTCTTGAGTGAGTGAATAAAATTATGAAACTGTTTGAGTCAGATCTAAGAAAGAGCCGGAAATAGTATGTCCTGAGGATCCAACCATGACTCTCCAAGGTAATTATTTTAATAAGATCCAAAATTATTCCTGTGTGCAACCTCTTTCCTGTTGTATAAAGAAAAGTCATCAGTAAGTACTTCAACATTTTAAAAATCAGTAGTGTCAGAATGTAAAACAAAAATAAAAAAGATGGAAAGGATATCACATTCAGTAATTTGCATTACAGGTTCAGAGAAATTCGTATATCTCTAGTAAAATATACATACTAATCTGCAATAAACAAAGTGTTTTAAATAATCATGGTGCTGATAGTTGTGTTAGTATTGTTACTCTGAGACCATTGTGTGTCTATTGTATTCTGTGTATATATAACAAATGAGTAGTTAGTTTTTGCATTAAGAATCAGGATTTTTAGCGAGGGAAAAATGAGGCACAGATATAATAACATTGATGAGTTAAAGTAAAACCTTGTAGTTCTGAAATTGAATTGGAAATATCATGTAATTCCTGACATATTTCTTCTATAAAGAAAAAATACTATTTCCTAGTTCTATCCACTGAAAAGATCTAGAAACAATGAAAAACCCAATAGCAATGAGTGCACTTAATGTTCAGGCTATGACCTCTATACCATGACATAGTAGAAGAGACTGGGCTCTTTGGAGAAATAGTTGATTCCATATCTGGGGCAGGAAATGTGTAAGATGGCCTGAAACATTTTGTCACATCAGAAAGCTAGGATACTCTCAATGACTACAAGGGTCATGTCAAAAGGACTCAGGAACCAGCTTATAGAGGCACTCACTAAAGATGGGACAATTTGTGCATTAATAAAAATAAGTACTTCGAGAATAGAAAGCCCAGAAATGAACCCATGTCTATACGGTCAATTAATATTTGACAAAGGAGGCAAGAACATACAATGGGATAAAAACAATCTATTCAATAAATGGAGCTAGGAAAATTGGATAGATACATGCAAAAAATTAAACTAGACCACTTTTTTACACCATACACAAGAATAAACTCAAAATGAATTACAGACTTAAATGTTTAAGGCTAAAAACCATAGAACTACTAGAAGAAAACACAGGCAGTAAAAATCTCTGACATTTCTCTTAGCAATAATATATACACACACATATATATATATATATATATATATATATATATATATATATATATATCCCCTCAGGCAAGGAAACAACACCAGGAATAAACAAATGGGACTACATCAAACTATAAAGTTTTTTGCACAGCAAAAAAAATCATCAACAAAACAAAAAGACAACCTACTAAATGGGAGAACATATTTGCCAATGATATATCTGACAAGGGGTTAGTATCCAAAACTTATGAAGAACTCCTACTACTCAACAACAAAAAACAAACAATCAATCCAATTAAAAACTGGGCAGGGGCTGAACAGACACTTCTCCATAGAGGACACACAATGGCCAATAAATTATCAAAAGATGCTCAACATCACTAATTGTGAGAGAAATGCAGATGAAAAACCACAATGAACTATCACCTCACACCTGTCAGAATGGCCGTCAGCAATAAGTCAGCAAACAAGTGTTGGTGGGGATGTGAGGAGAAGGGAACCTAGTGCACCGTTGGTGTGAATGCAGATTGAGGCAGCCACTGTGGGACACAGTTTGGAGGTTCCTCAAAAAATTAAAAATGAAACTGCCTTATGACCCACTGGTCCCACTTCTGGGGATTTATCCAAAGAAACCTCAAACACTAATTCCAAAGACTATCTGCACCCCTATGTTCATCGCAGTGTTATTTACAACAGCCAGGATATGGAACCAACCCAAGGGTCCATCATTAGATGAGTGGATGACAAAGCTGTCATACATGTGTACAATGGAATATTACTCAACCACAAAGAAAAAGAAGAGAAATTAGAGACAGCAGGGATGGAGCTAGAGGATAGTATGCCAGTGAAAACACTCAAGACATGCTTATTATGAAACTGCCTATTTAAATGAGCGCTACAGTCAAAAGCCCGAGAGTGCCCTTTTCATTTCACTGTGGGGTGAGGCCTGCTCACCAAGCAGCATTGATCTCTCCAAACATCACTGGCACAGAGTGCTTTCACCATAAAGGAGGCAGCTTTTAATTAGGGACAGCAGGGGACCTAGGACTGCTGGGTTGCACTATTCCATCTTTTGATTGGAAAACATAGGCATCCTGGGTCCAGAGGCTGAACCTTCAATTTATATTATCATTCCCACTTGTGTCCTGATCTTTTCTTCTTGGAACATTTTAGAAGAAAGGCATTTGGAAATGTGGATATGGAAAGTTTTAATTTAGTTCTGCTTAATGCCATATGAGCTATTGGACAAAAATAAGCAAGCTGGAAAATATGGGAAATTCTGAGTAATCTGCATATTTCCTACTTCAATATGGAGTCTGAACTATTACAGAAAAGATGAAAAAATTGAAATGTGATTTTAAAAGCAATTCAACACGCAAGGAAAGAGAACAGCTCAGCGAAGCAATTATTACTAAAGTACTCGTCATTGTGGGTAGGGCATCACTGCTCGCATCCTTTCTCATTGCCATACTCTTCCAACACATCTAGACCCTCCTGGTTCGGCATCTGATTCATGGACATTTGGTCAAGGGCTAGGCCTTCTTCTCAGGCACTGAATTCGGAGGGGTTCACAATCAATCACAATGATAGGAAAGGAGTAAGTGCCACGAGGAGAGGCGAGCACAGGGCATTATGGGCACACTCACAGCACCTAACCCGGCCTGCTGGAGATCAAAGAAGATGGGTGAGAGGAGAACAGGAAGCTGAACCATGGATGAGTGGGAATTAGCTGGTGAAGAAGGCAGAAGAGGGTGGGTCCAACAGCAAGGAAGTGCGAGAACACAGGAGGTGCCAGGAATTTCAATGGGACCTGCACGAGTGAGAGAGGGATGGAAAGGACTGGAGGGGCCATGGGAGGGGAGGCTGCACACTAGCCAGAGGATGGAAGGCGAGTTGAATTCCTTGCTAAGTGAAGGCATGCCACTGGAGACAATGGGGAAACATTGAAGCCCTTTAAAAACGGAGGAGAGATGATCAGATATTGCAGCTACCCTTGGTTGCTTACCCAATGAAAATCCTCATTTTCTCCCTAAAGAATCCCAATTTTTCTCATACATCAAAAAGCTACATTTTTCAGTGGGGACTGGGCCTACTTTAGCCCCAGGCAGTAAAATTTGATCACTATAAGCCAATCTCGGTAATTCTGCCCCATTCCCATTGCTTGATCTAGCCATGAACATGTGTCATCATTTTGGCCAATGAGACTGAGGATAAATCTGCTTTGGAGCTTCTGGAAGAGATTTCCTTACTCTTAAAAAGGGATATCCATGGTGGACGTTCCTTCTTCTATTGCACAACGTGTGAGTATTTGTTGTGCAGTTGCTTAGAACAAGTGCAGCCACCTTGGGGCCATGAACGAGCCTGAAAGCAGAAGTCAACTTGCTGAGGGTGGCAAAGGGGGAAGGTGTGAAGGACCCAGGGCCTTGGCGGGGCTGACGACTAGCTCAAGCATTCTGTAACCACCCACTCCGGCGTTCTTTTGAAAACAATCCCCTTCCTGCCATTCTGCGTTGGGTCTGCTGCTTTATTTGGCGTTCCACAGCATCCCAATTGATAAACTGATTTTCTATTCAGAAAGTTTGCTGTGGCAGCAGGGAGTCAATTAGGGGCAGGGAATTGAAAATGCAGGTCGGAATGTTAGCAGGAGGCTGCTGCAGGAATCAGTGACAAGGAAACAAGGTCTGTGGGGTGGGGAGAGGGGAACAGGCTTGAGAAATAGATGGGATTTGGAGTGAACAGGACTTGGAGACCTTCTGGTTGTATATCCCAGATGATTAAGCAGTTTCTAGATGCTGGAGCTAGTCAATGAGACAGGGGACAGAGGAGGAGGAACACATGTGGACGCCTGGTGGAAATGACGCCGTGTAGGCTACAATGCCCTTACTGCAGATGAAATAATCAAGTCCCAGGTACTAGACTGTGTAGTCGGAGAGGCTATGGATCTTGTCTGTCTCCTATACTACTGATTCCCCTTTGCCGTACATAGGTGACTAATAAAGATGCTTAAGAATAAATGAGTGAGGTCAGGAAAAGCAAGATAGCACATGCAGTTAGTTGTGAGGTCAGGAAACACTCAAGGTCGCTAATTCTTTCTAGCACACTGTCAACCACATGCCAACAAGATCAGAAAAAAGCTGACTCTCAGGTTCTGAAGCACAGGAGAAAACTCTTGTTGGTAGATGTAGATGAAGGGTGGGCTCACTCTCTCAGTTCAGGTTAAGAGAGTTTCTAATGTTTTTCCATTAATGTATATTTTATGGGAGAGTTTCTTTGAAAAGGAGATGGTCAAGGTGTTCAAGAGGACCTTGAATTTTATCTCATCACTGACGTGTTCTAATGAAATAGACTCCTCTCATTCTAACCTGGAGCTCATCATGGAAGCAGCAGGCAAACATTTAAGATTTAAAGCTTCTCCACTCCCCGAGGGAAGAGAAACTAACCTAAGTACCGCTTCTACTTTAAGTCAGGCTCTTGTATCGTCTTTGAAAGAGTCAGAGAGCAACTGTTCACCATTTTATGTTTGAGAATCATTAAAGTACTAGAGGATATTATTCAACATCTGTTAGTCTTTACTCCTTTAAAAAAAATCCTAATTGCTCTAGCCTCCCTAATTTATGTCATTCTTCCAATATTTTTTCTATCTTTATATCTCTTTCATCAGCATCCTTTATTTTCTCCACACTTAATCTGAAGGACCCAGAGCTTGTTGAGAAAATAATTATTTCTATGTTTTAGCTTCTTCTCTCATGTCAGGCTTATAAGAATTTAAATGTTTCCAAAATTAAGCTGAGAGATACAGAGGAGGCAGAGAAATCAGAAACTGTTGACCTTAACCTCAAAGAATTGATCACTGGGGATGGGAAGCAGGATGCACATAAACTCCTACTAATCCAAGAAAAACGTTGGTGTGTAATTCAAGGGCCAGGCTGTAGACTATAGAAGTGTTTTAGAAATTCAGAGGAGCGAGCAATAGAGCTCCAGTAGTCGTTAAAGAAGAATCCATGAACATGTTGAATAGACAGTGAGACTTAAAGAGCATCCAGGATTTAGAGGGGAAGAATAGGAAGGAGTGTGAAAGGAGATGGAAACGGGAGGAGGCTGGGGTATGACATCTGGAACAAAGAGTCTCATGGAAACTACATCTAAGACACTTATTTTTAATATCCCCCCACGAAGCCTTATATGTATGTCCATTGTAGACATCATCTAGATAGATGAAAGACATCGTGTTTCCTCTCCAAAGATGATCCTTTCCTAAGTTGATCTATGTGGCTTTGATAATTAATAAAACTCATGCTGAGTTTTAATTCTCTCTGTGCTCTTAACTAGAATTTTGATATTGAGTATATGTCCTTGAACATCAAAAAAAATTAGGGCCCACCTATCAGACTACAGAAATTTGATAGGTCAAGCATATGGTAGGGACTCAGGAAATATTTATTGAATCAATGGAAAAAAGAAACGAGAAGAAAGAATGGAGTTTAAAAATATGATTTCTCATTAATTTTTCAAATGTTAGGTGACCAGTTATTTAAGTCATAACCTAATTAGTATTTTGCATCCTATCTTTATGTTTAATGCATTATAATTTGCCATATCTTCAAGAATACAGGGTACACAATTGGTACATTTTTATTTTCTTTTTTCAGATTAACTACGGTTCTTCACTTTTTTCTAAAGTTTCTGGAATTTTCAATAGGTAACAAGAGTTCTAACATAAGCAGTGCCCTTATTTCCTTCTGGAATAGCCTGAACTTGAAATACCAAAAGATAGCCCAAGAGGAATAGTGGAAAACAGCAATACTTTGGTTCCATCTTACAATAGTCTAAAGAACATAAAAAAGAATTCCAGGAAATATTAGTTGCAGTCTCAATGAACCTCCAGCTTTATATAAACCTGCCTGATGGACAGAGGTAGAGCGGGGAGTGGAACAAAGAACGTGAGAAGTAGTGAGTGGTTATTTACAATAACAAACTCCTTTCCCCAGGGGTAAGCTATTCTGGAGCAGGAATGAGCTGAAATCCTTTGCATAAGCAAGAGCCGAGTAAGATAAACATTTCAGAGGCTGCCATAGACTTGGAAGACGATCCCAGCCTTCCAGACTCCCCTGCGTTGTGTATTGTGGGAAAAGGGCCACCGGCCTTGAAACCATAGTGGCCTGTTCTCAGCGTAACATCTGCATGTAAGAGCAAGATAGCCCTGGGTAAGTCACTTAGTCCCTCGGAGTCTGTTTCTTTATCTGCAAAATAAGGACACTCATACTTATCTCTTAGGGTGGTTGGACAGATAAAAAGAGACAGTGTCTGTGAGAGTCTGAGCATCTGATAAATAGTAGGAGCTCAATAAATTGTAATTTGTATTAGTTCTTTTAAAAATTTTTTTTAAAAATATGTTTTTATTGACTTCAGAGAGAGGAAGAAAGAGGGAGAGAGAGAGAGAAACATCAATGATGAGAGAGTCACTGATCGGCTGCCTCCTGCGCGCCCCCTGCTGGGGATCAGCCCGCAACCCGGGCCTGTGCCCAACCGGGAATCAAACCGTGACCTCCAGGTCCATGGGTCGACGCTCAACCACTGAGCCACGGTGGGGCTAATTTGTATTAATTCTTAAGCAACCATAATGGGACTCAAATTCTCTACTCATTGTGGTGAGAGGGAAAGGCCTCTTTACCTTTGTGAATACAATCACATCAAAGTAGTATTAATTCCGAACAGATATTACAAATGGAATATCGTTACGAAAAAAATAAAGCTAGAGCCAATTCTCAATCAATCAGTGCAACAAAAGCAAGACATACAGTAGCCCCCCTTTATCCAAGGTTCATTTTCCATGGTTTCAGTTACCCACAGTCAACTGTGGTTCAAAAATATTAAATGAAAAATTCCTGAAATAAACAATTCATAAGTGTTAAACTGTGCGCTGTTCTGAGTAGGGTGATAAAATCTCACGCCATCCGGCTGGGACAGGAACCGTCCCTTTGTCCAGCATCTCCACACTACATGCCACCCGCCTATTAGTCACTTAATGATCACCTCCATTATTAGAGCAGTTATCAGAGAGAGACCATATTCATATAACTTTTATTACAGTATACTGTTACAATTCTTCTATTTTATTATTAGTTATTGTTGTTAATCTCTTATTGTGCCTAGTTTATAAATTAAACTCTATCGTAGGTATGTACGTGTAGGAAATAACATAGTATAATAACATAGTATATATAGTATACATCTGTGGTTTGGGGCACTTACGGGGGGTCTTGGAATGTATCGCCCACCAATAAGGGGGGACTACTGCACCTGGAAGGAGGGAGCACATGTTTTTGTGCTCCCTTAGCACTGGGGGATACTACTCCTGTCTTTGGCTTCAGCTCTTTACCTCCCTTTTAACCGCCCCCAGTCTCCACTGTAATTCACCCACAATCTGTCAGTCTTTTTCTCACATCTACAAGCCAGCAAACTTATTTAGCTTTTCTCAAATTTTAAGGAGATTCCTACTGAAAAATTTAAGGATCAGGAAAAAAATCTAAAATTCAAAAAAATCAATCTATACAACTAAAAGGGCAAACTCCTTCCCCCTAGACGGATGCACAGTACTGTAAATGGAAATGTTGTTTCCAGATATTTCAAAATATAGTTAAAACATACAAAAACCACTGGAGAGAATTTGGGTCCTTTATTAAAAGAATAAAGGATAGCTCCTTCTATCTTTAGTTATGAAAGACTTTTATCAACCTTAAAATCTAAAATATGTTTTATAAATCTACAATATATCAAGAAACACAAATCCATGTAGTATGTTGTTGGTGGAATCTACATGGCAGGCTGAGAAAAAAAGCTGGAGTGGGGTGCACACAGGGACACTTTTATTTATTTTAACCTGTGAAATGCTTTGTAGCCACAGAAATGGTTCCGGAAACAGTAATGTTAAAACTATTTAAAAGCTGAACTTCCAACTTACATAATACAAATGCAGAATACTCTGCAAGTGGATCCTTTAACAATGTTTTTGCTTATGTATATAACCGTGTTAAGGGGACAGCCTCAGGTCAGAGGGACTTAATATCAGCAATAACGCTTTCCCACGGCCAGTCTCGGGCAAACTGGTGAACTGGTGTAAGCTTGTCTTCCTTAAGACTGTTCCACTTTCTGGTCCTGTGAGCTCCCCAGGCCTACGCCTGTTACATGATTTCCTCCCTGCTCGGGACTTGTTTTAAAAATATCAGCCTGATAAATCACCGATCTGGGTAAGTTTATGTCCAATCTCTTACATGAATCTTTGCATTAGAAGAGCGATTTTCAACCTTTTCATCTCATGGCACATAAACTCATTACTAAAATTCTGCGGCACACCACAAAAATAGATTTTTTGTCGACCTGACAAAAAAATAGGTATAATTTTGATTCACTCACACCCGATGCCTATTATTGTGTGCTTGTTGTCATTTTTTATTTGACAATCTAAGGGAAAGGAGGTCTTTGTCCCTAACTAGTCAGGTATTGCATGTTTTAAAAATTCTTCTGCCACACTGGTTGAAAATCGCTGCCTTAGAAATAAAGTGATTAGCAGGAAATAACCCACTCTCAAAGAATAAATCTCTAATGGTAAAATTTCAGACACCATAGTATTTGGGTAGGGAATTATTTGGGTCTGAGAAAATTTCCTAGTACAGGACTAGAACTAGAAGTATATTAGTGGTAATAATTGCTTTAGACTATTTCTCAAATTTTAACTGTGAGATCACTTTTACTATAATCACAAAAGATACAAATTTTTAAAAAAGGAGAGAGAGAGGTTTCTAGGCCTAATCCCAGAATCATTAAGTCAGAATCTCTGGGAGTGAGAAACTTATAACTTAGAAAAAGAAGACATATGGTAAACAAATACAAGTGAGTATTATTATCCCAGGTTTGGAAATGATCAGATTATACCTTATAGACGAAAAGCTTAGAGTGTCCATGCACGAAATGGCCTATCAGTATTCACTGTGGCAGGCAAGAACAGAAACTTTATTTTAAATTGTAGCAGTATATAAGGAACCCCAACTTTATCTCTTGGTCTTACCGGGTACTCCAGCTTGGATCCAGAAGTTAATGTCTGTCCCTTCTCCATCAGAGAAGACCTGCGTGATGTTGATGGGCTTCAGCAGGCTCATGACCTCCTTCATGATGTCTCTGGCCTTCTGGCTGCCAGTGAATTCCAGCCCAGAGGGTAAGAAGGTTCCCTCATCGGACTCCATCACTAGGCTATAGTTGGAAATATTCGCCTAAACAAAAGACAAAAGTGTTTGGTTTATTTCTGTTGCTGGTTTGCTCTCTCCTTGGGAACTATCAACAACCATAAATCAAATACTTTATCTCTTCTCCAGTTCTTGCCAAAACACATCTTGCTCTGCCCAACTGAGGGCCTGGTCTGCATATTACCTAACTGTCCTGAGATGCACAATTACTCATCCTGGGATTTGCCAAACTCGAGTTGACATGGAAAGTTTAAAAAACATAATAAACAGAAATGTAAAAACCCATATTAGAGTTATTCAATTATTTTTACTAGCCATAATATCCTTTCAACCAATTTTCTGAAGTGCCTGCTGCGTACCAGGATGCAGTTCCTCCCATGTGGTGCGGCATCTCCAGACGGTATTAGCGATGCTCAACTGTTATCAGAGGGCTGCGTGGATTGCCCTTCTCTGTTGCTAGTGGGAGTGGGGTTCCTGGGGTGCCCCTGGAATAAGCATTTCTGGAGGCCCCCACGGGAGGATGAGGTGTCTAGAAAGCTTTATTTGTGTGCAGTTACATCCCTTGGTTACAAAAGTCCTGTTTCCCTTAAACCAGTCCCGGAAAAGGAGCAGCTGGGGACTCAGCAGAGCTAGAAGCAAAGCCAGTGTCCCGAGTTTCGGTTCCATGGTGGAGCCGGGCCCGATGTAGCATCAGGCCAGTTCCAGTCCATCAGGCCACTGTGTGGGGTCCACACGGCCGTGGGCATGTGGGCGAGTGCAGAGCATGGGAGCCCGGAAAGCCCGGAGTCAGGGGGCAGCACAAGAGAGGAGGGAGGGGGCTCCTTTGCTCAGGAGCTGCTGTATCTCAGAATTTGTGCCCTTCCAGTGGCCACGCCTGTGGTGGCCAGTGACTGCTCCCAGGTGTGACTGATGGGTAATCATCTTCCCTGCGTCACCTAGACCTCACTGGGCCTGCCTATAACATCGGCCTTCCCTCTGTTCCTTTCCAGTGAATTCATAACTGGGTTAAACACAACAATATCAAAACAAAAGAAGGTAGGCTCCGTGGATTATCTTCTTTCCTCTAAACAGATCCTCTGTCTTTTATTAATCATGAGTTCTGTTGAAGCTTAAATCATCCCGCTGACAGGTCTGTCTTGGGTTTCTCGTGTTTTGTTCCATCTGTTGCATCCCCAGGGAGAGAGGTAAGAGAACAACACATGAAACACTGCTCTGTCTGGTGTACACCGCAGCCCTCTAAACCCTGGCGACTCCCAGGCCGCTAGCTTGCAAACTCTTTCCAAATAAAGCCTGGTGAGAAAGCAAACAGTGATTTCAGGTGGCCAATATCGGCAGCACAGGAGCTCGGCACATAAGAGGCTCTCGCCAGGTTGAACAGCTAAACTGCCACACTGACCAAAGACTTGCAACTTTAAGGTCCTTCGAGCTGCTTCCCGGGAGCCATCCACTTCCTGAAGACCGACCAGCTACTATACTACCAACAGGTACTTGGCTGATTCCCAAGCTATTCCTGGATGGCACTATTCTTGTTTCTCGCCTAGTAAAAATCAATAATGACATTTGGACAGAGCTTCCAGAGAGCTTCCACATCTGTAATCTCCTTCGATCTTCTTCCATAACCGATAGAAGCAGCTCTATGGTTGATGCTATTCTATAGAAAAGGAACTGAGGATCAGAGAGGTCAAGCAATTTGCTCAAGGTCACTCAGCTAGCAAATGGTAGAGCTGGGTCTAATGTCATGTGCTTTCCAAAACTCCACATTGCCATTGCTAACATGGGTAGAATGGTGGGTAATGCTTGTTCTGAATTAGAATGATTTTTCACTTGCATAACCCATTGAGGGTTGCATAAGTGTTGTTGTTTTTGTCTAAAAGAGATTCCTTTTACAATGATTTCCTAACTATTGCCATGGAATAGTGTAAATGTTGTTACAAGAGTAAAAGCAGAGGCGAGTTCTAAAGGAGGGTGTTTCCAGGGTTTATGAGGACTGAAGAGGGTGGCCCTGGGAGACCAATGTTTTGTTGTTGTTGTTGTTAATGATGAGAAAGTTAACAAAGCAGAATTCTGCTTTTTACACATAGAGAGATAGAGAAACATCCATGAGAGAGAAACATTGACCGGCTGCCTCCTGCACGCCCCCTACTGGGGATCGAGCCCACAACCTGGGCCTGTGCCCTGACCGGGAACCGAACCCGTGACCTCTTGATGCATGAGACTGTGTACAACCAACTGAGCCACACTGGCTGGCATGGCCTCACTGTAATGTAAACAGACTGTAGGTGCACAAATGTGCAGAGTCCGAAGTATTTTTTATGATCATAATACAAGTCTACTTGGACAGATTTTATTGCCTTTGCTAACAAAGTAATTTAATTCAGCAAAGAGAAGAATGAAAACCCAAAACACTGTTGCTCTGCGAGTTCCTTCCGATGAGGAAGAAAGAGCCTGGAAGAAGGAGACACCTTTTCCGGCCGAGTTAGACGGGACGCGCAGCTGGCGGGGCGCGAGCCGCTGGCGGGGGACACAGGTTCGGTCCCGTCCACAGGCTCGGCCCTCGCTGCTGCTGGCGGCGGCAGGCCATGTTTCCCATTTATGTAGAAACGTCCCCATGTGTTCCCAATAAAGAGCTGAGTAAACAAGCCACCCACCGTCCCGGACACTGCTCTTCCCTCCTCGTTTACGGGCTCGCTGTCTAATTGCTCGCACATGGCGAAGGACACGGGGACCCGAAACCTCTCCGCCCCGGGAAACGGGAAGGACCGAGCCGGGCCACCGGGCTGCCAGACCTGCTGCTCCTCGGGCACATGTCGTCACAGACATCCGTGTCCCTCACCGTGCCACCGTCGCTGGGCACACACTCAGCGTCGGTCTGAAAGGCTGAGCATAGCTGGTGACGGGGGGGGGGGGGGCAGGGCCACGCTTGTGTCACTCAGCCCATCCCAGCACATTCGACAAGATCCCGGGCCTCCCGTTTACGGGGCGTCGGAAGCCCCTTCTAGAGACAAGGCCTCACTGCTGCGACCGCCGGCACCTACTGAGACAGGACGAGGCACTTGGGGGGGCGGGCTGCTCAGAGCCGCTCGGCCACCGTCTGCGGCCCCCGCTTTGCTCTCTTGCTGAAGACAAGCATCTCTTTACCAGGAGCCAAGGAAACTGTCCTTTACTGCCACGGGACGTCCCTAGGGCAATGTGGAGAAATGCCCCCGGATCACTGGATTAGTCAGCACCTGCCCAGGGCTGAGGGTCCCTGAGTTCGTCTCGAGCTAGAATCACATCCCACCACACCTGGCTTTTCTTCTTTCAGGGCCCGAGTGCTCTGCCGAAGAGCAGCTTGGTGACCATTAGCACTCTTCGGGTGCAAAGCAAGGTTAAAAGGAAGGAAAGTGTTTAAAATATGCGCTGCGTGTTTTACAACGCTTACTCCCTAATATAAACACAAAGATGACGCGTGTGTTCTTTGCTTTTATAAAACTCCAGGAGACTCTTCTTCAGAAATATGGGCCCAAGTTCAACATCTCCATTCCCTCAGAACTTGGCTGCTTCTTTGTTTCAGAGCTTTCATTTTCTCCTAACTTAGGTGACATGTCTTTGGTTTTGAACTAAAGGGACATTGCAGTCCCACAATCAAATGAGGAGACAAAGAGACTACTAATTATTTGAATTAATCATGTAGCCTCCTCAATTCAATCTTCAAAAAGGCAAACTCTGCCCTGACCCAGGGCAAGCGTTCTCAGTAGCACCGTCCTGCCCCAGGAAAGGTTAATATTCTGCAGATGACGGTGGGGATACTGTTTGGTCAGGTGGAGGGCTGGGAACAAGTTCCCAGAACCAAACCAGCTAATGACACCGTGTGCCGAGCTGCTGCGGTCACCCCTTCCAGCTGTGCCCCTGACCCTGGAATTCCCAGTTCAAGGGGTAAAGCTGGGGGAGGGTTTTCTTCACACAGCTCCAGCTCAAACACCCGTCAGGATGGGGGGCCAGGTAAAGGGGCATCTCCCTGCTGTGCAAAGCCAAGGACAGGCTTTCCTTGCTGGTCAGGGCTACCCTGAAGTTCAGACTTGGATTTCTGACAGTCTCTAGCATTCAGCTTTGAACAGCCTTGGGTACCCAAAGGAGAGCCAGGAAAGGGTCGGTGACAAAGTGGAGTGCCATAGGCTGTTTTTATTTGACAGCTCAACTGGCTGCAGCTTGGGGAATGGGCAGTCCCGGGGCAGTCACACCAGCACTAAAACTGCACCACCACTCGGCTCCGCCTGGGAGGGACAGAATGAATGCCCCTGGAGCGCTCCCCCAGCCCTGTCATTCACTTTATTCCTGCATGTTGAAGCAACATAACCAACAGTTAGGAGCAGTGGGGCTCAAGGGCTCTACAATTACATTTTGATTCCTTATCTAACTACAAATAAAACTTATAATTCCTTCAATAATGTATTAGGAAGATGCTCTTATTCCAGGAGCTGTGGCAAAAGTCGTCTCCTTCTCAGGTGAGTTTTATTTTGAGTGGAAAGCTTTATTCCTAATCACACTCCTTAATAATCCTTAAATTAAAAAAAATAATAAAGGATTGAATGGGGGGGGGGAGGACATCTGTAATACTTTCAACAATAAAGATAAACTTAAAAAATAAAATAAAATACAAAAAAAAAAGATACCGAATCTCTTCCAACCAATCTCCCAAAGTCCCTCTTCAGTTCCCTGTCCCTCCCTCGGGCTTCACTATTATTTTCTAGTTTACATTTGAGAATGTGATATTTGACATTCTATTGTTCTTGCTGAAGACATGGTTGGGTTTTTTAAAAGTAAAAGTTTATTTCAGTACCATTCACACATCAACTACTTGAACCATGTCTAAGATAAAAGGCAACCATCCTTTGGTTGCCCTGTCAATAACAATCACACAGATCTCTCCACCTTACTTTAATGGTAAATACCTACTAGAAGAAGGTGGTATTAGACACATAAATGTAGAGGGTATCCTTCAACTAATCGGAAAGTCATGAGAAAAGTGGGCTCCATTCCACTTGAAAAGTTCACTCTGAGAGTCCACAACTGCTGGCTCCCATGGGGACAGGGCACCTACACATTGAACTCTCAGTTATGAAGGAAAGGGTAACATGTTAAAGGTTATAAATTGTTTTATCTCTGACCAAGGAAAGAAGAGATTAGAGTCCCCTTTCTTAAAAATATAAACAAACAAAAACAAAACAGAAAGAGTGTTAAATTATTTGTTCTTCGAGCTTAGTTTGCAAATAATGTTTAAATATTTTTCACAATGCACAGCTCATCCTGGTGCCTCCTGACTTCCCTCCCCTTCCTTCGTGCCTTCACTCAGAAACCACGAAGGCAGGTAGGATTAAGGTGCACCCTGGAGGACTCAGAGCTACCTGCTTCTAGAATTGGTCCTCTAGTATTCCAAGTTGCATCCTTAAAGCAAGGCATGGCTAAGTAGATACGGCCTGGGAGATGCTATTGTCTGATGTTAAAAAATATACTGACACAAGTGCAATCTCTGTCCTTAGAAATCTTTACAAATAGCACCAGCAGGGGTCCACCCTGCTGTATCCCTCCCCTGGTGTATCAGGCACAGCTACCCTGGACAACGGAAGCAGGACTGGGTTTGTGATTTGTGGAAGGTCCTGATATATTTTCCAACATATCTATGCTTTACACATGTAGGAAAATTGTACACAGATACATACATGAACTATTTCCATCTCTCAAGGGTTAGAGTTTTGCTCTTGCTTTTCTTTTAAGATGAGAGGCAGCGGGAAATGTCCTAAGGTGGTATCCTGGGGGGCCTCTGATCTGAAGATAATCTTTTAAATAATGGAATGATCTTAACATTTATTGGTGCGAGTTTCATATCCCTAGAAGACCTCTTTGGATGATTTTTTGAAATCCATAAATTCTAACAGGACCCCAAAGAGCTCCCAGGTGTGATATCAAAATTATGTGACTGTTGGAGCTACAAGGGGCTCCAGACCAAGAACACACTGAGATAAGTAAAATGTAAACCAATTTTGTGATGCGCTTGACAGACTAATGCAAATATCTAGGCACCGACAGGAAAACATTGGATGCATAAAAACCCGGCAGTGATGACTGAGACAATAACCTCTGATTAGCTCGTCTACACTGCGCGGAACATTAACGATATAAGGCAGGCCGCTGTGGAGACACAGTCCGGACATGATTGTGCTGAACGTGTACATCGGGGCTATTATTTTTACAGCCAGAGCTGCAGCTGAGTATAAAACTGTCCTTACTCTAGCAGGGTCACGGCAGTTGAATTAACATTAGATAGGGCCAAGGGGTTGGTGGAATAAAAATGCTAAGGACACCATTTGCCCGGATAACATGAAGAAGCCTTACAAGCATTTCTAATATTCTGTTCCTCAGCATCACAACACAAGAAATTCTGACAAAATACTACTCATACTCATTTTAACTTTTTCTGATTGAGACTTGGCTAGGGTTAGGATAAACTGATGCATTTAGAGAGCTCATACATCCTATCCGTCGTTTAACGATGTCTATTTAAAATACTGCCCGATTACTGATGACCAGAGCGCAGCCGAGTTCAGTCCCTGCAATCCAGTCGCCAGCAGTTTGCGCAATGTAACAGGAAAAAGTCAAACTGTTTCTCGTGCCAGACAGAACATATCAGTCTATTCCATTTGATTATCTTGTGTAACGAGGCTCTCTCCAGGCCAGATTACCTTACTCACTATAATTATGCCAGATCATATTTTTGCTTAAAATGGAAAAGATTAAAAAATGCCAGCAATCCCGCTGAAACGATTCTAGGGTGTT